>NC_080379.1:98423863-99160792 GCF_014773155.1 Arachis stenosperma | reverse complement strand
TTTCGAGTGCAGGGAGGTCAGATTCCAACACATCAGCTTCCTTTTGTCAGCCTTTTTCAGAGTTTTGCTCAAGTCCCTCAATTTCAGCCAGAAATTACCTGAAATCACAAAAAAACACAAACTCATAGTAAGTCCAGAAATGTGAATTAACATAAAAACTAATGAAAACATCCCTAAAAGTAGCTTGAACTTACTAAAAATTACCTAAAAACAATGCCAAAAAGCGTATAATTATCCGCTCATCACAACACCAAACTTAAATTGTTGCTTGTCCCCAAGCAACTGAAAATCAATAGATAAAAGAAGAGAATATACTATAAATTCCAAAATATCAATGATATTAATTCTAATTAGATGAGCGGGACTTGTAGCTTTTTGCTTCTGAACAGTTTTGGCATCTCACTTTTCCTTTGTAGTTTAGAGTGATTGGCGTCTCTTAGGAACTTAGAATTTTGGATAGTGTTATTGACTTTCCTAGTTAAGCATGTTGATTCTTGAACACAGCTACTTATGAGTCTTGGCTGTGGCCCTAAGCACTTTGTTTTCCAGTATTACCACCGGATACATAAAGCCACAGACACATAACTGGTGAACCTTTCAGATTGTGACTCACTTTGCTAGAGTCCCCAGTTAGAGGTGTCCAGAGCTCTTAAGCACACTCTTTTTGCTTAGGATCACGACTTAACCACTCAGTCTCAAGCTTTTCACTTGGACCTTCATGACACAAGCACATGGTTTAGGGACACTTGGTTTTAGCCGCTTAGGCCTGGATTTTATTTCCTTGGGCCCTCCTATCCATTGATCTCAAGGCCTTGGATTCTTTTTACCCTTGCCTTTTGGTTTTAAGGGCTATTGGCTTTTTCTGCTTTACTTTTTCTTTTTTTTTCTTTCTATTTTTTTCGCCATTTTTTTTGTTTTTTTTTTTCGCAAGCTTCTTCTTTTTCACTTCTTTTTCTTGCTTCAAGAATCAATTTCATGATTTTTCAGATCATCAATAACATTTCTCTTTGTTCATCATTCTTTCAAGAGCCAACAATTTTAACATTCATAAACAACAAGATCAAAAGACACATGCACTGTTCAAGCATTCATTCAGAAAACAAAAGTATTGCCACCACATCAATATAATTAAACTAAATTCAAGGATAAATTTGAAATTCATGTACTTCTTGTTCTTTTGAATTAAAACATTTTTCATTTAAGAGAGGTGAAGGATTAATGGATTTTATTCATAGCTTTAAGGCATGGTTACATACTAATGATCATGAAGTAAAGACACAAAACATAGATAAACACAACATTAAAAACCGAAAACAGAAAGAAATAAAGAACAAGGAATGAATCCACCTTAGTGGCGTCTTCTTCTTGAAGGACCAATGATGTTCTTAAGCTCTTCTATGTCCCTTCCTTGCCTTTGTTGCTCCTCCCTCATTGCCCTTTGGTCTTCTCTTATTTCTTGGAGAATGATGGAGTGCTCATGATGTTCCACCCTTAGTTGTTCCACTTGTGGCTCAAATCTTCTAAGAAAGTGTTGAGTTGTTCCCAATAGTTGTTGGGAGGAAAGTGCATCCCTGAGGCACCTCAGGGATTTCTTGATGATGAGCTTCCTCATGCATCTCTTGAGAACCGTGAAGGTCTCTCTTGCTTGCTCCATCCTCTTCTTGGTGTGGCCTTGTCCTCTTCAATGGAGATGTCTCCTTCTATGATAACTCCAGCTGAGTAACATAGATGGCAAATAAGGTGAGGAAAAGCTAGCCGTGCCATGGTGAAGGCTTGTCGGCTATTTTGTAGATTTCATTGGAGATGACCTCATGAACTTCTACTTCCTCTCCAATCATGATGCCATGAATCATGATGGCCCGATCCACAGTAACTTCAGATCGGTTGCTAGTGGGAATGATGGAGCGTTGAATGAACTCCAACCATCCTCTAGCTATAGGCTTGAGATCCAGTCTTCTTAGTTGGACTGGCTTGACTTTGGAGTCTCTCTTCCATTGAGCTCCTTCCACACAAATGTCCATAAGGACTTGGTCCAACCTTTGATCAAAGTTGACCCTTCTAGTGTAGGGGCGTTCATCTCCTTGCATCATGGGCAAGTGGAATGCCAACCTCACATTTTCCGGACTAAAATCCAAGTATTTCCCCCGAACCATTGTGAGATAATTCTTTGGACTCGGGTTCATACCTTGATCATGGTTGCTAGTGATCCATGCATTGGCATAGAACTCTTGAACCATTAAGATTCCGACTTGTTGCATGGGGTTGGTTAAGACTTCCCAACCTCTTCTTCGGATTTCATGTCGGATCTCCGGATACTCATTTTTCTTGAGCTTGAAAGGGACCTCAGGGATCACCTTCTTCTTTGTCACAACATCATAGAAGTTGTCTTGATGGCTCTTGGAGATGAATCTTTCCATCTCCCATGACTCGGAGGTGGAAGCTTTTGTCTTCCCTTTTCCTTTTCTAGAGGATACTCCGGCCTTAGGTGCCATTGATGGTAATGGAAAAACAAAAAGCTTATGCTTTCACCACACCAATCTTAAAATATTGCTCGCCCTCGAGAAAGAGAAGAAAGAAGAGAAGAAGAAGAGAGAAGAAGAAGAAGAAGAAGAAGAAGAAGAAGAAGAAGAAGAAGAAGAAGAAGAAGAAGAAGAAGAAGAAGAATATGGTAGGTGGAAGAGATGTAGGTTCGGCCTAGGTAAAGAAGAAGGGGTTGTGTTGTGTGAAAATGAAGTAGAATGGAAGGGTATTTATAGGGAGAGGGGGTAGTGTGTATTCGGCCATTTAGGGTGGGAATGGGTGGGAAATTGGTTTTGAATTTTTGAAGCTAGGTGGGGTTTATGGGGAAGAGTGGATGGATGTGAATGGTGAATGGAGTAATTGGGAAGAGAGATTGAGGTGATTGGTGAAGGGTTTTGGGAAAGAGTGTTTATTGGGAAGAGAGATTCAGAGATTGAAGTTGTTGGGAAGTGTGACATGGGGAAGAGTAAAATAGGATTAGGAGGTAAGGTGGGAATATGGTAGGTGGGGATCCTGTGGGGTCCACAGATCTTGAGGTGATCCTGTGAGGTCCACAGGTCCTGAGGTGTCAAGGAATTCCATCCCTGCACCAAATAGGCATGTAAAATGCCTTCGTGCACCATTCTGGCGTTTAAACGCCGTGTGGTGCACATTCTGGGCGTTCAACGCCCATGTAAAGCATGTTTCTGGCGTTCAGCGCCAGCTTTTCTTCTCTGGGCGCATTCCTGGCGTTCAGCGCCAGAATGTTGCTTGTTTCTGGCGTTCAGCGCCAGAATGATGCTCTGTTCTGGCGTTGAACGCCAGCCAGATGCATCTTACTGGCGTTGAACGCCAGCCTGTGCTTCCTCCAGGGTGCGAATTTTTTTTCTGCTGTTTTTGACTCTGTTTTTAATTTTTTTATGATTTTTTCGTGACTCCTCATGATCATGTACCTAATAAAACACAAAATAATAATAAAATAAAATAAAATAAAAATTAGATAAATAAAATTGGGTTGCCTCCCAACAAGCGCTTCTTTAATGTCGATAGCTTGATAGTGGTTCTCATGGAGCCACAAGGTGATCAGGTCAATGTTGTATAGTCCCAACACCAAACTTAGAGTTTGGATATGGGGTCCTAACACCAAACTTAGAGTTTGGTTGTAGCCTCACAACACCAAACTTAGAGTTTGACTGTGTGGGCTCTTCTTGACTCTGAACTGAGAGAAGCTCTTCATGCTTACTCTCTTTTGTCACAGAGGGATGGCCATGTGCCTTAAACACAAGGTAGTCCCCATTCAATTGAAGGACTAATTCACCTCTGTTGACATCTATCACAGCTCCTGCTGTGGCTAGGAAAGGTCTTCCAAGGATGATGCAATCATCCTCTTCCTTCCTAGTGTCTAAGATTATGAAATCAGCAGGGATGTAAAGGCCTTCAACCTTTACTAACACGTCCTCTACTATTCTATAAGCTTGTCTTAATGACTTATCTGCCAATTGTAATGAGAACAAGGCAGGTTGTACCTCAATGATCCCCAGCTTCTCCATTACAGAGAGTGGCATAAGATTTATCCCTGACCCCAGATCACACAGAGCTTTTTCAAAGGTCATGGTGCCTATGGTACAAGGTATTAAGAATTTGCCAGGATCTTGTTTCTTTTGAGGTAGAATTTTCTGAATCCAAGTATCCAATTCATTAATGAGCAAGGGAGGTTCACTTTCCCAAGTCTCATTACCACATAACTTGGCATTCAGCTTCATGATAGCTCCTAAATATTGAGCAACTTGCTCTCCAGTTATATCTTCATCCTCTTCTGAGGAAGAATAGTCTTCAGAGCTCATGAATGGCAGAAGGAGATTTAATGGAATCTCTATGGTCTCTATATGAGCCTCAGATTTCCTTGGATCCTTAATAGGAAACTCCTTCTTGCTTGAGGGACGTCCCAGGAGGTCTTTCTCACTAGGATTTTCGTCCTCCTCCTCCCTTGTGCATTCGGCCATATTGACTAAATCAATGGCCTTGCACTCTCCTGCTGGATTTTCTTCTGTATTGCTTGGGAGAATACTGGGAGGAGTTTCAATGACTTTCTTACTCAGCTGGCCCACTTGTGCCTCCAGATTTCTAATGGAGGATCTTGTTTCACTCATGAAACTGAAAGTGGCCTTTGACAGATCAGAGACTACATTGGCTAAATTAGAGGTGTTTTGTTCAGAATTCTCTGTCTGTTGCTGAGAAGATGATGGATATGGCTTGCTATTGTTCAGCCTGTTGCCTCCACTATTGTTAAAACCTTGTTGAGGTTTTTGTTGATCCTTCCATGAGAAGTTTGGATGATTTCTCCATGATGAGTTATAGGTGTTTCCATAAGGTTGACCCATGTAATTAACCTCTGCCATGGCAGGGTTCTCAGGATCATAAGCTTATTCAGAAGCTGCCTCTCTAGTACTGTTGGACGCATGTTGCCATCCATTCAGATTTTGAGAGATCATGTTGACCTGTTGAGTCAACACTTTGTTCTGAGCCAATATGGCATTCAGAGTATCAATTTCAAGAACTCCTTTCTTCTGAGGTATCCCATTATTCACGGAATTCCTCTCAGAAGTGTACATGAATTGGTTGTTTACAACCATATCAATGAGTTCTTGAGCCTCTTCAGGCGTTTTCTTTAGGTGAATAGATCCACCTGCAGAATGGTCCAATGATATTTTCGAAAATTCAGAGAGACCATAATAGAATATATCTAATATGGTCCATTCTGAAAACATGTCAGATGGACATCTTTTGGTCAGCTGCTTGTATCTTTCCCAAGCTTCATAGAGTGATTCACCATCTTTTTGTTTGAAGGTTTGAACATCCACTCTCAGCTTGCTCAGCTTTTGAGGAGGAAAAAATTTATCCAAGAAGGCAGTGACCAGCTTATCCCAGGAGTCCAGGCTATCCTTAGGTTGTGAGTCCAACCATATTCTAGCTCTGTCTCTTACAGCAAAAGGGAAAAGCATGAGTCTGTAGACTTCAGGATCAACTCCATTCGTCTTTACAGTCTCACAGATCTGCAAGAACTCAGTTAAAAACTGATAAGGATCTTCAGATGGAAGTCCATAAAACTTGCAGTTTTGTTGCATTAAAGCAACTAGTTGAGGCTTAAGCTCAAAGTTATTGGCTCCAATGGTAGGAATGGAGATGCTTCTTCCATCAAATTTGGACGTTGGCTTTGTGAAGTCACCAAGCATTCTCCTTGCATTATTATTATTATTTTCGGCTGCCAGCTCCTTCTCTTGTTCGAAAATTTCTGAAAGGTTGTTTCTGGATTGTTGTAACTTAGCTTCTCTTAATTTTCTCTTCAGGGTCCTTTCAGGTTCTGGATCAATTTCAACAACAGTGCCTTTATCCTTGTTCCTGCTCATATGAAAGAAGAAAACAAGAAAAGAAAGAGGAATCCTCTATGTCACAGTATAGAGATTCCTTTATGTTAGTAGAAAAAGAAGGGAGTAAAAGAATGAAGAAGAATTCGGATTTTTAGATGGAGAGAGGTGAAGAGAAGTGTTAGTAATTAAATAATTAAATAGAATAAGAAAGGAGAAGGAAAATTTCGAAAATAATTTTGAAAAAGAGATTAGTAATTTTCGAAAATTAGAGATAAACTGTAATTAAAATTAAAACATGAAACAATTAGTTAATTAAAAAGAAATTTTTTTTTGAAAAAGAGAGAGATATTTTCGAAAATAGAAGAGGGAGAAGTAGTTAGGTGGTTTTGAAAAAGATAAGAAACAAACAAAAAGTTAGTTGGTTGATTGAAAAAGATTTGAAATCAAAATTTTAAAAAGATAAGAAGATAAGAAGTTAGAGAAGATATTTTGAAATCAAATTTTGAAAAAGATAAAATTTTGAGAAGGATAGGATAAAAAGATAAGATAAAAATTTGAAGAAAAATATATTTTGAAAAAGATTTAATTTTTAAAATGACTTAACTAACAAGAAACTACAAGATAAGATTCTAGAATTTAAAGATTGAACCTTTCTTAACAAGAAAGTAACAAACTTCAAATTTTTGAACCAATCACATTAATTGTTAGCTAATTTTTGAAAATATGATATAAAGATAAGAAAAATATTTTGAAAAATAATTTTTAAAATTTTCGAAAAATAGAAAAAAAAATGAAAAAGATATAATTTTTGAAAAAGATTTTGAAAAGATAAGATTTTTTAAAATTGAAAATTTGACTTGACTTGTAAGAAACAACTAATTTTAAATATTTTTTGACTAAGTCAACTCAAATTTTCAAAAATTTGGAGGGAAATAAGGAAAAGATATTTTTTTTTATTTTTGAATTTTTTAATTATGAGAGAGAAAAACAACAAAAATACTCAATGCATGAAATTTTTAGATCAAAACAATGAATGCATGCAAGAATGCTATGAATGTCAAGATGAACACCAAGAACACTTTGAAGATCATGATGAACATCAAGAACATAATTTTGAAAATTTTTTTTTTGATGCAAAGAAAACATGCAAGACACCAAACTTAGAAATCTTTAATGCATGGACTCTAACAAACAAAAAATGCATATGAAAAACAACAAACAACACAAAACAAGAAAACATCAAGATCAAACAAGAGGACTTATCAAGAACAACTTGAAGATCATGAAGAACACTATGAATGCATGGAATTTTAGAAAAATGCAAGAAAAAAATTTTTAAAGCATGCAATTGACACCAAACTTAAAAATTGACTCAAGACTCAAACAAGAAACACAAAATATTTTTTATTTTTATGATTTTCTAATTTTTTTTTGGATTTTTATTAAATTTTTTTTTCAAAAATATTTTTGGAAAAACGAAAAAGAAGAGAAAAATTTTTGAAAAAATTTTTGAAAAGAAAATTACCTAATCTGAGCAACAAGATGAACCGTCAGTTGTCCATACTCGAACAATCCCCGGCAACGGCGCCAAAAACTTGGTGAACGAAATTGTGATCCTCTTTGTATTTGCATGAGATTTATTTAATGGCTATTGGCTATGTGTGGAAACAACTCCGTTCAACTTAACCAGCAAGTGTACTGGGTCATCCAAGTAATACCTTACGTGAGTAAGGGTCGATCCCACAGAGATTGTTGGTATAAAGCAAGCTATGGTCACCTTGTAAATCTCAGTTAGACAGATTAAATTGGTTTATGGTTTCGAAAATTAATAATAAAAAGAAAATAAAAAGGGATAGAAATACTTAAGTAAATCAATAGTGGGAATTTCAGATAGGTGTATGGAGGTGATGTGTTCCTCTTGAAACTCTACTTCACTACTCACTCTTCCTTCAATCCTTCTTACTCCTTTCCATGGCAAGCTGTATGTAGGGCATCACTATCATCAATGGCTACTTTTGATCCTCTCGGAAAAATGGTCCTATGCGCTGTCACTGCACGGCTAATCGTCTGGAGGCATCACCCTTGGTTGATAGCTACATCCCATCCTCTCAGTGAAAATGGTCCAAATGCTCTGTCACAGCACGGCTAATCATCTGTCGGTTCTCAATCAGGTTGGAATAGAATCCATTGATTCTTTTGCGTTTGTCACTAACGCCCAGCCTTCAGGAGTTTGAAGCTCGTCACAGTCATTCAATACCGGAATCCTACTCGGAATACCACAGACAAGGTTAGACTTTCCAGATTCCCAGGATCCTACTCGGAATACCACAGACAAGGTTAGACTTTCCGGATCCTCATGAATGCCGCCATCTATCTAGCTTATACCACGAAGATTCTGTTGGGGAATCTAAGAGATATGCGCCCGGCCTAAGGTAGAACGGAAGTGGTTGTCAATCACGCGCGTTCATAGGTGAGAATGATGATGAGTGTCACGGATCATCACATTCATCAAAGTGTTGTGCAACGTATATCTTGGAATAAGAATAAGAGGAAATTGAATAAAAAGTAATAGTAATTGTATTGAAACTTGAGGTACAGCAGAGCTCCACACCCTTAATCTATGGTGTGCAGAAACTCCACCGTTGAAAATACATAAGTGAAAGGTTCAGGCATGGCCAAATGGCCAGCCCCCTGAGTGATCAAGAGACCGAATAATCAAAGGCTAAACAGTCAAGAGATTAAACTGTCAAAAGATGTCTAATACAATAGTAACTTATCCTATTTATACTAGACTAGCTACTAGGGTTTACATGAGTAAGTAATTGATGCATAAATCCACTTCCGTGGCCCACTTGGTGTATGCTTGGGCTGAGCTTGATCAATCCACGAGCTGAGGCTTCTCTTGGAGTTGAACTCCGAGTTATGACGTGTTTTGGGCGTTCAACTCCGGATCATGACGTTTTTCTGGCGTTTAACTCTAGACAGCAGCATGTACTTGGCGTTCAACGCCAAGTTACGTCGTCAATTTCCGAATAAAGTATGGACTATTATATATTTCTGGAAAGCTCTGGATGTCTACTTTCCAACGCCATTGAGAGCGCGCCATTTGGAGTTCTGTAGCTCTAGAAAATCCATTTCGAGAGCAGGGAGGTCAGATTCCAACAGCATCAGCAGTCCTTTGTCAGCCTCCTATCAGAGTTTTGCTCAAGTCCCTCGATTTCAGCCAGAAATTACCTGAAATCACAGAAAAACACACAAACTCATAGTAAAGTCCAGAAATGTGAATTTAACAGAAAAACTAATGAAAACATCCCTAAAAGTAGCTTGAACTTACTAAAAACTACCTAAAAACAATGCCAAAAAGCGTATAAATTATCCGCTCATCACCCTCTTCTCACATTCTTCTATTTATGGACTAACACTCCTCCTCAGTGAACAATTCAAACTCTATCCCTCTTGATAAGTTCGAATTCTTCTACCACCTCCTTCTATTTTTCTTTTCCTCTGACACCTTAAGGAATCTCTATACTGTGACATAGAGGATTCCATATTTTCTTGTTCTCTTCTCTTTCATATGAGAAGGAACAAAGACAAAAGCATTCTTGTTGAGGCTGATCCTGAACCTGAAAGGACCTTGAAGCGAAAGCTAAGAGAAGCTAAAGCACAACTCTCTGTAGAGGACCTAACAGAAATCTTCAAAGAAGAAGACATGGCAGCCGAAAACAACAACAATGCCAACAATGCAAGGAAGGTGCTGGGTGACTTTACTGCACCTACTCCCGACTTCTATGGGAGAAGCATCTCTATCCCTGCCATTGGAGCAAACAACTTTGAGCTTAAGCCTCAATTAGTTTCTCTAATGCAACAGAATTGCAAGTTCCATGGACTTCCATTGGAAGATTCTCATCAGTTTTTAGCTGAGTTCTTGCAAATCTGTGACACTGTCAAGACTAATGGGGTTGACCCTGAGGTCTACAGACTTATGCTATTCCCTTTTGCTGTAAGAAACAAAGCTAGGATATGGTTGGACTCACAACCTAAAGAAAGCCTGAACTCTTGGGAAAAGCTAGTCAATGCCTTCTTGGCAAAGTTCCTTCCACCTCAAAAATTGAGTAAGCTTAGAGTGGAAGTCCAAACCTTCAGACAGAAGGAAGGTGAATCCCTCTATGAAGCTTGGGAAAGATACAAACAATTGATCAGAAAGTGTCCTTCTGACATGCTTTCTGAATGGAGCATCATAGGTATCTTCTATGATGGTCTGTCTGAACTGTCCAAAATGTCATTGGACAGCTCTGCTGGAGGATCTCTTCATCTGAAGAAGACGCCTGCAGAAGCTCAAGAACTCATTGAAATGGTTGCAAATAACCAATTCATGTACACTTCTGAAAGGAATCCTGTGAACAATGGGACGAATCAGAAGAAAGGAGTTCATGAGATTGATACTCTGAATGCCATACTGGCTCAGAACAAAATATTGACTCAGCAAGTCAATATGATTTTTCAAAGTCTGTGTGGAATGTAAGCTGCACTAGGCAGTACTAAGGACGCTTCATCTGAAGAAGAAGATTATGATCCTGAGAACCCTTCAATGGAAGAGGTGAATTACATGGGAGAACCCTATGGAAACACCTATAATCCTTCATGGAAAAATCATCCAAATCTCTCATGGAAGGATCAACAGAGACCTCAACAAGGTTTCAACAACAATAATGGTGGAAGAAACAGGTTTAGCAATGGCAAGCCTTTTCCATCATCTTCTCAGCAACAGACAGAGAATTCTAAGTAGAGCTACTCTGACTTAGCAACCATGGTCTCTGATCTAATCAAAACCACTCAAAGTTTCATGACTGAAAAAGGTCCTCCATTAGAAACTTGGAGGCACAAGTGGGACAGCTGAGCAAGAAAATTATTGAACTCCCTCCTAGTACTCTTCCAAGCAATACAGAAGAGAATCCAAAAGGAGAATGCAAGGCCATTAACATGACCCACATGGCCGAACTTTGAGAGGAGGAAGAGGCAGTGATCGCCACTGAGGAAGACCTCAATGGACGTCCACTGGCCTCCAATGAGTTCCCTAATGAGGAACCATGGGAATCTGAGGCTCATAATGATACCATAGAGATTCCATTGGATTTACTTCTGCCATTCATGAGCTCTGATGAGTATTCTTCCTCTGAAGAGGATAAAGATGTCACTAAAGAGCAAGTTGCTAAATACCTTGGAGCAATCATGAAGCTAAATGACAAGTTATTTGGTAATGAGACTTGGGAGGATGAACCCCCTTTGCTCACCAAAGAACTAGATGACTTGACTAGGCAGAGATTACCTCAAAAGAGACAGGATCCTGGGAAGTTTTCAATACCTTGTACCATAGGCACCATGACCTTTAAGAAGGCTCTGTGTGACTTAGGGTCAAGTATAAACCTCATGCCTCTCTCTGTAATGGAGAAGCTAGGGATCTTTGAGGTGCAAGCTGCAAGAATCTCACTAGAGATGGCAGATAATTCAAGAAAACAAGCTTATGGACTTGTAGAGGATGTTCTGGTAAAGGTTGAAGACCATTACATCCCTGCTGATTTCATAGTCCTAGAGACTGGGAAGTGCATGGATGAATCCATCATCCTTGGCAGACCCTTCCTAGCCACAGCAAAAGCTGTGATTGATGTGGACAGAGGAGAATTGATCATTCAAGTGAATGAAGAATCCTTTGTGTTTAAGGCTCAAGGATATCCCTCTGTTACCATGGAGAGGAAGCATGAAGAGCTTCTCTCAAAACAGAGTCAAACAGAGCCCCCACAGTCAAACTCTAAGTTTGGTGTTGGGAGGCCACAACCAACTTCTAAGTTTGGTGTTGAACCCCCACATTCAAACTCTAAGTTTGGTGTTGGGAGGTTCCAATATTGCTCTGAGTATCTGTGAGGCTCCATGAGAGCCCACTGTCAAGCTACTGACATTAAAGAAGCGCTTGTTGGGAGGCAACCCAATGTTATATTAATCTATTTCCCTTTGTTATTTTATGTTTTCTGTAGGTTGATGATCATGTGAAGTCACAAAATCAATTGAAAAGCAAAAACAGAATGAAAAACAGAAATAAAAATAGCACACCCTGGAGGAAAACTTGCTGGCGTTTAAACGCCAGTGAAGACAGCAAATGGGCGTTTAACGCCCAGTCTGGCACCATTCTGGGTGTTTAATGCCAGAAAGGGGCACCAGACTGGCGTTTAACGCCAGGAATGGGCAAGAAGCTGGCGTTAAACGCCAGAAATGGGCACCAGCCCGGCGTTTAACACCAGGATTGGCAGAGGGAGCATTTTTGCTCACCACTTGGTGCAGGGATGAATTATCCTTGACACCTCAGGATCTGTGGACCCCACAGGATCTTCATCTACCCCACCACTCTCTCTCTCTTCTTCACCCATTCACCAATCACCTCAACACCTCTTCCCCAAAAACCCCTCACCTATCAAATCGCACCATTCTCTTCACCACTTACATCCATCCTTCATAAAACCCCACCTACCTCACCATTCAAATTCAAACCACTTTCCCTTCCAACCCACCCATAATGGCCGAACCATACACCCCCTCTCCACTCCTAAATAAACCCATCTTCACTCCTTCATTTTCACACAACCTACACACTACTTCTCCCCCTTGGCCGAAAAACAAAGCCACCTCCATCTCCTCTATTTTCTTCTTCTTCTACTATCTTCTTTCCTCTTTTACTCGAGGACGAGCAAACCTTCTAAGTTTGGTGTGGTAAAAGCATTGCTTTTTGTTTTTCCATAACCATTTATGGCACCTAAGGCCGGAGAAACCTCTAGAAAGAGGAAAAGGAAGGCAAAAGCTTCCACCTCCGAGTCATGGGAGATGGAGAGATTCATCTCAAGGGTGCATTAAGACCACTTCTATGAAGTTGTGGCCATGAAGAAGGTGATCCCCGAGGTCCCTTTCAAACTAAAAAAGAGTGAATATCTGGAGACCCGACATGAGATTCAAAGAAGAGGTTGGGAAATTCTTACCAACCCCATTCAACAAGTCGGAATCTTAATGGTTCAAGAGTTCTATGCCAATGCATGGATCACCAAGAACCATGATCAAAGTGTGAACCCGGACCCAAAGAATTGGCTTACAATGGTTCGGGGGAAATGCTTAGATTTTAGTCCGGAAAATGTAAGGTTGGCATTTAACTTGCCCATGATGCAAGAAGATGAACACCCTTACACTAGAAGGGTCAACTTTGATCAAAGGTTGGACCAAGTCCTCATAGACATTTGTGAAGAGGGCGCTCAATGGAAAAGAGATTCAAGAGGGAAGCCGGTTTAACTGAGAAGGCATGACCTCAAGCCCGTGGCTAGGGGATGGTTGGAGTTTATTCAACGCTTAATCATTCCCACTAGCAACCGGTCTGAAGTTACTATAGACTGGGCTATCATGATTCATAACATCATGATTGGAGAAGAAGTAGAAGTTCATGAGGTTATAGCCCAAGAACTTTATAAGGTGGCGGACAAGTCCTCTACCTTGGCAAGGTTAGCCTTCCCTCATCTCATTTGTCACCTCTGTTATTCGGTTGGAGTTAACATAGAAGGAGACATCCTCATTGATGAGGACAAGCCCATCACTAAGAAAAGGATGGAGCAAACGAGAGATTCCTCATCATGAAATTCCTGAGATGCCTCAAGGGATGCACTTTCCTCAACAAAACTATTGGGAGCAAATCAACACCTCCCTAGGAGAATTGAGTTCCAACATGGGACAACTAAAGGTGGAGCACCAAGAACATTCCATCCTCCTCCTTGAAATTAGAGAAGATCAAAGAATTATGAGAGAGGAGCAACAAAGGCAAGGAAGAGACATTGAGGAGCTCAAGCACTCCATAAGATCTTCAAGAGGAAGAACAAGCCGCCATCACTAAGGTGGACCCGTTCTTTAATTTTCTTGTTCTTTATTTTCCTGTTTTTCAAATTTTTATGCTTATGTTTATCTATGTTTGTGTCTTATTACATGATCATTAGTGTCTTAGTGTCTATGCCTTAAAGTTATGAATGTCCTATGAATCCATCAGCTTTCTTAAATGAAAAATGTTCTTAATTGAAAAAGAGAAGAATTGCATGAATTTTAAATTTTATAACAGATTAATTATTTTGATGTGGTGGCAATACTTTGACTTCTGAATGTATGCTTGAACAGTGCATATGTCTTTTGAATTTGTTTTTCATGAATGTTGGCTCTTGAAAGAATGATGAAAAAGGAGACATGTTACTGAGGATCTGAAAAATCATAAAAATGATTCTTGAAGCAAGAAAAAGCAGTGAATACAAAAAAAAAACGAAAAAAAGGGAAAAAGAAAAAGAAAAAAAATATAATAAAGTCGTGATCCAAGGCAAAAAGAGTGTGCTTAAGAACCCTGGACACTTCTAATTGGGGACTCTAGCAAAGCTGAGTCACAATCTGAAAAGGTTCACCCAATTATGTGTCTGTGGCATGTATGTATCCGGTGGTAATACTGAAAGACAGAATGCTTTGGGCCACGACCAAGACTCATAAAGTAGCTATGTTCAAGAATCATCATACTTAACTAGGAGAATCAATAACATTATCTGGATTCTGAGTTCCTATAGAAGCCAATCATTCTGAATTTCAAAGGATAGAGTGAGATGCCAAAACTGTTCAGACGCAAAAAGCTAAAAGCCCCGCTCATCTAATTAATACTGATCTTCATAGATGTTTTTTGAATTCATTGCATATTCTCTTCTTTTTATCTTATTTGATTTTTAGTTGCTTGGGGACAACTAACAATTTAAGTTTGGTGTTGTGATGAGCGGATAATTTATACGCTTTTTGGCATTGTTTTTAGTATGTTTTTAGTATGTTTTAGTTAGTTTTTATTATATTTTTATTAGTTTTTAGTTAAAATTCACTTTTCTGGACTTTACTATGAGTTTGTGTGTTTTTCTATGATTTCAGGTATTTTCTGGCTGAAATTGAGGGACCTGAGCAAAAATCTGATTCAGAGGCTGAAAAGGAGTACATATGCTGTTAGATTCTGACCTTCCTGCATTCGAAGTGAATTTTCTGGAGCTACAGAAGCGCAATTGGCGCACTCTCAATTGCGTAAGAAAGTAGACATCTTGGGCTTTCCCTCAATATATAATAGTCCATACTTTGCTCGAGATTTGATGTCCAAACAGGCGTTCCAAGTCAGCTCAAGAATTCTGGCGTTTAACGCCGGAACTGGCACAAAAAGGGAGTTAAACGCCCAAACTGGCACAAAAGCTGGCGTTTAACTCCAAGAAAAGTCTCTACACATGAAAGCTTCAATGCTCAGCCCAAGCACACACCAAGTGGGCCCGGAAGTGGATTTTTATGTAATTTACTCATCTTTGTAAACCCTAGGCTACTAGTTCTCTACAAATAGGACCTTTTGCTATTGTATTTGACATCTTTAGATCATTTTAGTTCTTTTGATCATCTTTGGACGTCTAGTTCTTAGATTATGGGGGCTGGGCTCACGGCCATGCCTAGACCTTGTTCTTATATATTTTCAACGGTGGAGTTTCTACACACCATAGATTAAGGTGTGGAGCTCTGATGTATCTCGAGTATTAATGCAATTACTATTATTCTTCTATTCAATTCGGCTTATTCTTGTTCTAAGATATCACTTGTTCCTCAACTTGATGAATGTGATGATCCATGACAACCACCTCTGTTCTACCTTAGATTGAGTGGATATCTCTTGGATTCCTTAATCAGAATCTTCGTGGTATAAGCCAGAATTGATGGCGGCATTCAAAAGAATCTAGAAGGTCTAAACCTTGTCTGTGGTATTCTGAGTAGGATTCAAGGATTGAATGACTGTGACGAGCTTTAAACTCGCGATTGTGGGGCGTTAGTGACAGACGCAAAAGAATCACTGGATTCTATTCCGACATGATCGAGAACCGACAGCTGAATAGCCGTGCTGTGACAGAGCGCGTTGAACATTTTCACTGAGAGGACGGGACTGTAGCCATTGACAACGGTGTTGCCCAACATACAGCTTGTCATGGAAAGGAATAAGAAGGATTGGATGAAGACAGTAGGAAAGTAGAGAGACGGAAGGGACAAAGCATCTCCATTCGCTTATCTGAAATTCTCACCAATGAATTACATAAGTATCTCTATCTTTATTTTATGCTTTATTCATAAATCATCCATAACCATTTGAATCTGCCTGACTGAGATTTACAAGATGACCTTAGCTTGCTTCATACCAACAATCTCCGTGGGATCGACCCTTACTCGCGTAAGGTTTATTACTTGGACGACCCAGTGCACTTGCTGGTTAGTTGTGCGAAGTTGTGATAAAGAGTTGAGATTGCAATTGAGCGTACCATGTTGATGGCGCCATTGATGATCACAATTTCGTGCACCACTCTCCCATGCTTCATAGAGAGACTCACCATCAAGCTTTCTGAAGGTATCTATCCTCAGCTTAGTCAACCTCTAAGGTGAGAAAAATTTGGTTAAGAACTTACTAACCAAATCCTCCCAAGTTTCTATGCTCTCCTTGGATTGTGTCTCAAGCCACTAACTTGCCCGGTCCCTTACAGTAAATATAAAAAGCGACAACCTATAGACATCAGCGGGTACCCTATTGGTTTTGACTGTATCACAAATCCTCAAAAAATTGGAGATTAATAAGTTGGGGTCCTTCTAAGGGCTTCTACTAAACTGACAATTCTGGTAGACCAAAGTAATGAGTTGAGACTTCAACTCAATGTTGTTGGCATGCACAACTGGTGTCACAATCATTGTCAACTACCTTGATCATAAAAAGATTTAGTTCATGACAAATCCTAAGTAATTGAATTCCAATTTCTTGGCAATTCAATCTTTTCTAACCTAACCAATTGTCAATTCCTTGATCAATCAATTGTGTTAAAAGGTTAAGTTCGAATTCTGATTTATAAGCCACACAATCTTTAAGAATCTAGAAATAATCCGATTATATATCACGTATCACATTAAATTCAGATAATCAAAGAATTGTGAGAAAAGGGTTTCAAGCTTTAATTCCAGTGATTTAATTTTTCTAAGATTTGAAGGAATTCAATTTAGATTAAGTTTATTTTCCAATATACTCTAATCCTTAGGATGAAGAACGAAACCAATTCTTAGACAGAAATCAATGCAATAATTAAGAGTAGAATAAATAGTATTAATCCATTAAAGTAAGTAGAGCTCCTAACTTTAACAATGCAGGTTTAGTGGCTTATGATGCAAAGAAATTCCTAAAGTGTAAAAAGTGTGTAAAACTAAAAAATGTCAAAGTGGAGAAGAAAAAGCCAGTAGGGAAAATCTTTTCCCTTTTTATATCAAATCCTCATTGATACCAAAAAATACTAACTAAACCTAATAATATATTTTCTATTGATTTATTTGAATTTAAAACAAATAATATGCCTTCCGTGTGATTTGGTTGCGTGCGTGGGGACCACTTTATATTTTGCTCCCGGCGCTAAGCGCTGGTGATGTGGCGTTTAACGCTACCTATCCCGCGAGGCTTGCACTTGAATTCAAGGGCTCGGCGTTAAACGCTGGTGATGTGCCATTTAGTGCGATCTATCCATAGACGAATTGGCTTCTTTAGCTTGTGCATTCGTGCGTACGCAGAATAAATGCTTACGCATGAGGTCTCTTATCGCGCCAGTTGTGCGTACGCATGCTTGATGCGTACGCATGACGCCTTCTTTTGCTTCTTCATGAATTTCACCAAATCTTTATCCGAATGCTACCTGAAATCAATAAAAGGCCACAAAAACTAAAAGTATCATCTGCTAGGGTGTAATTCACAAAATCCTCTAGCAAATCAACAAAATACTATATAAATCATATAGAAAAGATACATATGATGTTCATGCATTAAATTTATGAATAACATTAGTTTAACAAAATGGAGTATAAAAATTAGAGATTTATTTTGGCTGCTCACCTCATTGTTACCCTTTGGTTTAAGCTCAAACATCATATCCATCCACTTCATTACCCAAGTTGTAGAGTTTCAGTTTGAACCTCATTAATGTATATCTTCTGGCCTTTTGATTTTAGAGTCATGAAACTATTTATTATATGCTTGAACGCCATCATCCTTGTAAAAACTTGACCTGGTAATTTGCTCAAATACTTTTGCCTGTTTCCAATTAAATAGTTAAAAATTAAAAACAAAATATTAGCAAATACAACAAGCGTAAAAAAAATTTTGTTTGTCTTACTAGTGTATTAATAACACTTTATGATGAAAATTTCTTTCATCATCAAAATGGGTGTCTAAGTGATACATTGTGTGATTGTCAACGAAAATTACCATTAGATACCAGTTGTCATCCTTTTGAATGGGAACATATATCTAAACCATAAAATTTTAACGTGAGTGTTATGTATATTGCTAAGGAAAAACTATATATCCTAAAGAATAGATAAAAAATTTCAAATCAGCAGTAGGTGCATAAATTGATAAACATACAACTGCATTTTCTTGTTTAAATCTACTTTGCTGAAGACATTTGCCTACAAACATTAATGGATTCATATAACTGTTAGTATATAATAAAACATCGCACTTATTAGCATTACATTTACATCTTATAATGAGTAAAATTATTTCGTTAGGTGTTATGGAGCATATCACAAATCTCGATAGAAGTTTTTATGTTGTCTTAAAACTTATATCAGATTACTCATCAATGCACCTTAATGCCAATAGATTGTCCAAAAAATCAATTATAAGTTAATTAATACTTGACTTGTTTACTTTATCAATAATGGGTCTGCCAAGTAATCTCACTAATGGGTCTTGCACGGAATCAATGGCATATGCAGCTTCAAGGATATTCTCTTACAGATCAGTTTTAGAAAAATACTCCCCTCAATAAAATTATCTCCCAAATCTTGTTTGGATTCATACTACTCATCCATCTCAGTGTCTGTAAATATACTTGACATCTTAAAACTGTCCAATAAAAAAATTATTCAGTAAACTAGATCATATAACACTAAAAAAATTAAAATGAATCTTTAAATAAATCTTCTCAAATAATTGGTTGTTTGTATAATAAAAAATTTCTAAGTATGTATAATTATTTTCTCCAACCAATTAATTGGATAATTTAATCAATCAATTGTTTTTCTCAACCAATCAATTAAATAACTCATGAAATCGATTATTTTAAAGAAAACAAATATTTCTTCACAGATCAATCGATTGTTTTGGTAAAACTACCAAAACAATCGATTGTTTTAAAGAAAATACATATTTTTTACTGATCAATCGATTGTTTTAAAGAAAAAAATATATTTTCACTGATTGTTGCAGTAAAACAATCGATTATTTTATGACCATGAAAAAGGAATTTCATGAACCAATCGATTACTATAATGCAGAAATCGATTAGATCTCTGCAAATTACAATTTTTGTAACTGCGAAGTTCGATTAACGATGAACAAATTGAAAATCAACAAGATAGATAAGACGATGAACAAAAATGGTGAACAAATTGATAATCAAGGAGATTTGATGGACGATTACAATTATAGAATTGAGAAATTGAAATACAAATGACGATAGATTATGCACCAGTTATTAATTTTAATATTAAAAAAGATAAGATTAGAGTACCTAAATCAAAATAAAATTAAAAAAAAAATTAAAATAAAATTCTGAAGACAAGATATATAAATAATAAAATAATAATTTATAAAATAACAAATAAATTTTAAATTAAATAATAGATAAAAAATTAATTTATAAATAAAATTAAATAAAAATTATTTAACAATTATTAAAAAAATTAAAAAATATATTTTATTATTAGACTATTTAATGGTCCAACCGGGACCATCTAATTTTTTCCCAAGATATAATAGAAAAACCAAAGCCAAGTGAAGCAAGTTAAATATCGAGGTATTTACATAAGGCAATCTTCAACCATGGCCAAGCTCCACACTGAACATGACCTTGCCGGAATTAACTTCACGGATGAGGAGATATGTTGTCATATCAAAAATTCGAGTTGGGTCCTTACATGCTAGAAGCGAGCTTTTTGAACAAGTCCACGTAATAACGAGTGAGTACAAGATTCTTTGAAAGTGAGTAACTTTAATCTCATGCTATTAAACTGCTTATATTGGTTTCATAATTGTCAAAACCGAATTGATAATTGAACCGATCAAGTTATTAATTTATTAATTTATTAGTTTAATCGATAAATTATTAGTTAAATTGATAAAATTGATCTCATATAAATAAAAAATATAAAATAATTCAAAATTTAAAATTAAAATACATATCTTTACTAATAATTTAATATATAAATCTTTAAAATGTTTAATACTTATTTTAATAATTGTATAAATTCTTAAGAATTGTAAATTAAAAAAGTGAGTATAAAATTAAAATTAAATTAAATAAATATAAAATAATTTAATTTTGTATGTTATATATATATATATATATTTGCTTGGAACTGCTCTCCGAGGAATAGCTTGGCAACACCGGATGTAACCTTCAATTCCAGAACTCCAGTGATGATCTATTTGTTTCTCAAAGTTCTGACCCAAACGTCTAACCTGCAAAAAGGACTCCAACGCTCAAGTCAGTACTTTATACTGAGAAATATTCAGAAAACTATTATCTTTTTTGTTAGCTTTGGTATCTGATGCCCTCTATAGCTGTGATTGCCCTATTTATCGTTTCATGGTGAGAACTGAATTATACAGGGTCTTTCCGAATTGTTCGTGATCCATTTGATAGTAATCCGAACTGACCTGTATTATGGCCGAGATATATGCAGATACTATAGAGGTGCTTATAACGGTTTTTCTTTAGGAAGTTGTTTCTTATATTTGAAATTTGGTTCCAAGATATAGTGTATTTGACCGAGTTATTCGAGTATGGACCATAAGCTCCAAGCTTGAGTTGCGGTTGTTGAGAGCAAGTTGAGGTTTTTACGACACTTATATCTCGAAGCGTTGTAAGTTTAGTAGCCCCTAAGCACAACGTGCAACCATTTGAATGCATCAAGGTTTTGGGATTTCTTTAATGCCTCCTAGGAAATGCCAACCATTTACATCATTTCTTATGTAATTAATGTAATATTTATTTTTATGTGGTTAAGCTAAGCGAATCAGAGCCGCTCGTTTGTTTTTGAAGTAGGTGAACAGTTTTCACAATCCAATGGTTGATAGTTGTCAGTGGTGCAGATTATGTGTTTAGTGGGCTTGTGATGATTTATATTACCCTTCTTTTGGTTCATACGTTGGGAACATACGTTTGGGCAAGTCAGTCATATCTGTACCAAGTGAAAAAAAGATGACTTCCAAAGGTTAGTGTTGTTTTACCATCATTGTTGTCTGTCCTTTTCTTCTTCTTTACTATGGCAAAAGACAAAAAAGATAAGGTGGTTGATGAGCGGATAATTTATACGCTTTTTGGCATTGTTTTTAGGTAATTTTTAGTAAGTTCAAGCTACTTTTAGGGATGTTTTCATTAGTTTTTGTGTTAAATTCACATTTCTGGACTTTACTATGAGTTTGTGTGTTTTTCTGTGATTTCAGGTAAATTCTGACTGAAATTGAGGGATTTGAGCAAAACTCTGAAAAAGGCTGACAAAAAGGACTACTGATGCTGTTGGAATCTGACCTCCCTGCACTCGAAATGAATTTTCTGGAGCTACAGAACTCCAAATGGTGCGTTCTCAACGGCGTTGGAAAGTAGACATCCAGGGCTTTTCAGCAATATATAATAGTCCATACTTTATTCGGAAATTGACGACGTAACTTGGCGTTGAACGCCAAGTACATGCTGCTGTCTGGAGTTAAACGCCAGAAAAACGTCATGATCCGGAGTTGAACGCCCAAAACACGTCATAACTCGGAGTTCAACTCCAAGAAAAGCCTAAGCTCGTGGATAGATCAAGCTCAGCCCAAATATACACCAAGTGGGCCCCGGAAGTGGATTTATGCATCAATTACTTACTCATGTAAACCCTAGGAGCTAGTTTATTATAAATAGAACTTTCTACTATCATAATCTCATCCTGGATTGTATTTTGAATCTAGTGATCACGTTTTGGGGGCTGGCCTCTCGGCCATGCCTGAACCTTTTACTTATGTATTTTCAACGGTGGAGTTTCTGCACACCATAGATTAAGGGTGTGGAGCTCTGCTGTACCTCAAGTTTCAATACAATTACTATTACTTTCTATTCAATTCTCTTTTATTCTTATTCCAAGATATACGTTACACTTAACTTTGATGAATGTGATGATCCCGTGACACTCATCATCATTCTCACCTATGAATGCGCGTGATTGACAACCACTTCCGTTCTACTTTAGGCCGGGCGCATATCTCTTAGATTCCCCAACAGAATCTTCGTGGTATAAGTTAGATAGATGGCGGCATTCATGAGGATCCGAAAAGTCTAAACCTTGTCTATGGTATTCCGAGTAGGATTCTGGGATTGAATGACTGTGACGAGCTTCAAACTCCTGAAGGCTGGGCGTGATGACAAACGTAAAAGAATCAAGGGATTCTATTCCAACCTGATTGAGAACCGACAGATGATTAGCCGTGCCGTGACAGAGCATAGGACCTTTTTCACTGAGAGGATGGGATGTAACCATTGACAACGGTGATGCCCTACATACAACTTGCCATGGAAAGGAGTAAGAAGGATTGGATGAAAGCAATGAGAAAGTAGAGATTCAAGAGGAGCACAGCATCTCCATACACTTATCTGAAATTCCCACTATTAATATACATAAGTATTTCTATCCCTTTTATTTTCTTTTTGTTATTAATATTCGAAAATCTATAAACCAATTTAATCTGCCTAACTGAGATTTACAAGGTGACCATAGCTTGCTTCATACCAACAATCTCTGTGGGATCGACCCTTACTCACGTAAGGTTTATTACTTGGACGACCCAGTACACTTGCTGGTTAGTTGAACGGAGTTGTGAAAACAACCGATGCCATAATAATGATTTCATACAAGTACAAAAGAACATGGATCACAATTTCGTCCACCAAGTTTTTGGCGCCGTTGCCGGGAATTGTTCGAGTATGGACAACTGACGGTTCATCTTGTTGCTCAGATTAGGTAATTTTCTTTTCAAAAATCTTTTTCAAAATTTTTCTTTTATTTTTCGTTTTTCCAACCTTTATTTTCGAAAAAAAAAATTAATAAAAATCCAAAAAATTAGAAAATCATAAAAATAAAAAAATATTTTGTGTTTCTTGTTTGAGTCTTGAGTCAATTTTTAAGTTTGGTGTCAATTGCATGCTTTTAAAAAAAAATTTCATGCATTTTTTTCGAAAAATCCATGCATTCATAGTGTTCTTCATGATCTTCAAGTTGTTCTTGACAAGTCCTCTTGTTTGATCTTGATATTTTCTTGTTTTGTGTTGTTTGTTGTTTTTCATATGCATTTTTTGTTTGTTAGAATCCATGCATTAAAGATTTCTAAGTTTGGTGTCTTGCATGTTTTCTTTGCATCAAAAAAATTTTTTCAAAAATATGTTCTTGATGTTCATCATGATCTTCAAAGTGTTCTTGGTGTTCATCTTGACGTTCATAGCATTCTTGCATGCATTCATTGTTTTGATCTAAAAATTTCATGCATTGAGTATTTTTGTTGTTTTTCTCTCTCATAATTAAAAATTCAAAAATAAAAAAAATATCTTTTCCTTATTTCCCTCCAAAATTTCGAAATTTTGGGATTGACTTGGTCAAAAATTTTCAAAATTAGTTGTTTCTTACAAGTCAAGTCAAAATTTCAATTTTAAAAATCTTATCTTTTTAAAATCTTTTTCAAAAATCATATCTTTTTCATTTTTTCTATTTTTTCGAAAATTTCAAAAACATTTTTCAAATTATTTTCAAAATCTTTTCCTTATCTTCACATCATATTTTTGAAAATTCACTAATAATTAATGTGATTGGTTCAAAAATTTGAAGTTTGTTACTTTCTTGTTAAGAAAGGTTCAATCTTTAAGTTCTAGAATCTTATCTAGTAGTTTCTTGTTAGTTAAGTCATTTTAAAAAAAAAATTAAATCTTTTTCAAAATATCTTTTTCTTCAAATTTTTATCTTATCCTTCTCAAAATTTTATCTTTTTGAAAATTTGATTTCAAAATATCTTATCTAACTTCTTATCTTCTTATCTTTTTAAATTTTGATTTCAAATCTTTTTCAATCAACTAACTAACTTTTTGTTTGTTTCTTATCTTTTTCAAAACCACCTAACTACTTCTCCCTCTTCTATTTTCAAAAAATATCTCTCTCTTTTCAAAAATTCTTTTTAACTAATTAATTGTTTCAAATTTTAATTTCAATTACATTTATCTCTAATTTTCGAAAATCACTAACCCCTTTTTAAATTTATTTTCGAAATTCTCCTTCTCTCTTCTTCTTCTATTTAATTATTCATTTACTAACACTTCTCTTCACCTCTCTTCATCCATAAATCCGAATATCCTTCTTCATTCTTCTACCCCTTCTTTTTCTACTAACATAAAGGAATCTCTATACTGTGACATAGAGGATTCCTCTTTCTTTTCTTGTTTTCTTCTCTTTCATATGAGCAGGAACAAGGATAAAGGCACTCTTGTTGAAATTGATCCAGAACCTGAAAGGACTCTGAAGAGAAAATTAAGAGAAGCTAAATTACAACAATCCAGAAACAACCTTTCAGAAATTTTCGAACAAGAGAAGGAGATGGCTGCCGAAAATAATAATAATGCAAGGAGAATGCCTGGTGACTTCACAAAGCCAACGTCCAAGTTTGATGGAAGAAGCATCTCTATTCCTACCATTGGAGCCAATAACTTTGAGCTGAAACCTCAGCTAGTTGCTTTAATGCAAAAAACTGCAAGTTTTATGGACTTCCATCTGAAGACCCTTATCAGTTTTTAACTGAGTTCTTGCAGATCTGTGAGACTGTAAAGATGAATGGAGTTGATCCAGAAGTCTACAGACTCATGCTTTTCCCTTTTGCTGTAAGAGACAGAGCTAGAATATGGTTGGATTCACAACCTAAGGATAGCCTGGACTCATGGGATAAGCTGGTCACTGCTTTCTTGGATAAATTCTTTCCTCCTCAAAAGCTGAGCAAGCTGAGAGTGGATGTTCAAACTTTCAAACAAAAAGATGGTGAATCCCTCTATGAAGCTTGGGAAAGATACAAGCAGCTGACCAAAAGATGTCCATCTGACATGTTTTCAGAATGGACCATATTAGATATATTCTATTATGGTCTCTCTGAATTTTCGAAAATGTCATTGGACCATTCTGCAGGTGGATCTATTCACCTGAAGAAAACGCCTGAAGAGGCTCAAGAGCTCATTGACATGGTTGCAAATAACCAGTTCATGTACACTTCTGAGAGGAATTCCGTGAACAATGGGATACCTCAAAAGAAAGGAGTTCTTGAAATTGATACTCTGAATGCCATATTGGCTCAGAACAAAGTGTTGACTCAACAGGTTAACATGATCTCTCAAAATCTGAATGGATGGCAACATGCATCCAACAGTACTAGAGAGGCAGCTTCTGAAGAAGCTTATGGTCCTGAGAACCCTGCCATGGCAGAGGTTAATTACATGGGTGAACCTTATGGAAACACCTATAACTCATCATGGAGAAATCATCCAAATTTCTCATGGAAGGATCAACAAAAACCTCAACAAGGTTTTAACAATGGTGGACGTAATAGGCTGGGCAATAGCAAGCCATATCCATCATCTTCTCAGCAACAGACAGAGAATTCTGAACAAAACACTTCTAATTTAGCCAATGTAGTCTCTGATCTGTCAAAGGCCACTTTCAGTTTCATGAGTGAAACAAGATCCTCCATTAGAAATCTGGAGGCACAAGTGGGCCAGCTGAGTAAGAAAGTCATTGAAACTCCTCCCAGTACTCTCCCAAGCAATACAGAAGAGAATCCAAAAGGGGAGTGCAAAGCCATTGACATAGTCAATATGGCCGAATGCACAAGGGAGGAGGAGGACGAAAATCCTAGTGAGGAAGACCTCTTGGGACGTTCCTCAAGCAAGAAGGAATTTCCTATTAAGGATCCAAAGGAATCTGAGGCTCATATAGAGACCATAGAGATTCCATTAAATCTCCTTCTGCCATTCATGAGCTCTGAAGACTATTCTTCCTCTGAAGAGTATGAAGATGTGACTGGAGAGCAAGTTGCTCAATATTTAGGAGCTATCATGAAGCTGAATGCCAAGTTATTTGGTAATGGGACTTGGGAAAGTGAACCTCCCTTGCTCATTAATGAACTGGATACTTGGATTCAGAAAATTCTACCTCAAAAGAAACAAGATCCTGGCAAGTTCTTAATAACTTGTACCATAGGCACCATGATCTTTGAAAAAGCTCTGTGTGACCTGGGGTCAGGGATAAATCTAATGCCACTCTCTGTAATGGAGAAGCTGGGGATCATTGAGGTACAACCTGCCTTGTTCTCATTACAACTGGCAGACAAGTCATTGAGACAAGCTTATGGAATAGTAGAGGACGTGTTAGTAAAGGTTGAAGGCCTTTACATCCCTGCTGATTTCATAATCTTAGACACTAGGAAGGAAGAGGATGATTGCATCATCCTTGGAAGACCTTTCCTAGCCACAGCAGGAGCTGTGATAGATGTCAACAGAGGTGAATTAGTCCTTCAATTGAATGGGGACTACCTTGTGTTTAAGGCACATGGCCATCCCTCTATGATAAAAGAGAGTAAGCATGAAGAGCTTCTCTCAGTTCAGAGTCAAGAAGAGTCCACACAGTCAAACTCTAAGTTTGGTGTTGTGAGGCCACAACCAAACTCTAAGTTTGGTGTTAAGATCCCATATCCAAACTCTAAGTTTGGTGTGGACAACTATACAACATTGACCTGATCACCTTGTGGCTCCATGAGAAGCCACTGTCAAGCTATTGACATTAAAGAAGCGCTTGTTGGGAGGCAACCCAATTTTATTTATCTAATTTTTATTTTATTATATTTTATTGTTATTTTGTGTTTTATTAGGTACATGATCATGAGGAGGCACGAAAAAAAAATCATAAAAATTAAAAACAGAATCAAAAACAGCAGAAGAAAAAAATTCACACCCTGGAGGACGCACAGGCTGGCGTTCAACGCCAGTAAGGTGCATCTGGCCGGCGTTCAACGCCAGAACAGAGCACCATTCTGGCGCTGAATGCCAGAAACAAGCAACATTCTGGCGCTGAATGCCAGGAATGTGCCCAGAGAGGAAAACTGGCGCTGAACGCCAGTAACAAGCATGAAACTGGCGTTCAACGCCAGAAACATGCTTTACATGGGCGTTTAAGCGCCAGAATGATGCACGAAGGCATTTACATGCCTATTTGGTGCAGGGATGGAATTCCTTGACACCTCAGGATCTGTGGACCTCACAGGATCCCCACCTACCTCGCCCTCTCTCTTTCCATTCATGGTCATCCCTTCTGTTTTTCATTCACCACCTACATCTATCCACTCTTCCCCATACACCCTACCTACCTTTACAACTCAACTTCTCTTTCCCACCCAATCCCACCCATATAGCCGAATCCATCTCCCCTCACTCACCTCCTTTTTCTTCTTCTTCTTCTTCTTCTTCTTCTTCTTCTCTTCTTTCCTCTCTTGCTCGAGGGCGAGCAATATTTTAAGTTTGGTGTGGTAAAAGCATAGCTTTTTTGCTTTTCCATTACCATTAATGGCACCTAAGGCCAGAGAAACCTCAAAGGGAAGACAAAAGCTTCCACCTCTGAGTCTTGGGAGATGGAAAGACTCATATAAGCCGTCATAGCTCAGTGGTAGAACATGTGGCTGCAAATCAAGAGATCCCTGAGATACCTCAGGGGATAAGTTGTCCTCCACACAAATATTGGAAGCAACTAAGGGTAGAAAACACCAAAATTACTAGGAATCATTCAACAGAAGCAAGGAAGAGACATAGAGGAGCTCAAAAAGCACCATTGGACCTTCAAGAAGGCGCCACCCTCACTCAGGTGGATTCATTCCTTGTTCTTTATTTCTTTCTGTTTTTCGGTTTTTTTATTGTGTTTATTTATGTTTTGTGTCTTTATTTCATGATCATTAGTATGTAACCATGCCTTAAAGCTATGAATAAAATCCATTAATCCTTCACCTCTCTTAAAAGAAAAATGTTTTAATTCAAAAGAACAAGAAGTACATGAATTTCGAAATTGTCCTTGAATTTAATTTAATTATATTGATGTGGTGACAATACTTTTTGTTTTCTGAATGAATGCTTGAACAGTGCATATTTTTTATCTTGTTGTTTATGAATGTTAAAATTGTTGGCTCTTGAAAGAATGATGAACAAAGAAAAATGTTATTGATGATCTGAAAAATTATGAAATTGATTCTTGAAGCAAGAAAAAGCAGTGAATGGCGAAAAAAAAATAAAAAAAAAGAAGGAGCAAGCAGAAAAAGCCAGTATCCCTTAAAACCAAAAGGCAAGGGTAAAAAGGATCCAAGGCTTTGAGCATCAATGGATAGGAGGGCCCAAGGAAATAAAATCCAGGCCTAAGCGGCTAAACCAAGCTGTCCCTAACCATGTGCTTGTGTCATGAAGGTCCAAGTGAAAAGCTTGAGACTGAGTGGTTAAAGTCGTGATCCAAAGCAAAAGAGTGTGCTTAAGAGCTCTGGACACCACTAACTGGGGACTCTAGCAAAGCTGAGTCACAATCTGAAAAGGTTCACCCAGTTATGTGTCTGTGGCATTTATGTATCCGGTGGTAATACTGGAAAAACAAAGTGCTTAGGGCCACGGCCAAGACTCATAAGTAGCTGTGTTCAAGAATCAACATGCTTAAGTAGGAAAGTCAATAACACTATCCGAAATTCTAAGTTCCTAGAGAAGCCAATCATTCTAAACTTCAAAGGAAAAAGTGAGATGCCAAAACTGTTCAGAAGCAAAAAGCTACAAGTCCCGCTCATCTAATTATAATTAATATTCATTGATATTCTGGAATTTATAGTATATTCTCCTCTTTTTATCCTATTTGATTTTCAGTTGCTTGGGGACAAGCAACAATTTAAGTTTGGTGTTGTGATGAGCGGATAATTTATACGCTTTTTGGCATTATTTTTAGGTAGTTTTTAGTAAGTTCAAGCTACTTTTAGGGTTGTTTTCATTAGTTTTTGTGTTAAATTCACATTTTTGGACTTTACTATGAGTTTGTGTGTTTTTCTATGATTTCAGGTAAATTCTGACTGAAATTGAGGGACTTGAGCAAAACTCTGAAAAAGGCTGACAAAAAGGACTGCTGATGCTGTTGGAATCTGACCTCCCTGCACTCGAAATGGATTTTCTGGTGCTACAGAACTCCAAATGGCGCGCTCTCAACGGCTTTGGAAAGTAGACATCCAGGGCTTTCCAGCAATATATAATAGTCCATACTTTATTCGGAAATTGACGACGTAACTTGGCGTTGAACGCTAAGTACATGCTGCTGTCTGGAGTTAAACGCCAGAAAAACGTCATGATCCGGAGTTGAACGCCCAAAACACGTCATAACTCGGAGTTCAACTCCAAGAAAAGCCTAAGCTCGTGGATAGATCAAGCTCAGCCCAAATATACACCAAGTGGGCCCCGGAAGTGGATTTATGCATCAATTACTTACTCATGTAAACCCTAGGAGTTAGTTTATTATAAATAGAACTTTCTACTATCATAATCTCATCCTGGATTGTATTTTGAATCTAGTGATCACGTTTTGGGGGCTGGCCTCTCGGCCATGCCTGAACCTTTTACTTATGTATTTTCAACGGTGGAGTTTCTGCACACCATAGATTAAGGGTGTGGAGCTCTGCTGTACCTCAAGTTTCAATACAATTACTATTACTTTCTATTCAATTCTCTTTTATTCTTATTCCAAGATATACGTTACACTTAACTTTGATGAATGTGATGATCCCGTGACACTCATCATCATTCTCACCTATGAACGCGCGTGATTGACAACCACTTCCGTTCTACTTTAGGCCGGGCGCATATCTCTTAGATTCCCCAACAGAATCTTCGTGGTATAAGTTAGATAGATGGCGGCATTCATGAGGATCCGAAAAGTCTAAACCTTGTCTATGGTATTCCGAGTAGGATTCTGGGATTGAATGACTGTGACGAGCTTCAAACTCCTGAAGGTTGGGCGTGATGACAAACGCAAAAGAATCAAGGGATTCTATTCCAACCTGATTGAGAACCGACAGATGATTAGCCGTGCCGTGACAGAGCATAGGACCTTTTTCACTGAGAGGATGGGATGTAACCATTGACAACGGTGATGCCCTACATACAACTTGCCATGGAAAGGAGTAAGAAGGATTGGATGAAAGCAATGAGAAAGTAGAGATTCAAGAGGAGCACAGCATCTCCATACACTTATCTGAAATTCCCACTATTAATATACATAAGTATTTCTATCCCTTTTATTTTCTTTTTGTTATTAATATTCGAAAATCTATAAACCAATTTAATCTGCCTAACTGAGATTTACAAGGTGACCATAGCTTGCTTCATACCAACAATCTCTGTGGGATCGACCCTTACTCACGTAAGGTTTATTACTTGGACGACCCAGTACACTTGCTGGTTAGTTGAACGGAGTTGTGAAAACAACCGATGCCATAATAATGATTTCATACAAGTACAAAAGAACATGGATCACAATTTCGTCCACCAGTGGTGGAAGTGAAAGATGACTTCTATGCATGGGTGCATGCGGATGTTAAGTGTCGTACCTCTCTGTATCATAATGTGGACAAAATTTCTAAACTTTCTTTTTCTAGTTATGTTAGGTTTGACGTACCAGTAAATGTAGAGTTCCTTCCCTGTGGTGGTGAGGATAGAGTATGCGAGAGAAGGGAAAATTGGTCTTATTTCTATTTTTACATATGTGTTTTTTTAGAATTAGGTGTTAAAATTCCATTTATTGATTTTGAATGCAAAATGCTGACACAGTTGAACTGTGCTCCATCACAGTTTCACCCAAACTCATGGGCTTTCCTTCGGGCTTATGAGTGTTTGATGGAGTTCCTAGAGACTCCTCCATTTTTGAATGTATTTTTTGTTGTTTTAGTCAAAAGGAGTACGTAGGGGGTTTTGGGTAAATCTTAGCAGTTACCCTGGTCGAGCTCTCTTCGTGCTAAACAAATAGACTTTTAAAAGTTTTAAAGAGATGTTTGTAAAAGTACAATCTACTGAATCTGCTTATCCATTTTACTTGGATGACGAGTTGGTGGAAACGTTTCTTTTATATTGGTGTCCCGAACCCATGCAAATTTTAGATGCACCCAGGAGAAACGAGGAAGAGAATTTGGTGTAGGTATACCTGATAGAATATTTTTTGTCAGGAAAATTGTTGTGTATTTTTGAAATGTTAAAAGTTAATGATGATAAAGAAGCTTTGGGAAGTTATATTGGTAAATTTTTTACACAAAGTGGTTTCGAAAGATGGTTGTTTTTCTAGATTGTCATCGATTGTCGTTTGTTGTAGGTGAAAAGGTTATGAGCTTATCATCGGCACGGATGAGGTTGTTTTTGGACCAAAAGAAGAAAGGTGATAAAGAGATTCCTGGTACGGTTGTGGGATATGGCACAGGTATCGATGCTGTCCAATCAAGTGCTCGTCCGTTAAAAAGGAAAAATCTGGGTTCAGAGACATCTCTGGAAGTTCTTTCTGCTACTGAGTTGGACTTTGGAATAGATAATGAGTTGGAAAAACAGTTGCGCCTTCATGGTTTTTCTAGGGGTGTTAGTGCTTGTTCTGTGTGGAGTGAGCATTTTCCGTTTCCCGAGCTTGCCGACAAAGTGAGACAACTTCCTGTCGATGTTTTTATACTGAAAGAGGTCGGGCAAGAGGCAATTGAGCAGTATATGTAGGTATGGATGGATTATTTGTTTTTACATAATACAATCATTAAGATAGTTATTTACAGAACCCTTTTGGCTACGTCTTAGGTTATAGGTGCCAGGATGCTGTGTTTAGGTCGAGCAACTGAGATGTGTGTAGATGAGGAGAGAAAAAATGCAAGTAGAGTTTTGGAGTTAGAGGAACCGCTGAAAGAGAGAGATTGGGTTATTGTCGAGGTTACGACAAAGATGAAAAATATGGAGCTAGACATGGCTAAGCTTCATGAGCAAATCCGAGTATTACAAAGCCAAGTTAAGAGCATTGACAACGAAAAAGGGACAACTGACGTCCATGGTACATGAATTGGAAGAGGAAGTGCTGGAAATGTTTGCAGCAGGCTTTGACCAAACAGTAAGTCAGGTGACGGCTTTATCTCCCAGCTTTAATGTTGGGAGTCTTCATGTTACAAAAATAGTAGTTGATGGGAAACTAGTAGATGATGAGGCTGGTGAGAAAGCGGAAGATGAGAATGGTGGGTCTGTTTAGAAAAACAATTGATATAGAAATTTGTAGTGTTTATAGTATGTAACTTGTTTGGTAGCACTTTTGACAATACTATTTGGTTTGTACATTTTGAATGATTGTCGTGGTGTTTTGTACACCTTTATTTTGAGAAACATTGATATTTACCTGATGGATATATGTTTGCATATGTAATTGTGGCAAATTGTGGGATAGATAACGTTAGTGCTTTATTGGACATGGATAATTGTGACAATACCTTCCAGTGTGGAAGGTGTGAAGTGAATGGCCTCATTAAAATCTCCCCGAGTAAAACTCTTATTTTTTTATGTGGGAAAAAACCTCGACGGTAGGAAAAAAAGTACCTTTCAACTTTGTCTTTTACATGTAATAAAAACGTAGAGAGGATATGTTCTAGGTGTTTGGAATCTCGACGAGACCATTTGTTTGTGGGTGTTTAATAGAAAAAAAATAGTGTTTTATATTGAGGTTATTTAGAAAGGATGCTATGCTTTTACCAGTAAATTGTCTGTCATTATTAGTAACAATATCACCTGGCAAGCCGTATCTACATATGTTGGACTTCCATATGAAGATTGTACCTTATTCAAGGTTATTTTTGCTAGCGGCTGGACTTTTATCCATTTTGTGAAGTAATCCATAGCGACTAGTAATTACTTGACCTCTGGATACTGAAAAAGGCCTAAGAATGTCAAGTCCCTACTTGTAAAAAGGCCATGCTACTTCAAAAGTGTGTAATAGTTTGGCTGGAGTATGAATAGTTGGTGCATATTTCTGACAGTAGTCGCAATGTTGCACCTTCCTCATGCATTCAATCTTTACATGGGGCAATAATAGCCTGTGTGTAGTAGTTTTGCTACTAGACTTCGCCTTCTGACGTGTGTTCTGCAGATTCCTTCATGTGCTTCTTCCATGGCGAGGTGGGAATCTTCCGCTCCGACACACTTTAACAATGGCCTAGAAAACCCTCTTCTGTATAGGTCATCACCAAATAATAGTGAAATCGCTTGCTTTCTTTTTGAATAGCTTTGGGTTCTCCTTGATTGCTGGGATATCTCCTATTTTTAAATATTGGACATATGGTGTCCGCCAATCTGGTTCGCTGTCAAAGAAAAGACATGGATACTACATATGCTTGGTTCCCCAAGCGTTACTTGTGATAAAATTAGTGTTGTGTCTGTGATTTTAGAAATAGCTAGTTTGGATAAGATATCTGCCCTATTATTATCCTCCCGATGTATATGATTAATCTCGAAAGTTTGAAAAAGATGTATTAGGTTTTTTACCATGGTCAAATATTGTTCGAGAAGGGGATCTCGTACCTGGAAATTGCCGTTTACCTGTTGTATGACTAATAGTGAATCACAATAAAACTGCAGGTGCTTAGCGCTTGTGTCTTTGGCTAAGAGCAACTCAGCTACAAGGGCCTCGTACTTAGATTAATTGTTACTTGTTTTGAAAAGGAAAGTGATAGACTGTTCGATGCATATTCTAGTATTATCTTTAAGAATGATTTCGGCTCCGCATCCATCCTCGTTTGCAGTTCCATCAACGTACAATTCCCAAATGGGGTGAATGTCATCGGTTGTGGTGAACTCAACAATGAAATTAGCTAATATTTGAGACTGAGTGTTCCACGTGTTTGATATGTGATATCATATTCGGATAGCTCTACTGACTATTTGATAAGCCGACTTTTCAGATCTGGCCGTGTTAATATTTGCCGTAGTGGTTGATTCGTCCAAACTATAATCCTGTGACTTTGAAAGTAATGTTTGAGCCGTTGTGATGTGATGATTAAGGCAAATGCAAGTTTCTCTATTGTTGGGTACTGAGCTTCCGCATTCTGTAATACTTTGCAGACAAAATATACTGGATGTTGTTCTGCCCCTGTTTCCATGACAAGGACAAAGCTAATAGCATGAGTAGAAACTGAAAGATATAAATAAAGTGGATTACCGTGCATGGGTTTATGCAGTATGGGAGGGGAGGCGAGGATGCCTTTGAAATCATTTTACGCATGCTTGCAGGCGTCGGTCTATGTGAAGTTGTGTGCTTTCCGTAAACTATGGAAGAGATGATAAGATTTTTCGACTGCTGCTGGCAAAAACCGCGATAAAGCTACTAGTCGTCCAGTGAGTTGTTGTACTTCCTTTATAGTTTTTGGTGATGTCATTTTAGTTACTGCTCAACATTTTTCTGGATTTGCTTTTATTCCCCTGTGAGTTAACATGAATTCGAGGAATTTGTCTCCTTGGACTCCGAAGGCACATTTTTTGGGGTTTAACCTCCATGCAAACAGGTAGGCATTTGCCCAAAGCAAGTTAACGAGGCATTCTACTTTACTTGCAGTCAAAGCATGTCCGATGTTAGTGTATTGTGATTTATTGTCAGTGAGAATTACCTTGCGAAGGTCATCAACAGGTGTTGGTCGGCATTCTCTATCTGATCTCGGGTCTAGTTCTGCCAACATTGGCAAATCATCAGCATTGTATACCGAGTTGACTTGTTGGATTATGTCTGGATTAGTTGTGAGGCCTTCAACCCTGCATTATCGCATTGCCGTGCTTCTTTGTAGTCGGAATGTACAGTTATGATGATGTTATCTTGCACATGGAAATTAACACATAGGTGAATAGTAGAAACAATAGTTTTAAATGAATTTAAAGATGGGCACCCTAATATAATGTTATAGGGGCTAACACAATCGACTACTAGATATTGTATATCTAGCATTTTTTAATGGGGGTATTTGATAAACCACTATTTTATGGTTTATCTTGTGCTTAATTGAGTGGATTTTATTAACTCTTTACCCACTTATTCATACTATTTGCATGGTTTTACATTTGCCTTCCTAATTATGTGCTTTGATTGAAAACATGCTTCTTTGGCCTTAAGTTCTCTATGTTTAATCCTCTCTTATTACCATTAGATGCTTTGATATGTGTGTTAAGTGATTTCAGGGATTACAGGGCAAGAATGGCTTAGAGGATGGAAAGGAAGCATGCAAAAGTGGAAGGAATACAAGAAGTTAAAGAAACTGCAAAGCTGTCAGCCTGACCCTCTCGCACTAAAATGACCATAACTTGAGCTACAGAGGTCCAAATGACGCAGTTCCACTTGCGTTGGAAAGCTAACGTCCGGGGTTTAGATTTGATATATAATTTGCCATAGTGGCCGTACAGATAGGTGACGTGGTGCACGAAATTGTGATCATCAATGGCACCATCAACATGGTACGCTCAATTAAAATCTCAACTCTTTATCACAACTTCGCACAACTAACCAGCAAGTGCACTGGGTCGTCCAAGTAATAAACCTTATGCGAGTAAGGGTCGATCCCACGGAGATTGTTGGTATGAAGCAAGCTATGGTCACCTTGTAAATCTCAGTCAGGCAAATTCAAATGGTTATGAATGATATATGAATAAAGCATAAAGATAGAGATACTTATGTAATTCATTGGTGAGAATTTCAGATAAGTGTATGGAGATGCTTTGTCCCTTCCGTCTCTCTGCTTTCCTACTGTCTTCATCCAATCCTTCTTACTCCTTTCCATGGCAAGCTGTATGTTGGGCATCACCGTTGTCAGTGGCTACAGTCCCGTCCTCTCAGTGAAAATGTTCAACGCGCTCTGTCACAGCACGGCTAATCATCTGTCGGTTCTCAATCAGGTTGGAATAGAATCCATTGATTCTTTTGCGTCTGTCACTAACGCCCAGCCTTCAGGAGTTTGAAGCTCGTCACAATCATTCAATCCTTGAATCCTACTCAGAATACCACAGACAAGGTTTAGACCTTCCTGATTCTCTTGAATGCCGCCATCAATTCTAGCTTATACCACGAAGATCCCGATTAAAGAATCCAAGAGATATCCACTCAATCTAAGGTAGAACGGAGGTGGTTGTCAGGCACACGTTCATAGGTGAGAATGATGATGAGTGTCACAGATCATCACATTCATCAAGTTGAGGAACAAGTGATATCTTGGAACAAGAACAAGCTGAATTGAATAGAAGAACAATAGTAATTGCATTAATACTCGAGGTACAGCAGAGCTCCACACCTTAATCTATGGTGTGTAAAAACTCCACCGTTGAAAATACATAAGATAAGGTCTAGGCATGGCCGAATGGCCAGCCTCCCAATGATCTAAGAACTAGACGTCCAAAGATGATCCTAAGATCTAAAGTGATCAAAAGATTCCAAATACAATAGTAAAAGGTCCTATTTGTAGAGAACTAGTAGCCTAGGGTTTACAGAAATGAGTAAATGACATAAAAATCCACTTCAGGGCCCACTTGGTGTGTGCTTGGGCCGAGCATTGAAGCTTTCATGTGTAGAGACTTCTCTTGGAGTTAAACACCGGCTTTTATGCCAGTTTGGGCGTTTAACTCCCATTCTTGTGCCAGTTCCGGCGTTTAACACCGGGCAGTTTTGAGCTGATTTGGAACGCCAGTTTGGGCCATCAAATCTCGGACAAAGTATAGACTATTATATATTGCTGGAAAGCTCAGGATGTCTACTTTCCGACGCAGTTAAGAGCGCGCCAATTGGGCTTCTGTAGCTCCAGAAAATCCACTTCGAGTACAGGGAGGTTAGAATCCAACAGCATCTGCAGTCCTTTTTAGCCTCTGAATCAGATTTTTGCTCAACTCTCTCAATTTCAGCCAGAAAATACCTAAAATCACAGAAAAACACACAAACTCATAGTAAAGTCCAGAAAAGTGAATTTTAACTAAAAACTAACTAAAACATAATAAAAACATACTAAAAATAATGCCAAAAAGCGTATAAATTATCCGCTCATCATGACGCGAACGCGTCATCCATGCGGACGCGTCATCCACGCGGACGCGTCGCATCTACGAAATCAGCGTGGCAGATTTCACAAACAGTGAATCCTGGGCTATTTCCGGCCCAGTTTCAAGCCCAGAAAACACAGATTAAAGGCTGCAAAGTGGAGGAATGAAGGACACACTGATAAACCACTATTTTATAGTTTATATTATGTTTAATTGTGTGGTTTTGTCGTGATCCTTACCCACTTATTCATCAATTTAGCATGCATTTAGATTTCCTTCCTGAATTTATTACATGTTTAAAAATTGCTTCCTAGAGACTTTAATTATTTAATTTCAATTCTCCTTTATTCCATTCGATGCCGTAATCTGTGTGTCGAGTGTTTCAGGCTTCATAGGGCATGAATGAGACAGAGATTGGAGAGGAAGCTAGCAAAAATGGAAGGAACACAAGAATTTGAGGAGATAACCAGCGAAAAGTGACGCGGTTGCATGGCTCATGCGACCGCGCGAAGGAGCGCAAATCGCAGTGACGCGGCCGCATGGCTTGCACGGCCGCGCGGATTGAAAAGCACAAGCAACGCGGTAGCGTGGACGACGCGAACGCGTGAAGAGGAAAAGCGCCAGCGACGCGTCCGCATGGACGACGCGATCGCGTGACATGCGCGATCTGCATAAACTGCAGAATCTGAAACCAGCAACTTTGGCCCAGTTTTCGGCCCAGTTTTCGGCCCGGAATAGCAGACTAGAGTCAGAGAATATGCAGAAACAAGAGACATTCATTGAGTAGTTTGGAGATCTAGTTTTTCACTCTCTTGGGTTTTTCTCTCTAGTTTTTAGAATTCGAATTTTCAATTGATCTTAGCATTGGAACATTGAGAAGAGTTATTTCCTCATCAAGACGTCATCATTCCAGTTTGTTCTCTTCACTTGGTTTTATTCTTCCATGTTCTTTGTTATGTTCAATTTTGTCATTCAGATATTTTATGATTAATTAATGCAAGGATTATTTCTTTCCAAGTTAATTTCCTTTCCAATAATCATGTCTTCTTTTAATTCCCTTTCATGTGCCATGGATTCTTTAATTACAATGTGTGAGTAGTTTCATTACTTGATGGGGAGTTGATTAAAAGGAACTCTTGAGTTGGAAGGATTGAAAGAAAAATTTGTAATTGGGTTAAATGTTGGATTGCTATCCTGTCACCGACGCTAATCCCTTTAAACTAAGTGGGTTGCAACTTGTGAACAGATCTGGTATTTCCACTTGTTTGACTTTCTCTTACCTAGTAAGGGATAACCAAACAGAACAACTATTAATTATAAATTAATCTTACAATCACACCATCAATGATAGATATTCTAACCAATCAATTTCCAGTCAAGGCCTTTTATTTTATTATTTAAATTTCCTCAAATTAAATCCCAATTTACTTAGCTCAACTCTTTTTGGAATATCTGATTAATAAAACAGCACACTTTTCTGCAACTCGTTGGGAGACGACCTGGGACTTAAACTCCCAGTAATTTTAATTTAAACTTTCTGTGACACATTTCTAAATTGATAGACAGATTCTCGGTGAGTTAAGAACTATACTTGCAACGTAACTATTTTAATAAATTTTTAATTCACCAGCTTCTGCATCTCCATCAATTTTTGCCAATAAACCTCTTGCATTCCATTGTCCTCCATGCACTTGCTATATTTCCTTTGATGAGCTTTTCACATGTAATCCGGACCATGTGTTCATGCCATTTATCTTTATTGTGCATTGATTATCACTTATAATACCCTCTTCCTTGCTCTATCTCTTTGAATTCAATTTCCTTTCTCTTTCCTTCTTTCAGGATGGCCACCAAGAAAGGAAAAGAAAAAGCTACTTCCAAACCACCAGCAAGAAGAGGAACTAAAAGAGCATTAGTGGCAGAGCCTTCTTCAACCGCAGTCAAGCCCTCAACAAAAAAAATTAAGAGGATAATAAAGATTGACGACAAAGAGAAAGCCTTTCCAGCAAAGGACACTGCGTGATTTTTCAATCGCTACTGAGAGCAGATGTTCCCTATCCTAGCAGAAAGAAACTATAACAATGAATTCCTTCTCATCCTCTCGCCCAATATTGCCACCTTTGTTGAGCCACAAATTGAGCGAAGACAATGGGGTTTTCTACGGAGACAGCCACGGCAGGTCAATCTTTCTTGGGTAGTTGAGTTCTACTCCAACTTCTACATACCAATCCTGCAGTCTGTTTATGTCCGGCAGAAGCAAGTCCCCATTACAGAAGAGGCCATTCAGTAAGTTCTGAGTCTTCCCCCTATTCCAGCAGGAATGGACGCTTTTCAAGAAGCCACCCTTCAGCGCCAGCGATACCAATTTGACTGGGACTCCGTTCTTAGAGTCATTGCTTTACCTGGCAGCCGTTGGATCTACGGATACCACCGCAACCGCCCTAAGGGAATCTTGGCTTCCGCACTTACTTTGGAGGCTCGCGTATGGGCACAGATCATGTCCCATTACGTCTTCCCAAGCACTCATGAGTCCTCCTTCACTGCAGACATGGCTGTTCTACTATGGTGCATCCTTACAGACCAACCTCTGGATCTCTCAAGACACATCCGGCATGCTATGGAGCATGTACAAATCGCGGGCAACTTACCTTTCCCCGCCTTGGTCTCAACTCTTGTCTCAGCAGCCGGAGTCTCCTGCAGAGCTGGGGACACCAAAGCCATGCTTCCACGGGATGATCAATATGTCCCTAACAGGAAATACCTCAGACTTTCAGCAGCCACTATAAGCCAGCCTCCTGAGCCGGTTGAAGATATTCTTTCTTCAACACCACAAGCATCTACCACTGAGAAATTGCTCCAGCAGATACTTGAAAAGTTGGATCGGCATGAACAGAAAGCAAAGATGAGAGAGCGCCGTAACGAGCGCCGATTCAAACACCTCAAGGAGCTACTCAAGGGACGCTACAGAGACTCAGACACCTCGGACTCCACTTCTTTTACCAGCACCGGGAGCCATGATGATCCCGACTGTGGAGATACTGCTACCAGCCCACCCCTGTTCCTGACAGACGGCACCGAGGACGGTGCAAAGCCTTAAGTGTGGGGAGGTCGGTCAGTACCTGACTTTCGGAGGTAAATTCTCTTCTCTGACACCAATAATTAGGATATTTTAGTTAGATTTTTCTTTCTTTTATAGAATAGAATAAATTGCATAGGTTAGGATAGTTGCATGCATGTTCTACTTGATTGAAAAGACAATAAGTTTCTTTTAAAAATCTATCTTTGGAACAAAATTTCACTAATTTTTCAAAATTTTCATGATAAATCTGCTTGAGTTATATTTGGAACATGATGTTTGAGTTAAAGAACACACAACCTGTGAAAGATTTGAGCCTTTATGTATGGTTACATTATTTAACCATAATTATTTTATTCTTGTGTGTTTACTTCTCTTTGATTGTAATCTATATTTTGTTTTATCTTATATGTCCAATATTTATTATATTTACATGCTTGCACATGATTGAGGCCATTATTTGTTTAAACTCACTTATCCAAATCAAGCCTACCCTTTTCAATTACCCTTGTTAACCACTTTGAGCTTTTAAAACCCCATTTGTTCCATATTGTACCACATTACTAACCTTAAGCTGAAAAACAATTGCATATCCTAAATTGAATCTTTGGTTAGCTTAAGATAGAATTGTGTGTGCTAGTTAAGTATGGGAAATTGTGGGAACAAAAGTTGTTAAGGGAATGTGTCATGAACCCGCTCATGTGAAAATATAAGAATGAAAAATCTATGTGCATTGATAAGCTTTATTTATATATAAAAAAAATCAATCAATAAATAAGGGGACAAAATTATCCCAATGCAAAATTCAGAATTCAAAGATCAATGCACATATGATAGAATTAAAATACAAGGTTGAAACATGAGTATGGATTGAAAAAGGGAATTATGGGTAGCTAGACATGAATTTAAAAGTATATAGAATATATGTACATTAGGTGAGAGCTTAGGTTATTTAAAGATTCAATTTATAAAGCTCACTTAGCCATACATATATCCTTACCTGCACCTTGGCCCCATTACAACCCTGAAAAGACCTCATGATGTTTGCATTGGTATATTAACTGTTGTTGATTGGTTAGGAGAAAAACAAAAGTTAGAAAGCATGACTAGAGAAGAATAGAGTGATTACCCTATACACTAGAGATTAGAGCATACATACTTTATCAGTGAGGGTTCAATGCTTGAATTTTCATGTTTCCGGCCTTCATAAGCTATCTTCTTGCACTTTTATCAGTTTTATTACATGATGATAGAATTAGTGGAATTTGATTTGTAATTATTTTGAAGGGCTTATTTACTTTTGATCACACTTCATATGCTATTCATAATTCACTTTTTATTATTTTAAATGTAGTTTTTAGAGAGAGAGGTTCTCTCCTCTCTCTTAGGATTATGATTAGGATTCCTCTTAAAGGATTTAGGATTTATTATTATTCCAACTTACAATTTTCTTCTGAATTCCAGGTTTAATATTCCCTTTACTTATTTTCCCAATTTAATTTATGAACTCTTTTATGTTGAATTTGAATTTATGTTTAAACGTAGTTTGATTGCTTTATTTACATGAATGCCTTTAATTTAATTTAGATATTTTCCCTTTTGGCTTTGGTTGATTAATTGGTGACTCTTGGTTATCAAACTCATTGTTGATTGAAAATTGGAATTCTTCAAGAATTGATTCGAGATCCAATAACTCTGACTTTTCCCAAGGAAAGACTAGGACTTGAGGATTCGAATTAATTCATTTACTTGACTTACCTTCATAGTTAGAGGTTAACAAAGTGGGAGAAAAATCCAATTCTCATCACAATTGATAAGGATAACTAGGATAGGACTTCCAGTTCTCATACTTTGCCAAGAGTTTATTTTACAGGTATTATTATTTATTTTACTTGTCATTCAACTAACCTTTTACCTTAATCCAAAACTCCAAAACATACCTTTGCATAACCAATAATAAGAACATACTTCCCTGCAGTTCCTTGAGAAGATGACCCGAGGTTTAAATACTCGGTTATCAATTTTAAAGGGGTTTGTTACTTGTGACAACCAAAAAGTTTGCACGAAGGGATTTCTGTTGGTTTAGAATCTATATCTACAACGCGACTATTTTTATTAAATTCTTTACTAGAAAAAATTCTAACGTCAAAATGGCGCCGTTGCCGAAGAATTGCAAACGTGTTTCTTATTATTGGTTATTGTAAATGCTTTTCAAAAAAAATTCAGATTTTTATTTTAAATTTTTTTTATCTTATCTTATCCTATTTTTCAAAATTCAATTATTTTTAAAAAAAATCATCTCTTTTTCAAAATATTTTCTTTTTGTTAGTTTTTGTTTTTATTTTCTCTCACTACTATGAACTCTCACCCCTTTGGCTATGAGTCTGGTTATAATTATGTTGCAGGAAAAGGAGATTATAATGACAACATGCACCATGGTTAGAACAATCAAAGATGGGAGGAGCCACAAGGATTCGATCAACCCTCATGGCAACAACCACCTCAAATGGACTATCAACAACCATTCTGTGATTCATATCAAGGCAATGGCTATGGTGAGCAATCTTTTGATTATCAACAACCACCACCATATGCCCATGAACCCTCTCCTCAACATGACTTTGGACCACCATACTCACAAGCCCCTTTTTGCCATTCACCTCCATATAACCCTAACCCTCAACCACCATACCAACTGGTGGACGAAATTGTGATTTCTATCTTTTGAGCTTTAGTATGTACACAAAAACTATTGTGTCTCTTGTTCATTCAAAATCCTTATTATGGCACTGGTTGAATTCACAACTCCGTTCAACTAACCAGCAAGTGTACTGGGTCGTCCAAGTAATACCTTACGTGAGTAAGGGTCGAATCCACAGAGATTATTGGTTTGAAGCAATCAATATTTATTTTATTTGGCTTAGTCAGGATACCAATAGGATTCTTTAGCCTCGTATTTTTGTTGCCAATTAGAGCGTAGAATAAATAGTTATTACTTTAATAATAGAGAATAAAAGCGTTACTTGTTGTGCAGTAATGGGGAATATGTTGGAGTTTTGGAGATGCTTTGTCCTCTGACTTCAACTCTTCCTTGAAATCCTCTTCTCACACGCAGGTTTCTTCCATGGCAAGCTCTATGTAGGGTGTCACCGTTGTCAATGGCTACTTCCCATCCTCACAGTGAAAGCTATGCACGCACTCTGTCACAGTACGGCCAATCACCGGTTGGTTCCCGCTCCTACTGGAATAGAATCCCTCTTTTGCGTCTGTCACTAACGCCCAGCAGGTTAAAGTTTGAAGCACGTCACAGTCATTCAATCCCGGAATCCTACTCGGAATACCACAGACAAGGTTTAGACTTTCCGGATTCTCATGAATGCTGCCATCAATCCAGCTTATACCACGAAGATTCTGTTGGGGAATCTAAGAGATATTCATTCAATCTGATGTAGAACGGAGGTGGTTGTCAGGCACACGTTCATGGGTTGAGGAAGGTGATGAGTGTCACGGATCATCACCTTCTCCACAGTTAGGCGCGAATAAACATCTTAGATAAGAACAAGCGTGTTTGAATGGAAAACAAAGGAATTGTATTAAATCATCGAGACGCTGCAGAGCTCCTCACCCCCAACAATGGAGTTTAGAGACTCATGCCGTCACAAAGTATGTAATTCAGATCTGAAAATAGCATGAGGTACCAGATAAGTCTGTAAAAGTTGTTTAAATAGTAAACTAGTAACCTAGGTTTACAGAAATTGAATAAACTGAGATAATTGGTGCAGAAATCCACTTCTGGGGCCCACTTGGTGTGTGCTGGGGCTGAGACTAATGCTTTCCACGTGTGGAGGCCTTTCTTGGCGTCAAACTCCAGGTTTTGACGTGTTTTGGGCGTTCAACTCCGGATCATGACGTTTTTCTGGCGTTTAACTCCAGACAGCAGCGTGTACTTGGCGTTCAACGCCAAGTTACGTCGTCAATCTTCGCGCAAAGTATGGACTATTATATATTGCTGGAAAGCCCTGGATGTCTACTTTCCAACGCCGTTGAGAGCGCGCCAATTGGACTCCTGTAGCTCCAGAAAATCCATTTCGAGTGCAGGGAGGTCAGGATCCAACAGCATCAGCAGTCCTTTTTCAGCCTAAGTCAGATTTTTGCTCAGCTCCCTCAATTTCAGCCAGAAAATACCTGAAATCACAGAAAAACACACAAACTCATAGTAAAGTCCAGAAATATGATTTTTGCCTAAAAACTAATATTATTTTACTAAAAACTAACTGAAACATGCTAAAATCTACATGAAATTACCCCCAAAAAGCGTACAAAATATCCGCTCATCACAACACCAAACTTAAACTGTTGCTTGTCCTCAAGCAACTAGATAAATAAAATAGGTTTTAACAGAAATAAAGAAGTAATAATATTTTAGAGTTTTAAATGAAGCTTAGATTCTTATTAGATGAGCGGGGCTTGTAGCTTTTTGTCTCTGAACAGTTTTGGCATCTCCCTGTATCTTTAGAATTTCAGAATAATTGGCATCCTTAGGAACTCAGAATTCCGATAGTATTATTGACTCTCCTAGTATAGTATGTTGATTCTTGAACACAGCTACTTATGAGTCTTGGCCGTGGCCCTAAGCACTTTGTCTTCCAGTATTACCACCGGATACATAAATGCCACAGACACATAACTGGGTGAACCTTTTCAGATTGTGACTCAGCTTTGCTAGAGTCCCCAGTCAGTGGTGTCCAGAGCTCTTAAGCACACTCTTTTGCTTTGGATCACGACTTTAACCACTCAGTCTCAAGCTTTTCACTCGGACCTTCATGACACAAGCACATGGTTAGGGACAGCTTGATTTAGCCGCTTAGGCCTGGATTTTAATTTCCTTAGGCCCTCCTATCCATTGATGCTCAAAGCCTTGGATCCTTTTTTACCCTTGCCTTTTGGTTTTAAGGGCTATTGGCTTTTTCTACTGCTCCTTCTTTTTTTTTTTTCTATTTTTTTTTTTGCCATTTTTTTTTTCCGCAAGCTTTCTTTTTCACTGCTTTTTCTTGCTTCAAGAATCAATTTCATGATTTTTCAGATCATCCATAATATTTTTCGTGTTCCTCATCCTTTCAGGAGCCAATATTCATCAAATTCAAAGTACAATTTATGCACTGTTTAAGCATTCATTCAGAGAACAACAAGTATTGCCACCACATATAATTAATTATAGTCTTTATTACTAAGAACTCAAAAATATAAATTACTTCTTTATTCTTAAAAAAAATCTACTACTTTATTCATGCCTGATGATGATGAGAAAAATAAATTATAGCTTAATTGGAAATAAAATCAAAATAGATATGCTAAGTACTACTACTCCTATATAACTTCTAAGGTAAAATTCTATAATAATACTATCACAGAGTTAAAGCTGGAATTAGAACTTAACAACCTGTATTTTGGGAAGTGGATGTTCCTTTAGTCTGTGGGATGCCTTCAAGAATTAATTTCTGATGCTTCAGCTCCCTTAAGTTCACATCCTTGCTCTTCCTGTTCTCTTAGGTGCCATGATCTTAATGAGTTTTAGCTCAGTGATCATGGCAAATCACACCAAACTTAGAGGTTTGCTTGTCCTCAAGCAAAAGAAAGGAAAGGAGAGGAGAAGAAGGAAAGGCATTTTCACATAAAGATAAGATGAGTTAAAAGATATGAGAAGAAATTAAAAATATTTGAAAAAGAATTGGATTAGAAAAAGATATAATTTTAAAAAAAGAAAAGATATGAATCAAAATTTAAAAGATAGAATTGAATTTTAATTTTGAAAAGGATTTTTAAAAGGAGTTAAAGATGTGTTGGAAACAAATTTGAAAAGATGATGGATTGAATTGGAAAGCCATTTATTCTTTTGGGTTAAGATAAATCTAAAAAAATTTGCAATCATTGGATTTTAGAAATTAGGATAAACTTTTTGGAATTGAAAGTGATAATTTAAAATATGTTTATGCAAGAAATCATGAATTGAAACATAAAAATTTTGAAAAATTGCAAAGAAAAACGAAATTGTACCTCCTCCCACCATCCTGGCGTTAAACGCCCACATGGTGCATGGTTTGGGCGTTTAACGCCCACATGTTGCTTCTCCTGGGCGTTCAACGCCCATGTGATGCTTCTTCCTGGCGTTGAACGCCAGGAGGTCCTTCTTTACTGGGCGTTTTTCTAAACGCCCAGAATGCTAGCAGATTGGCGTTAAACGCCCAGAAGGTGCATCTTTCTGGCGTTTAACGCCCAGAAGATGCTTCTTCTTGGCGTTTAACGCCCAGAAGGCTACCCTACTGGCGTTGAACGCCCAGTGGGTGCTTCTTTTGGGTGTTTAACGCCCAAAGTATTTCTTACTGGCTTTTTCATGCCAGTGAGCTTCCAAATTTCCCTGTAACTCTGTGACTTCAACCAATTGCTATTTCACCTTTTGAAGATACTTGGACTCAAACCTGTAAAGAAAATCAATACGAATAAAATTAAATTTTGTGATTGGCTGGGTTGCCTCCCAGCAAGCGCTTCTTTAATGTCTTTTAGCTGGACTGAGTTTTAATCAAGTCTCAGTTTTGAGCATTCTTGCTCAAAATTGCCTTCAAGATAATGTTTGACTCTTTGTCCATTAACAATGAACTTTTTGTTAGAGTCCTTATCCTGAAGCTCTATGTATCCATATGGTGACACGTTTGTAATGACATATGGACCTCTCCACCGGGATTTTAATTCCCCAGGGAATAATTTGAGCCTAGAATTGAATAGCGGAACTTTTTGCCCCGGATCAAAGACTCTGGATGACAATTTCTTATCATGCCATCTTTTCGCTTTCTCTTTGTAAATCTTTGCATTTTCGAAAGCATTGAGTCTAATTTCCTCTAGCTCTGATTCGAGACTCTCAGCCATATTGACCTCTCTTACCAGAGAGTCAATTATATCAACATTCATGCAGTCATTTGGGGTGTCTGGATGTTGCATGGCTTTAACAACATTCAGCTTGAACTCTTCCTCATTGACTCTCAAGGTTACTTCCCCTTTTTGGATATCAATGAGGGTTCGGCCAGTTGCTAGGAAAGGTCTTCCTAGAATGAGAGTTGCATTCTTGTGCTCCTCCATTTCCAGCACCACAAAGTCAGTAGGAAAGGCAAATGGCCCAACCTTGACTATCATGTCCTCAATCACGCCTGATGGGTATTTAATGGAGCCATCAGCAAGTTGAAGACATATCCTGGTTGGTTTGATTTCTTCAGTTAAACCAAGCTTTCTAATAGTAGATGCAGGCATTAGGTTGATACTTGCTCCAAGATCACATAAAGCTTGCTTGGTGCAAGTGCCCTCTAATGTGCATGGTATCATAAAGCTCCCAGGATCTTTAAGCTTCTCAGGTAAGCTTTTCAGAATGACTGCACTGCATTCTTCAGTGAGGTAGACCTTTTCAGTTTCCCTCCAATCCTTCTTATGACTTAAGATTTCTTTCATGAACTTAGCATAAGAGGGTATTTGCTCAAGTGCTTCTGCAAACGGAATCTTTATTTCAAGAGTCCTGAGATAGTCTGCAAAGCGGGCAAATTGCTTATCCTGTTCCGCTTGGCGGAGTTTTTGAGGATAAGGCATTTTGGCTTTGTATTCCTCAACCTTAGTTGCTGCAGGTTTATTACCTACAGAAGTGGGTTGGGAAGCCTTTTTAGAAGGATTGTTATTAGCACTTGTATGTGACTGATCACCCACTGGCGTTTGAATACCAGAGGTGGAAGCTGGGGTGGCGTTAAACGCCACCTCCTTGCTTGTTATTGGCGTTTGAACGCCAGCTTTGTCCCTTTCTGGGCTCGGACTGTCTTCAGGAGGATTTTGGGTATCCACTTGTTCATTTCTTGGTTTCCTGCTTCTTTGAAGTGAGGTATTTAATATTTTCCCACTTCTTAATTGAACTGCTTGACATTCTTCTGTTATTTGTCTTGACAGTTGTTTTTCTGTCTGCTTTAATTGTACTTCCATGTTCCTGTTAGCCATTCTTGTTTCCTGTAATATTTTCTTGAATTCGGCTAGCTGTTGAGTTAGAAAGTCCAATTGCTGATTGAATTCATTAGCCTGATCCACTGGACTGAGTTCTGCAGTTACTGTTTTAGCTTCTTCTTTCATGACAGATTCATTGCTTAAGTACAGATGTTGATTTCTGGCAACTGTATCAATAAGCTCTTGAGCCTCTTCAATTGTTTTTCTCATATGTATAGATCCACCAGCTGAGTGGTCTAGAGAAATCTGAGCTTTTTCTGTAAGCCCATAGTAGAAGATGTCTAATTGCACCCATTCCGAAAACATTTCAGAGGGGCATTTTCTTAGCAACTATCTGTATCTCTCCCATGCATCATAAAGAGATTCATTATCTCCTTGTTTGAAGCCTTGGATGCTTAGCCTTAGCTGTGTCATCCTTTTTGGAGGGAAATAGTGATTCAGGAACTTTTCTGACAGTTGTTTCCATGTTTTTATGCTGTTCTTAGGCTGGTTATTTAACCACCTCTTAGCTTGATCTTTTACAGCAAATGGAAACAGTAATAGTCTGTAGACATCCTGATCTATTTCCTTATCATGTACTGTATCAGCAATTTACAGAAATTGTGCCAGAAACTCTGTAGGTTCTTCATGTGGAAGACCAGAATACTGGCAGTTTTGCTGCACCATGATAATGAGCTGAGGATTCAGCTCAAAGCTACTAACTCCAATGGAGGGTATACAAATACTGCTCCCATATGAAGCAGTAGTGGGGTTAGCATATGACCCCAGGGTCCTCTTGTCTTGTCCATTCATACTTACTTTAGAATTGGAATACAAGAGATAATTTATATGTTGATTTAGAAAAATGGAATAAGTAAAACAAAATATATAAAAAGAAAATATGATAATAAAATTTTTTTTTTTTTTTTTTGAAAACTTTTCGAAAAAAATTGAAATTAAAATCTGAAACTTATATAAAAATTTCGAAAAAGTGGTTCAAAATTAGTTAGAAAATATAAAATTTTTGAATTTTGAATTTTATGATGAAAGAGAAAAACACACAAAAGACACAAGACTTAAAATTTTTAGATCTAGTACTCCTTATTTTCGAAAATTTTTGGAGGGAAAACACCAAGGAACACCAAACTTAAAAATTTTAAGATCAAGACACAAGAAAAACTCAAGAACACTTTGAAGATTCACAAGAACACCAAGAACAAAAGAAAGAACACCAAACTTAAAATTTTTAGAAAATCAAGACAAGTTTTCGAAAATTATATTAAAATTAACAAGAAAACACCAAACTTAAAGTTTGGCACAGATTAAACCAAGAAAAATTATTTTTGAAAAAGATTTTCAAAAGAACTGGTGCCCAATTGCCAAGAACATAAGCCAACACTATAACCAACTGAATTAAAAATGTAATGTATTTTAAAGATGTATTATTTTTATGGATAAACTAAATTTTTGAAAACTAATGTTTTGAAAAAGCACAAGAAAAACAAGAAAAGACACAGAACAAGAAAAACTCAAGATCAAACAAGAAAAATAAGCAAGAACAACTTGAAGATCAATGAAGAACAAAGAACACAAGTCGAAAATTTTAAAAGAAAATATGAGATATGCAATTGACACCAAACTTAGAACAAGACACTAAACTCACGAAAATTTAACAATTAATTAAGAAAAATAATATTTTTGAAAAGAAATTTTTTTTGAAAATAAACTATCCTATCAAGATTTAATGACTCTATAACAATAAAAAATAAAAATAAAAATAAATTATTCCTAATCTAAGAAATAAAATAAGCCTTCAATTGTCCAAACTCAATAATCCCCGGCAACGGCGCCAAAAACTTGGTGGACGAAATTGTGATTTCTATCTTTTGAGCTTTAGTATGTACACAAAAACTATTGTGTCTCTTGTTCATTCAAAATCCTTATTATGGCACTGGTTGAATTCACAACTCCGTTCAACTAACCAGCAAGTGTACTGGGTCGTCCAAGTAATACCTTACGTGAGTAAGGGTCGAATCCACAGAGATTATTGGTTTGAAGCAATCAATATTTATTTTATTTGGCTTAGTCAGGATACCAATAGGATTCTTTAGCCTCGTATTTTTGTTGCCAATTAGAGCGTAGAATAAATAGTTATTACTTTAATAATAGAGAATAAAAGCGTTACTTGTTGTGCAGTAATGGGGAATATGTTGGAGTTTTGGAGATGCTTTGTCCTCTGACTTCAACTCTTCCTTGAAATCCTCTTCTCACACGCAGGTTCCTTCCATGGCAAGCTCTATGTAGGGTGTCACCGTTGTCAATGGCTACTTCCCATCCTCGCAGTGAAAGCTATGCACGCACTCTGTCACAGTACGGCCAATCACCGGTTGGTTCCCGCTCCTACTGGAATAGAATCCCTCTTTTGCGTCTGTCACTAACGCCCAGCAGGTTAAAGTTTGAAGCACGTCACAGTCATTCAATCCCGGAATCCTACTCGGAATACCACAGACAAGGTTTAGACTTTCCGGATTCTCATGAATGCTGCCATCAATCCAGCTTATACCACGAAGATTCTGTTGGGGAATCTAAGAGATATTCATTCAATCTGATGTAGAACGGAGGTGGTTGTCAGGCACACGTTCATGGGTTGAGGAAGGTGATGAGTGTCACGGATCATCACCTTCTCCACAGTTAGGCGCGAATAAACATCTTAGATAAGAACAAGCGTGTTTGAATGGAAAACAAAGGAATTGTATTAAATCATCGAGACGCTGCAGAGCTCCTCACCCCCAACAATGGAGTTTAGAGACTCATGCCGTCACAAAGTATGTAATTCAGATCTGAAAATAGCATGAGGTACCAGATAAGTCTGTAAAAGTTGTTTAAATAGTAAACTAGTAACCTAGGTTTACAGAAATTGAATAAACTGAGATAATTGGTGCAGAAATCCACTTCTGGGGCCCACTTGGTGTGTGCTGGGGCTGAGACTAATGCTTTCCACGTGTGGAGGCCTTTCTTGGCGTCAAACTCCAGGTTTTGACGTGTTTTGGGCGTTCAACTCCGGATCATGACGTTTTTCTGGCGTTTAACTCCAGACAGCAGCGTGTACTTGGCGTTCAACGCCAAGTTACGTCGTCAATCTTCGCGCAAAGTATGGACTATTATATATTGCTGGAAAGCCCTGGATGTCTACTTTCCAACGCCGTTGAGAGCGCGCCAATTGGACTCCTGTAGCTCCAGAAAATCCATTTCGAGTGCAGGGAGGTCAGGATCCAACAGCATCAGCAGTCCTTTTTCAGCCTAAGTCAGATTTTTGCTCAGCTCCCTCAATTTCAGCCAGAAAATACCTGAAATCACAGAAAAACACACAAACTCATAGTAAAGTCCAGAAATATGATTTTTGCCTAAAAACTAATATTATTTTACTAAAAACTAACTGAAACATGCTAAAATCTACATGAAATTACCCCCAAAAAGCGTACAAAATATCCGCTCATCACCAACCACCTTATGAGCCATATGAACCATATATAGAACCACCCCAATTACTCCCAAGAACCACCACCTCAATATTTGCCATCTCCATATCCATCAATCCAAGAGCACTATGATCCTACTTATGATAGCCAAGCGCAGCAAGATTCAACGGATCGTCTCACGGAAACATGTGCAAAACTTCAAGCAACCATTCACCAATTAAATCAAGCGATAAATCAATTAGCTTCTCGACGTTCGGACACTCAAGGAACCCCCATGGCTTCATGTGGACAATCTAATGAAGAACATAGCATGATGAAGATACTAGAAACTCCAGTAGACAGTATGGAACATGACTTTGTACTGGAACAAGTGGAGGAAGCTGTAATTATCAAAGAAGAAGAAGTGGTTGAAGACTTAGGAGATGCAGAACCTCCATGGGAAAGTCCAGTCATAGAACCCCCTTTCAAGACGTTCGAAATTGATGCTGAGGAGGGTGTACAACCTCCAAGGCATATCACAGTTGAAGACTTGGAAGAGGTTGATCAAGAGATGGAGATTCAAGAAGAAGAAGCACAACCTCCCATACCCTTGGAAAGCAATGAAAAGGAGTTTGAATTAGAAGAAAGCTACCAAGAAGAAGAGGTTGAAATCAAAGAAGTTTGCAAAGAGGTGGAAGTTGTCAAAGAGCACAAGGGAGTGGAGCTTGAAATCACCTTGCCAAAGTTATTGGAAACCCCTCCCCCTAAGTTGCCATCGTCCTTCACAACATTCAAGTGGGTAAAATTCATATCCCTTAGCTTTCTAATCCCACTTGAATATGGACTACTGGAGACGGATGGTCAACTTAGAGCTCTTTGTGGCATTAAGAGTAAGAGGAAGATGGTCAGTGGTAAGAATTGTCCTACCAGGTTCATTATGGTTGGAAGCTCAAAGTTTAAACGCAAAGGTTGGTATAGAGCTCAACTGAATGGGTCTAGGAAGCTGTTTGATCAATGCAGTGAGAATTCAGATCACCTTTCACCCAGTTGGAAAAATACAGATCCCGACAAAAACGGGTGTAAAAGTAAGGTTTGGGATCCTGGAATCTGTTCTGACATTTGTCACCCCGAGAGCCTAAGAATCTGTTTGAAGCTTCTTAAGGGCTTTACATGCTTAGTTTGGGACCCCGGAGGCTACTGGAAGTACAAACATTGGTGGGGATTCCTGGATCAGTACAAGCATAAACCACCATAATAGGGAGCTCACCAAAGGTCCAACTTAAGGACTTTAACTAAAAGTGCTAGGTGGGAGACAACCCAGTATGGTATGATCGTTCTTTTTTTCAATTTTATTTCGTGTTGTTTATTTTTTCTATTTTATTTTATTTTATTGAACTTGGGAGTTTTCATAGCATCTACATTAACACTGCATACTGCATACTGCATAATTGCATAATAAAAAAAAATAAAAAAGGAAAACACGCACGCGACGCGTCCGCGTCACTAGTGCGTTAGGAAGAAAAGAATTGAACAGAGAGTCACGCGAGAGCGTGGCTGGAGGCGCGCCATTAGCATAATTTGACCCCACGCGATCGCGTCGCTCACGCGACCGCGTCATGTGGAACTTTGGCCTCCCACGCGACCGCATCACCCACTCGGCCGCGTGCCATGAACATCGACGCCAAAAAGATGCATGGCCGAAAGTTATGCTGGAATTGGGCTGGACTCGTGCTAGAAGCCCAAGCCCTCCCACGCGAACGCGTGCCCCACGCGACCGCGTCGTCTTTCAAAAATGGCCATCCACGTGATCGCGTCACCCACGCGACCGCGTCACCCTAGATTCTTGGCAAAAATGCATTTAAACAGAGAGTTGTGCGTGCGTGCGGCTGCCCTCACGCCACTAGCACAAACCATGTCACGCGTCCGCGTGATCGACGCTTTCGCGTCACCTCTTTAAAGCGATATCCATGCGAACGCGTGACCCACGCGTCCGCGTCGCCTGCGCCGCACAGCTTATCCTGATCCGCGCCAAAATTTTATCTTTTCTCCCCCAATCCTAATTTTTCCTTACCTCTTTCTTACTTACCTCTTCTTCCTTTCTTTCACTTCTCATTCTTCTTTTCTTTCATTTTATTTAATTTATTTGTATACTTTCATTCATTGCATTATTTTCATTGGTGTTAGAAATTTATTTGGGTCATTATTTTCTATATTTTTGTGAATTGTTTGATAATTATATATTACTTTTTAAAGGATTGCTTGCATGTTCAATTCAATGCATTCAATAACTTATTTACCATGCATGCTAAGTGTTTGTGAAAATGCCCATATGGCATTTTGCACTATTTTTAGATTTCTTTTAAATCTACTACTCTAAATGCCTGCTTTTCACATAACCCCTTCTCTATTTTATTATTTAAATATAATTGTTTTTATAAACATATTATTAGCTTGGAAGACTTGGTAATCCAACTTGGACATTGAATGCTTGATCTATGCTACTCATGCCTTTGCCAGCATGCCAATAAACATCTTGCATTTAACTGTCATCACATGCACTTACTATATTTCCATTGATGACTTTTCACATGTAGTCATGATCATGTGTTAACATCATTCTTCTTACTGTGCATTGATTACCACCTTTCCCACCCTCTTCCTTGCTGGATCCCCTAGCTTTACTTGTTACTTTCTTTTTCCCTTTTCAAGATGGTCACCAAGAAGGGTACAGAGAAAGCTACTCCCAAACCACCGGCAAGGAAAGGAACAAAGAGAGCACCAGCTGAGGAACCACAACCCCCATCCACCTGCACATCTCAGCATGCACCGAGGACGGTGCAATCTTTAAGTGTGGGGAGGTCGATACCGATCTCCGCGGGTTAGTTAATCCCTTTTCAACACCAATGTTAATTTGTTAATTGTTGCATTTGCATGTTTGTTTGATTTTGTGCATTTAGTTACTACTTGGTTGAAGTAATATTTTCTTTTTCAAGAAATTTCTATAGTATTTCACTAATTTAAATTGAAAATTTTTGTTAAAATTTGTTTGAAGTTTTATTTGGAACATAGGTAAAAGCTAGAACACACAACCTGTAAGATTTGAGCTTAATTGTATGGTTATATTATTTAACCATAATATTTTATTCTTGTGTGTTTTCTTCTCTATGATTACAAATCTTTGCTTTGTTCCATTCTATATGTCCATTATTTAGTATATTTACATGCTTGCATATGACTGAGGCCATTGTTTGATTCTAGCTCACCATTTCCAAATTAGCCTACCTTTTACATCACCCTTGTTAGCCCCCTTGAGCTTTTTATCCCCTCTTGTTTTATAACCACATTACTAGCCTTAAGCAGAAAAACAAAATAAAAATCCCAAGTTGAATCCTTGGTTAGCTTAAGATAGAAATTGTGTATTGTTTAAGTGTGGGACCTTATGGGAACATGGATGATAAAAACAAAGGTAGAAAGTTAAAAAGAATAAAGACATTTCAAAATAAAAGTTTTGGGAAGCATGCTCATGTGAAATCAAAATAATTAAATTACCATGTGCATTGAAAAAAAATATATATTAAGTAATTAAATAAGGGGATACAAAAAAAAAGATAAGAAAAATATTATTACCCTAAATGCAAAATAAAAAGGATCAATGCACATGGGACAAAATTCAAAAATAAGTTTGATACATGAGCTTGTAATACAAAAGTGGGAAAAATTTGGGTAGTTAGGTAAAGTATTCTAAAATTGTATAAAGTATGTATATGTTAGGTGAGATCTTAGACTAATCAAGGATTCACTTAATTAGCTCACTTAGCCTTATATATATATATATATATATATATATATATATATATATATATATATATATATATATATATCCCTACCTTTACCTCAGCCCCATTACAACCCTGAAAAGACCTCATGATGTTTGCATTAGTATACTAAATATTTGTTGATTGGTTAGATGAAGAACAAAGTTTTAGAAAGTATGATTAGAGAAGAGTAGAGAGATTGACCCTAGACACTTGAGAGATTTGAGCGCATATACACTACCAGTGAGGGTTCAATGCTTGATTCTATGTTCCCTGCTTTCATGAGCTATCTTCTTACAAGTTTTACTTGTTTTCACTGTATGATTTGAATTAGTAGAAATTGATTCATATTTGTCTTAGAGAACGTATTTATTTTTAACCAAGTAGGTAGAAACATTTTTGCATGTAGTTGCATTCATATAGATATGTTGCATTTCATACATCCTACCATTCCTCTTCATCTTTATAGTTTCTCTTGAGCTTAGCATGAGGACATGCTATTGTTTAAGTGTGGGGAGGTTGATAAACCACTATTTTGTGGTTTATCTTGTGCTTAATTGAGTGGATTTTATTAACTCTTTACCCACTTATTCATACTATTTGCATGGTTTTACATTTTCCTTCCTAATTATGTGCTTTGATTGAAAACATGCTTCTTTGGCCTTAAGTTCTCCATGTTTAATCCTCTCTTATTATCATTAGATGCCTTGATATGTGTGTTAAGTGATTTCAGGGATTATAGGGCAAGAATGGCTTAGAGGATGGAAAGGAAGCATGCAAAAGTGGAAGGAATACAAGTAGTTGAAGAAATTGCAAAGCTGTCAGCCTGACCCTCTCGCATTAAAACGACCATAACTTGAGCTACAGAGGTCCAAATGACGCGGTTCTACTTGCGTTGGAAAGATAACGTCCGGGGCTTCGATTTGATATATAATTTGTCATAATGGTCGTACAGATAGGTGATGCGAATGCGTCATCCACGCGGACACGTTGCATCTGCGAAAATCAGCGTGGCAGATTTCGCAAAGAGCAAATCCTGGGCTATTTCCGGCCCAGTTTCAAGCCCAGAAAACACAGATTAAAGGCAGCAAAGTGGAGGAATGAAGGACACACTTCATATGCTATTCATAATTCACTTTTTATTATTTTAGATGTAGTTTTTAGAGAGAGAGGTTCTCTCCTCTCTCTTAGGATTAGGATTAGGATTCCTCTTAAAGGATTTAGGATTTATTATTATTCCAACTTACAATTTTCTTCTGAATTCCATGTTTAATATTCCCTTTACTTATTTTCCCAATTTAATTTATGAACTCTTTTATGTTGAATTTGAATTTATGTTTAAACGTAGTTTGATTGCTTTATTTACATGAATGCCTTTAATTTAATTTAGATATTTTCCCTTTTGGCTTTGGTTGATTAATTGGTGACTCTTGGGTTATCAAACTCATTGTTGATTGAAAATTTGAATTCTTCAGGAATTGATTCGAGATCCAATAACTCTGACTTTTCCCAAGGAAAGACTAGGACTTGAGGATTCGAATTAATTCATTTACTTGACTTACCTTCATAGTTAGAGGTTAACAAAGTGGGAGAAAAATCCAATTCTCATCACAATTGATAAGGATAACTAGGATAGGACTTCCAGTTCTCATACTTTGCCAAGAGTTTATTTTACAGTTATTATTATTTATTTTACTTGTCATTCAACTAACCTTTTACCTTAATCCAAAACTCCAAAACATACCTTTGCATAACCAATAATAAGAACATACTTCCCTGCAGTTCCTTGAGAAGATGACCCGAGGTTTAAATACTCGGTTATCAATTTTAAAGGGGTTTGTTACTTGTAACAACCAAAACGTTTGCACGAAGGGATTTCTGTTGGTTTAGAATCTATATCTACAACGCGACTATTTTTATAAAATTCTTTACTAGTAAAAATCCTAACGTCAGGGGTATTCTCCTAACATGGTCTTTAACCATACATAGCCTGTTATGGGTACTCTTTCACCGAAGAAATCGACTAGTTCTCCTGATGAAAGTTGCATACTATTCGAATTTAACTACATCTTTCTGAAAGTTGATAAGAATAGCACATCGGCGCTGCTGTCTAGATCCATTAGCATCTTCCTAACTGTGGCTTCTCTAATGGTGACGGAAATGACCACGGCATCATCCAAGTTCTGAATTTTGGATTGGAAGTCAGAATCATTAAAAGTTATATTCGGCACCGAGCTTACTGGATTCCGAGGTTCTGTATGCTCTTCTGTTAGAGTCAGCATGGTCATGTAGCTCCTTTTTCTTACCGCGTTTGTTAGTCCTCTGCATGCAAATCCTCCGGAGATATAGTCTATGATATTTCTTGCCGGCGGAGGGGGATTTGTGTTGGACCATCTAGCATTATTCTTTGTAATTGTGGCTGAGTTTGCATGATCTTCGGTTGTTGGATAGTCCTGCGAGTTCATTGCATTTTCCCGATGACATATTTATCTAATGGTCCCTATCTTGCCAATTGCTCCAATAAGTCTTTTGCCACTACACACTCGTCTGTCGTGTGTCCGTTCTTTTGATGGAATGCATAGTGCTTATTTTTGTCAATATACTTTTGATCTTGATATGTCCCTGCTCTATTGGGAGTCTTAATGATTTTGGCATGCAAGATTTCCTTGATGATGTCTTCTTTTTTTTTTGTTAAATTGGGTGTAGGAATCAAATTTTGGTGTCAGCTTAAACGACTTTTTTCCTTCTCGGGTATTCTGCCTATCATCCTCCTTGCAGGATGGTGGTTTTTCCATCCTTCTGGCCTCTCTTAATTCCTTGATCTCGATTTGTCCTGTTGCTTTGTCTCTGAATTTAGCCAGTGTTTTCAAAGCTTGCAAATGCACCTCAGGATTGAGATCTAAAATCACCATAGTTGCTATTGCAAACCGTGTCATATACTCCTTCAAGTTTTCGTGTTGTCCTTGTTTAATTGTACTGAGGTAGTCTAAGTCTCGCACGTAGATTTTGGATGTTGCAAAGTTGTTTATAAAGAAATCGGCAAATTCATCAAAACTTGAAATTGATCCTGTAGGAAAATTAGAAAACGAAACTAAAGCAGCTCCGTCTAAGAAAGTAGGGAAAGATCGGCATAAAATAAGTTAGAGGTAGTATTAAGAAACATCATGGATTCAAACTTAATGATCTGCACTTGAGGGTCTCCAATTCTCTTATAGGGCATCAATGTCGTTGGAAGTGTGAAAGTTTTTGGCATCTCGAAATTTATTATTTCTTCAGAGATGGGACTGATCCTCCGTCTTTCTATTTTGTGGGGTATTCTGCCCGTCTTTATGTTTTACTCAGAATGATGTTCTTCATTGGGATCATCGTTGTTGGCCTCTTTGTGGTCATCCTTCTCATTGCCATTGTTCTACTTGGTCGCCAAAAGCTCGGCCATTCCTAGACTTCTGCTTGTAGGGCAGTGTTCATGGTTAGGAGTTCGACATAGGTCAAAGGTGGTTGTGGAGCCATAGTGTGGTCTGTCATGATTCAGTTCCTTGCAAAGTAAAGGATTACAAAAAAGAACTTGCAAGATGTGAGGTTAGATTGAAAATGGATCTTCGGGCCCCACGGTGGACGCCAAAATATTCTTGTCTAGAACTACTCTTCGAAGAATAGCTTGGCAATACCATATGTAACCTTCAATCCCAGAGCTCCAGTGATGATCTATATGTTTCTCAAAGTTCTGACCTAGGCGTCCGACCTACAAAAAGGACTCTGACACTCAAGTCAGTTCTTTATACTCAAGAATATTCAGAAAACTATTATCTTTTTTTGTTAACTTTAGTATTTGATGCCCTCTATATCTGTAATGGCGCTATTTATCATTGCATGGTGAGAAAGAAATTATACACGATCTTTTCGAATTGTTCGTGATCCATTTGATAGAAACCTGAACTGACCTGTATTATGGCCGAGATATACGAGAATACTATAGAGGTGCTTATAATGGTTTTTTTAGGAAGTTGTTTCTGATATTCGGTTCTGATATATAGTGTATTTATCTGAGGTATTCGAGTATGGACCAATATATATATATATATATATATATATATATATATATATATATATATATATATATATATATATATATATATATATATATATATATATATTGATTAATAAAAGTTAAAAGAAAATCCTTCATGCTTAGAGGCATAATCATAGATTCGATACCCAATTTTCTATATTTTAGTCATTAATTCCAAAATTCTCGGTTGCCGTTGTCTTAGTCCGACATAGTTTATACCATGATATGCATAAGCCTTTAGAGCATGTTCAATGGTCAACAAATGAAGGCCCTATTTACTATTTGTCTGACAAAAAGTGGAGACTAACCGTTGGAGCAAAATGAAGATGAGTTCCATCACAATTTCCAAAGCAAGTAAAGCCCTGTTTAGAGGGACTCGATTTCTTTTAATTTTAATCAATGATATTCTAACACGTGGTAATTAAATTAAAAAAAATAAATAATATTTTATTAATAAAATTAACAATATTTTATATACATATAGAAGATAAACGTTGCATAAAAGATGTTAACTATACATTTATTTTATTTTACGTATATAATTAAATATTATAATTATTTATAAATTAAATATGATTTAATTATTTAATATAATTTTTATTATATTAAATAATTAAATTATATTTAATTTATTATTAATTATAATTCTATTTAATTAATAATTTATATTAATTATTTAAATCATAATTAATATAAATAATTAAATTAATATTGAATATTGATTATATTATTATATTGAATTATAATTAATTAAATTTGTTTACATAAAAAAATAATTTTAATTTTTTACATATTATAAAATAATTTTTTTGGTGAGTGGTCTATTTTTATGTATGAAATTTAAAATACTAACCACATTACAAAACTAGTCGTTGTAAAACTAGTCGTTATTATGTTACCGTTATTATTAATAAATTAATATTTTGTTACTCTATATATACTACTTACATACACTTCTATTCTCACACTTTCTTCTACTCTTCTTCGTCTTCTTTCAAATTTTACGAAATCAAGGTTCTACTTTGACGAGAGAACTTTTGCCGGTAAAGAATTTCACAAAAATAATCGCATTGTAAGTATAGTTTCTAAACCAATAGAAAATCCTTTCGTACAAAAGTTTTAGTTGTCACAAGTAACAAAACCCAATAAAATTTATAACCGAAGTATTTAAACCTCGGGTCGTCTCTCAAGGAATTGCAGGGAGGTGTGTTTATTATTGGTTAAGGAAAAAGTATATTTTTTGGGGTTTTTGAAATAAGGAACAAGTAATATAAAATAACAAGGAATTAAAATAATAACTAATAAAGCTCTTTTGAGAACTGGAAATCCTGTCCTAGTTATCCTTATCACTGGTGATGAGAATTGTTCACTGCTCCCACTTAGTTAACCCTTACTAAATAAAGGAAAGTCAAGTGGACTAATCAATTTGATTCCTCAAGTCCTAGTCAACTCCTAAGGAAAGACTAGCTTTAGAGGGATCCAAACCAATCAGCAAATTCCAATTATCAATCACAAAGGAGTTTGATAACTCAAGTGTCATCAATTACTCAACCGAAGGCAAGAGGAGAAAAATCCAAATTATTTATATCATAAATAAAAGAAAGCAATCATAAATCTGAAATACCACAAATTATATTAAATATAAAATCAAATCTAACATGAGAATTCATAAATCAAAGTAATAGAATAAATAAAAATAGAAGAGAAACCAAAGTAAAGGAACATTGAACCTGGAATGAAGAAACAATCCTAATACTAAGAGAAATCTTAATCCTAAAACCTAAGAGAGAGGAGAGAGCCTCTCTCTCTAGAAAAACTACATCTAAAACCTTAAATTATGTGAATATTAATGTGTCTTCATGAATGGATGCATTCCCCCACTTTATAGCCTCTAATCTGTATTTTCTGGGCTTGGATTCGGGCCGAAAAGGAGTCCAGAAATCGCTGGGGACGTTTTCTCCAATTTTCCACACGTTGCGTTTGTCACGCGTGCGCATGGGTCACGCGTGCGCGTCATTTGGAAGTTTTCATTGTCACGCGTACGCGTCGCTTGGGTTCTGTGCGAGTCACGCGTCCGTGTCGTTCATGCGTGCGCGTCGCTACCATTTTCTTCAAAACTTCATTTTCGCGCGTTCCTTCCACTTTTGCATGTTTTCTTTCTGTTCTCTAAGCCATTCCTGCTCTATAAAGCCAGGAAATACTCAACACACGGATCACGGCATCAAATGGTAATAAAAAATAATTAAAATTAATAATTTTATGGTCTATGAAACATATTTTCACATATATTAAGGAGTAAGGAATGAATTGTAAAACCATGCAATTTATATAAATAAGTTAGCAAAGACTTGATAGAAACCACTCAATTGAGCATAATATAAATTATAAAATAGTGGTTTATCAACCTCTCCACACTTAAACATTAGCATGTCCTCATGCTAAGTTCAAGAGAACTAAAAGAGTGAAGAGGAATGGTAGAGAGTATGAAATGCAACCTATCTATATGAATACAACTACATGAAAAATGCTTTTACCTACTTGGTGAAAAGTAAATAAACCTTTCAGGAACAAATATGAACTGGATTTCACTGATTCAAATCATAAAAATGAAGTACAAATAGACTTGCAGAAGAAAATAGCTCATGAAAGCCAGGAACAAAGAATCGAGCATTAAACCCTCCTTGGAAGTGTATACACTCTAATCGCTCAAGTGTTTAAAGTTCGATTCTCTCAATTCTCTACTAACCTTGCTTTCTAAGACTTGCTCTTCATCTAACAATCAACAAAAATTTAATGCACAGATACATATATCAAAAGGTCTTTTAAGGGTTGTAATGAGGTTAGGGTTAAGGTAAGATTGTATTTGGTCAAGTGGACTAAAATCCGAATCCTTAATTAGCCTAAACTTCCCACCTAACTTAGGACAATCCATGTAATTACAATGCAAAATCTAACTGCCCATTAACTATGTTTACCACATATTCATGCATCCCAAATTCAAGTACAATTCATATGCATTGATATTATTACTTTACTTGGGGCATTTTGTCCCTTTTTTTATTTATTTGCTCTTTTTTATTCTCTTTTTTTTTCTTTTTTTTCTTTGTATTTTTTTTTTCTCAATGCATATGATTAAGATATTAAATGCATAAACATGTCCTCAACATTTTTACATTTTTACACAAAGTCTAACATACTCAATTTCCAAACCAAACGTTTTCAAACCCACTTTTCCTACACTTAATTCATGAGCACTTTCACTAATCTAAGCTAATCAAGGATTCAAATTAAGGACATTATTATTTTTCGCTTAGAGTTAGTGATGAGCTAAAGTAAAGAACAAAGGAATAAAATAGGCTCAACTTTGGTTTGCAAAGGATAATGAAAGGTTAAGGCCATATGGGTATGTGAGCTATAGTGAAACAAAGGCCTCAATCATATAAGTGTATGCATACATCAAATAATGGAAATATAGAATTAAGCAAGACAAAGATCACAATTTTAGAGAGAACATCACACACAAAAATAAAATATATTGGTTGATAAAATGCAACCAATCAAATAGGCTCAAAATCTCACTGGTTTTGTGTGTTCGAGCTCTAAACCATGTTCCAAAATAATATTTCTTCAAACAAATTCAAAAAAAATTTTTAATTTAATTAGTGAAATGCTATAAAAAGTTTCTTGAAAAGAAAATGTCACTTCAACCAAGGAGTGGTAAAATATGCACAAAATCAAGCAAACATGCAATCAAACATGCAAATGCAACAATAAACTAACAAAGAGAAAATAAAAATTGGTGTTGAAAAGAAAGTGACTAACCCACGGAGATCGGTATCGACCTCCCCATACTTAAAGATTGCACCGTTCTCGGTGCATGCTAAGATGTGCAAGTGGAAGGGTTACTGATGAGCGGATAATTTATACGCTTTTTGGCATTGTTTTTAGGTAGCTTTAGTAGGATCTAGCTACTTTTAGGGATGTTTTTATTAGTTTTTATACAACATTCACATTTCTGGACTTTACTATGAGTTTGTGTATTTTTCTGTGATTTCAGGTATTTTTTGGTTGAAATTGAGGGACCTGAGCAAAAATCTGATATGAGGCTGACAAAGGACTGCTGATGCTGTTGGTTTCTGACCTCTCTTCACTTAAAATAGATTTTCTAGAGCTACAGAACTCCAAATGGCATTCTCTTAACTGCGTTGGAAATTAGACATCCAGGGCTTTCCAGCAATATATGATAGTCCATACTTTATTCGAGTTTAGATGACGCAAACTGACGTTCAACACCAGTTCCATGCTACATTCTGGAGTAAAATGCCAGAAACACGTCACAAACCAGAGTTAAACACCAAAAACACATTACAACTTGGCATTTAACCCCAAGAGAAGCCTCTGCACGTGTAAAGCTCAAGTTCAGCCCAAGCACACACCAAAGTGGGCCCCGAAAGTGGATTTCTGCACTTAGACTTATTTTTGTAAATCCTAGTAACTAGTTTAGTATAAATAGACCTTTTTACTATTGTACTAGGGGTCTTTTTCCCATTTTTCGAATTTATATGTCCTTTGGGAGGGCTGGCCATTCGGCCATGCCTGGACCACTATCACTTATGTATTTTCAATGTGGAGTTTCTACACACCATAGATTAAGGAGTGGAGCTCTGCTGTACCTCGAGTATTAATGCAATTACTACTATTTTCTATTCAATTCAGCTTATTCTTATTCTAAGATATTACTCGTATTTCAACTTGATGGATGTGATGATCCGTGACACTCATCATCATCCGTTCTTATGAACGCGTGCCTGACAACCACTTCCGTTCTACAAGCGAAAGCTAGAGTGAATATCTTTTGGATTCCTTAATTAGGATCTTCGTGGTATAAGCTAGAATCCATTGGCAGCATTCTTGAGAATCCGGAAAGTTTAAACCTTGTCTGTGGAATTCCGAGTAGGATTCAGGGATTGAATGACTGTGACGAGCTTCAAACTCGCGAGTGTTGGGCATAGTGACAGACGCAAAAGAATCATTGGATTCTATTCCAACATGATCGAGAACTGACAAATGATTAGCCATGCTGTGACAGAGCATTTAGACCATTTTCACTGAGAGGATGGAAAGTAGCCATTGACAACGGTGACGCCCTACATACAACTTGCCATGTAAAAGAGTAAGAATGATTGGATGAAAGCAGTAGGAAAGCAGAGATTCAGAAGGAACATAGTATCTTCATGCGCTTATCTGAAATTCTCACCAATGAATTACATAAGTATCTCTATCTTTATTTTATGCTTTATTTATCTTCATATTTGAAAACCATTATAACCATTATTATCCGCCTAACTGAGATTTACAAGATGACCATAGCTTGCTTTATACCAACAATCTCCGTGGGATCGACCCTTACTCACGTAAGGTATTACTTGGACGATCCAGTGCACTTGCTGATTAGTTGTGCGAAGTTGTGACAAAGTGTGATTCACGTTTGAGAGCTCCAAGTTTATTGGCGCCATTGTTGATTATCACAATTTCGTGCACCAAGTTTTTGGCGCTGTTGCCGGGGATTGTTCGAGTTTGGACAACTGACGGTTCATCTTGTTGCTCAGATTAGGTAATTTTCTTCTTAGTTTCTTTTCAAAAAGTTTTCAAAAATCTTTCAAAATTTTTTATTTGTTTTCGTTTTTGCAAAATGATTTTCAAAAAATAAAAAAAATTATAAAATCATAAAATCAAAATAATAATTGTGTTTCTTGTTTGAGTCTAGAGTCAATTTTTAAGTTTGGTGTCAATTGCATATTTTTATTTTTCTAAAAAAATTTTTCGAAAAAATTCATGCATGTGTTCTTCATGATCTTCAAGTTGTTCTTGGTAAGTCTTCTTGTTTGATCTTCATTTTTCTTATTTTGAGTCTTTTGTTATTTTTCATATGCATTTTTGTATTCATAGTGTCTAAGCATGAAAAATTTCTAAGTTTGGTGTCTTGCATGTTTTTCTTTTCTTGAAAATTTTTCAAAAATAAGTCTTGATGTTCATCTTGATCTTCATAGTGTTCTTGGTGTTCATCTTGACATTCATAGTGTTCTTGCATGCATCATGTGTTTTGATTCATAATTTTCATGTTGTGAGTTATTTTTGTGTTTTTATCTCTCATCATAAAAAAAATTCAAAAATAAAAAAATATCTTTTCCTTATTTTACTCATAAATTTCGAAATCTTTGGGTTGACTTAGTCAAAATTTTTTTAAAATAAGTTGTTTCTTGTTAGTCAAGTCAAGATTTCAATTTTAAAAATCCTATCTTTTCAAAATCTTTTTCTAAAAATCAAATCTTTTTCATTTTTCTTATTAATTTTCAAAAATTTTAAAAAGTAATTTCAAAATCTTTTTCTTAATTTCATTTCAAAATTTCGAAAACTCTACTAACAATTCATGTGATTGATTCAAAAATTTGAAGTTTGTTACTTTCTTGTTAAGAAAGGTTCAATCTTTAAATTCTAGAATAATAACTTTTAGTTTCTTGTTAGTCAAGTAATCAATTTTAATTTTAAAAATAAAATCTTTTCCAAAATATCTTTTTCAATCATATCTTTTCAAATTATATTTTTTTCAAATTATATCTTTTTCAAAATCAATTTCAAAATCTTTTCCAACTTCTTATCTTTTCAAAATTGATTTTCAAATCTTTTTCAACTAACTAATTGGCTTTTTATTTGTTTCTTATCTTTTTCAAAACCACTTAACTACTTTTCTCTCTCTAATTTTCGAAAATCCCTTCCTCTTTTTCAAAATTCTTTTAATTAACTAATGGTTTCAAATTTTAATTTTAATTGTATTTCTTCTTCTCTCAATTTTCGAAAATCACTAACTATTTTTCAAAAACAATTTTTGAAATTCTCTCCCTCTCATCTCCTTCTATTTATTTATTCATTTACTAACACTTCTCTTCATCCAAAAATTCGAACTCTCTCTTCTCTTCTGTGTTCGAATTTTTCTCCTCCGTCTTCTATTCTTTTCTTCTTCTACTCACATAAAGGAATCTCTATACTGTGATATAGAGAATTCCTCTTCTTTTCTGTTTTCTTCTTTTTCATATGAGCAGGTGCAAGGACAAGGACATTCTTGTTGAAGCAGATTCTGAACCTGAAAGAACTCTGAAGAAGAAGCTAAGAGAAGCTAAAGCACAACAATTCAGAGAAAACCTTACAGAGAATCTTGAAAAAGAAGACATGGCTGAACCCAATAACAATAGTGGAGGCGCAAGGAGGATGCTTGGTGATTATACTACACCTACTTCCAAATTTTATGAAAGAAGCATCTCAATCCCTGCCATTGAGCAAATAATTTTGAGCTGAAGCCTCAACTAGTTTCTCTGATGCAACAGAACTGCAAGTTCCATGGACTTCCATCAGAAGATCCCTATTAGTTCTTAACTGAATTCTTGTAGATCTGTGATACTGTTAAGACTAATGAAGTAGATTCTGAAGTCTACAGGCTCATGCTTTTCCTTTTTGCTATAAGAGACAGGGCTAGAACATGGTTGGACTCACAACCTAAAGATAGCCTGGACTCTTGGGATAAGCTGGTCACGGCCTTTTTGGCCAAGTTTTTTCCTCCTCAAAAGCTGAGCAAGCTTAGAATGGATGTTCATACCTTCAAGCAAAAAGATGGTGAATCCCTCTATGAAGCTTGGGAAAGATACAAGCAGTTGACCAAAAAGTGTCCTTCTGGCATGCTTTCAGAGTGGACCATTTTAGATATATTTTATGATGGTTTATCTGAGCTTTCTAAGATGTCACTGGACCATTCTGTAGGTGGATTCAATCACCAAATGAAAATGCCTGCAGAAGCTCAAGAACTCATTGACATGGTTGCAAATAACCAATTCATGTATACCTCTGAGAGGAATCCTGTGAGTAATGGGATACCTCAGAAAAAGGGAGTTTTTGAAATTGATGCTCTGAATGTCATATTGGCTCAGAACAAAATGTTGACTCAGCAAGTCAACATGATTTCTCAGAGTCTGAATGGATGGCAAAATGCATCCAATAGTACTAAAGAGGCATCTTCTGAAGAAGAAGCTTATGATCCTGAGAACCCTGCAATGGCAGAGGTGAATTACATGGGTGAAGCCTATGGAAACACCTATAATCCCTCATGGAGAAATCATCTAAATTTCTCATGGAAGGATCAACAAAAGCCTCAACAAGGCTTTAATAATGGTGGAAGAAACAGGTTAAACAGGTTTAGCAATAGCAAGCCTTTTCCATCATCTTCTCAGTAACAGATAGAGAATTCTGAGCAGAGCCCCTCTAGCTTTGCAAACATAGTCTCTGATCTATCTAAGGCCACTTTAAGTTTCATGAGTGAAACACAGTCCTCCATTAGAAACTTGGAGGCACAAGTGGGTCAGTTGAGTAAGAAAATCATTGAAACTCCTCCTAGTACTCTCCCCAGAAATACAGAAGAGAACCCAAAAAGAGAGAGCAAGGCCATTGATATTATCAAAATGGCCGAATCCAAAGAGGAGGAGAAGGATGTGAATCCCAGTGAGGAAGACCTCCTGGGACGTCCTCCAGACAGAAAGGAGTTTCCTATTGAGGACCTAAAGGAATCTGAGGCTCATATAGAGACCATAGAGATTCCATTAAACTTCCTTCTGCCATTCATGAGCTCTGAGAACTATTCTTCCTCTGAAGAGGATGAAGATGTAACTGAAGAGCAAGTTGCTCAATATCTAGGAGCCGTCATGAAGCTGAATGCCAAGTTGTTGGGTAATGAGACTTGGAAAAGTGAACCACCTTTGCTCATTAGTGAACTAAATACATGGGTTCAGCAAACTTTGCCTCAAATGAAACAAGATTTTGGTAAATTCTTAATACCTTGTACCATAGGCACCATGACCTTTGAGAAGGCTCTGTGTGACCTGGGGTCAAGTATCAATCTTATGCCACTCTCTGTAATGGAGAAACTAGGGATCTTTGAGGTACAAGCTGCAAGAATCTCATTAGAGATGGCAGACAAGTCAATAAAACAAGCTTATGGATTGGTAGAGGACGTGTTAGTGAAGGTTAAAGGCCTTTACATCCCTGCTGATTTCATAATCCTAGACACTGGAAAGGATGAGGATGAATGCATCATCCTTAGAAGACCCTTCCTAGCCACAGCAGAAGCTGTGATTGATGTTGACAGAGGAGAGCTAGTCCTTCAATTGAATGGGGACTACCTTGTGTTTAAAGCTCAAGGATCTTCCTCTACAACCATGGAAAAGAGGCACAGTAAGCTTCTCTCAATACAGAGTCAAACAAAGCCCCCACAATCAAACTCTACATTTGGTGTTGGGAGGCCACAACCAAACTCTAAGTTTGGTGTTGAACTCCCACATTCAAACTCTAAGTTTGGTGTTGGGAGATCCCAACAATGTTCTGAACATCTGTGAAGCTCTATGAGAGCTCACTGTCAAGCTATTGACATTAAAGAAGTGCTTATTGGGAGGCAACCCAATTTTTATTTATCTATATTTCTATTATTCTTTTATGTTTTATTAGGTTTATGATCATGTGGAGTCAAAAAACAATTGCAAAAATTAAAAACAGAATAAAAAATAGCAGAAGAAAAAGCACACCCTGGAGGAGGAGCTCACTGGCGTTTAAACGCCAGTAAGGAGCATAGAGCTGGCGTTTAACGCCAGAAAGAAGCATCAGATTGGCGTTAAATGCCAGAAGCAAGCATGGAAATGGCATTCAATGCCAGAAACATGCTGTAGATTGGCATTGAACACCCAAAACAAGCATGGAAGTGGCGTTTAACGCCAGAAACATGCTGCAGTCTGGCGTTAAACGCCAGGATTGCATAAAGAAGGCCTTTACACGCCTAATTGGTGCAAGGATGAGAAATCCTTGACACCTCAGGATCTGTGGACCCCACAGGATCCCTACCTACCTTCTCCTTCTCTCTCACACTTTTTCATAACACTCTTCCCCAAACATCATTCACCAATCACCTCAATCACTCTTCTCCATCACGTCTTCACCACTCACATCCATCCACTCTTCCCCATAAACCTCACCTACCTTCAAATTCAAAATCTCTTTCCCACCCAAACCCACCCTAAATGACCAAACCCTAAGCCCTCTCCCTCCACTATATAAACCCCTTCTTCCTTCTTCATTTTCACACAACACTACCCTCTCTTCTTTCCCTTGGCCGAAACTTACACCTCTGTGCCTCTCCTCCGTATCTTCTTCTTCTTCATCTATTCTTTCTTCTTTTGCTCGAGGACGAGCAACATTCTAAGTTTGGTGTGGTAAAAACATAGCTTTTTTTGTTTTTTCATAACCATTTATGGCACCTAAGGCCGGAGAAACCTCTAGAAAGAGGAAAGGAAAGACAAAAGCTTCCACCTCTGAGTTATAGAAGATGGAGAGATTCATCTCAAAAGCCCATCAAGATCACTTCTATGAAGTTGTGGCCAAGAAAAAGGTAATCCCTGAGGTCCCTTTCATGCTCAAGAAAAATGAGTATCCGGAGATCCGACATGAGATCCAAAGAAGAGGTTGGGAAGTTCTTACCAACCCCATTCAACAAGTCAGAATCTTAATGGTTCAAGAGTTCTATGCCAATGCATGGATCACTAGGAACCATGATCAAAGTATGAACCCGAATCCAAAGAATTATCTTACAATGGTTCGGGGGAAATGCCTAGATTTCAGTCTGGAAAATGTAAGGTTTGCATTCAACTTGCCTATGATGCAAGAAGACGCACGCCCCTACACTAGAAGGGTCAACTTTGATCAAGGGTTGGACCAATTCCTCATGGACATATGTATGGAAGGAGCTCAATGGAAAAGAGACTCAAAAGGCAAGCCGGTTCAATTGAGAAGACTGGACCTTAAGCCTGTGGCTAGAGGATGGTTGGAGTTCATTCAACGCTCCATTATCCCCACTAGCAACCGATCCGAAGTAACTGTGGATCGGGCCATCATGATCCATAGCATCATGATTAGAGAGGAAGTAGAAGTTCATGAAGTCATCCCTCTAGAACTCTACAAAGTAGCCGAAAAGCCCTCCACCTTGGCAAGGCTAGCTTTTCTTCATCTCATTTGCCATCTATGCTACTTAGCTAGAGTTGTCATAGAAGGAGACATCCTCATTGAAGAGGACAAGCCCATCACTAAGAAGAGGATAGAGCAAACAAGAGAGCCTATTCATAGATCTCAAGAGACGCATGAGGAAGCTCATCATCAAGAAATCTCTGAAATGCCTCAAGGGATGCATTTTCCTTCAAACAACAATTGGGAACAACTCAACACTTCTCTAGAAGGATTGAGTCATGACATGAACCAATTAAGGGTGGAACACCAAGAACACTCCATCATTTTCAATGAGATTAGAGAAGATCAAAGAGCTATGAGGGAGGAGCAACAAAGGCAAGGAAGAGACATAGAGGAGCTCAAAGACACCACTGGTCCTTCAAGAAAAAGACGCCACCCTCACTAAGGTGGACTCATTCCTTAACTTCCTTGTTTTTATCTCTCTATTTTTCGGTTTTATGATTTATGTTTGTCTATGTTTTGAGTCTTTACTACATGATCATTAGTATTTAGTAACTATGTCTTAAGGCTATGAATAATTCCAAGAATCCTTCACCTTTCTTAAATGAAAAATTTTTTAATACAAAAGAACAAGAAGTACATGAGTTTTGAATTCATCCTTGAAATTAGTTTAATTATATTGATGTGGTGACAATAGTTTTTGTTTTCTGAATGAATGCTTGAACAGTGCATATTTTTTATCTTGTTGTTTATGAATGTTAAAATTGTTGGCTCTTGAAAGAATGATGAAAAAAGAGAAATGTTATTGATAATCTGAAAAATCATGAAATTGATTCTTAAAGCAAGAAAAAGCAGTGAAGAACAAAGCTTGCGAAAAAAAAAGTGGCAAAAAAAATTTTTAGAAAGAAAAAGAAAAAGCAAGCAAAAAAAGCCAATAGCCCTTAAAACCAAAAGGCAAGGGTAAAAAGGATCCAAGGCTTTGAGCATGAATGGATAGGAGGGCCCAAGAAAATAAAATCCAGGCCTAAGCGGCTAATTCAAGCTGTCCCTAACCATGTGCTTGTGGCATGCAGGTCCAAGTGAAAAGCTTGAGACTGAGTGGTTAAAGTTGTGATCCAAAGCAAAAAGAGTGTGCTTAAGAGCTCTGGACACCTCTAACTGGGGACTTTAGCAAAGCTGAGTCACAATCTGAAAAGGTTCACCCAGTCATGTGTCTGTGGCATTTATGTATCCGGTGGTAATACTGGAAAACAAAGTGCTTAGGGCCACGGCCAAGACTCATAAAAGTAGCTGTGTTCAAGAATCAACATACTTAACTAGGAGAATCAATAACACTATCCAAAATTTTGAATTCCTATAGATGCCAATCATTCTGAACTTCAAAGGAAAAAGTGAGATGCCAAAACTGTTCAGAAGCAAAAAGCTACAAGTCCCACTCATCTAATTAGAACTAATATTCTTTGATATTTTGAGATTTATAGTATATTCTCTTCTTTTTATCCTATTTGATTTTCAGTTGCTTGGGGACAAGCAACAATTTAAGTTTGGTGTTGTGATGAGCGGATAATTTATACGCATTTTAGCATTATTTTTAGGTAGTTTTTAGTAGGATCTAGCTACTTTTAGGGATGTTTTTATTAGTTTTTATGCAAACTTCACATTTCTGGACTTTACTATGAGTTTGTGTATTTTTCTGTGATTTTAGGTATTTTCTGGCTAAAATTGAGGGACCTGAGCAAAAGTCTGATATGAGGCTGACAAAGGACTGCTGATGTTGTTGGATTCTGACCTCCCTCCACTCGAAATGGATTTTCAGGAGCTACAGAACTCCAAATGGCGCCCTACATACAGCTTGCCATGGAAAGGAGTAAGAATGATTGGATGAAAGCAGTAGGAAAGAGAGATTCAGAAGGAACATAGTATCTTCATCCGCTTATCTAAAATTCCCACCAATGAATTACATAAGTATCTCTACTTTTATTTTATGCTTTTATCTTCATATTTGAAAACCATTATAACCATTATTATCCAGCTAACTGAGATTTACAAGATGACTATAGCTTGCTTCTTACCAACAATCTCCGTGGGATCGACCCTTACTCACGTAAGGTATTACTTGGACGACCCAGGGCACTTGCTGGTTAGTTGTGCAAAGTTGTGACAAAGTGTGATTCACGTTTGAGAGCTCCAAGTTTATTGGCACCATTGTTGATGATCACAATTTCGTGCACTAGTTACTCCAACTGATGCTTTTCTCTAATGATTGTGCAGATGGACTTGTTTGTGGCCCCATGTAGACTCTTCCTGTACCCCTCTTTGGTGGCCAGCCTAAAAAGAGAGAAAAAGAGGGAAAATTAAGCCTATAACAATGATATCAAAGCAAATAGAACATAGTCAGGAGAATGCCAAATAAGGTTCTCAATTACATGGTAGCTACAACATGCAAGTGAGAAAATAATAAAAGCAAAGGGCATGTCAACTAAATAGCAAACAAGTTAAGGTGCACTCAAAATAATGCAAAAGATATGCAACAGTTGAGTAAGAGAATTTTAACACCAATGTGAAAACAACAAGTGTAGAAAAGAAAGGGAGAAGAAACAATGAAGTTAAAATGCCATGAATGCGAGTATGCAAATGTAATGAATAGAAGAAAAGAAAGGGAATAAGGATGAGAGGGCGGAGAAGAAAGAAGAGAGAAGAAAGAAGAAAGAAGAAAGAAGAAAGAAGAAAGAAGAAAGATTGAGGATTAGGGGGTAAAAAATAAGATATCTGGCGTTGAGGTGGATTAGCTGTGCGTCGCTTGCGACGCGGGCGCGTGCGTCACGCGTTCGTGTGGGTTGTGTAATTTTTAAGTGACGTGTACGCGTGGAGCACGCGTACGCGTGACATGATTTATGCTATTGGCATGAGAGTAGCCTCGCGCACGCGCAACTCTCTGTCTCATACGCACTATTGCTTAAAAATTTACTCAACGCGTGCGCGTGAAGGACGTGCATGCGTGGATGGTATGGTTGGGACAAATGACGCGAATGCGTCAGAGACGCGTACGCGTGATACGGCTTGTGCTTCTAGCACCATTTCAGCACCAGGCCACCACAACTTTCTGTCTAAACACCCCTTTTCATCGATTTTGCAGGGTCACGCGTACGCGTGGGTGACGCGCACGCGTGGTTGGCTATTTTTGCAAGTGACACGGATGCGTCAGGGACGCGTACACGTGGGTGTGTTTGTGCCTAAAGCACGCCTCCAGCCACATTCCCGTGTAACTCTCTGTTCAATCCCTCCCCTTTTTCACGCATGCACAGATGACGCGAACGCGTCAGCGACGCTCGCGCGTCGTGTGCCTTTCCTCTCTTTTTTTTTTGTGTATGCAGAATGCAAAATGCAGAATGCAGAATGCAGATGAATATGCAGAAATTATAAATGAACACTAATGAAAATAAAATAAAATAGGACCAAGGATAAAATGGAATGATTATACCATGGTGGGTTGTCTCCCACCTAGCACTTTTAGTTAAAGTCCTTAAGTTGGACATGTGGTGAGTTCCTTGTCATTGTGGCTTGTGCTTGAACTGATCCAGGAATCCCCACCAATGTTTGTACTTCTAATAGCCTCCAGGATCCCAAACTAGGCGCAGAAAGCCTTCAAGCATGTGGAAGCAACTGACAAGGCCCAAAGAGTGATGACTGTTGGAATGAATTCCGGGGTCCCAGACCTTGCTTTTACACCCGTCTTCTTGTGGGTCACCATTGTTCCATCCGGGTGGCTCGTAATTTGAATTCTCACAGAGACATCCAAACAACCTTCTAGACCCATTCAGTTGAGCTCTACACCAATCCTTACACATCAATTTGGAGCATGCAACCATATTGAACCTTGTAAGGCAACTCTTCCCACTCACCATCTCTCTCTTACTCTTAAAGCCACAGAGAGCTCTAGGTTGACCATCTCTCTCTAGCCCATATTTAATGTTGTGAAGGATGATGGTGACTTAGGTGGAGAGGTCTCCAACAGCTTTGGCAAAGTAATTTCAAGCTTCACTCCCATGTGCTCTTTCTTGACAATTTCCACCTCCTTGCAAGCTTCTTCAATATCAACTTCTTCCTCTTGGTAGCTTTCTTCCAATGTAATCTCTTCTTCATTGCTCACCAAGGTCTGGGAGGTTGTGCTTCTTCTTCTTTAATCTCCATGTATAGTCCAATGGGAGAGGATTCAAATGTAGATAAGAATTCATCAATGATTGAATTCATCTCTTGATCATCCCCTTCAAAGTCTTCTACCATGATATGCTTTGGAGGTTGTACACCCTCTTCAACATCAATTTCAAACGTCTTAGAAGGAGGCTCTATGACTTGAGTTTCACATGGAGGTTCTGCATCTCCTAAGTCTTCAACCACTTCCTCTTTAACTATGGCGGCTTTGTCCAGTTGTTTTAGCATAAAATCGTACTCCTCCTTGATGATTACCTTTCCATGACAACTCCCTTCAACTACTCCTTCTTCTTCAAGGGTCTCTCCTACCTCCACATTTTGGGCCTCCTCTTGCTCCTCTGGAAATAAGGTCGCGTGTAACCAATCCATCGCGATTGCATTCCTAAGACGATTCTTTCTCTCTTGTTCCATGTCCATAGTATAATGGGGATCATCTTGCTCTTGGATTGATGGATGTGGGTGCTCTTCCATGGAGGATGGTGATGTGATGGAGAGATTATTGACGATCGGATTTTCTGTCGGTAAAGAAATTCACAAATATAATCGCATTGTAAGTACAGCTTCTAAACCAACAGAAAATCCTTTCGTACAAATGTTTTGTTTGTCACAAGTAACAAACCCCTTTGAAATTGATAACCGAAGTATTTAAACCTCGGGTCGTCTTCTCAAGGAATTGCAGGGAAGTATGATTTATTATTGGTTATGCAAAGGTATATTTTGGGGTTTTGAAAAGGTTTGAACAAATAATTTAATTGATAAGAAAAATAAATTAATAATTAATAAAACTCTTGGCAAGGTATGAGAATTAGAATTCCTATCCTAGTTATCCTTATCAATGATGATGAGAATTATATTTTTACTCCCACTAAGTCAAGTGGTTAAATCAATTTAACACCTAAAGTCCTAGTCAATTCCTAAGGAATAACTAGAGTTATAGGAGTCTAAATCAATCAGCAAAGATAACAATTATCAATCACAAGGAGTTTGATAACTCAAGTGTTACGAGAAAATCTATTTGAATGAAAATAATTTGGATAAATCGAAAGCATCCATAACATAAATAAAATAAAACAATCTTATATCTGGGATACCTCAAATTATATTAAATAGAATATTCAAATCTAAACATAAAGAGTTCATAAAATAAATTGGGAAAATAAATAAAAGAAACATTGAACCTGTGATGAAGAAGAAATAATCCTAGATCATAAAACTAAGAGAAATCCTAATTCCTAAAACCTAAGAGAGAGGAGAGAACCTCTCTCTCTAAAAACTACATCTAAACCTAAAATTATGTGAATGAAAAGTTGTATGAATTGTTCCCTTATGAATGGATGCATTCCCCCACTTTATAGCCTATAATATGTGTTTTCTGGGCCGAGAACTAGGTCAAAAACAGCCCAGAATTCGCTGGTTATGAAATCAAACACGCTGATTTTCGTCACTGCGACGCGTCCGTGTAGAGCACGCATTCGCGTCGCCTAGCTATACTGCCACTATAGCAAATTATATATCATTTTGAAGCCCCGGACGTTTGCTTTCCAACACAACTAGAACCGCATTATTTGGACCTCTGTAGCTCAAGTTATGATCGATTTAGTACCAGGAGGTCAGGCTGGACAGCTTTAGCAGTTTCTTCAGTTTCTTGTATTCCTTCCACTTTTTCATGATTCCTTTCTATCCTCTAAGCCATTCCTGCCCTGTAATCTCTAAAATCACTTAACACACATATCACAGCATCGAATGATAATAAGAGGGGATTAATATTAGCAAATATAAGGCCAAAGAAGCATGTTTTCAATCATAGCACAAAATCAGGAAGGAAAACATAAAACATGCGATTTCTATGAATATGCGTGAGGATAGTGGATGAAAAATCACCCAATTTAGCATAATATAAACCATAAAATAGTGGTTTATCAATCATTATGTGGTTGAAAAGGAAGTGCACTAGAGCTTGAGGGTTGAGTATTAGAGGTAGAGGATTGGTCCATGCGGGATGTAAGAGCTTGAAGAGTAGAGGTGAGACTAGTGATAGAGGCAAGTGTGGTATGAAGCTCTGTTTGCTCTTGGTGAATAGCACCAAGGGTGTTGTCATCCAGTGGAGGTTGGGGTGGATATGTGGGTTCATTATTTTGGAGAAAGGGTGCATGGTATGACGGTGGTTCTTCTTGGTAAGGGCATGGAGATGGTGAATGTTGAGGTGGCGGCTCATGAGAGTAATTGTGCTGAAATGGGGGTGGTTCTAAGTATGGTTCATAAGGTGGATAAGGGTTAGGGTCATATGAAGGTGAATGGTAAAAAGGGGCTTGTGAGTGTGGTGGTCCAAAGCTATGTTGAGGAGGGGGTTCATAGGCGTATGGTGGTGGTTGTTGATAATCAAAAGAGTGCTCACCGTAGACATTATCTTGATATGATTCTTGGAATGGCTCTTGGTCATAGTATATTAGCGGAGGCTGCTGCCAAGAGGGTTGATCAAATCCCTGTGCCTCCTCCCATCTTTGATTTTTCCAACCTTGATGCTTGTTCCTATTAGAGCTTCCATTCCCTACAACAATATTGGAACCAAACTCAAAGCGAGAGGGGTGAGAATTCATAGTAGCTAAATTAAAAACAAAAACAAACAAACAAGCAAAAAGCAAATATTTACAATAACTAATAATAAGGCACACGTTTGCAATTCCTTGGCAACGGCGCCATTTTGACGAGAGGACTTTTGCTGGTAAAGAATTTCACAAAAATAATCGCGTTGTAAGTATAGTTTCTAAACCAACAGAAAATCCTTTCGTACAAAAGTTTTAGTTATCACAAGTAACAAAACCCAATAAAATTTATAACCAAAGTATTTAAACCTCGAGTCGTCTCTCAATGAATTGCAGGGAGGTGTGTTTATTATTGGTTATGGAAAAAGTATATTTTTTGGGGTTTTTGAAATAAGGAACAAGTAATGTAAAATAACAAGGAATTAAAATAATAACTAATAAAGCTCTTGGCAGGTTTTGAGAACTAGAAATCTTGTCCTAGTTATCCTTATCACTGGTGATGAGAATTGTTCACTGCTCCCACTTAGTTAACCCTTACTAAATAAAGGAAAGTCAAGTGGACTAATAAATTTGATTCCTCAAGTCCTAGTCAATTCCTAAGGAAAGGCTAGCTTTAGAGGGATCCAAACCAATCAGCAAATTCCAATTATCAATCACAAAGGAGATTGATAACTCAAGTGTCACTAATTACTCAAATGAAGCCAAGAGGGAAAAAATCCAAATTATTTATATCATAAATAAAAGAAAGCAATCATAAATCTGAAATACCTCAAATTATATTAAATATAAAATCAAATCTAACATGAGAATTCATAAATCAAAGTAACAGAATAAATAAAAATAGAAGAGAAACCAAAGTAAAGGAACATTGAACCTGGAATGAAGAAACAGTCCTAATACTAAGAGAAATCCTAATCCTAAAACCTAAGAGAGAGGAGAGAGCCTCTCTCTCTAGAAAAACTACATCTAAAACCTAAAATTATGTGAGTATTAATGTGTCTTCATGAATGGATGCATCCCCTCACTTTATAGCCTTTAATCTGTATTTTCTGAGTTTGGATTTGGGCTGAAAAGGAGTCCAGAAATCGCTAGGGACGTTTTCTGCATGTTGCGTCCGTCACGCGTGCGCGTGGGTCACGCATGCGCGTCATTTGGAAGCTTTCCTTGTCACGTACGCGTCAGTCATGCGTACGCGTCGCTTGTGCTTTACGCTAGGCGTGCGTTCGCGTTGTCCACGCGTGCGCATCGCTTGGGTTCTGCGCGAGTCACGCGTCCACGTCGTTTATGCGTGCACGTCGCTGCCATTTCCTTCAAAACTTCATTTTCGCGCGTTCCTTCCAGTTTTGCATGTTTTCTTTCTGTTTTCTAAGCCATTCTTGCCCTATAAAGCCTGAAAATACTCAACACACGGATCATGGCATCGAATGGTAATAAAGGATAATTAAAATTAATAATTTTATGGTCTAGGAAATATATTTTCACATATATTAAGGAGTAAGGAAGGAATTGTAAAACGATGCAATTTATATGAATAAGTGAGCAAAGACTTGATAGAAACCACTCAATTGAGCATAATATAAATCATAAAATAGTGGTTTATCATACTTCTACTATTTTTTTTCGGAAAAATGGATCCAAATCAACTCAACTCTTTTTTCAATTACTTAAAAAACTTTTCTCAAACTCCAAATACCCAACAATCTCAAACCTCAAACTCTCAAATTCCAAATCAAAACTTCACACTACCGAATACATTTCAAAATCCAAATCCACAAAATCTTCATAATTTTAATTTTCAAACTCCTTATAATAATCAATTTCCTATGTTCCAACCACAAAATCAAAATTCACAAACACCACATTTTCCATTTTCATCGTTATTTAATCCTTCTATTGGAAATGTTGCTCCAACATCCTTGCTGTTTTCAACTCAATTCAGTGCATCGAGACATAGCTCATATGGTGTTGGTGGCTCTTCTAACCCATCCTCTCAGACTTCGATACAATGTAGTCCAAATTCACAATATTCAGATTTTGCCAACCCTCGTGGATTAGATGCTATCGATCTCAATGAAGATGACATTGAAAATCGTAGGCAAGATAGTATTCAACACTGGCAATGGGAAGAGGATGAAATGTTAATCAGTGCATGGTTGAATATTTCAAAAGACCATATAGTTGGTACCGACCAAAAGGGCGAAATATTTTGGAGTCAAATTCGCAATTATTGTGTGAAATTCAACTCCGACATAAAAAAGAGGGTAGTTACATGTAAGAAACGATGGAATAAGATCAATAAAGCAGTTGCAAAATTTGTTAGTTGCTACGATCAAGCTAGTCGAAACATAAGGAGTGGTTCGAATGCTGATGATATGAAGGAGTTGGTCTATAAACTTTATTCCACACATTATGGTCAGAAATTCACTTTTGAAAGGCATTAGAATATGCTTCGTTTGGAGCAAAAATGAAGCCAACTACCTATACAGAGTGGAGGCTCAAAGAGAACCAAGGTTAGTGCAACTGAAGCATACTCATCCTCATTAAACCCAGAAACATCGTTGGCTGACGAACTCGGTGTGGACTCTCTCGTTCGCCCACAAGGATCAAAGAAAAGCAAGCAAAAAAGTAAGGAAAAAGCACAAATGTCTAAAGATCTTAGCGAAAAGAGATTATCGGTTGTTAAAAAACTATCTTTCATGGAAGATATTAAGAATGTTAGAGAAAAAGAACTAATGGATAGGGAAAAAGAAAGAGAAGAGGAGAGGGAACATAGAGCAAAGATTATGGCAATGAAGGAGAATGAGTTACAAATTCAAGCAGAAATAAAAGAACAAGAATTACAAACTCAAACGGCAATGAAAGAACAAAAATTACAAACTCAGAGGTATATTAAAGAAATAGAGATAAATGCAAAAGAAAGGGAAATGGAAAGGATAGCTAAAGAAAGGGAAAGGGAAATGGATATGCAAATACTTAATGCTGACACGTCTACAATGAGTGAAAATGTAACACCCTACCACACAGAGCCTTACGCTTAAGTCGTAAAGCAGAGGTGGCAAGGTATTACGACCTCTAAAAGAAAAGGATATGTACATAGATATAGTTGGATGAAATCATATCTAGGAGCCTTGAAGAACAAGCTAAACAAAATGATAAACAGAAAATCGTGACACACTCACATGGATATTCGTAAAACGGACAGGTAAAATCAAAAGATAACTGAAAACATATATACATATCAGAGTTCCAAAACTCAGATAGTAAGCTCTAGACTCGACCTGCGAAGCTAAGGCCGGCCAGAGTATATAATTATGTATATATACAACCCAAAATAAAAGTCAAACCACAAAATAAACCCTTGTATCTCCAAGTCGACCTCTAGGAGGGACAAAACACAAAATATACATGCGGAGATTCTATAAATATATATACATAGCCTAAAACAAAATATGACAGTCCAAAAGATAGTTTTTCGCTCGTAAAGAAGATACCCAGACGCTCAACGAGGTATCTCTCGACCTGCATCTGAAAAACAACAACATAGTATGGAATGAGAACTGGAGGTTCTCAGTATGATAAAGGTACCCGCATAGTTAATATAAAAGGTCCCGGGAAAGCCAGAGGCATTCCTAGAACTTCGACACTCAGACTTCATCTTAATGATTCAACTAAACCAGAATTAGGTAAGTTATCTAAGGTATTCAAGTTATGAATCTAAATTTAACCTAACATTCTACTTTCTGTCACTTCTATTCCTCTGAATGTAGGACAACCCTCTTCACACCTCTGCCAAGAGGGGTTTCTCAGAAAACATACACATACAATTCAAGCAAGGAAAACACAGGTATAGATAACAGTTACAGCACATAAATCAGATAGCAGTTAATGTCAATTTAACAGTTAGGCAAACCAAAACAAATTCAAACTCAAGCAATACATACAAATGAATATGATGCATGCCTGTCCTATGGCTGATGAGTCTCATCCGTCGGTTATACAGCCAACCCGACAAGTCCTGGTAGTTAACCATTGGACAGTCCCTCTGTGCGCGCATCCCCAAGCTCAATAATATTGATGACAAGTCATCTTAGCCTAGTTTCACTAGTCTTTTTCTTTTGTTTTCACTTGAATTATGCACTTTCTTGAGGCTTAAGCAAGCCAATTTAGGTAGATTTTCATGTTTCCTTTGATTGAATCAACCATAGATAAATTAATGCAAATTCATGAGATTTGATGACATAATTGATGCATATTAAGATAGAATGATCATCTCATGATTTCAAGCAAAGCTTTGATGTGTTTGGTTGATTTATGATAGGGGAAGAAAGCTTGGAAAAGGATTGAAGTGAGGAGGAATGGCTAGAAGCTAAGAGAAGACAATGAATCAAGTGAAATTGAACCAGGAACAAATGAAGTTGGAGTTGAAGTTAGCCCCCAAACGTTGGCGCAAACTTTTGGACTTGAAGTTAGCCTCAACGTTAGCCCCCTAACTTGGAGGCTAACGTTGGAAGCTAAAAATTTCTCCCAGGGTGTGCCACGTTTGCGCCAACGTTAGCCCCCTAACTTGGAGGCTAACGTTGGCGCCTCACCAACACAAAGCAAGGCCAACGTTAGGGACAAAGTTAGCCCCCTAACGTTGGCGCCAACGTGAAGTGCAGAAGATTGGTGTTGCTGCTAGAAAAAGTTGGCCTCAAAGTTAGCCCCCTAACTTTGAGGCTAACTTTAAAACCCAACTTTGCAAAACTCAATCTGGTTCAATTGATTCACTTGGGTTCTTCTCCAAACTTCAAGAGCAATCAACCAAGGCCTCTTTCAACCCAAATCCACCAAGAGCAAAAGCCCAATTCAAGGCTTGAAGATCAATTGAAGAAAGTGTATAAATAGGCTTAGATTCAATTTATTCGGGGAGCTTCCTTTTAGAGAGTTTTAGATAGTTTTCTTTTCTTTTTGGGAGCTTGAGTGCTTTTGAATTTCTTAGTTTAATTGCTTTCAATTTCACATACTCTTGTCTTGGATCTTGGGTTGGGGAATTGAAGGAATTCTGTTTCAATCTCACCTTGGATCTTGTTTACTTTCACTGCAATTTGAATTTCCTTTTCTGCTACTTGCTTTCTCATTTAATTTCTTTGCAATTTACAATTCCTGTGATATTGTTCTTGTTGGATCTAGGAAGGCATTGAGATCTAGACTCAGTTTTCTAGTCTCTGAGACCTGAGATCCAATTTCCCATTTCAATTCTCTGCTTCTTGCTTTAATTGTTCATTTAATTTCCTGTTTCGAATCTGTTTCACCCATTCCCCAGTTACTCTTCTGTTTAATGCAATTTAAATTCTCTTTGTTTAATTTTTGCAAATCCAAGTCCCAATCCCCTTTACATTTCAAGTCATTTACAATTCTTGCCATTTAAGATTTTTGCAATTTACATTACTTGCTCTTTAAGTTTCTGCCATTTAATTTCTTGCTTCTTAAGATTCATCACTTTAATTTCTGTTTCCTTTAATTTCATGCCAATTCCCCATTCCCTTTACTTTCAATGCAATTTAAATTCTGCAACTCAATCAACCAAATCTTGATTCGCTTGACTAATTCAACCACTAAACTAAAATTGCTCAATCCTTCAATCCCTGTGGGATCGACCTCACACCCGTGAGTTTTATTACTTGATGCGACCCGGTGCACTTGCCGGTTAGATTGGTGTGTTTTTGGGAGAGATTCTTGTCTCCACCAATAATTCCCCAGCAAGTTTTTGGCGCCGTTGCCGGGGATTGATTAGATTGACAATGATTAAGTGAGGTGGTAGTTTAGATCAAGCACTTTTACTTTATTTTTGACTAACCCACTAACTGTTTGACTTTTTGCTTAAACTAACTAAAACTTCAATTTAGCAGTAGATTGAAGTATCATTGGTGTGTACATTTCTTATGATATGCTTGTATGTCAGGTACAAGAAGAACCACACTAAACCTTCATGAACAAGATGAGAGGACCCTCAGGAGGTTAAGGAGAGCTGAAAGAGGGAAAAATATTGTTGGAGAAGAGGAGTCAGAAGAAGAATTTCATGAGATGGAGGAACATTCAACTAATCCACCAGGTGGAGCAGAGAACAACAATGGAAATCCACCTCAGAGGAGAGTTTTGGCCTCCTACACCTTTGCCAATCCTAGACATTGTGGAAGCAGCATCTTGGCTCCAAATGTCAATGCAAACAATTTTGAACTTAAGCCACAACTCATCACTTTGGTTCAGAATAATTGCTCTTTTGGTGGAGGATCACTTGAAGACCCACATCAACACTTATCCACCTTCCTGAGGATATGCAACACTGTCAAAACCAATGGAGTACCTCCTGACAGCTACAAATTGATGCTATTCCCATTCTCTCTCAGGGATAAGGCTACTCAATGGTTGGAATCATTTCCAAGAGACAGCATCAACAATTGGGATGACTTGGTAACCAAGTTCCTTGCCAAGTTTTATCCACCACAGAGGGTCATAAGGTTGAAGGCCGAGGTACAAACATTCACACAAATGGAGAATGAACCCATCTATGAGGCATGGGAGAGATACAAAGCTCTAGTCAGAAAATGCCCTTCTAACATGTTCAATGAATGGGAGAAGCTGCAAAACTTCTATGAAGGCTTAACACTGAAGTCTCAGGAATCCTTGGATCACTCAGCTGGAGGTTCCTTGCAACTCATGAAAACTGCAGAGGAGGCTCAAGAACTTATTGATATGGTGGCCAACAACCAATACTTCTTTGCTCATCAAAGAAGTCGCCAACCATCACAGAGAAGAGGAGTAATGGAGCTAGAAGGAGTGGATTCAATCCTGGCTCAAAACAAATTAATGCAGCAACAAATTCAACAACAATTTGAGCAAATGACCAAGAGGATTGACAACCTTCAAGTTGCAGCAGTCAACACTAGCCAACCATCAGGCACGTGGGGACAAAATGAAGAAGTTCAAGAAGAGCAGCAGCAAGAACAAGTTCAGTATATGCACTCCAATCCAAATGAAGTCTATGGTGATACATACAACCCCTCATGGAAGAATCACCCCAACCTTAGATGGGGAGATACTCACAACCAAAACCAACAACCATGGCAGAGAAACACAAACCAAAACAACCCAAGACACAATCAAAATTTCAACCAGCAGCAAACAAACCAAAATACCTATAGAAAACCTCAAAACAATTACCCCACTCACAACCAATACCAATCCACCCCCCAAAATTCCTATCATCCACCAACCACAGCTCATAACCCACCACAGGTATCACCTGAACCCCAAAGAATCACCAACTTGGAAACCATGATAGAAAAAATGATGAAACTCCAAGAAATGACCAACAAAAACCATGAGGCTTCCATAAAGAATCTGGAAAGGCAGATCGGGCAAATTTCCAAGCAAATGTCTGTGGAGAGACCTTCAAGTTCACTGCCTAGTGACACAATCCCAAATCCCAAGGAGGAATGCAAGGCAATACAATTGAGAAGCGGGAGAATATTGATGAGCAACCATGACACTACAAAGAAACAAAAAAAGAGCATCAAAGAACCAACAGAGGATGAGGAGCAAACAAAAGCAGATCAAGCTAAGGAGCAAGTTGTGGTGCCAACCAAAAGCACTGAGAAACTCAAAGAACAGGAGAACCAGCCACATAGCTCAAAGGAAAAGACTCAAGGACGGCAGCAAATCGAAAAGAGCATCACACCTCCACTGCCATATCCTCAAAGATTCAACAAAGAGGTTAAGGACCAACATTTCCACAAATTCCTTGAGACTTTCAAGAAGCTGGAAATCAATATCCCTCTAGCTGAAGCACTTGAGCAAATGCCTCTATATGCCAAGTTCTTGAAGGACCTTATCAATAAGAAGAGAAGTTGGCTTGAGAAAGAAACCATATTACTAACCGAAGAATGCAGTGCTGTGATTCAGCGGGGTATTCCTCCAAAACTCAAGGATCCGGGGGGCTTTGTAGTGTCATGCACCATTGGAAAAACAATTCTCAACAAAGCCCTCTGTGACCTTGGTGCCAGCATCAATTTAATGCCTCTCTCAATGATGAGAAGACTTGATATAGAAGAACTCAAACCCACCAGGATGTCTTTAGTTATGGCTGACAGATCCATTAAGACACCCAATGGAATTGTGGAAAATCTGTTGGTGAAGATTGGGGAATTTATCTTCCCAGCAGATTTTGTGGTTTTGGATACTGAAGAGGAAGGAAGTGACTCAATCATTTTGGGGAGGCCATTCTTATACACAGCAAGAGCCATCATCGATGTAGAAAAAGGAGAAATGGTCTTCAGGATCCATAATGAACAAATGATCATAAATGTTTTCAAGTCAATGCAAAATAGCCCTGAGCAAGAGGATTATGTAAAAGTGGATATGATAGAGAGTTTGGTGGAAGAAATGCTGGAAGAAAGTTCTCAAGAACAAGAAGGAGATCAAAGTGCAATAGAAGAACAAGTAGCCGAGATTGTCATAAGCAAAGAGGTGAAACCAAGCAAGAAAGAAGAAGTGCAAAAGCAAGAACTGAAGCCATTACCCTCTCATCTCAAATATGCATTTCTTGGAACTTCAGAAAGCCTCCCAGTGATCATCAACTCGTCTTTGACAAAGAAAGAAGAAGGAGAGCTTCTTGATGTTCTCAGAACTCACAAGGATGCCTTAGGATGGACCATTGATGACCTAAAGGGCATCAGCCCCACAGTATGCATGCATAAGATTCTTTTGGAGGACAATTCCAAGGCAGTGATTCAACCTCAGAGGAGACTTAACCCCGCAATGAAGGAGGTGATGAAATTATGGAATGCAGGAATCATATACCCTATTTCCGATAGCTCGTGGATAAGCCCAGTCCAAGTGGTACCAAAGAAAGGAGGGATGACAGTCATCATTAATGAGAAAAGTGAACTCATTCCAACTAGAACTGTGACAGGTTGGAGGATGTGCATTGACTATAGAAGGCTGAATGATGCCACACGCAAAGATCATTTCCTACTTCCTTTCATTGATCAAATGCTCGAAAGGTTGGCTGGCCATGCTTATTATTGTTTCTTGGATGGATACTCTGGGTATAATCAGATAGTGGTGGACCCAAAGGACCAAGAAAAGACTTCATTCACATGCCCAGTTGGAGTTTTTGCTTATAGAAGAATGCCATTCGGATTGTGCAATGCCCCTGCGACTTTTCAAAGGTGTATGCTTTCCATTTTCTCAGATATGGTTGAAAAATTCTTAGAGGTTTTTATGGATGACTTCTCTGTTTTTGGTGATAGTTTCAATACTTGCTTAAACCATCTAACTCTTGTCTTGAAACGATGCCAAGAAACTAATTTGGTTTTGAACTGGGAGAAGTGCCATTTCATGGTACCTGAGGGGATTGTTCTTGGTCATAAAGTTTCAAGAAAAGGGATAGAGGTTGATAAGGCAAAGGTTGAGATAATAGAAAAACTCCCTCCACCAATTAATGTGAAATCTGTTAGAAGTTTCTTGGGGCATGCAGGATTTTATAGAAGGTTTATCAAAGATTTTTCTAAAATAGCCAAACCTTTGAGCAACCTTTTGATGATTGATCAACCTTTTGTTTTTGATAAAGAGTGCCAGCATGCTTTTGAAACTTTAAAACAGAAACTCACAACAGCACCAATCATCACACCTCCGGATTGGAATCTGCCATTTGAACTCATGTGTGATGCAAGTGAGATTGCCATTGGTGCTGTACTTGGACAGAAGAAGGGGAACTTGCATCATGTCATATATTATGCAAGTAAAGTATTGAATGAAGCTCAAAAAAATTACACTACAACAGAGAAGGAATTGTTGGCTGTGGTCTATGCATTTGATAAGTTTAGATCATACTTGATAGGATCTAAAATTGTGGTTTATACTGATCATGCTGCTCTCAAGTATTTGATGTCAAAACAGGATGCCAAACCAAGACTCATCAGGTGGATTCTACTCTTACAAGAATTTGACATTGAGGTAAGGGACAGGAAAGGCACCGAAAATCTAGTTGCTGATCATTTGTCAAGGCTGCCACCAGAAGCAATCCAAAAGGCTTCATTACCTGTGAATGAAAGTTTCCCAGATGAACATCTTATGCTGATCCAACAAACACCATGGTTTGCTGACATAGCTAACTACAAAGTGGGAAGGAAGATACCTCAAGAATTCACTAAGCAACAAGTGAAAAAGCTAATCAATGAAGCAAGAAAGTTCTTGTGGGATGAACCTTATTTGTTCAAAAGATGTTCTGATGGGATAATTAGAAGATGTGTCCCTGAGGGTGAAATGCAAGATATATTATGGCATTGCCATGGCTCTGCATACGGCGGACACTTTGGTCCAGAGAGAACAGCAGCAAAGATACTACAAAGTGGGTTCTATTGGCCAACCATCTTCAAAGATGCCAGGGAGTTTGTCCACCAATGTAATGAATGCCAAAGAGCAGGAGGATTAACAAAAAGGAATGAGATGCCACAGAACTTCATTTTGGAAGTTGAATTGTTTGATCTATGGGGCATTGATTTCATGGGACCCTTTCCCCCCTCTTACTCATTCAGATATATCTTGGTAGCAGTGGAATATGTTTCAAAATGGGTGGAAGCCATAGCCACAACTACCTGTGATGCACAAATTGTTCTTCAATTCCTAAAGAAGCACATCTTTACTAGATTTGGAGTCCCCAAGGGTCTCATCAGTGATGGTGGTGGTCATTTTTGCAATAGACAAATGGAGAAACTTCTTCACAAATATGGAGTTATTCATAAGGTAGCCACACCATACCATCCTCAAACTAATGGACAGGCAGAATTGGCAAACAGGGAACTGAAGAAGATCCTAGAAAAGACAGTTGGTAGCACAAGAAAAGATTGGGCTAGGAAGTTGGAGGATGCACTTTGGGCATACCGAACAGCCTTCAAAACCCCCATTGGGAAGTCCCCATTTCAATTGCTATATGGCAAATCATGTCATCTCCCTGTAGAGCTTGAGCACAAAGCCTTTTGGGCCACCAAACTTCTAAATCTGGATTCTGAAGCAGCAGGAGAGAAAAGATTGTTGCAGCTGAATGAGCTAGATGAGTTTAGGCTAGAAGCCTATGAAAATGCCAGGATATACAAGGAAAAAGCTAAAAGATGGCATGACAAGAAGATTTTGAAGAAAGAGTTCAAACCGGGACAACAAGTTCTCTTGTATAACTCAAGGCTCAAGATATTCCCTGGCAAGCTTAAGTCTAAATGGACAGGTCCATACTTGGTGACTAAGGTTTTTCCTTATGGGAGTATTGAATTGCTAGATGAAGCAACAAAGAATCGGTTTACAGCAAATGGCCATAGAGCAAAGCTATACCTAGGGGAGCAATGGAACAAAGAAACGGAGGTCCAGAGCCTAAATCCTCCTTGAAGCAACAACAGAAGATGTCAAGCTAATGACAATAAAAGAGCGCTTGTTGGGAGGCAACCCAACCTGAGGTAGTGTCTTTTTGTAGCATTTTCAATAAGAATGTTGAATAATTAGTATGCATTGCAAGGAGCTAAGTTTGGTGTTGCACACCAAAACAATTTAAGGGAGAATGAAAATTTCTAAGTTTGGTGTTCCACCAAAATTTCATTTAGAAACACATTTCAACTCCCTACTCATTACTAGTTTCAAGCAATCAGACAAATTAATCAACTATACAATTGCTTTTTAGTCCTAACTCTATGACCTGTAGCAAGAACATGAGAATTTGCCCATAGTCAAAATGATGAATCAGAGGAAATAGCAAGGAATTGGGCATCATAATTCAAAAAGGGCACAACAAAAGGACGAGCAAAAGAGATGCAAACCAATAGGTTGTATATATACTTAACCCTCGCTGTTGAGAAATATTTTGAGCATATTCCGTTAAAGTGTCCTTTGAGTTCAGACAGAGTCAATTTTATCTGAAAATAAGTAAGCTAGTTTAAAGTTGTGCTTGTGTGTTTACTTTCACTTAACAAGAAGCATGTTTGTCCCCTGCATCTTTAATTCAATAAAAGGAATGTTTGATTGAGAAATGAGATAGTTCTCTGTTAGAAAGAAGTAGAATAATAGTAAGTGGTGGTATGTGTGTGATTGTATAAAAACTCACTTTTAGTGAATAAAGGGCTAGGATGTATTTTTCTAAGTATAGAGTGATCTACTGTCTATGAATCTCAATAAGAAAATCCTTGGTTCAAAAGAAAAATAAAAAGAAAGAAAGAAAAGAGATAGCCAAAAGATGGCAGAACCAAAGAAAACAAAAAAGGGAAACAAAGCTGGACACCAATAGCTTGAACCTTAAAAATATATGCCTGTGGTGTCTATGTATTAGGATCTGCTTGGACTACTAAGCTCTTTGGAGTGCTTCAACACTCGGTGACTTGGATTAACTAATCCGGGATCATCAGCTGAAAATCCACTATCAAGAGCAACCTAAATACAAGGCATTTAGTAACCAAAAAGGTGCTGGGCATCAATGTTTAAAAGGAAAGGTGAGCCAAGTGTCCATGGTGAATAATGTGTCAAGTATAAAGAAAAGAAAATGAACTTGCTACACATGACACTCAAATAGAGCTTTGAACAAAGTAATAGCCAAGGATAAGGGAATAATGAGAGGTCATAGCAGTAGGTTACTTGAAGCTTGAAGGAGACTTTCTAGGCCTAAGAATCAATAAGAAGTGAGTATTGCATATCCACACAAAACCCCATGAACTACCAATAACTTTCTGCTAGCATGAACATCTCTTTCCAATTCATTCTTTCTTCCTAATAATTCATTTCTTGCTTGGGGACAAGCAAGCTTTAAGTTTGGTGTTGTGATGACAAGTCATCTTAGCCTAGTTTCACTAGTCTTTTTCTTTTGTTTTCACTTGAATTATGCACTTTCTTGAGGCTTAAGCAAGCCAATTTAGGTAGATTTTCATGTTTCCTTTGATTGAATCAACCATAGATAAATTAATGCAAATTCATGAGATTTGATGACATAATTGATGCATATTAAGATAGAATGATCATCTCATGATTTCAAGCAAAGCTTTGATGTGTTTGGTTGATTTATGATAGGGGAAGAAAGCTTGGAAAAGGATTGAAGTGAGGAGGAATGGCTAGAAGCTAAGAGAAGACAATGAATCAAGTGAAATTGAACCAGGAACAAATGAAGTTGGAGTTGAAGTTAGCCCCCAAACGTTGGCGCAAACTTTTGGACTTGAAGTTAGCCTCAACGTTAGCCCCCTAACTTGGAGGCTAACGTTGGAAGCTAAAAATTTCTCCCAGGGTGTGCCACGTTTGCGCCAACGTTAGCCCCCTAACTTGGAGGCTAACGTTGGCGCCTCACCAACACAAAGCAAGGCCAACGTTAGGGACAAAGTTAGCCCCCTAACGTTGGCGCCAACGTGAAGTGCAGAAGATTGGTGTTGCTGCTAGAAAAAGTTGGCCTCAAAGTTAGCCCCCTAACTTTGAGGCTAACTTTAAAACCCAACTTTGCAAAACTCAATCTGGTTCAATTGATTCACTTGGGTTCTTCTCCAAACTTCAAGAGCAATCAACCAAGGCCTCTTTCAACCCAAATCCACCAAGAGCAAAAGCCCAATTCAAGGCTTGAAGATCAATTGAAGAAAGTGTATAAATAGGCTTAGATTCAATTTATTCGGGGAGCTTCCTTTTAGAGAGTTTTAGATAGTTTTCTTTTCTTTTTGGGAGCTTGAGTGCTTTTGAATTTCTTAGTTTAATTGCTTTCAATTTCACATACTCTTGTCTTAGATCTTGGGTTGGGGAATTGAAGGAATTCTGTTTCAATCTCACCTTGGATCTTGTTTACTTTCACTGCAATTTGAATTTCCTTTTCTGCTACTTGCTTTCTCATTTAATTTCTTTGCAATTTACAATTCCTGTGATATTGTTCTTGTTGGATCTAGGAAGGCATTGAGATCTAGACTCAGTTTTCTAGTCTCTGAGACCTGAGATCCAATTTCCCATTTCAATTCTCTGCTTCTTGCTTTAATTGTTCATTTAATTTCCTGTTTCGAATCTGTTTCACCCATTCCCCAGTTACTCTTCTGTTTAATGCAATTTAAATTCTCTTTGTTTAATTTTTGCAAATCCAAGTCCCAATCCCCTTTACATTTCAAGTCATTTACAATTCTTGCCATTTAAGATTTTTGCAATTTACATTACTTGCTCTTTAAGTTTCTGCCATTTAATTTCTTGCTTCTTAAGATTCATCACTTTAATTTCTGTTTCCTTTAATTTCATGCCAATTCCCCATTCCCTTTACTTTCAATGCAATTTAAATTCTGCAACTCAATCAACCAAATCTTGATTCGCTTGACTAATTCAACCACTAAACTAAAATTGCTCAATCCTTCAATCCCTGTGGGATCGACCTCACACCCGTGAGTTTTATTACTTGATGCGACCCGGTGCACTTGCCGGTTAGATTGGTGTGTTTTTGGGAGAGATTCTTGTCTCCACCAATAATTCCCCATCAAATATTCCATGGAGTTAAACTCCAAGCTCAAATATAATATTCCATGGAGTTACACATCAAGCTCAATAATATAGTATTCCATGGGGTTAAACTCCAAGCTGAATAATATAGTATTTCATGGAGTCGAACTCCAAGCTCAATAATATAGTATTCCATGGAGACGAACTTCAAGCACAATAATATAGTATTCCATGGAGACGAACTCCAAGCTCAAATATAATATTCAATATATATATATATATATATATATATATATATATATATATATATATATATATATATGCATGCCAATGGGGAAATTCAGGGAGTTAAAATGCCCGGTCACATCTTGCGATAGAGGGTCAACAAATAGTCTCAAATACACAAGTCACATAATAATCTCTTTCCCTTTTAAATTAATACCTCAAATCAAAACTCCAATTCTTATAGAAATTTTAGCAAAATCACCTCTAAGACTCAAATTTTTGCCACCCTTCAAGGGTCCCAACTATCAAACCAAACACCTCTCAGTCATTCAAATCATTTTCAGTAACAAATTATTTCAAAATCAAACAAATACCAATATTAAATCTTTTTCCAAAACTAACCAACTTCAACAGCAAATTATTGACAACAGCTAAGCCTCACATTTTATACCATATACACAATCCATCAATTATTCATTCATTTCATTCTTATCTTAAGGTCTTCTAGCCCAAGTTTTCATGTGACATTAAATATTAACTACAAAAAACAAAAACCATACCTTCGTACGGAATCAAAATATTCAAAGCTCCGGAGAAGCTTTCTGATTGAGCTATCGAAGAGGAAAATGTCCAGAATCATCTATGCCTCCTAAAACTCCCGTTGGCCAAACCTAAAGGAAAGAGGAGCTACATCACTGTCAACTTCCACTAATAAAAAATGGTGCCAACGTGTAGAGGAAGAGGTTACGAATATTCTTACCGAATTAGATTTTTTATTAGAGTTACAGATTTCAAAAAATCAAAATCAAAAGTTTGATGGGTTTACGGACTTTCGCGGTTACGTTCTTCTCTCTCCCGTTTTCTTTTTCCTTTTCTCTCGCATATGCTAATCATATATATATATATGATTAATTAGCAAGCCGCCTTTGGCTTCCTTTATTAGATAAATATACTTTATATATATGCACAATGATAATGATAATATATATCTATCTTAACGAGAAATATAAACCGCCTTTGATTTTCATGCTTCATAATTAATAATAGTAATAATAATACTAGAAATAGTAATGATGATCATGTAATAATAATAATAATAATAAACGTAATAATTGTAATAATAATAGTAACGCAATGAATATAATATATATAAACTTATAATGCAATTTAATGCCTACGGCAATTATATACAATGTTTATAATAATAATAATAATAATAATAATAATAATAATAATAATAATAATAATAATAATAATAATAAAATGAATTTAATCAAATTAAAATTATTATAAAATTAGTTCAATTACTGATAATAAAAATAATTTTTTTTAAAAATAAGAAATTCTAATTTTATAAAATAAATTATAACTTATATATATTTATATTTTTAAAATTGAGGTCGCTACATTCTACCTATCTTACAAAAATTTTCGACCTCGAAAATTGATATAAAATGGAAAAGATTTATACTAACGTAACTTCCCTTCTTAAACATATCAAAGAAAAACAGAAAGATTTGATACGCTTAGTTTGCAAATCCAGGATATGGCTTAAAAGTCTACGCAAAGCGGAAGATACAAGATAGACTCGATGCAGAAAGGTTATAAGGCAGGCTGGTATTAGAATAACGGGTTTATCACTTATAATACTCACTTCATCTAGCTCTTTAAGTTTTGCCAATTCTAATGGTGTCACCTTACGTAATACAATCGAAACTGCTTCAGCCTCTGACACTAAATCTATCACAACTTAACTTTCTCTTGACACTTAACCGGTTATCAAAGAGATATTTTTATCGGCCTAAACTCCTAGTCCATATCCAAGTCCAAAACTACGTCCAGTCTTTCCAGTCCTAAACTTCCATACCCAATTATGTAACCTAAATGAAAGCGGGGTCCTAGCTCTACACAGAACAAATATATCCTACGCATTCTGTATCATACTTACCTCGATCCTGTCATGGCCAACCCGCATCTGCGACTCTCCCACGCGAACAATCCCTAGACATGTGTCCCGATGCTCCACATCGAAAACACATTCCCAGTCCATACCTGTGTGGCTCCTCTGGAGTAATCTCACCAAAGCCTTCCTGTAGCAATGTCCACTTCATGGAGCAATCCTCTACGAACTGGCTCTTCTTAACCAACTCGGTGAAATTTGTTAGCTTTTGTGGATACACGTAATTAAAGATGTCTCTCCTGAGTCCTTTCTCATACTGAGCACACTTCTATTCCTCATAATCGGCTGGATTTCCTTGACAAGTTTTTGAGAAATGGCACAGGTTGTCGAATTCACGGGTATAGTCAGCAACGGACATATCATTTTGCTTCAGCTGCATTAACTCCAATCCCTTTGCAATGCAAAACGCATGCAAGAAATATATCCCATAAAACTCTGTCTTGAATCTATGCCGAGGGACATCCGTTAACTCCACATGCAAGGTATGACACAATTCTTGCCACCAATTCTAAGCATCTCCCTCCAACATATAAGTCGCTATCTCCACTGACTGTACTTCAAGAACATGCTGAGTGTACAAAAACCTCTCCACTTCTCGAAACCACTGATCAACCTCCAGGACATTGGCATTTCCGTTAAACCTAGGTAGACCATTCTTGAGCAAATCAGTAAGGGTCATTGACCTATCGTATCGACTTACGTTACTCGTACTAGCACTAGGGTTTCCACCTCAACGTCCTTGCACTGGTTCAACCTCGGGATTTCCTCTCCGTATACCTCGTTCGGATCCACGAGACGACATTTGGTCCCTGTTCACACCAAACAAGTGATATTAAGTTGATTAGTCTCAATATCGCAAGTTTAATGCTTCAAGTTCCAAATGCATGCTCATGAACATTTATGCCACATATATCAATCAGATATCCTAATAGCACATACACATACCCAGAGTATGCCCAGAAGCATAATCAGTCCATCTCTCAGGCTCTATAGGAACGAACTGCTCTGATACCATAATGTAACACACTACCACACAGAGCCTTACGCTTAAGTCATAAAGCAGAGGTGGCAAGGTATTACGACCTCTAAAAGAAAAGGATATGTACATAGATATAGTTGGATGAAATCATATCTAGGAGCCTTGAAGAATAAGCTAAACAAAATGATAAACAGAAAATCGTGACACACTCACATGGATATTCGTAAAACGGACAGGTAAAATCAAAAGATAACTAAAAACATATAAACATATCAGAGTTCCAAAACTCAGATAGTAAGCTCCAGACTCGACCTGCGAAGCTAAGGCCGGCCAGAGTATATAATTATGTATATATACAACCCAAAATAAAAGTCAAACCACAAAATAAACCCCTGTATCTCCAAGTCGACCTCTAGGAGGGACAAAACACAAAATATACATGCGGAGATTCTATAAATATATATACATAGCCTAAAACAAAATATGACAGTCCAAAAGATAGTTTTTTGCTCGTAAAGAGGATACCCAGACGCTCAACGAGGTGTCTCTCGACCTGCATCTGAAAAATAACAACATAGTATGGAATGAGAACTGGAGGTTCTCAGTATGATAAAGGTACCCGCATAGTTAATATAAAAGGTCCCGGGAAAGCCAGAGGCATTCCTAGAACTTCGACACTCAGACTTCATCTTAATGATTCAACTAAACCAGAATTAGGTAAGTTATCTAAGGTATTCAAGTTATGAATCTAAATTTAACCTAACATTCTACTTTCTGTCACTTCTATTCCTTTGAATGTAGGACAACCCTTTTCACACCTCTGCCAAGAGGGGTTTCTCAGAAAACATACACATACAATTCAAGTAAGGAAAACACAGGTATAGATAACAGTTACAAGCACATAAATCAGATAGCAGTTAATGTCAATTTAACAGTTAGGCAAACCAAAACAAATTCAAACTCAAGCAATACATACAAATGCATATGATGCATGCCTGTCCTATGGCTGATGAGTATCATTCGTCGGTTATACAGCCAACCCGACAAGTCCTGGTAGTTAACCATTGGACAGTCCCTCTGTGCGCGCATCCCAAGCTCAATAATATTCCATGGAGTTAAACTCCAAGCTCAAATATAATATTCCATGGAGTTACACTCCAAGCTCAATAATATAGTATTCCATGTGGTTAAACTCCAAGCTGAATAATATAGTATTTCATGGAGTCGAACTCCAAGCTCAATAATATAGTATTCCATGGAGACGAACTCCAAGCACAATAATATAGTATTCCATGGAGACGAACTCCAAGCTCATATATAATATATATATATATATATATATATATGCATGCCAATGGGGAAATCCAGGGAGTTAAAATGTCCGGTCACGTCTTGCGATAGAGGGTCAACAAATAGTCTCAAATACACAAGTCACATAATAATCTCTTTCCCTTTTAAATTAATACCTCAAATCAAAACTCCAATTCTTATAAAAATTTTAGCAAAATCTCCTCTAAGACTCAAATTTTTGCCACCCTTCAAGGGTCCCAACTATCAAACCAAACACCTCTCAGTCATTCAAATCATTTCCAGTAACAAATTATTTCAAAATCAAACAAATACCAATATTAAATCTTTTTCCAAAACTAACCAACTTCAACAGCAAATTATTGACAACAGCTAAGCCTCACATTTTATACCATATACACAATCCATCAATTATTCATTCATTTCATTCTTATCTTAAGGTCTTCTAGCCCAAGTTTTCATGTGACATTAAACATTAACTACAAAAAATCAAAACCATGCCTTCGTACGGAATCAAAATATTCAAAGCTCTGGAGAAACTTTCTGACTGAGCTATCGAAGAGGAAAATGTCCAGAATCGTCTATGCCTCCTAAAACTCCCGTTGGCCTAACCTAAAAGAAAGAAGAGCTACGTCACTGTCAACTTCCACTAATCCAAAATGGTGCCAACGTGTAGAGGAAGAGGTTATGAATATTCTTACCGAATTAGACTTTTTATTGGAGTTACGGATTTCAAAAAATCAAAATCAAAAGTTTGATGGGTTTACGGACTTTCGCGGTTACGTTCTTCTCTTTCCCGTTTTCTTTTTCCTTTTCTCTCGCATATGCTAATTAATCATATATATATATATATATATGATTAATTAGCAAGCCGCCTTTGGCTTCCTTTATTAGATAAATACACTTTATATATATGCACAATGATAATGATAATATATATCTATCTTAACGAGAAATATAAATCGTCTTTGATTTTCATGCTTCATAATTAATAATAGTAATAATAATACTAGAAATAGTAATGATGATCATGTAATGATAATAATAATAAACGTAATAATTGTAATAATAATAGTAACGCAATGAATATAATATATATAAACTTATAATGCAATTTAATGCCTACGGCAATTATATACAATGTTTATAATAATAATAATAATAATAATAATAATAATAATAATAATAATAATAATAATAATAATAATAATAATAATAATAAAATGAATTTGATTAAATTAAAATTATTATAAAATTAGTTTAATTATTGATAATAAAAATAATTTTTCTAAAAATAAGAAATTCTAATTTTATAAAATAAATTATAACTTATTTATATTTATATTTTTAAAATTGAGGTCGCTACATTCTATCTATCTTATAAAAATTTTTGACCTCGAAAATTGATATAAAATGGAAAAGATTCATACTAACGTAACTTCCCTTCTTAAACATATCAAAGAAAAATAGAAAGATTTGATACGCTTAGTTTGCAAATCCAGGATATGGCTTAAAAGTCTACGCAAAGCGGAAGATACAAGATAGACTCGATGCAGAAAGGTTATAAGGCAGGCTGGTATTAGAATAACGGGTTTATCACTTATAATACTCACTTCATCTAGCTCTTTAAGTTTTGCCAATTCTAATGGTGTCACCTTACGTAATACAATCAAAACTGCTTCAGCCTCTGACACTAAATCTATCACAACTTAACTTTCTCTTGACACTTAACCGGTTATCAAAGAGATATTTTTATCGGCCTAAACTCCTAGTCCATATCCAAGTCCAAAACTACGTCCAGTCTTTTCAGTCCTAAACTTCCATACCCAATTATGTAACCTAAATGAAAGCGGGGTCCTAGCTCTACACAGAACAAATATATCCTACGCATTCTGTATCATACTTACCTCGATCCTGTCATGGCCAACCTGCATCTGCGACTCTCCCACGCGAACAATCCCTAGACATGTGTCCCGATGCTCCACATCGAAAACACATTCCCAGTCCATACCTGTGTGGCTCCTCTGGAGTTGTCTCACCAAAGCCTTCCTGTAGCAATGTCCACTTCATGGGGCAATCCTCTACGAACTGGCTCTTCTTAACCAACTCGGTGAAATTTGTTAGCTTTTGTGGATACACGTAATTAAAGATGTCTCTCCTGAGTCCTTTCTCATACTGAGCACACTTCCATTCCTCATAATCGGCTGGATTTCCTTGACAAGTTTTTGAGAAATGGCACAGGTTGTCGAATTCACGGGTATAGTCAGCAACGGACATATCCTTTTGCTTCAGCTGCATTAACTCCAATCCCTTTGCAATGCAAAACGCATGCAAGAAATATATCCCATAAAACTCTGTCTTGAATCTATGCCGAGGGACATCCGTTAACTCCACATGCAAGGTATGACACAATTCTTGCCACCAATTCTAAGCATCTCCCTCCAACATATAAGTCGCTATCTCCACTGACTGTACTTCAAGAACATGCTGAGTGTACAAAAACCTCTCCACTTCTCGAAACCACTGATCAACCTCCAGGACATTGGCATTTCCGTTAAACCTAGGTAGACCATTCTTGAGGAAATCAGTAAGGGTCATTGACCTATAGTATCGACTTACGTTACTCGTACTAGCACTAGGGTTTCCACCTCGACGTCCTTGCACTGGTTCAACCTCGGGATTTCCTCTCCGTATACCTCGTTCGGATCCACGAGACGACATTTGGTCCCTGTTCACACCAAACAAGTGATATTAAGTTGATTAGTCTCAGATAGCAAGCTCCGACTCGACCTGTGGTGCACGACATTGCAATCACACTTTTGCAATCCGCACAACTAACCAGCAAGTGCACTGGGTCATCCAAGTAATACCTTACGTGAGTAAGGGTCGAATCCCACGGAGATTGTTGGTTTGAAGCAAGCTATGGTTATCTTATTATTCTTAGTTAGGATGCCAACAACAGTGTTTTTCAAGTTCAATTGTAAAAAGTGAAAAGGCATAAAATAAATAATTGTTACTCAATAATGGAGAATATGTTGGAGTTTTGGAGATGCTTTATCTTCTGAATTTCTGTAACATAATGCTTCCTCACTTTCAAAAGTGCAAAGTTCCTTCCATGGCAAGCTGTGTGTAGGGTGTCACCGTTGTCAATAGCTACTTCCCATTCTCTCAGTGAAAATGGTCCAAATGCTCTGTCACAGCACGGCTAATCATCTGTTGGTTCTCGATCATGTCGGAATAAGATCCATTGATCCTTTTGCGTTTGTCACTACGCCCAACAATCGCGAGTTTGAAGCTCGTCACAGCCATTCAATTCTTGAATCCTACTCGGAATACCACAGACAAGGTTTAGACTTTCCGGATTCTCATGAATGCCGCCATCAATTCTAGCTTATACCACGAAGATTCTGATTAAGAAATCTAAGAGATACTCATTCAATCTGATGTAGAACGGAGGTGGTTGTCAGGCACACGTTCATGGATTAAGGAAGGTGATGAGTGTCACGGATCATCACCTTCTTCATAGTGAAGCGCGAATGAACATCTTAGATAGGAACAAGCATGTTTGAATGGAAACAGAAATAATTGCATTAATTCATCAAGACGCTGCAGAGCTCCTCACCCCCAACAATGGAGTTTAGAGACTCATGTCATCAAAGAGTATAAAATTCAGATCTAAAAATGTCATGAGATCCAAAATAAGTCTCTAAAAGTTGTTTAAATAGTAAACTAGTAACCTAGGTTTACAGAAAATGAGTAAACTAAGATGGATAGTGCAGAAATCCACTTCTGGGGCCCACTTGGTGTGTGCTGGGGCTAAGACTTAAGCTTCTCACGTGCCTGGGCTGTTTCTAGAGTCGAACGCCAGGTTGTAACCTGTTTCTGGCGTTGAACTCCAACTTGCAACCTGTTTCTGGCGCTGAACGCCAGACTACAACATGGAACTCGTGTTGAACACCAGTTTACGTTATCTATCTTCGCGCAAAGTATGAACTATTATATATTGCTGGAAAGCCCTGGATGTCTAATTTCCAACCCAATTAAAAGCGTGCCAATTGGACTCTTGTAGCTCCAAAAAATCTATTCCGAGTGCAGAGAGGTCAGAATCCAACAGCATTCGCAGTCCTTTTTCAGCCTGAATCAGATTTTTGCTCAGCTCCCTCAATTTCAGCCAGAAAATACCTGAAATCATAGAAAAACATACAAATTCATAGTAAAGTCCAGAAATATGAATTTTTCCTAAACACTAATAAAAATATACTAAAAAGTAGCTAGAACCTACTAAAAACTACCTAAAAACAATGCAAAAAAGCGTATAAATTATCTGCTCATCACAACACCAAACTTAAATTGTTGCTTGTCCCCAAGCAACTGATAATCAAATAGGATAAAAAGAATAGAATATACTATAAATTCCAAAATATCAATGAATATTAGTTCTAATTAGATGAGCGGGACTTGTAGTTTTTTGCTTCTGAACAGTTTTGGCATCTCACTTTATCCCTTGAAGTTTAGAATGATTGGCATCCATAGGAACTCAGAGTTCAGATAGTGTTATTGATTCTCCTAGTTAAGTATGTTAATTCTTGAACACAGCTACTTTTATGAGTCTTGGCCGTGGCCCTAGGCACTTTGTTTTCCAGTATTACCATCGGATACATAAATGCCACAGACACATGACTGGGTGAACCTTTTCAGATTGTGACTCAGCTTTGCTAAAGTCCCCAGTTAGAGGTGTCCAGAGCTCTTAAGCACACTCTTTTTGCTTTGGATCATAACTTTAAGCACTCAGTCTCAAGCTTTTCACTTGGACCTGCATGCCACAAGCACATGGTTAGGGATAGCTTGATTTAGCCGCTTAGGCCTGGATTTTATTTCCTTGGGCCCTCCTATCCATTGATGCTCAAAGCCTTGGATCCTTTTTACCCTTGCCTTTTGGTTTTAAGGGCTATTGGCTTTTTCTGCTTGTTTTTTTTCTTTTTCTTTCTCTATTTTCTATTTTTTTCGCCATATTTTTTATTTTTTTATTTTTTTCGCAAGCTTTGTTCTTCACTACTTTTTCTTGCTTCAAGAATCAATTTTTTTATTTTTCAGATCATCAATAACATTTCTCTTTTTCATCATTCTTTCAAGAGCCAACAATTTTAACATTCATAAACAACAAGATCAAAATTATGCACTGTTCAAGCATTTATTCAGAAAACAAAAAGTATTGTCACCACATCAATATAATTAAACTAATTTCAAGGATGAATTTGAAACTCATGTACTTCTTATTCTTTTGTATTAAAACATTTTTCATTTAAGAAAGGTGAAGGATTCATGGAATTATTCATAGCCTTAAGACATAGTTACTAAACACTAATGATCATGTAATAAAGACACAAACATAAACAAACATGAAGCTCAAAAACCGAAAAACAGAAAAATAATAGCAAGGAGATTAAGGAATGAGTCCACCTTAGTGAGGGTGGCGTCTTCCTCTTGAAGAACCAATGGTGCTCTTTGAGCTCCTCTATGTCTCTTCCATGCCTCTGTTGCTTGATCCCTAGTAATTTTGGTGCTCCTATCCTTAGTTGCTTCCAATAGTTGTGTGGAGAAAAATATATCCCTTGAGGTATCTCAGGGATTTCTTGATGAGGGAATTCCTCATGCTCTTATTGAGGTCCATGAGTGGGCTCTCTTGATGTGCTTTCAAATTCTCTATTACTGAGCTATGGACCCTTGAGATGAATCTCTCCATCTTTCATGACTCGAAGGTGGAAGCTTCTGTCTTCTCTTTCCTCTTTCTAGAGGTTTCTCCGGCCTTAGGTGCCATAAATGGTTATGGAAAAACAAAAAAAGCTATGCTTTTGCCACACCAAACTTAGAATATTGCTCGGCCTCGAGCAAAAGAAGAAGAATAGATGAAGAAGAAGATATGGAGGAGAGGGAGAGGGATGTGTATTCGGCTAGTTAGGGTGGGTTTGGTGGGAAAGAGATCTTGAATTTGAAGGTAGATGGGGATCCTGTGGGGTCCACAGATCCTGAGATGATTCTGTGGGGTCCACAAATCCTGAGGTGTCAAGGATTTACATCCCTGCACCAATGAGGCGTGTAAAACGCTCTCTGCATGCAATCCTAGCATTTAACGCCAGATTGATGCTAGTTTCTGGCGTTAAACGCCAGCTCTATGCTTGTTTTGGGCGTTCAACGCCAGTCTGCAGCATGTTTCTAGCGTTGAACGTCAGCTTTCCTCATTGTGCAATCCTGGCGTTTAAACGCCATATTGCTGCATGTTTCTGGCGTTGAACGCCAGCCAGGTGTTCCTTACTGGCGTTTAAATGCTAGTAAGCTCTTCTTCCAGGGTATGCTGTTTCTTCTACTGTTTTTGATTCTGTTTTTAATTTGTGTATTTGTTTTGTGACTCCACATGATCATGAACCTAATAAAATATAAAAGAACAATAGAAATAAAAATAGAATTAGATAAATAAGAATTGGGTTGCCTCCCAATAAGCGCTTCTTTATTGTCTTTAGCTGGACTATTACTGAGCTTTAATTAAGTCTCAGTTTTGAGCATTTTTGCTCAAAATTGCCTGCAAGATAATGCTTGACTCTTTGCCCATTAATAATGAAATTTTTGTCAGAGTCACTATCATGAAGCTCTGCAAACCATGGTGCTTCCTGAATGGCAAAAAGTTGCTCATCCGGAAATATTTTAGAGATCTCAGTAAGAGGGAGGGACGTCCCTTCTACTGACAGGTGATCTGCTACTTGGTTCTCTGTCCCTTTTCTGTCTCTTATTTCTATATCAAACTCTTGCAGAAGCAACACCCATCTTATGAGCCTGGGTTTTGAATCCTGCTTTGTGAGTAGATATTTAAGAGCAGCATGGTCTGTGTACACAATCACTTTTGATCCTACTAAATAGGATATGAACTTGTCAATGGCATAAACCACTGCAAGCAATTCCTTTTCTATGGTTATGTAGTTCTTCTGCGCATCATTTAGAACATGGCTGGCATAATAAATGATGTGTAGAAGCTTGTCATGCCTCTGTCCTAACACTGCACCAATGGCATGATCACTGGCATCACATATTAATTCAAATGGTAATGTCCAGTCTGGTGCAGAGATGACTGGTGCTGTGACCAGCTTAGCTTTTAGAGTCTCAAACGCCTGCAGACACTCCTTATCAATGATAAATGGCATGTCAGCAGCTAGCAGATTACTCAGAGGTTTTACAATTTTTGAAAAATCTTTTATAAACCTCCTATAAAATCCTGTATGCCCCAGAAAGCTTCTGATTGCCTTAACATTGGCAGGTGGTGGTAATTTTTCAATTACCTCTACCTTGGCTTGATCCACCTCTATTCCCTTGTTCAAAATTTTGTGCCCAAGGACAATTCCTTCAGTTACCATAAAGTGACATTTCTCCCAGTTTAAAACCAGGTTAGTCTCTTGGCACCTCTGTAGAACAAGTGCTAGATGATCAAGACAGGAGCTGAATGAGTCTCCAAATACTAAAAAGTCATCCATGAAGACTTCCAGAAATTTTTCCACCATATTAGAGAAAAAAGAGAGCATGCACCTTTGAAAGGTTGCAGGTGCATTGCACAGGCCAAATGGCATCCTTCTGTATGCAAATACTCCAGATGGACATGTGAATGCTGTTTTCTCTTGATCCTGGGGATCTACTGCAATCTGGTTGTAACCTGAATAGCCATCCAAAAAGTAGTAGTAATCATGACCTGCTAGTCTTTCTAGCATCTGGTCTATGAATGGTAAAGGAAAATGATCCTTTCTGGTGGCTGTATTGAGTCTTCTGTAGTCAATACACATACGCCAACCTGTAACTGTTCTTGTAGGAACCAGTTCATTCTTTTCATTATGAACCACTGTCATGCCTCCCTTTTTGGGGACGACTTGGACAGGGCTTACCCAGGGGCTATCAGAAATAGAATAAATAATCCCAGCCTCTAGTAATTTAGTGACCTCCTTCTGCACCACCTCCTTCATGGTTGGATTCAGCCACCTCTGTGGTTGAACCACTAGCTTAGCATTACCCTCCAATAGGATCTTATGCATGCATCTGGCTGGGCTAATGCCCTTAAGATCACTGATGGACCACCCAAGAGCTGTCTTGTGTGTCCTTAGCACTTGAATTAGTGCTTCCTCTTGCTGTGGCTCTAAGGTAGAGCTTATGATTACAGGGAAGGTATCACTTTCTCCCAAAAATACATATTTCAGGGATGTTGGTAATGGTTTGAGCTCGGGTTTGGGAGGTTTTTCCTCTTCCTGAGGGATTTTCAGAGGTTCTATTATTCTCTCTGGTTCCTCCAGATCAGGCTGAGCATCTTTAAAGATATCCTCTAGCTGAGCATCTTTAAAGATATCCTCTAGCTCTGATTCGAGGCTCTCAGTCATATTGACTTCTTTTACCAGAGAGTCAATAATATCAATGTTCATGCAGTCGTCTGGGGTGTCTGGATGCTGCATAGCTTTGACAACATTCAACTTAAACTCATCCTCATTGACTCTCAGGGTTAATTCCCCTTTTTGGATGTCAATGAGGGTTCGTCCGGTTGCTAGGAAAGGTCTTCCTAGAATGAGAGTTACACTTTTGTGCTCCTCCATTTCCAGCACCACAAAGTCAATGGGAAAGGCAAATGGCCCAACCTTGACAATTATGTCTTCAATCATGCCTGATGGGTATTTAATGGAGCCATCAGCAAGTTGGAGACATATCTGGGTTGGTTTGACTTCTTCAGTCAAACCAAGCTTTCTGATAGTAGATGCAGGTATTAGGTTGATACTTGCCCCAAGGTCACATAGAGCTTGCTTGGTACAAGTACCCTCTAATGTGCATGGTATCATAAAGCTTCCGGAATCTTTAAGCTTCTCAGGTAAGCTTTTTAGAATGACTGCATTGCATTCTTTAGTGAGGTAGACTTTTTCAGTTTCCCTCCAATCCTTCTTATGACTTAAGATCTCTTTCATGAACTTAGCATAAAAGGGTATTTGCTCAAGTGCCTCTGAAAACGGAATCTTTATTTCAAGAGTCCTGAGGTAGTCTGCAAAGCGAGCAAATTGCTTATCCTGTTCCGCTTGGCGGAGTTTCTGAGGATAAGGCATTTTAGTTTTGTATTCCTCAACCTTAGTTGCTGTAGGTTTATTGCCTACAGATGTGGATTGAGAAGCCTTTTTAGAAGGGTTGCTATCAGCACTTATATGTGTCTCATCTCCCACTGGCGTTTGAATGCCAGGGGTGGAAGCTGGAGTGGCGTTAGACGCCAACTCCTTACCTGTTTCTGGCGTTTGAACGCCAGAACTATGCTTCCTTTGGGCATTCCACGCCAATTCCTTGCTTGTTTCTGGCGTTGAACGCTAGGATTGAGCATGGTTTGGGTGTTCAATGCCAGCTTTCCACCCATTTTCTGGCGTTTGAGCGCCAGAATTATTCCTCTCTGGGCTCTTACTGTCCTCAGATGGATTTTGGGTAGTTTGCTCATTTCTTGGCTTCCTGCTACCTTGAAGTGAGGTATTTAATGTTTTCCCACTTATTAATTGAACTACTTGGCACTCTTCTGTTATTTGTTTTGATAACTGCTGTTCTGTTTGCTTTAACTGTACTTTCATATTCATATTAGCCATTCTTGTTTCTTGTAGTATCTCCTTGAATTCGGCTAGCTGTTTTGTTAGAAAATCCAGTTGCTAATTGAATTCAGTAACTTGTTCTGCAGGACTGAGTTCAGCAGTTACTGTTTTGGTCTCTTCTTTCGAGGAAGGTTCACTGCAGGTACAGATGCTGATTTCTGGCAACTGTATCAATAACCTCTTGAGCTTCTTCTATTGTCTTTCTCATGTGTATAGATCTACCAGCTGAGTGGTCTAGAGAAATCTGAGCTCTCTATGTAAGCCCATAATAGAAGATGTCTAAATGCACCTACTCTGAAAATATTTCAGAGGGGCATTTTCTTAGCATCTCTCTGTATCTCTCCCAGGCATCATAAAAGGATTCATTATCTCCTTGTTTGAAGCCTTGGATGCTCAGCCTTAGCTGTGTCATCCGTTTTGGAGGAAAATAGTGATTCAAAAATTTTTCTGACAGCTGTTTCCATGTCTTTATGCTGTCCTTAGGTTGGTTATTTAACCACCTCTTAGCTTGGTCTTCTACAGCAAATGGAAAGAGTAACAGTCTACAGACATCCTGATTTACTTCCTTATCGTGTACTGTGTCAGCAATTTGTAAAAATTGTGCCAGAAACTCTGTAGGTTCTTCTTGTGGAAGACCGGAATACTGGCAACTTTGCTGCACCATGATAATGAGCTGAGGGTTCAACTCAAAGCTACTGACTCCGATGGAGGGTATATGATGAGCGGATAATATATACGCTTTTTGGCATTATTTTTAGGTAGTTTTTAGTAAGTTCAAGCTACTTTTAGGGATGTTTTCATTAGTTTTATGTTAACTTCATATTTCTGGACTTTACTATGAGTTTGTGTGTTTTTCTGTGATTTCAGGTAATTTCTGGCTGAAATTGAGGGACCTGAGCAAAACTCTGAAAAGGAGGCTGACAAAGGGCTACTGATGCTGTTGGAATCTGACCTCCCTGCACTCGAAATGGATTTTCTGGAGCTACAGAACTCCAAATGGCGCGCTCTCAACGGCGTTGGAAAGTAGACATCTAGAGCTTTCCAGCAATATATAATAGTCCATACTTTATTCGGGAATTGACGACGTAAACTGGCGCTCAACGCCAGTTCCATGTTGCTGTCTGGAGTCAAACGCCAGAAACATGTCACGACCCGGAGTTGAACGCCCAAAACACGTTACAACTTGGCGTTCAACTCCAACAGAAGCCTCAGCTCGTGGATAGATCAAGCTCAGCCCAAACATACACCAAGTGGGCCCCGGAAGTGGATTTATGCATCAATTACTTACTCATGTAAACCCTAGTAGCTAGTTTATTATAAATAGGACTTTTTACTAGTGTATTAGACATCTCGGGATGCCTAGTTCTCAGATCATGGGGGCTGGCCATTCGGCCATGCCTGAACCCTTCACTTATGTATTTTCAACGGTGATGCCCTACATACAGCTTGCCATGGAAAGGAGTAAGAAGGATTGAATGAAGAAGTAGAAAAGTAGAAAAAGAAAGGGCACAGTATCTCCATACACTTATCTGAAATTCCCACCATTAATTTACATAAGTATTCCTATCCTATGTTATTTATCTTTATTTCCTGTTTATTATTTATTATTATTCGAAAATTCATAATCAATTATAATCCGCCTGACTGAGATTTACAAGATGACCATAGCTTGCTTCATACCAACAATCTCTGTGGGATCGACCCTTACTCACGTAAGGTATTACTTGGATGACCCAGTACACTTGCTGGTTAAGTTGAACGGAGTTGTGTCCACACATAGCAAAGAGCCATTAAATAAATCTCATGCAAATACAAAGAGAACGAATCACAATTTCGTCCACCAAGTTTTTGGTGCCGTTGCCGGGGATTGTTGAGTTTGGACAACTGACAGTTCATCTTGTTGCTCAGATTAGGTAATTTTCTGTTCAAAAATCTTTTTCAAAATTCTTCTTTTCTTTTTCGTTTTTCCAAACTTTATTTTTGAAAAAAATTAATAAAAATCCAAAAAAATTAATAAAATCATAAAAATAAAAAATATTTTGTGTTTCTTGTTTGAGTCTTGAGTCAACTTTTAAGTTTGGTGTCAATTGCATGCTTTAAAAATTTTTCTTGCATTTTTTCGAAAATTCATGCATTCATGGTGTTCTTCATGATCTTCAAGTTGTTCTTGACAAGTCTTCTTGTTTGATCTTGATGTTTTCTTGTTTTGTGTTGTTTGTTGTTTTTCATATGCATTTTTCGTTTGTTAGAGTCCATGCATTAAAGATTTCTAAGTTTGGTGTCTTGCATGTTTTCTTTGCATAAAAATTTTTTCAAAATTATGTTCTTGATGTTCATCATGATCTTCAAAGTGTTCTTGGTGTTCATCTTGACATTCATAATGTTCTTGCATGCATCATATGTTTGATCCAAAATTTTCATGTTTTGGGTCATTTTTATGTTTTTCTCTCTCATCATTAAAAAATTCAAAAATCAAAAAAAATATCTTTTCCTTATTTTTCTCATAATTTTCGAAAATTTGAGTTGACTTAGTCAAAAAATTTTGAAATTAGTTATTTCATACAAGTCAAGTCAAATTTTCAAAATTTAAAAATCTCATCTTTTCAAAATCTTTTTCAAAAATCATATCTTTTCCAATTTTTCCTCTTTTTCAAAAATTTCAAAAAAATCTTTTTCAAAATATTTTCAAAAATCTTGTTCCTATCTTTATATCATATTTTCGAAATTACACTAACAATTAATGTGATTGATTCAAAATTTTGAAGTTTGTTACTTTCTTGTTAAGAAAGGTTCAATCTTTAAATTCTAGAATCATATCTTGTAGTTACTTGTTAGTTAAGTAATTAATTTTAATTTTAAAAATAAAACTTTTTCAACCACATCTTATCTATCTTATATTTTTATCTTATCTTTTTATCATATCTTTTTCAAAATTTTATCTTTTTTTCAAATTTTGATTTCAAAATATCCTATCTTATCTTATCTTCTTATCTTTTCAAATTTGATTTTAATATCTTTTTCAACTAACTATTTGACTTTTTGTTTGTTTCTTATCTTTTAAAAAAAAAAAAAAACCCACCTAACTACTTCTCATTCTCTAATTTTCGAAAATACCTCTCTCTTTTTTAAAATTTCTTTTTAATTGTTTTAAATTTTAATTTTAATCATATCTTATCTTTAATTTTCAAAAATTACTAACTCCTTTTCAAAAAATTAATTTTCGAATTCTCCCTCTCTTTTCTTATTCTATTTAATTATTTATTTACTAACACTTCTCTTCACCTCTCTTCATCCAAAAATCCGAACTCACTCCTCCCCCTGTGTTTGGATTCTTCACTCTTCCTTCTTCTATTCTCTTCTTCTTTTACTAACATAAAGGAATCTCTATACTGTGACATAGAGGATTCCTCTTCTTTTCTTGTTTTCTTCTCTTTCATATGAGCAGGAGCAAGGAAAAAGGTACTCTTGTTGAAATTGATCCAGAACCTGAAAGGACTCTGAAGAGGAAACTAAGAGAAGCTAAACAATCCAGAAATAACCTTTCAGAAATTTTCGAACAAGAGAAGGAGATGGCAGCCGAACCCAACAACAATAATGCAAGGAGAATGCTTGGTGACTTCACAAAACCAACGTCCAAGTTTGATGGAAGAAGCATCTCCATTCCTGCCATTGGAACCAACAATTTTGAGCTTAAACCTCAACTAGTTGCTTTAATGCAACAGAACTGCAAGTTTTATGGACTTCCATCTGAAGATCCTTACCAGTTTTTAACTGAGTTCTTGCAGATTTTTGAGACTGTTAAGACAAATAGAGTAGATCCTGAAGTCTACAGGCTCATGCTTTTCCCTTTTGCTGTAAGAGACAGAGCTAGTATATGGTTGGATTCATAACCTAAGGATAGCCTGGACTCCTGGGATAAGCTGGTCACGGCCTTCTTGGATAAATTCTTTCCTCCTCAAAAGCTGAGCAAGCTTAGAGTGGTTGTTCAGACCTTCAAACAAAAAGATGGTGAATCCTTCAATGAAGTTTGGGAAAGATACAAGCAGTTGACCAAAAGGTGTCCATCTAACATGTTTTCAGAATGGACCATATTAGATATATTCTATTATGGTCTATCTGAGTTTTCGAAAATGTCATTGGACTATTCTGCAGGTGGATCCATTCACCTAACGAAAACACCTGCAGAAGCTCAAGAACTCATTGACATGGTTACAAATAACCAATTCATGTACACTTCTGAGAGGAATTCCGTGAATAATGGGACGTCTCAGAGGAAGGGAGTTCTTGAAATTGATGCTCTGAATGCCATATTGGCTCAGAATAAAATGTTGACTCAGCAAGTCAACATGATCTCTCAAAGTCTGAATGCATGGCAAAATGCATCCAACAGTACTAAAGAGGCAGCTTCTGAAGAAGCTTATGATCCTGAGAACCCTGCAATAGCAGAGGTAAATTACATGGGTGAACCTTATGGAAACACCTATAACTCATCATGGAGAAATCACCCAAATTTCTCATGGAAGGATCAACAAAAGCCTCAATAAGGCTTTAATAATGGTGGAAGAAATAGGCTCAGTAATAACAAGCCTTTTCCATCATCTTCTCAGCAACAGACAGAGACTTCTGAATTGTCAAATTTAGCAAATTTAGTCTCTGATCTGTCAAAAGCCACTTTCAGTTTCATGAGTGAAACAAGATCCTCCATCAAAAATCTGGAGGCACAAGTGGGTCAGCTGAGTAAGAAAGTCATTGAAACTCCTCCCAGTATTCTCCCAAGCAATACAGAAGCGAATCCAAAAGGAGAGTGCAAGGCCATTGATGTGATCAATATGGCCGAATGCACAAGGGAGGAGAAGGACGAAAATCCTAGTGAGGAGGACCTCCTGGGACGTCTCTCAAGCAAGAGGGAGTTTCCTAGTAAGGATCCAAAGGAATCTGAGGCTCATATAGAGACCATAGAGATTCCATTAAATCTCCTTCTACCATTTATGAGCTCTGAAGACTATTCTTCCTCTGATGAGGATGAAGATGTGACTGGGGAGCAAGTTCCTCAATATTTAGGAGCTATCATGAAGCTGAATGCCAAGTTGTTTGGTAATGAGACTTGAGAAAGTGAACCTCCCTTGCTCATTAGTGAATTAGATACCTGGATTCAGCAAATTTTACCTCAAAAGAGACAAGATCCTGGCAAGTTCTTAATACCTTGTACCATAGGCACCATGACCTTTGAAAAAGCTCTATGTGATCTGGGGTCAGGGATAAATCTTATGCCACTCTCTGTAATGGAGAAGCTGTGGATCATTGAGGTACAACCTGCCTTGTTCTCATTACAATTGGCAGACAAGTCATTAAGACAAGCTTATGGAGTAGTAGAGGACGTGTTAGTAAAGGTTGAAGGCCTTTACATCCCTGCTGATTTCATAATCTTAGACACTAGGAAGGAAGAGGATGAGTGCATCATCCTTGGAAGACCTTTCCTAGCCACAGCAGGAGCTGTGATAGATGTCAACAGACGTGAATTAGTCCTTCAATTGAATGGAGACTACCTTGTGTTTAAGACTCATGGCCATCCCTCTGTGACAAAGGAGAGTAAGCATGAAGAGCTTCTCTCAGTACAGAGTCAAGAAGAGCCCCCACAGTCAAACTCTAAGTTTGGTGTTGGGAGGCCACAACCAAACTCTAAGTTTGGTGTTAAGACCCTATATCCAAACTCTAAGTTTGGTGTTGGGACTATACAACATTGACATGATCACCTTTGTGGCTCCATGAGAGCCCACTGTCAAGCTAATGATATTAAAAGAGCGCTTGTTGGGAGGCAACCCAATTTTTTTTATTTATCTAATTTTTATTTTATTTTATTGTTATTTTATGTTTTATTAGGTACATGATCATGTGGAGTCACAAAAAAATATAAAAAAATTAAAAACAGAATCAAAAACAGCAGAAGAAAAATCACGCCCTGGAGGGAGGACATACAGGCGTTCAACGCTAGTAAGGAGCATCTGGCTGGTGTTCAATGCCAGAACAGAGCATGAATTTGGTGCTGAATGCCAGAAACAAGCAACATTCTGGCGTTTGAACACCAGGAATGTGCCTTGAGGAAAGCTGGCACTGAACGCCAATAACAAGCATGGAATTGGCGTTCAACGCCAGAAACATGCTACACATGGGCGTTGAACGCCCAGAGTGTGCATCATCTCGGCGTTTAAACGCCAGAATGGTGTGCAAAGGCATTCTACATGCCTAATTGGTGCAGGGATGTAAATCCTTGACACCTCAGGATCTGTGGACTCCACAGGATCATCTCAGGATCTGTGGACCCCACAGGATCCCCACCTAACATATTCCCACCTTACCTCCTAATCCTATAACACTCTTCCCCAAAACACACTTCCCAACAACTTCAATCTCTCTTCCCAATTACCCCCTTCACCACTCACATCCATCCACTCTTCCCCATAAACCCCACCTACCTTCAAAATTCAAAAACACTTTCCCACCCAAACCCACCCTAAATGACCGAAACTACACCCTCTCCCCTCCCTATATATACCCTTCCATTCTACTTCATTTCCACACAACAAAACCCCCTCTTCTATACCTTGGCCGAATCCATCTTCCCTCACTCTCCTCCATATTTTCTTCTTCTTCTTCTCTTCTTTCTTCTCTTGCTCGAGGGCGAGCAATATTTTAAGTTTGGTGTGGTCAAAGCATAATCTTTTTTGTTTTCCATTACCATCAATGGCACCTAAGGCCGGAGAATCCTCTGGAAAAGGAAAAGGGAAGACAAAAGCTTCCACCTCCGAGTCATGGGAGATGGAAAGATTCATCTCCAAAAGCCATCAAGACCACTTCTATGATGTTGTGGCAAAGAAGAAGGTGATCCCGGAGGTCCTTTTCAAGCTCAAGAAAAATGAGTATCCGGAAATCTGACATGAAATCCGAAGAAGAGGTTGGGAAATCCTAACCAACCCCATGCAACAAGTCGGAATCTTAATGGTTCAAGAATTCTATGCCAATGCATGGATCACTAAGAACCATGATCAAAGTATGAACCCGAGTCCAAAGAATTATCTCACAATGGTTCGGGGGAAATACTTAGATTTTAGTCCGGAAAATGTGAGGTTGGCGTTCCACTTGCCCATGATGCAAGGAGATGAACGCCCCTACACTAGAAGGGTCAACTTTAATCAAAGGTTGGACCAAGTCCTTATGGACATATGTGTGGAAGGAGCTCAATGGAAAAGAGACTCCAAAGGTAAGCCAGTTCAACTAAGAAGACTGGACCTCAAGCCTGTGGCTAGAGGATGGTTGGAGTTCATTCAACGCTCCATCATTCCCACTAGCAACCGATCTGAAGTTACTGTGGATCGGGCCATCATGATTCATAGCATCATGATTGGAGAGGAAGTAGAAGTTCATGAAGTCATATCCAATGAAATCTACAAAATAGCCGATAAGTCCTCCAACACAGCAAGGCTAGCTTTTCCTCATCTTATTTGCCATCTATGTTACTCAGCTGGAGTTATCATAGAAGGAGACATCCTCATTGAAGAGGATAAGCCCATCACCAAGAAGAGGATGGAGCAAGCAAGAGAGACCCTCCACGGATCTCAAGAGATGCATGAGGAAGCTCATCATCAAGAAATCCCTGAGATGCCTCAAGGGATGCACTTTCCTCCCAACAACTATTGGAAAAAACTCAACACTTCATTAGAAGATTTGAGCTACAATGTGGAATAATTAAGGGTGGAACATCATGAGCACTCCATCATTCTTCATGAAATAAGAGAATATCAAAGAGCAATGAGGGAGGAGCAACAAAGGCAAGGAAGGGACATAGAAGAGCTTAAGGACATTGTTGGTCCTTCAAGAAGAAGACGCCACTAAGGTGGATTCATTCCTTGTTCTTATTTCTTTCTGCTTTTCGGTTTTTATGTTGTGTTCATTTATGTTTTGTGTCTCTACTTCATGATCGTTAGTGTTTAGTAACTATGTCTTAAAGTTATGAATAATTCCATTAATCCTTCACCTCTCTTAAATGAAAAATGTTTTTAATTCAAAAGAACAATAAGTACATGAATTTCGAATTTATCCTTGAATTTAGTTCAATTATATTGATGTGGTGACAATACTTTTTGTTTTCTGAATGAATGCTTAAACAGTGCATATTTTTGATCTTGTTGTTTATGAATGTTAAAACTGTTGGCTCTTGAAAGAATGATGAACAAAGAAAAATGTTATTGATGATCTGAAAAATCATAAAATTGATTCTTGAAGCAAGAAAAAGCAGTGAAAAAGCAAAAGCTTGCGGAAAAAAAATAGAAAGAAAAAGAAAAAGCAAGCAGAAAAAGCCAATAGCCCTTAAAACCAAAAGGCAAGGGTAAAAAGGATCCAAGGCTTTGAGCATCAATGGATAGGAGGGCCCAAGGAAATAAAATCCAGGCCTAAGCGGCTAAACCAAGCTGTCCCTAACCATGTGCTTGTGTCATGCAGGTCCAAGTGAAAAACTTGAGACTGAGTGGTTAAAGTCGTGATCCAAAGCAAAAAGAGTGTGCTTAAGAGCTCTGGACACCTCTAACTGGGGACTCTAGCAAAGCTGAGTCACAATCTGAAAAGGTTCACCCAGTCATGTGTCTGTGGCATTTATGTATCCGGTGGTAATACTGGAAAACAAAGTGCTTAGGGCCACGGCCAAGACTCATAAGTAGCTGTGTTCAAGAATCAACATACTTAACTAGGAGAATCAATAGCACCATCCAAAATTCTAAGTTCCTAGAGAAGCCAATCATTCTGAACTTCAAGGGAAAAAGTGAGATGCCAAAACTGTTCAGAAGCAAAAAGCTACAAGTCCCGCTCATCTAATTAGAATTAATATTCATTGATATTTTGGAATTTATAGTATATTTTCTTTTTTTATCCTATTTGATTTTCAGTTGCTTGGGGACAAGCAACAATTTAAGTTTGGTGTTGTGATGAGCGGATAATTTATACGCTTTTTGGCATTGTTTTTAGGTAGTTTTTAGTAAGTTCAAGCTACTTTTAGGGATGTTTTCATTAGTTTTTATGTTAAATTCACATTTCTGGACTTTACTATGAGTTTGTGTGTTTTTCTGTGATTTCAGGTAATTTCTGGCTGAAATTGAGGGACCTGAGCAAAACTCTGAAAAGGAGGCTGACAAAGGACTGCTGATGCTGTTGGAATCTGACCTTCCTGCACTCGAAATGGATTTTCTGGAGCTACAGAACTCCAAATGGCGCGCTCTCAACGGTGTTGGAAAGTCGACATCCAGAGCTTTTCAGCAATATATAATAGACCATACTTTATTCGGAAATTGATGACGTAAACTGGCGCTCAACGCCAGTTCCATGTTGCTGTCTAGAGTCAAACGCCAGAAACACGTCACGACCCGGAGTTGAACGCCCAAAACACATTACAACTTGGCGTTCAACTCGAAGAGAAGCCTCAGCTCGTGGATAGATCAAGCTCAGCCCAAACATACACCAAGTGGGCCCCGAAAGTGGATTTATGCATCAACTACTTACTCATGTAAACCCTAATAGCTAGTTTATTATAAATAGGACTTTTTACTAGTGTATTAGACATCTCGGGACGCCTAGTTCTCAGATCATGGGGGCTGGCCATTCGGCCATACCTGAACCTTTCACTTATGTATTTTCAACGGTGATGCCCTACATACAGCTTGCCATGGAAAGGAGTAAGAAGGATTGAATGAAGAAGTAGAAAAGTAGAAAAAGAAAGGGCACAATATCTCCATACGCTTATCTGAAATTCCCACCATTAATTTACATAAGTATTTCTATCTTATGTTATTTATCTTTATTTCCTGTTTATTATTTATTATTATTCGAAAATCCATAATCAATTATAATCCGCCTGACTGAGATTTACAAGATGACCATAGCTTGCTTCATACCAACAATCTCTGTGGGATCGACCCTTACTCACGTAAGGTATTACTTGGATGACCCAGTACACTTGCTGGTTAAGTTGAACGGAGTTGTGTCCACACATAGCAAAGAGCCATTAAATAAATCTCATGCAAATACAAAGAGAACGAATCACAATTTCGTCCACCAGTATACAGATACTACTCCCGTATGAAGCAGTAGTGGGGTTAGCATATAACCCCAGAGTCCTTCTAGACTGTTCATTTCCACTTAAGTCCATAATGGAGAAAGGGAGATAAGGTGAATTTATTTTATTTATTTTATTATATATAAAAATTTCGAAATAATAATAATAAAATAGAATAAAATAAAGACGACAATAAAATTAAAAATAAATAAAAATAAAAATAAAATAAAAAAGAATTTAAAAATATTTTATGAAGATTTTCGAAAAAGTGAGGAGAGAGAAAGTGGTTAGGATATTTTCGAAAAAGATAAAAAAATCTTAAAAGGATAAGATTTGAAAAATTTTGAAATTGAAATCTGAATTTTTATAAAAAAAATTCGAAAATATGGCTTAAAAATAGTTAGAAAAGATATTTTTTTGAATTTTGAATTTTATGATGAAAGAGAAAAATACACAAAAGACACAAGACTTAAAATTTTTAGATCTAATGCTCCTTGTTTTCGAAAATTTTGGAGGAAAAACACCAAGGAACACCAAACTTAAAAATTTTAAGATCAAAACACAAGGAAGACTCAAGAACACCTTGAAGATTCACAAGAACACCAAGAACAAAAGAAAGAACACCAAACTTAAAATTTTTAGAAAACCACAATAAAATTTTCGAAAATTAAAGAAAGATTAACAAGAAAACACTAAACTTAAAGTTTGGCACAATATTTAATCAAAGAAAAATTATTTTTGAAAAAAATTTTAAAAGGAGGATACCCAATTGCCAAGAACATAAGCCAACGCTCTAGCCAACTGAGCTATAAATGTAACGTGTTTTAATATTGTATATATAAAAAATATATTTTTGAAAACTAATATTTTAAAAAAGCACAAGGAAAATACGAAAAATACACAAAATAGGAAAAATCAAAGATCAAACAAGAAAAATTGACAAGAACAATTTGAAGATCAAGGAAAAATAAAGAACACAAATTCAAAAATTTAAAGCAAAATATAAAATATGCAAAATTGACACCAAACTTAAAATATAAAACTAAACTCACATAAAAATTAAAAATTAATAAGGAAAAATAATATTTTTGAAAATTTTTTGAAAAGAAAATAAAGGACTCAGATTTAATGACTCTATAGCAACAAAAATAAATTATTCCTAATCTAAGCAACAAAATAAACCTTTAGTTGTTCAAACTTGAACAATCCCCAACAACGGCGCCAAAAATTTGGTGCAGGAAATTGCAATCACACTTTTGCAATCCGCACAACTAACCAGCAAGTGCACTGGGTCGTCCAAGTAATACCTTACGTGAGTAAGGGTTGAATCCCACGGAGATTGTTGGTTTGAAGCAAGCTATGGTTATCTTATTATTCTTAGTTAGGATGCCAACAACAGTGTTTTTCAAGTTCAATTGTAAAAAGTGAAAGGGCGTAAAATAAATAATTGTTACTCAATAATGGAGAATATGTTGGAGTTTTGGAGATGCTTTGTCTTTTGAATTTCTGTAACATAATGCTTCCTCACTTTCAAAAGTGCAAAGTTCCTTCCATGGCAAGCTGTATGTAGGGTGTCACCGTTGTCAATGGCTACTTCCCATCCTCTCAGTGAAAATGGTCCAAATGCTCTGTCACAGCACGGCTAATCATCTGTTGGTTCTCGATCATGTCGGAATAAGATTCATTGATCTTTTTGCGTTTGTCACTACGCCCAACAATCGCGAGTTTGAAGCTCATCACAGCCATTCAATCCTTGAATCCTACTCAGAATACCACAGACAAGGTTTAGACTTTCCGGATTCTCATGAATGCCGCCATCAATTCTAGCTTATACCACGAAGATTCTGATTAAGAAATCTAAGAGATACTCATTCAATATGATGTAGAACGGAGGTGGTTGTCAGGCACACGTTCATGGATTGAGGAAGGTGATGAGTGTCACGGATCATCACCTTCTTCATAGTGAAGCATGAATGAACATCTTAGATAGGAACAAGCATGTTTTAATGGAAACAAAAATAATTGCATTAATTTATCGAGACGCTGCTGAGCTCCTCACCCCCAACAATGGAGTTTAGAGACTCATGCCGTCAAAGAGTATAAAATTCAGATCTAAAAATGTCATGAGATCCAAAATAAGTCTCTAAAGGTTGTTTAAACAGTAAACTAGTACCCTAGGTTTACATAAAATGAGTAAACTAAGATGGATAATGCAGAAATCCACTTCTGGGGCCCACTTGGTGTGTGCTGGGGCTGAGACTTAAGCTTCTCACGTGCCTGGGCTGTTTCTGGAGTCGAACGCCAGGTTGTAACCTGTTTCTGGCATTGAACTCCAACTTGCAACCTGTTTTTGGCGCTGAACGCCAGACTGCAACATAGAACTGGCGTTGAATGCCAGTTTACGTCATCTATCTTCGTGCAAAGTATGAACTATTATATATTTCTGGAAAGCCCTGGATGTCTACTTTCCAACCCAATTGAGATCGCGCCAATTGGACTTCTGTAGCTCCAAAAAATTCATTTCGAGTGCAGGGAGGTCAGAATCTAACAACATTCGTAGTCCTTTTTCAGCCTGAATCAGATTTTTACTCAGCTCCCTCAATTTCAGCCAGAAAATACCTGAAATCACAGAAAAACACACAAATTCATAATAAAGTCCAGAAATATAAATTTTTCCTAAAAACTAATAAAAATATACTAAAAAGTAGCTAGAACCTACTAAAAACTACCTAAAAACAATGCCAAAAAGTGTATAAATTATCCGCTCATCAACCTGCGAAGCTAAGGCCGGCCAGAGTATATAATTATGTATATATACAACCCAAAATAAAACTCAAACCACAAAATAAACCCCTGTATCTCCAAGTCGACCTCTAGGAGGGACAAAACACAAAATATACATACGGAGATTCTATAAACATATATACATAGCCTAAAATAAAATATGACAGTCCAAAAGATAGTTCTTCGCTAGTAAGGAGGATACCCAGACACTCAACGAGGTGTCTCTCGACTTGCATCTGAAAAACAACAACATAGTATGGAATGAGAACTGGAGGTTCTCAGTATGATAAAGGTGTTCGCATAGTTAATATAAAAGGTCCCGAGAAAGCCAGAGGCATTCCTAAAACTTCGACACTCAGACTTCATCTTAATGATTCAACTAAACCAGAATTAGGTAAGTTATCTAAGGTATTCAAGTTCTGAATCTAAATTCTAACCTAACATTCTACTTTCTGTCACTTCTAATCCTCTGAATCACCTGTAGAACAACCCTCTTCACACCTCTGCCAAGAGGGGTTTCTCAGAAAACATACACATACAATTCAAGCAAGGAAAACACAGGTATAGATAACAGTTACAACACATAAATAGATAGCAATTAATGTCAATTTAACAGTTAGGCAAACCAAAACAAATTTAAACTCAAGCAATTCATACAAATGCATATGATGCATGCCTGTCCTATGGATGATGAGTCTCATCTGTCGGTTATACAGCCAACCCGACAAGTCCTGGTAGTTAACCATTGGACAGTCCCTCTGTGCGCGTATCCCCAAGCTCAATAATATTCCATGGAGTTAAACTCCAAGCTCAAATATAATATTCCATGGAGTTACACTCCAAGCTCAATAATATAGTATTCCATGGGGTTAAACTCCAAGCTGAATAATATAGTATTCCATGGAGTCGAACTCCAAAATCAATAATATAGTATTCCATTGAGATGAACTCTGTTCCGAGGGTTACCTGAAACTGGAGGTCGATCTCGGACGAGATCTTCTGTGCTGGTCGGTGCTAACGTGTCCAGCTGGTGGAAGACGACCGGAGCTGTCGTGTCCGAATCGTTGGACTGACTGTACTGCTAATCCCTTGTCACCGAAGGGTGGGGGGTACCTGCAAGGGACTCCGATGCTTAAGTTAGCAAGGGTATTAAACAGGTATTGAGTAGAATTAGAGTATGAGTTATACCTGGGTGCTCCAGTGTATTTATAATGGTGTAGAGTGACCTTTTTAGATAAGATAAGTTAGTTATCTTATCTTATCTTACCTTCTAGGTGAGGTCAGCTTATCTTTCATGGGAACCGCCCTTCCCTCTGTAGGCTTGGGCTGCCTTAGGATTTGGGGTGTGTTCTTCTATTTGGGCCCTTCTTTGGGCTTTTCTGGTGACTTGGCCGAGCTCTTTGGGAAGAGGTCGGGTTGTCCCACCCTGAAGAGGTCGGTCGCTTTGTCTGTCGAACATCCCCGGTCAGACAGCTTGACCCAGGGTATGAACAGTGCCCCTGCTTGAGCTCGGTCTTCTTTTTTGAGGTCGAGTCCTTGACTTCGGTCCTTCTTTGGTGAAGCCGAACTCAAGCATCTTGTCGATTCCTTTGTAGTAGTTTTTGAATGTAGAATGCTTCCTCTAAAAACGCGCGCTTTTATATCGGCGCTTTTTGGGAACGTGCGAGGGTTTAATGCTTTCATTAATTTTGGCATTAATTGCCCCGTTTCCCTTTGGCTTTTTACTTTTGATTTTGAAAACCCAGAAACGGTTTCTCTCCTTCCCCCTTTTCGTAACTTCTTTTCTCCGCTCCCTTTGCTCTCTGTTTTTCGTTTGCGTTTTTACTTTCTCGCGTTGTGGCGTCGCTTGGCATTTTTTTCTGGAGCTTCTGTTTTCGCCTGGAGTTTTGCAGTTTCGCGTTTCTCCCTGTGACATTGCTCTTGTTCGCGTTCTTTCTTTTGCTTGTGAGAGGGCGTTTCCAGATTTTGTCTTCCATCTTCAATTTCTTTGAAGCTTGCCGCTCTTTCAGGTTGGTACTAGCTTTCTTGCTTCTTTCGTAGCTTTGTCTTCAGTTTTTAGGTGAAGCTTTGATTTTTCATGTTTGAAAGTTTGAATCTTTTCGTGGTCTTGTATTTGCTTGTTACTGTAACATGTTTTTCCTGTATTCTCTTGGCATTTCCGTCGAGGCTTTCTAGGATTTTATTGTTGCTTCTGGTTGTTTCCTGTCTTTGATGATTTCTACTTGGTGTGCTTTGATTTTTGGGAATGCTTTTTACTTGGTAGACTGTAATGATGCTTGGTTTGCTGTTTTGAATTCTTTCTGAGAAATGCTGGGGTGCGAGCTGTAGATCTTGCCTGGAAACCTTGCTTTGTTACTGCCTCCAAAGGATGCCCCAGGACTTTTGGTTTGAGTCTTGGGGTTTTCCTTTTCTTGTTTCTTTGCCCGTATCGTACTGACCGAGTTGTTTTCTCCCTTTGTCCGGGATGTTTTTAGTAACCCCATCTACTTTTTTTACTTGTAGGATTAGTTGGCCTCATGTCTTCTCGCAATAACATTGTAGAGATGTCTTCCAGAGTTCCCGAGGGGATGTCCAATTGGTTGGACTCCCTTGTTTTGTTGTGTGTTTCTGTTGTGGATGCTGAATTTTGTACAGAGCTGAGGAAGCGCCATAGGATTTGTGGTAATAATGCCCGTGAGGAGGATTACGAGCTTGTTGCTCCTGATTCTGATGAGAGAGTTTGTTTTCCGACTTCCATTGAGAGGGAGCATCCCTTCTTCTATGCCTATGAATACTTCTTTAGCCAGTTGAACGTTACTTTTCCTTTCACTGCTTTCGAGACCGACATGTTGTGGTCGTGTAATATTGCCCCATCCCAGCTTCACCCAAATTCCTGGGGTTTTATTAAAATTTTTCAGCTTTTCTGCCGAGAATTAAATGTAACACCCTCTCTGACTCTTTTCTTTTATTTGTTTGTTTCCGCCAAGCCTGGTGATTCTTCAAAAAAGAAAGCTTCCTGGGTTTCTTTCAGGTCCGCCCAGGGCCATAAAGTTTTTGCTATGTATGATGAGTCCTTTAAGGACTTCAAGAATTTCTTCTTTAGGGTTCGTGCTGTCGAGGGGGCCCGCCCCCTTTTTTCTTGATGAAAATGATAAGCCTTCTTTCCCTCTAGAGTGGCAGAGGGATGTGAGAGTGTCCCGCTATACCTGGGAGATGCTTGATGATGTTGAGCGTGCCTTTGTTGTTGTTCTTGAGGATCTATGGGGGGCACAACCCCATCTTGATACAAAAAGGTTTTTGAATGACCCGTCCTTGGTTCGGACTGTTTTGAGTACTTGTCTGACTTATTTCTACACTTGTTTCTTAATTTTTTCTTCCTCTTATTGTGATTGTAACTCTTTGCTGTAGTTGATTCTGTATTTGCAGAGATGTCAAAGAAGAACGACTCCATAAGGGCCTTTAAAAAGGCAAAGAAGGCAACTGCTGCTCTGAACATCTCAACCAAGGTGGCTAGAGAGGGATCTTCTCAGGTCCCGGTGAAGCCCCCTGTGCCGAGTTCTCCCGGACCGAGGAAAGCAATTCCTACTCCTCGGTTTTGTCAGGTCGATCCTCCACAGACTTCTGCTGCTGCTTCTGGTGCTCCTCCCTTAAAAAAGCAAAAAACATCTGAGCCCTTTAACCTGGATGCCCCGGATTTTGATGCTGTCGAGTTTGTTGACCAGCAAATTGCCCCCTGTGGTGGGCTCTCCATGGACGATGTGTCTCTTCTTCAACATCTGGATTTTATTACCAAAAGTAGTGTGAAGATGGCACATATGGGTGCGGCTATTTTCCGAACTGTTCAGGGGATCCCGATTCATGCCACAAAATCCTTCATGGAGGAGGCCAAATCAGAATTTGATCGGATCAAGGGTCTGAAGGATGAGTTAGAGGTGAAGTTGGCGAAGGTAGAGAAGGAATTGGAGGGTGAGAAGGCCAGCTCTATTGCTTTGGCTGCTTCTTTGAAGTTGGCTGAGGACATGGCACTAAAGCACAAGGATATCTATGTTTCAGCTTATAGGGAGTTAATGCATCTCTGGGAAGATTTGGAAACTGCTCGGGTTAATTATGCCGAGCTTCAGGGTCACCTTGTGGGCAGCGTAACTGCCGCCTCTAAGAACCTGATGGAGCAGTTCCAGATTGTTGCTCCTGATGCCGACTTGACTCTCGTCTTGACAATGTTGTGAGGGATGGTAAGATTGTCCCTGATGACCAGGATGATGATGATGCTGACCCTCCCCCAGTGCCTTCTGTCAAAGTGTCGACCTCCTCGGTTCCTCCCGTTACGTCTGACTCGGATTGCCAGATTCTGAACCGGGATGATGGAACTGTAGATGCTGTGCCTATTCAGACTTGCCCTCCTTCTCCCCGTACTGATGCTGCCAGGAAGGCTCCAGATCTTGGTTGACCTCTTTTTATTTGAGTATTTTGTGTAAATAGCCCGGTTTGTGGTCTTTTGAACTGTTTATTGTTTTGTTTAACTGCTGATACTTTTTTAGTTGTCTGCCTGGCAACTTTTTACTTTGAAAAAACAAAAGTAGCGCTTCGAGGTAGATTTCGGTGGCCTTTTGAAGCTTTATCATACTATGCTTTTATTGTGCTTTTAGCATGGTATCTCTTCTGGTTTTGGAATCTTGCTGCTTGACTTCTTTGGGTTGCTTTCTTACTTGTTGTTCATAGCTTGGATTCCTTTGAGGCCGTGACTGTGTGGGTCCGATTTGTTTCTCGGATTTTCTTGCTCTGGCTTGTATTTTTAGCGCCTTATAACCGATTTTTTCATATTGGTCCCCTTCTAAGTTGTTATTGTAATCCTCTTTCTTGGACCTTTGTTTGGTCTCTTTCAGGGATTACTTTTACAACTTGTCTTGTAGGAGACCGACTTCGTTAGGTCGATCTCTTCTAAGTTGTTTTTGTAATCCTCTTTCTTGGACCTTTGTTAGGTCTCTTTCAGGGATTACTTTTACAACTTGTCTTGTAGGAGATCGACTTCGTTAGGTCGATCTCTTCTAAGTTGTTTTTGTAATCCTCTTTCTTGGACCTTTGTTAGGTCTCTTTCAGGGATTACTTTTACAACTTGTCGTGTAGGAGACCGACTTCGTTAGGTCGATCTCTTCTAAGTTATAGCAATTCCTCTTTAATAGGGTTGGCCAGACCTCTTTCCAGGGATTTGCTGATAACTTGGGTTGACTTGGTCCGACTTTTTAGTGTCGGCCAGTCTTTTTAAGTTATTATATAGCAATCCATAAGACCTTGTCAGGTTCTTTTTGGGATCACTTTCGATAACTTCTTGCATTATTCTGTGTTCATCTTTGCCGATTTGTAGATGGTGGTTTCTGTCCTGGTTTAATCGACCTTAAGGTGAATCGCGTTTTCACCTTTGTCGGTCGATCATTCCTATCGAGATCGTATAGTAAATCTGTTCTTCACTTTCTGTTCGATCCGTTGCTTTATAATCGGACGATGAATGCTTCAGATTAATGCGTCTTGGGAATTTGTAGAATATCTGAAATGTATTTTATTTAAAGAAAGTGCAAATATATACAGGCGGGAGTTTTTCATACCCTTAAGTCAGATTAAATCTCAATCTTGATACCTCATTAAAAAACCTTTTTAGGAAAAAGAGTGCATCGTGTGATGAGACCTTTATCTTTCCTAACTATAGTACTTTCTTAGGTTACAGGCATGTCATGATCTGGGGAGTTCTCGTCCCTCGAGTTCGAACAGTCTGTAGTAGCCATTCCCAAGTACTTCTGTGACTCGGTAGGGTCCTTTCCAGTTGGCTGCCAGCTTTCCTTCTCCGGGTCGAGTTGTTCCAATATCATTTGGGATTAAGATGAGATCATTCTCAGCAAAACCTCTTGGCACTACCTTTTGATTATACCTGGAAGCCATTCGCCGCTTTAGTGCTTCTTCTCTAATCCGAGCTCTTTCTTGGATTTCTGGAAGTAGGTCGAGCTCTTCTCTTTGAAGTTGAGAGTTGGTTTGTTCATTGTAGTGGACTACTCGGGGAGATCCTTCCTCTACTTCTATTGGAATCATTGCCTCCACTTCGTATGCTAATCAAAATGGTGATTCGTTCGTAGTAGAATGGGGGGTTATTCGATACGTCCATAGGACTTGTGGAAGTTCCTCGGCCCAAGCTCCCTTTGCTTCTTGCAGTCTCCGTTTCAGTCCGGCCAATATGACTTTGTTGGCCGCTTCGTCTTGTCCATTGGCTTGGGGATGTTCGACGGAGGTGAACTGGTGTTTTATATTCAAGTCGGCCACTAGTTTTCTGAAGCCTGCATCTGTGAATTGGGTGTCATTATATGTGGTGATGGAGTATGGGACCCCGAACCTTGTAATGATGTTCCTATATAGGAATTTCTGACTTCTTTGAGCAGTGGTGTTGGCTAGGGGTTCTGCCTCGATCCATTTTGTGAAATAGTCTACCCCCACTATGAGGAACTTGACTTGTCCCGATCCCTGGGGAAAGGGTCCGAGAAGATCGAGTCCCCACTTTGCAAATGGCTAGGGTGAGGTCACGCTGATGAGCTTTTTCGGCGGGGCGATGTAAAAGTTGGCATGCTTCTGGCATGGTGGACATGTCTCTACAAATTCGGTAGCTTCCTTCCGTAGAGTGGGCCAATAGAATCCCGCCCGGAGTACCTTTTTGGTGAGAGCTTACGTTCCGAGATGATTACCACAAATGCTGCTGTGTACTTCCTCCAATACTTCCTTTGTATTGGAGGTCGGTACGCATTTTAACAATGGTGCTGAGATCCCTCTTTTGTATAGGGTATTGTTTATGATAGTGTAGTACTGTGCCTCCTTTTTTAACCTCTTTGCCTCCTTTTCATCTGTAGGGAGCGCTTCGGTTTTGAGGTAGTTAATTATGGGGGTCATCCATCCTTGATCCCGATCTGTTATAGCTAGGACTTTTTCTTCTTCCGATATTGACGGGTTCTGTAGTATTTCCTGGATGAGGCTTCTATTGTTGCCCCCTAGTTTGGTGCTGGCTAGTTTTGAGAGTGCGTCAGCTCGGACGTTTTGCTCGCGGGGTATGTGGCAGATCCTATATTCCCCGAGTTGTCTGAGCTATTCTTTGGTTTTATCCAAATATTTTTTCATAGTAGGATCTTTGGCTTGGTAGCTCCCTGTTATTTGTGAAGTAACGACTTGTGAGTCGCTGTAGATGTTGAGTCTCCGAGCTCCAACTTCTCTAGCCAGCTTCAAGCCAGCTAATAACGCTTCGTATTCTGCTTGGTTGTTTGAGGCCGGGAATCCGAATTTGAGGGAAAGCTCGAGTTGGGTTCCTTGGTTGCTTTCGATTATCACACCTGCACCACTTCCAGCTTTATTCGAGAAACCGTCCACGTATATATTCCACTCTATGGGGATCTCTGGGGCGTCTGTAAATTCTATGATGAAGTCGGCTAGGTATTGTGATTTGATGGCTGTCCGTGCTTCATATTGGAGGTTGAACTCGGACAACTCAATTGCCCATTGTAGGATTCTTCCTGCTAGATCTGTTTTCTGCAATATCCCCTTTATGGGCTGGTTGGTCCGAACCTTAATGGTATGCGCTTGGAAGTACGGGCGAAGTCATCAGGATGTGAGTATGAGAGCGTAGGCAAACTTCTCTATTTTCTGGTAGTTCAGCTCTGACCCCTGCAGTGCTTTACTAATGAAGTAGACGGGTTGTTGCCCGCCCTCGTCTTCTCTAATTAGTGCTGAGGCTATTGCTCGACTTCCTACTGCGAGGTACAATATGAGTGGTTCCCCTTCTCGTGGTTGAGATAGGATAGGTGGCCGTCGCAAGAATTCTTTGAAGTCTTGGAAGGCTTGTTCACATTCCGTTGTCCACTCAAAGTTCTTTCCCTTCCTTAAAGTAGCGTAGAAAGGAAGGGATCTTATCGCTGACCCTGCTAGGAATCTGGATAAGGCTGCCAGTCTCCCATTGAGTTGTTGTACCTCTTTGACGCAGGTTGGGCTCTTCATGTTGAGTATGGCCCGACATTTATCTGGATTTGCCTCGATTATTCTTTGTGTGAGCATAAAGCCCAAGAACTTACCGGCTTCCACTGTGAAGGTGCATTTAGCCGGGTTAAGTCGCATGCCATGCTTCCGTATGGTGTCGAATACTTGAACCAAGTCGGACAGTAATGTTTCTTCACTTTGTGTCTTTATCAACATGTCATCCACGTAGACCTCCATGATTTTTCCGATGTGATCTGAGAAGACCTTATTCATTAGCCTCTGGTAAGTAGCTCCCGCGTTCTTAAGGCCAAAAGGCATTACGATGTAACAATAGTTTGCTTTGGGTGTTAGAAACGAGGTTTTTTCTTGATCCGGTGGATACATTGGGATCTGGTTGTACCCCGAGTATGCGTCCATAAACGAGAGATACTTATATCCCGATAAGGCATCTACTAGAGCGTCGATGCTTGGTAGTGGATAAAGGTCTTTTGGGCAGGCTTTGTTGAGGTCGGTGTAGTCAGTGCACATTCGCCACTTCCCATTTGACTTTCTCACCAAGACGACGTTTGCTAGCCATAGTGGGTACTTAACTTCTCTTATGAACCCTGCCTCTAGTAGTGCTTGCACCTGTTCTGCTATAGCCTGAGACCGTTCCGGCCCGAGTTTTCTTCGTCTTTGTTGTACCGGCCGGGATCCCAGATAGACTGCCAACTAGTGGCTCATCAGTTCGGGATCTATGCCTGGCTTGTCGGCGGCTTTCCATGCGAAGAGATCAACATTATCTCGTAGGAACTGTATGAGTGATTCCTTTGTGTCTCCTTTCAGGATCGTGCCAATATTAGTTGTCTTATCTGAGGTGTCTCCGATCTGAACTTTTTCTACTTCACCTTCGGGCTGTGGACGGAGTTCTTCTCGTCTTTGAACTCCGCCAAGTTCGATTGTGTGGAACTCTCCTCCTTCACCTCTGAGGTTTAGACTTTCGTTATAACAGCGACGCGCCATCTTTTGATCTGCTTTTATTGTAGCTATCCCTTCTGCAGTTGGAAATTTCATACATAGATATGGAGTTGAAACTATTGTGCTGAGTTGATTTAGTGTCGTCCGACCTATTAAGGCGTTGTAGGCTGAGCTTACGTCAACCACGATGTAGTCTATCTTAAGTGTTCTGGACTGGTTCCCCTTTCCAAAGGTCGTATGTAGCGATATGTATCCCAGTGGTTGTACTGGGGTATCCCCAAGTACGAACAGGCTGTTCGGATATGCTCTTAGCTCTTTTTCTTCTAGGCCGAGCTTGTCGAAGGCAGTTTTGAATAAGATGTCGGCGGAGCTTCCTTGGTCAATTAATGTACGGTGGAGGTTGGCGTTTGCCTGTATGATAGTGATGACCATGGGGTCGTCGTGTCCCGAGATGATTTCAGATGCGTCTTCGTTGGTAAACGTGATTGCTGGGATGTCTGGCGCCTCCTTTTTTCCTTCGACATGGTATATTTCTTTGAGGTGTCGCTTGCGAGATGACTTGGAGATTCCTCCTCCCGCAAATCCGCCGTGTATCACGTGGACGTGTCTCTCTGGTGTGCGAGATAATCGTTCAGACCGTCCGGTATCTTCATCCCTTCTTCTTTTTCTTGGCTCTTCGTCCCGGTTGGCCAAAAACCGATCTAGTTTTCCTTCTCTTACTAATTTTTCTATGACGTTTTTCAAATCGAAGCATTCGTTGGTGGAATGTCCTCGAACTCGATGATACTCACAGTATTCGTTCCGATTCCCTCCTCCTCTTTTGCCTTTGAGTGGCCGAGCTGGGGGTATTTTTTTCATATGGCAGACTTCTTTATATACATCTACCAAGGATACCCTGAGAGGGGTGTAGTTATGATATTTCTTTATTTTCTCCCCGGAGCGATCTTCCTTTTTCTTGGATTCTTTATCTTTATCTCGGTAGGCAGAACCGAACCTCGAGGCTTCCCCAAGTTGAGAATTCTCCTCCATGTTGATGTATTTCTGCGCCCGTTCTTGTACTTCGTCCAGGGATGCAGGGTACTTCTTTGATATAGATTGGCTAAACGGTCCTTCTTGTAGGCCATTTATGAGGCCCATAATGGCAGCTTCTATTGGTAAACTTTGTATGTCCATGCATGTTTTGTTGAATCTTTCCATGTAGTTACGAAGACTCTCCCGATCTCCTTACTTGATTCCTAGTAGGCTAGGTGCGTGTTTAGCCTTATCTTTTTGTATGGAAAATCTGGCCAGGAACTTTTTGGCCAGGTCGTCGAAGCTTGAGATGGACTTCGGAGGTAGGCTGTCGAACCATCTAATGGCTGTCTTGGTAAGAGTTGTTGGAAAGGCCTTGCAGCGAACTGCATCCGAGGCGTCAGTAAGGTACATTCTACTTCTAAAATTGCTGAGATGATGGTTGGGGTCTGAAGTGCCGTCATACAGAGTCATATCCGGAAGTTTGAAATCTCTTGGGATTTTGGTCTTCATAATTTCCCTTGTGAAAGGATCTTGATCCTTGCGAGAGCTATCCTCTGGAGTGGATTTAGTAGCTTTAGTTTTGAGATCGGCTTCGAGTTTTAGAAGTTTATTTTCTAATTCTCGGCGTCGCCTTATCTCCCGATGCAGATCCTCTTCTTTTTTACGTTGATGCTGGGCTTCTTTCTCAAGTTGCTTTAATCGATCTTGAAGCGCCTCTATCACTCCTGGATTTGATGAATTTTTGTCCCCGTTGAGCTCCGGAGTATCTTTGAGTGTAACATCCGCGTTCTTGTGCGGCGTTCTATCTTCCAAATCTGAATCGTGGTCGTTGTCATGGTCGTCCGCCATGGTGATGGTCGGACGAGATCTTCTGTGCTGGTCGGTGCTAACGTGTCCGGCTGGTGGAAGACGACCGGAGCTGTCGTGTCCGAATCGTTGGACTGACTGCACTGCTGATCCCTTGTCACCGAAGGGTGGGGGTACCTGCAAGGGATTTCGATGCTTAAGTTAGCAAGGGTATTAAACAGGTATTGAGTAGAATCAAAGTATGAGTTATACCTGGGTGCTCCAGTGTATTTATAATGGTGTAGAGTGATCTTTTTAGATAAGATAAGTTAGTTATCTTATCTTATCTTATCTTTTAGGTGAGGTCAGCTTATCTTTCATGGGAACCGCCCTTCCCTCTGTAGGCTTGGGCTGCCTTAGGATTTGGGGTGTGTTCCTCTATTTGGGCACTTCTTTGGGCTTTTCTGGTGACTTGGCCGAGCTCTTTGGGAAGAGGTCGGGTTGTCCCGTCCTGAAGAGGTCGATCGCTTTGTCTGTCGAACATCCCGGGTCGGACAGCTCGACCCAGGGTATGAACAAACTCCAAGCTCAATAATATAGTATTCCATGGAGATGAACTCCAAGCTCAAATATAATATTCAATATATATATGCATGCCCATGGGGGAATCCGGGGAGTTAAAGTGCCCGGTCACATCTTGCGACAGAGGATCAACAAATAGTCTCAAATACACAAGCCACATAATAATCTCTTTCCCTTTTAAAATAATACCTCAAAACAAAACTCCAATTCTTATAGAAATTTTGGCAATATCTCCTCTAAGACTCAAAACTCAAGCAATATTTACTGTTTATGACGCAAAAGCTTATATGAAGTTACTTTTTATGACAAGTGGGGCATAAATAGAGATTGAAATGAGTTTCTACTAAGGATGATCTTATAGTCTAATTCAGAGAGAAACAATGGCCACATGCGCGTCATTAGAGTGCCTCATTGTTGCGCTCAACAACACAGGTGTACCATGTACGTGCATCGGTTTTTGACCGCCAGTTCCTGCTAGTTTGACCGAATTTAACCAGTTTTTACCTTTTTTTTTGGAATGGTACATACTAATCCCGAATCAGACCGAAATAAGCTTTGGTTTTATTGGATTTTCAGTCTAATCAACCAATCTGATTCAATTTTAACAATTATAGTTGTTTCTTAAATTATTAAGATTGAATACAAGATTTTTTGGTTTTTTGAGAAAAAATAATTTATTTCTCTCAATTAAATTTATGAGGAATGGTATCTCTTTTTTTAATTGATATATATATATATATATATATATATATATATATATATATATATATATATATATATATATATATATATATTGTAGTGTATTTAAATGGCATTGATATTTTATATAGCAATTGTTGAAAAAAAATTAATGATTTATGGACTTGGTGTTTATCATCGTTCAATTATATACCCAACTAATGAAAATATGAGTACAAATAAAATGCATTTAACTAATACATATAATGGCAAGAAAAATGCATCATCATCATCATCATCATCATCATCATCATCATTATTATTATAATTATAATTTACACAAAAGTAATATAGCTCTGAATGAATAATGATGAGGTTGGGTTATAAAAGAAGAAGAATGCACCAATGCAAAGAAGATAGCACTAGGAAACACAAACAGAATAAAGAGAAGACCAGTAATTTGCAGCAGAAGAAAAATTAGATGGAATTGAATTATGACAATGAATTACAGCACGTTATACAACTAAGAACACACACACACACACACACACACATATATATATATATATATATATATATATATATATATATATACAAGTTCCTCTAAGACTAAGTCAAGGAACTAACTAGCTGCAACTTCAACAAAATTTAACCAAGGAACCAATTCTTGGACTTCTTGATTCTCCAAGTTTGTAACATGTGATACGTCAGTACCTCCTATAAGCTGTATTTTAAAAAAGTACATACATAGTATGATTTAAAAAAAAAAAAGTTTGACTCTACATAAAACACAGCCCCACTGTATGCACTTTCATGGCTTCTAGTCATAGTTCCTTATTGTGTGAAGAAAAAATTCAAAACCTTACAAGAAGCAGTTAAGGCTATCAAAGGGTTGTGTTACGAGTCACAAAAAAAAGGGTTGTGTTACTTGTGTAAATGGTAATTACTAATCACCTTCATTTACCTTTTCAGTTTTCATGAGCATTCAAAGCGAAAGGGGATTATCTAGAGGAAACACCAGTTGAGTAAAGAGATGGATTTAACTTTGATACTGTTGTGTGTAGGAAGGACTTGTTAAATTCTCTGTTAAGTTGGGAAAACAAGTTTTATCCTTTAAGACAATGGACAATGGAAAAAGACATTGAAATCTTGCTGTTCCTACTGTGGTACTTAAACATTTCTCCAAGGCCATGATGCTGATAATGCTACTGCTTTTTATGTGTTCCTTTGGAGGGTATATTATATAATAACTTTGCTTAATCAAATGAAAAAACACACGACTTCATAGTAAGTCCCCCCAAAAAAGAAATTCGAGAGTCGAGACTTGTAGTGATTCATATTCTTATGAAATTTATGATCCTCCACGACTGGAATTTATTAAGTAAACTTGCAGTCTCATCTCTGATAAGAAAAGCACACACTGAGGAAGTATTTTCTAATAGTATACAACTATGGCCATACATGCCTATAACTAATTAGAAACCGAGAGAGCTGTTCCCATTTACATGATTAGACAAAGTCTTCTTAATTGGCCATGGTGCTCCTGCCATCACTGCCTCAATCTCCTTTATTTCCCTGGGACACTTGGTCATATTGTAGCAACCAGCGGCAGTAACCAGCTGAATACATCATAAACATAAATAAAGTCAGATAAGGATTCATACCTAAATAGCGGTGCACATACATAATGATATTGAAAAAATGGAAATGATAAACTAAAATAGATAAACAAGGTTTCAACAAATTGCATACCACATCACTCTCAATACGGACTCCACCAAAGCCATTAAATCTTTTAATTACTTCCTGGTTGATGAACTTGGAGGTTTCTGGACTATTCATGGCTGGGCATAACAGAGCATTAATGAAGTAGCATCCAGGTTCCACAGTGATGACCTATAAGAGTAAACCAAGGTTACTTACCACCAAGTTTATATTTCTACTACCAAACCAAGTACCAACTAAAGCAAACAAGGGTTCACAATTATAATGATAATTCTTTCGATTTTAACGTTCAGTATTACCATGCCCAAAAGACTAACAAGTAAAGCTCCAATGAAGACTTTGGGACTTTGGGTCACAAATCTTTCAAATAGAATACAGAGGGCAGCTAGATGGCTTAATAAACCAAAAAGACTCTTTTTTTTTCCTTTAAAAAATAAAAATAGAAAACAAGTTTCAGGTGTATCATTACTGTCATTCCTAATGTAGATTAACCCTTGCATATTATATAGGAAGTTCTGTTAACTCAAAAGAGCCATAACTAACCATTCCTTCCTGGAGCTCTCTGACTGTACGCAATGATTTTAGTCCAGGTTCCTTTCTTCTTTCCAGACCCTACAATTCAGAACAACTTTCATTATATGAGTGGGGAAAAGGACAGTGGAATATGTGACTGTGAGCAAGTTACACAAAGACCTTTATGTAGCCCCCAGGGTCATGTGTATCAAGACCAAGGAAATGGCCCAGACCATGTGGCATAAAAACAGCACCCAAGCGTGCAGTCACCATCTCATCAACATCACTACAAAAAATACAATTTAGCTAACAGTACACATGAGGTAGTATCAAGATTCAATTTGTTTCCCCTCGTGAAGACAATAACAAAAGACATAAAAATGTTATTACCCTACAACAACTTGTCCCTTCTTTAGTGCCTCTAAAATGACTCTTTCTGCTAATCTGCAATGTTAGAAAAGGAAATCAGAGGCAACAATGCAATGTACCTTCACGTGAAAGTAATAAAGGAATTTTCAATATACAAAAACCATCCATGGATATTTAACTCATTCAGACTTCTGATCCCTGCATAAATTTGTCTTACTGTTTTCATTATAAATAACGTTGAAAATCAGCATACAATATCAAACACTGCACCCCTAAAATATATTGGAAAAAGAAGAGGGGAGAGAGAAAGAGAAAAGAGGGGGGAGGGGGGGGAGATACTTGTAATTGCTCATGAATATTGTTATATTTAAAAACCCAGAAGCTTAAATATAGCACATATAATTTTACTTGTCCACAACCATTACCACTTGAAACCAAGGATCACAGACATCTTAGGGTCTACAGTATTTTATCAGAGTCAGTCAGAAGCAATACTGGTATTTGATCATACATGTGCATATCAACCCAGAATACTCCAGGCTTCATTGCAGATATAACAGCATTATGAGCATCAAGGACAGCCTGCATAACATGCAAATTGGAACTAAGAACTGTAGGGGAAAATGCACAGCAGTGCGGGATTAAACTGCAGTGGTACAGATTTGTGTAGTGTGCACAAAATAAAGATCTTTGTTTAGACTTTGATAAAATAGGATTTATTAGAAGAAAGCACTTACATTATATATCAGAGTCTGATCAATCGTAAACTTTCCATTTATCTGCACAGAAAAGTATAAATTGAGCATAAAGTGAGAATTCACATACCACTAATGCCTGGTACAATCACAGAACAATATTAGTACATGATAGCGTATAACTAAAACAATAAAATACAAGAACAGACAAAGATACGTAGTTCTATGCCAAGTTAGCAGAGTCATGTCTGAAGACACAGTAAGATTACTCGCAATTTTACCGCAAAGAACAGATTTATTTGCTAATGGATAGACTTACAGGGAAAGAGCATGTGATGTCGGACCCATAAAAGTGGTATTCAGCTCCCATATCAAGTAGTGCCATCCCTCCATCTTCCAGAGTCTACAAAAAAAGGGATGTTTTTAAAACTTACACAACCTTAGAAGTATACAAGTACTGGTCATCGAAATTTAGACAATAGCTTCATCTTATTTTGTCTCTTTCTAAAGGAAAAGCAAAAGGTAAGCTTTCAATACTTTAGCATGTTGATTTGTCACATATAGCACACAAAATTTTGCAACAAAAACCAATCAATCATAATCCTTAGGAGTAAACAACTACTAACCGTGAATTCAGACAAAAGAAATCATCTTATTTGGTCTCTTTATGGTGATTTGTCAGATATAAAGTCACCATATAGCACAGAAAAATGTTGCAAACAACAACCAATTGATCTTAATGACCAGAATTCTGATAGCCAATCAATCCTAATAGCATCGCCTGCAAACATAATGACCAAAAAAACAAGGGAATAAATATGCCATACCTTGTCATTTGGAGCTGCTGCATGCCCATAATGGAGAACAGCACTGCATTGATGCACAAATATTTATGACATAGAATGCTGCTACTTAAAAAACATAAATAATAAATAATATGAAAACTTCATGCATGGTATCACAATTATTCACAAAATAGCACTTGAAGTTAAAAAATGTAAATGATCCTTCATTTTGCTACTGCAGAAACAGATATGGGCATGAAGCCACAAATTAAACAGTGTTTCAACTACTCAGTTTCTAATTTTATATGGGTAAACAGAACCAAGAAGCATTCCCTACAAATGGACATAGACCAAATTATCCAAGAACCATATGAATTAAAAAGAGTACAGTTGCATTATCAAAGTGGTGTACCTGTTATCACCAGTAGCACATATACATGTGTAGGAGCAATGCCTACATCCACCATACATGTAGGTGTGGTGAAGGAACATGCTTTCTAGCTGATACTCCTTCATGCCCACTTTAGCATTTCTCATAACCTGTTTCATTGTGATGTACAACAAAATTCGTTTCAACTTTGTTTATATTATATATCATTTTTCCCTACCAATAGATAGGATATCTGTTAAAACCACGAACAAATGTTCCTAATTCCGTTACTTAAATCCATTACACGGAATAAAAAGGGAAGAAATGTAACAAAGTAAATGAAGCTAGTCCTCTTTGTGGACTATTTGTTCTATATCAGCACCTTGTTTTATCTACGAAAATATCATTAAATCTAAACGGTAATTCCCATAATCACTTTCATTTTAAAGCTACAAAAAAGTAAAAAAACTCAGAAGATTATTGCTAACTATAAAATAGGTGTCAAGAAGATATGGTTTATAAGGGTTTTCAAATGAAATTCTGTGTCAAGAAGATATGCATAATGAAATATTATTGGGATAGTTATCTCCATGGCTGTAAGAACATTTCACATCAATATTAAACAATATTCAGGAGAAAAGCAAAAGTTTAGGCATGATAATTAGTTACCTCAACATGAGCTTCAGAGCTAATATCATTTGCATACTGGACAAGAGCAATCTCCATTTCTGACTTGATGACTCGGCATTCAGTTAGTATGGGATGCAAAGTTGTCACATCCTTATTGAAGTTGTCGATGCCCTAAGAAATTCAAATTATAAATATAAATAAATCCAGTTTCCAAAGGAAGAAATGTGCAAGTACAACCATGTCATCACGAATAACAACAAACAGCATTGGTGCAACTGAGATCAGATGCAACAACATTATCGGGTAAGAAATAATATGACACCAATGGAAGCAAATGACTATACTAATCCATTTCTTAATCAAAACAACAACAAGAGCGTTGAAAACCTCAAAGTCAGCTGGTGTAGAGAAATTGTTGCTATCTGTGTTTAGGCCATGCAAGAGAAAGAGCAAGGGTTTCCCCGAACCCTTGTAACGCTCTTGCAAAACACTTGCAATTTCATCTGTGAAGCATGCCGTGCTAACCATGTAGTGTTCCTGCAAGAAGAATCAAAAAGTGCAAAGATGTGACCCTCAAAAACACAGAATTTAACTTGCAAATCCATGAAGGAATACTCAATACTTATTAATCATTCAATTGAATCACCTTAAAATAGGACAGTGGTTTTATTTCTCCCAGCCAAACAGCATACTCATCAGGTAACCGAGGAGCAAAGAGTATAGATTCCCCGCTTTCAACGTCCTTAAACAACATACACAAATCATAATCAGCTATACTCTACTATATAAAAAACATTATTTAATTTGTACATGGAAATTTGTTTAAGATGAAATGAACTAACAATAGCTCCATAGAAACCAGGTTCTCTGACTCCAAACAAGTAGGCGAAGTAACTCTCCTGCCTGCAAAATACGAAGCAAGAGAAATCAGGCAGTAAGCACTGCTAATGATCGATTATTAACTAATTAATAATGTTGACGAGAGTGGAAATGAAGAACCTGAAGAGCTCGAGGTGATCAGTGTCGTGACGCGTTTGCTCTTGGCCACCCTGGAGGAGGACGAAGCCGCGAAGAAGGACGCTCGACTGAAGCAGATGTTGGCGAAGGGATTCCAGAAGCTTCTGGCGGTTTCCGACGTGGAGCTCCATCGGAACTTTGGGTGGCGACAGCGACGATGCCATGGCTGCCTTCAAGTTTATTTCTCCACTCAACCAGCCTAATTATTTAGCAAGAAAATGCTTAAAAAATAATCATTTCTATAATTAATTAATTAAGTATAAATAATCATTTTTTATCACAAAAAAAATTAAACTATCTATATACCCACAAAAAATTTATTTCATTTGACAAAAATATCTAACTATTAAATTTTTATTAATTCTGTAAAAAAATTACATTAAATTTTTAAATTATCCATGGATTATCATTTTTGTAAATCGATGAAAATATCATTCAAATTTAGATCTCTAAATAAAAAATCTCTAAATAAAAGTACACGACATTGTTTATACCTCAAATTTATTTCAAAGAATCCTCTCAAAAATTTAATCCACAAATTCAAGATTACCATAAAAATTTTCATCTTATTAATAGTTTTTCGAATTAATACTCAAATTAGTCCTTGGAAGATAAAACATTTTTTAAATTCATTTTAGAAAGATTTTTTTTTTTAATCAAATTGGTCCTTCAAAGATTACGAATTAATCATATTTGTCATCTAACCACTCCATTAACAATTTTCTTTAAAGATTGATGCTGTCTAATTAGATGTTACCAAATATATTTATGAAAATTTATCAATTTAGTCATTTTTACCAATTACAAAAATTCTATTCCCAATATGACCTAGTGACTAAATTGATAGATTTTCTTAAACATATTTAGTTAACATCCAATTAAACATGGTATGTGTCATGTATGCTATCAGTTAACATTTTACATCATCAACCGTTGACAAAAATTGTGAGTAGAGTAACTGAAGGATATATATGATTAATTCGTAATCTTTGAAGCACCAATTTGATTGAAAAAAATTTTCATGGATAAATTTAAAGAATATCTTATCTTTCAGGAACTAATTTGACTATTAACCCATAATTTATCTTACTAAAACTAGAATAAGAACCCTCGCTGCCCACATTCCAAAATCAAAATTTTCAGTCACTGCGTTTCCAAATTAATGGAATAATCCAAGTCGGGTAACGTTAACCAATGGAATCCAAGAAATTAGGGGTATTCACACGTTCTCCATTCTTAATGCCATCATTTCTGATACGATTTATGACAACCACTCTCCCTCTCAAGTGGAGCTAACTTTGTCACCCGACCATACCACACCACACATCTTCGTTACCTTATATCATAGCTTAATGCATTTTTTTCTCTACTCCCAAAGCTTCGAAGAGGCCGCAATTCCGAAGGCAACGTGGTGGAGCTAGGTCTTGTTAGTGGTGGTTTTCCAAGATTAGCGGCGAGTGAAGGTGGATGTGCAGTTTAAGATATGAAGGATGGAGGGCTGAAGGCGGGTGGCATTGATGGTGGAAATTGGTTAGTTCTATTCTTAAGAGCATAGTTGTCAGAACCGAACCGGTAATCAAACCGGTCAAGTCATTGGGTCACTGGTTCAACCGGTGGGTCACTGGTTGAACCGGTTGACTCGGTACTATACAAATAAAAAATAAAAATAGTCAAAAATCTAAAATTAAATTTTGAAAAATACATATTTTTACTAACATTTTAAGAACAATTAAGTCGAATTCTATAAATAACTAATACAAAAATAGACATATAATTAGTTCATACTACTATATAGTATTTTAATTAGACACAATAAGAATAACAATCTATGAATTATATCTAAAGAATAATTTCAAGGTCTAAATATTTTTATATAATTAAATAATTATATAAATTAATTTTTTTCTCAAAATAAATAATTTTTATTTTATTTTTATATTCATTATTATTTTTTATTTTAAAATTAATTAATTTGTATTTCAATTAAAAAATAATTAATTTAAAAAATATTGAGTTAAGTATTTCCATGTATATATATATATATATATATGTTATAAAAAAATTGAAATATATATTAAGAAAAGTATTAGCAATACCAAAGCAATGGATTAGTGCAGTGGCTATAAACTTAGTCTTCAATTGAGAAGACCCAAGTTCGATTCCCCGCTGCATTGAATTTTTCCAAATTTTCCAACCCGCATGCTGACGTCAGCGTGACGTCATCGGCACGGGTTGACCGTTGACTGGACCGGTTCGGTTCTGGTCCGTGTCGGTTTTGACCGGTTTGATCGGTTCATACCGGTTTTGACCGGTTCATTTCCTTAAACGGTCAATATACCAAACCGGACCGGTACAAGGTCCGGTTCACCGGTTTTCCGGTCGAACCGGCCGGTCCGGTTCGGTTTTTACAACTATGCTTAAGAGGGCATAGGTGTAGGTGTGGGTGGAGAATGAAGGCTTGTGATGGTCATTGAGGCGGTGAAGAACTTGAGTTATCAAATTTTTCGTAATCCGATATGGTTATTTATTCATTAATTAAAATAATCTTTTCTGATTCTTTTCTTTCTTTTTTTTTTTTTGAGATTCTAGCTTATGTTAATCGGGTACTTAAATTTGTACTGGATATAAGCCTAATATACTCGATGTAAGCCCAACCTGAGTACTTTGTATGGAGGAAGAATAACAAATTGAAAGGTAGTAGGCCTAATGTCTTACCCTTACGCAGCTACGTCTATGAACCTTGTTGCTCTATCTCCCTTCAAGTCCTTGTTGCAGATTTTTTTTTATTAGATTAAAAAATTCATTGTTTCTCAAAAGAAATTATTCTGGAATTTTTTCCATTACAAAATAAAAAAAACTTTATTTTTCAAAAGAATTATTCGAATTTTAATTCCCGAGATTCCATTTTTTTGGCGTTGAGGTCAAGTTCGTTGCCCCATTGGCGAACTTCATGGATTATATGAAGTTTTCCATCCCTTCCCCCCAGCTAACTTCATGCTTGCTCCTCTATAAAACTCTACTGAGACTGGTTGAAAACGAAACTTAGTAGTAGTAGCTCATCATTCTCTTTGATTTTGATCTTCTATTTACTCTATACAATTTCTGAAATTTCGTTATTATCTATTCATTATGATGATGAAATAACATATAATGAAGATGGTTCTATCGTGTTTAGGTCTGCTCAACCAGTAGTTTCATCCATGGCACCTGAAGTTGATAGTCTAACAGCGTTGAAGAATTTGATATTGCGTGCCATTGGCCAACAACACATGAGAAGAGCGAAAAAGTTTACTCAGATATCTGTCTGAAGTAGATAATACTTTGTTTTACAAAAGGTATATTATAGATTATAATAGTTATTGTTATTTTATTATTATTTTTATTAGATAACAATTTTGAGAAGATTTTATGTTTTTTGAATTAGGTATCAATTACGTGATGACAAGGACATACGTCTTTTTAGGGCTTGCCACAACCGTTTGACAAATGTCAATCTGTTGAAATTATTTGTTTTTCTTAATTTTTCTAGTTGACTTGGGTGGAAAAGGATCATTTGCGGATACTGTTGTTGATGCTCGCCTTTAAGTGGAGCAATCAGAAGAAACATTAGAAGAATGATGGCTGGCCTAAATATGCCAATTGAAGGTAGTCAAGAGGGGTCAAATGTTGAAGATTCTAATGATGGTATGATGCAATCTGATATTAAAAGTCATAAGGGTTCTGTTATCAGAGACTTAATGATGGATCCCTATCAAGTTAACCTTGGTAATGATGAAGATGCTGAGGCTGAACCAACGAAAATTCTAGATGAGAAGGAGGAGGAGGAAAAGATGAACTACTATAGTAACATATAAATCGCACTGACACAACCTACAATTTCTTGACCATATGATCGGCCAGATCACTTTTTCACTTTGAATCTCGAGGCAATGACTTTAGATTGTTTATTTAGTCATGGAGGCCTTGAGGATGATTCCACCAATGAGTTTGAGATTGGACAACAGTTTGAAAATAAGGAGAAAGTTATTTTGGCAGTTAAGACATACAACATTAGGAGGGCTGTGAAGTATAATATACTAGAGAGTGACTAGTTGAAGTATGTTGTACAGTGTACCCAATTTGGGTCCGGTTGTTGATGCGTGAGCATCTTATACCCTTTTTCTTATCATTTTTCAGTTGTTTTTAGTTAGATTTTATTTAGTTTTAATTGATTTTAGTGCAAAAATCCCCTTTGGATGCTACTTTGAGTTTTTTTAGTGTTTTTATGATTTCAGGTGAAATTCAGAGCAGTTGGCAAAGTTTGGAGCAAAAAAAGGAACAAAGTTGGCAACCCCTAGGGCGCTAAATGCCAGGCCAGCGTTTAGGGCCAACAGCGTGTGCAAGCTTACTCCCCCTTGGGGCGTTAAATGCCCAAATTGGCATTTAACGCCAGCAGTGCTGTCCAAATTTCTTCTCATGGGCCTCTCAAATGGATTTAGCATTTCTTAATTTTATTTTATCTTCTTTTTGTAATTTTTATTTACAAACAATATCTTTTTTAGTTTTAGAATTTATTATTTTATTTTATTTCTGTATCAAATTAGGTTAGTATAAAAAGGGAAAAGATCTCTTGTATTGGAGATCATCTTCTTCCTTCCGCACGTTTTTTAGAACCCTAGTTTCTCTGTAAGTCATGAGCAACTAAACCTTTTAGTTAAGGTTAGGAGCTCTATTTATTTCTATAGATTAGAACTATTATTCTTCAATTTTAATTAATGTATTGATTCAATTTTAAGGATTGCTTTTGTTCTTAATCTTATGAATTTGGATGGAATTAGAGTATGACCGTTATTCTACATGAGTTCTTGTGATTTTCGAGAGAGTTATCTCGCTTGAACTACAGCTTGAAAACAAATTCCTCCTGAATCGCTAATTACATGAACTAATTGGAATATGTGACATATATATAATCCTGTTAGCTTTGGGTAATTAGGGTTTTTGTGGCCATAAACTAGTTTTTGAACTTAACCCTCTAATCGGAATGAAGTGACCACGAAAGTGGCGGTTGATGAAGGTTAGAGGAGGCTAAATCACTAAGAGATTAGGATTTAGACATTTATAGTTTTTCATGGTATGAATCATGCATTGTTAAAATAGTTGGTAAGAACTTTTAATCCTTAAAAGTAAACATCTATGAAGTCTTAACTGTTTTCTCATACTGTTTTTACACCAAACAATTTTATTGCTTTCTTTATTTGCTTATTTACTCTTTCATGCGAATTGTATAAACCCTGTAAAATTAATAAATAATTAGCCAATAAGTTAATTATTATTCAAAGAAATTAGGAAAATTAATTTTTATAGTTTAGAGGAGTAGAAATACTAAAAATACGAATTTTGACACTAATTTTAAAGATTTTATCCGAAAACCGGGTCTACGGGCCAAATCGGTTGGACCAGATCCAAACCGGCCCAAAAACCAACCAATAAAACACCCAAAAAGAAGCCTTTCTTTTCTTCATTCCTGCAAGTACGAGAAGAAGGGAAAGTTATGTTTTAATGTAAACCTAACGTCTCTGAAAATTCAATCTTATGTAACTTTTGATCCGGAGCTCCGATTGATGAGCCGTCAACGACCAGATGTTCGTCTTAGAATTCTCTTCAATTCTATCTTAACAAAGTGGTAAGAAATCTGCGTTTCTCTCCCAGTTCTCTCTCTCTCCTCAATTTCATGATTTTAGGGTTTGGGTATTAAGGAATTGAATGATTTTGATGGTTTAAGTGAACTCTAGCAGTGGATAATCACTGGATTTTTTTCAACAGATCTGTGGGTAAGGTAAGAAACTGTTAAACCCTTGTGAATCGTTGAAATCGTTGAATTAGTGAACCATATGATGGTTATGGTGATATTCTTTGAATTAGATTGTGTTCTTGTTGATTTGGAGTTCAATTGGGCGGTTTAAAACAAAATCCGAGTGATTAAGTTTGAGGAATTGACATTTGGAAGCTTGAAACTTGTGAAAAGAGAGGTTTTTGAGGTTTTCAAGCTTAGGGAGGAATCGGCTAGGGTACATTTTTGGTTTCTTGTAGTTAATGTTTAATGTCTCGTGAAAACTTAGGCTAGAAGACCTTAAGATAGGGATAAACTGAATGAATTGTTGATGGACTGTGAAAATGGCATATGATGTGTGATTTGATTTTATGAACGGTTTGTTATCGGAGTTGGTTGATTGTTAGGAAAGACTTAATTTTAAAAATTAGTTTGATTTTGAAATAATTTGATGCTGGAAATGATTTGAATGACTGGGAGGTATTTGGTTTGGTGGTTGAGACCCTTGAAAGGTAGCAGAAGTTCAAGTTTTAGAGGAGATGTTACTAAAATTTTTATAAAAAAAATATAGAAGCTTCATTTGAAATGATTATTTAGAATAAAATTGGTTTTAAGGATTATATGTTTTAAGTTTGATTTATTTAAAAAGAAAGAATTATGTTTTGAGTTTAAATTATAGATGAACGAAACGTGAAGTGTGATAATGAGGAATGATGATAGTGTTTATGATGAATTTGAGATTCAATGATATATGAAATGATGATGAGAATGAATTTAAAAGCATATGAGACTTGCAAAAATTAAGATGAATTATTGACCTTCTATACGTAAGACGTGACCGGACACTTTAACTTCCAGGGTTCCCCCATGAGCATGCATATATATATATGAACTTGAGCTTGGGGTTTTGTCTCTCCCTATGCATGAGCTTGGAATTTTTTCCATGGATATTATTGAGCTTAGGGAAGCGCGTACAGAGGGTTTGTCCAATGGTTAGCTACCAGCACATGTCGGGTTGACTGTATAACCGACAAATGAGCTCATTAGCCATAGGACAGGCATGCATCATGTGCATCTGTATGTTTTGCTTGAGTGTGCATTATTTTGGTTTGCCGAACTGTTTAATTCTACTTATCTGCTACTTGTTCTACTTGCTGTAATTGCTCCTTTATCTGTGCTTTCGTTACCTGAATTGTATGTGTATGTTTTCTGAGAGACCCCTCTTGGCGGAGGTGTGAGGGGGGAGGGGTGTTCCACTGGTGATTCGGAGAATTGGAAAAGACATAAAGTGAAGTGTTAAGTTAAAGTTAGATTTGGAACTTGAATATCTTAGATAACTTACCTAATTTCTAGTTTAGTTGAATCTTTAGGCTGAAATATGAGTGTCAGAGTTCTAGGAATGCCTCTGGCTTTTCCGGGACCTTTTATATTAACTATGCGGGCACCTTTACCATGCTGAGAACCTTCGATTCTCATTCCATATATATTTTGTTATTTTTCAGATACAGGTCGAGAGGCACCTCATTAAGCATCTGGAGACCCTCCCTACAAGTGAAGAACTATCTTTTGGACTGTCATATTTTGTTTTAGGCTATGTATATATGCTTATAGAATCTCTGCATGTATATTTTGTATTTTGTCCTTCCAGAAATCCTAATAATGATCCCTATGCCAATACTTTCAATCAAGGATGGAGGAATCACCCTAACTTTGGGTGGAGAGAGCAGCCACAGAAGCCCTAACAGAGCTTCAACAATAACCAGGTTGGGTCCAATCCGAACAGGTTTAACAATCAACAATTCCAACCCTCTCAAACACATAGCATCTCTGACTTGGCCACAATAGTTTCTAAACTTTCCAAGACCACTCACAGCTTTATACAAGAGACAAGAGTTTCAATTCGAAACTTGGAAGTACAAGTGGGTTAGCTGGGTAAAAGGATGCTTGAGAGACCTCCTAACACTCTTTCCAATAACACAGAGGTGAATCCAAGAGAAGAATGTAAGGCCCTTATCATGAACCTAAAGAGATGTATGCTGTTGAGGAATTGAAGAAAGAAAAGGCTCAAGGAGAAGCTAGAAAAGCACTAATACACGCCCCAATAGTGGCGAAGGAGCCTGAAGTACCACACCTTCAGAAGCTTCAAAAGGGGACCAAGGATGAGCAGCTCACTCAATTATTAGAAATCTTTAAAATGTTACAAATCAATATTCCTTTTGCTGAGGTGTTGGAGAAGATGCCTCCTTATATGGCTTGTCTGAAAAGCGTACTCTTTGAGAAGAAGGCCTTAAAGGGAAATAAAACTGTGGTGTTGACCAAGGAGTGCAGTACACTGGTCCAGAAGAGGCTACCCAAGAAAATGTCGGATCCCGAAAGATTCCTGATTTCCTGTACTATAGGGACCATCACATTTGAGAAGGCATTGTGTGATTTGGGTTCAAGCATAAATCTGATGCCTCTTTCTGTGATGAAGAAGCTAGGAATCCAAGAGGCACAACCCACAATAATTGCATTGGAGATGGCTGACAAGTCTCAGAAGCAGGCATATGGATCGGTGGAAAATGTCCTAGTAAAGGTTAAAGATCTCTACCTCCCTGCCGACTTTGTGATACTCGACATGGGAGAGGATACAGATGACTCCATCATCCTAGTAAGGCCATTCCTAGCCACTGAAAGAGCACTGATTGATGTTGAGAGAGGAGAGTTTGTTCTGAGACAATGAGAAGATTATTTGGTCTTGAAGCTTTTCAAACCTCCACCACTCCCTGACAAAGGAGGTACTGGCATGCAAAACTCAATGCTTAAGCCGTCGCCCTTGGTGGAAAGCCATACAGTACCCCCTGACATCAAACCTAAGTTTGGTGTTGGGCATTCACCACCCACCAAAGATGGAGGAGGTCCCAAGAAGAAAGTACCCAAGGGATGGAGGAACAAGAAGATTCCTACTGAGAACTTCTCACCAAGCATGAAGGTGGTGTTCACTAGAAGTCCAAATGTACCATATACTATGAACATGATCATGTCTATAGAGCATGTTGAGCTAATTCATGAGATCAGAAGAAAGAAGTTCACTATTAGGGGTGAAGATCTGAGCCCCTATGATCCTCTTCCTTAGAGGAGCTAACCGTCAAGCTAGTGACGGTAAAGAAGCGCTTGTTGGGAGGCAACCCAACCTTAAGTATCCTTTAGTTTAATGATATTTTGAATTCAGTTTTCTTTTAGTTTTAGTTTTCTTTTAGTTATTTTTATTTTAAATTGATTTTCATAGTTTCTATAACTTTTCTAACATTTGTGATCATGTAAAGTACTTAGGACAGGGACAAGAGACCTCAAACAGAAGAATAGAACACCCTGGAGAGAAACAGCTGGGGCCACTTGATAAACCGCAATTTTATGGTTTATCTTGTGTCTTATTTGGTAGATTTTATCAAATTTTTCCACATTTATTCACTAAAATAGCATGGTTTTGTAATTCTCCCTAATTTGGCTTAGTGATTGAAAACATGCTTTTTAGGCTTTTAAAGTGCTAAATTTAATTCACTTTTCTCTCATTCAATGCCTTGATATGTTTGTTGAGTGATCTCAGGATTTATAAGGCAAGGATTGGATGGAAGAAGTGAAGAAAAAGCATGCGAAGTGGATAAATCATGAAGAAATGAGCATTTGGAGGATTCATAGCAACGCGTACGCGTGATAAGGACATCTGCCAGGCGACACGCACGCGTAACCCACGCGCACACGTGACGTTGGTCACGTGACCTCATTAAAGTGAATATGCTAGGAGCGATTTCTAAAGCTATTAGAGGATGAATTCAAGATGGATCAAGGGAGAGCAATTAGGATAGATTAGAAAGATGCTTTAGGTCATTCTATAGAGAGAAGCTCTCTCTTCTCTCCAGAATTATGGTAGATTAGGTTAGAATTCTCTTAGATTTAGGTTTAATTCTTGTTTTCATTTACTTTTCCTTGCAATTTATTGTTCTCACATCTTTGCTTTCCTAGTTTTACTTGTTATTTTCTTTATTTTATTGCTTTTACTTTTATGAACTCTTGTTAATTTCATTTCCATTAATGCAATTTGATGTTTTATGTATCTTATTGTTTAATTGAGTTTTTGTTGTTATTTTCTTGCCATGGGTAGTTGTAGATTTAATATTTCCTGTTATTTTCCATGCTTTTCTTTTATTCCTTCCAAGTGTTTGATAAAATTATAATTTAAACCAAAGCCAAGTTATTTAAGCTGAAAACCAAATTTCAATCTCATCCTTAAATCTAAAGTGTTTCCAAAGTCTCAGAAATTGTTTTAGTTTTGCTAAATCAGAATTTAAAGAATACTTTAAACTTTTCCTAAAATGTTGTAAAGTGAAATTTGTCAATCGAAATTAAAGTTCTTTCAAATCCTCTAAAACTCCTCCAAATGTGCTTATTGTTGCACGAAAACTTATCTTTTAACAAATTTTCACCGGCAAGTGCACCGGATTGTTGTCAAGTAAAAACTCACTATAGAGTGAGGTCAAATCCTACTGGGATTGGTTGGTTGATCAACTTTAATTGGAAAATTGTTTTAGTTGAACTGAATCAAATTGAATTGAGGAGTGCAGAATTTAAATTGGTGGGAAACTTAAAGTGCAAGAAATATAAATAACTGAATGTAATTAGCAGAATTTAAATGGAAGAAGGGAAATTAAATGAAATTAAAGTGCAGAAGCTTAAATTGCAAGAAATTAAATGGGAGTGGGGATTTTTGAGCATAAGTGTAATGATAGAATTGAAAGAATGGGTAAGATCAGAATGGGGGGATTCATTGGGCTTAGGAGATATTGCATTCTCCGGATCAAATCATTTTCATCTCTTTCTCAATCAATGGATTCATTGACCTTTCTTGGCAATCCTAGGTGATTGGATCCCAATGTCTTGGCTCACCAATCTCTCTAAGCTTGAACAATTGCCCAATGTCTTGATATAATTGCTCATGGGAAGAGATGAAGTTCGGTCACTGATTATACCACAAAAATTCATAGATCAAGGTATTAGTAGGATTACATGTCATAATATCCATCCGAATCCCAATCTAATCCAATGTGAGAAAGCATTTCTAGCATGATTTCCTCATCCCTCTCTCAAGGATCAGAGGAAACCCAATTATGAATAGCTTCTTGATGAGCGGATAATTTATACGCTTTTTGACATTGTTATTACATAGTTTTTAATGAGTTTAAGCTACTTTTAGGGATGTTTTCATTAGTTTTTATGTTAAATTCACATTTCTGGACTTTACTATGAGTTTGTGTGTTTTTCTATGATTTCAGGTAAATTCTGACTGAAATTGAGGGATTTGAGCAAAACTCTGAAAAAGGCTGACAAAAGGACTGCTGATGCTGTTGGATTCTGACCTCCCTGCACTCGAAATGGATTTTCTGGAGCTACAGAACTCCAATTGGCGCGCTCTCAACGGCGTTGGAAAGTAGACATCCAGGGCTTTCCAGCAATATATAATAGTCCATACTTTATCCGAAGATTGACGACGTAACTTGGCGTTGAACGCCAAGTTCATGCTGCTGTCTGGAGTTAAACGCCAGAAAAACGTCATGATCCGGAGTTGAACGCCCAAAACACGTCATAACTCAGAGTTCAACTCCAAGAGAAGCCTCAGCTCGTGGATAGATCAAGCTCAGCCCAAGCACACACCAAGTGGGCCCCGGAAGTGGATTTATGCATCAATTACTTACTCATGTAAACCCTAGTAGCTAGTCTAGTATATATAGGATGAATTACTAATGTATTAGACATCTTTGGTCTCAGTTTTGTTTTATTCTTCATCCGAAGAGATCATTGATCACGGTTTAGGGGGCTGGCCATTCGGCCATGCCTGAACCTCTTTCACTTATGTATTTTCAACGGTGGAGTTTCTGCACACCATAGCTTAAGGGTGTGGAGCTCTGCTGTACCTCAAGTATTAATGAAGTTCTATTTTCTTTTATTCGGTCTCTATCTTATTCTTATTCCAAGATATTCATTTGTACCCAAGAACATGATGAATGTGATGAGTAAATAACCCTCATTGTCATTCTCACTTATGAACGCGCGTGATTGACAACCACTTCCGTTCTACATGCAACAAGGCTTGAATGTGTATCTCTTAGATTCCCCAACAGAATCTTCGTGGTATAAGCTAGATAGATGACGGCATTTATGAGGATCCGGAAAGTCCAACCTTGTCTGTGGTGTTCCGAGTAGGATCCTGGGAATCCGGAAAGTCTCACCTTGTCTGTGGTATTCCGAGTAGGATTCCGGTAATGAATGACTGTGACGTGCTTCAAACTTGCAACCTGCTGGGCGTTAGTGACAGACGCAAAAGAATCAAGGGATTCTATTCCAGTAGGAGCGGGAACCAACCGGTGATTGGCCGTACTGTGACAGAGTGCGTGAGCATTAGCTTTCACTGCGAGGATGGGATGTAGCCATCAACCATGGGTGATGCCTCCAGATTGATTAGCTGTGCGAGTGACAGCCGCATAGGATATTTTCCCGAGAGGATGAAAGTAGCCACAGCTGATGGTGAACCCCTATATACAGCTTGCCATGGAAAGGAGTAAGAAGGATTGAGTAGAAGCAGTGGGAAGGCAGGCGTCCTTGAGCCATACAGCATCTTCATATACTTAACTGAAATTCCTATCAATGAATCTACATAAGTCTTCTATCCTTTTTATTATTTATTTTCTTATTTCTATTTTCGAAACCCATAAATCAATATTTAATCTGCCTGACTGAGATTTACAAGGTGGCTATAGCTTGCTTCATACCAACAATCTCTGTGGATTCGACCCTTACTCACGTAAGGTTTATTACTTGGACGACCCAGTACACTTGCTGGCTAGTTGAACGGAGTTGTGAAAATAAACAGTGCCCTAAGGGTATACTCATACAAGTACAAAGAACATAAGGATCACAATTTCGTCCACCAAGTTTTTGGCGCCGTTGCCGTGGATTGTTCGAGTATGGACAACTGACGGTTCATCTTGTTGCTCAGATTAGGTAATTTTCTTTTCAAAATCTTTTTCAAAATTTTTTCTTTTATTTTTCGTTTTTCATAACATTATTTCCGAAAAAAAATTGATAAAAATACAAAAAAATTAGAAAATCATGAAAATCATAAAAATAAAAAAAATATTTTGTGTTTCTTGTTTGAGTCTTGTGTTAATTTTTAAGTTTGGTGTCAATTGCATGCTTTTAAAAATTTTTTCTTGTATCTTTTCGAAAATCTCATGCATTTATAGTGTTCTTCATGATCTTCAAGTTGTTCTTGACAAGTCTTCTTGTTTGATCTTGATGATTTCTTGTTTTGTGTTGTTTGTTGTTTTTCATGTGCATCTTTGCATCCATAATTTCCATGCATTAAAAATTTCTAAGTTTGGTGTCTTGCATGTTTTCTTTGCATCAAAAATTTTTCAAAATTATGTTCTTGATGTTCATCATGATCTTTATAGTGTTCTTGCATGCATCTTGTGCCTTGATCCAAAATTTTCATGTTTTGGGTCATTTTTGCGTTTTTCTTTAAAAATTTAAAAATCAAAATAAAAAAATATCTTTTTCTTATTTCCCTCCAAATTTTCGAAATTTTGGGTTGACTTGGTCAAAAATTTTCAAAATTAGTTGTTTCTTACAAGTCAAGTCAAAATTTCATTTTTAAAAAAATCTTATCTTTTCAAAATCTTTTTCAAAAATCATATCTTTTCATTTTTTTTATAAATTTCGAAAATTTCAAAAATCTTTTTCAAAATATTTTCAAAATCTTTTTCTTATCTTTATATCAAATTTTCGAAAATTAGCTAACAATTAATGTGATTGGTTCAAAAATTTTAAGTTTGTTACTTTCTTGTTAAGAAAGGTTCAATCTTTAAGTTCTAGAATCTTATCTTGTAGTTTCTTGTTAGTTGAGTCTTTTTAAAAATTAAATCTTTTTCAAAATATCTCTTTCTTAAAAATCTTTTTATCTTTTTATCTTATCTTTTTCAAAAACTTTATCTTTTTCAAAATTTGATTTCAAAATATCTTATCTAACTTCTTATCTTTTTAAATTTTGATTTCAAATCTTTTTCAATCAACTAACTAACTTTTTGTTTGTTTCTTATTTTTTTCAAAACCACCTAACTACCTCTCTCTCTTCTATTTTCGAAAATATCTCTCTCTTTTTCAAAAATTCTTTTTAATTAACTAATTGTTTCAAATTTTGATTTCAATTACATTTATCTCTAATTTTCGAAAATCACTAATTCTTTTTCAAAATTATTTTCGAATTCTCCCTCCTCTTTTCTTCTTCTATTTAATTAATTAATTACTAACACTTCTTTTCACCTCTCTCCATCTAAAAACCGAACCCCCTTCTTCATTCTTCTACCCCCTTTCTTTTTCTACTAACATAAAGGAATCTCTATACTGTGACATAGAGGATTCCTCTCCTTTTCTTGTTTTCTTCTCTTTCATATGAGCAGGAACAGGGATAAAGGCACTCTTGTTGAAATTGATCCAGAACCTGAAAGGACTCTGAAGAGAAAATTAAAAGAAGCTAAATTACAACAATCCTGAAGAGACCTTCTAGAAATTTTCGAACAAGAGAAAGAGATGGCAGAAGAAAATAATAATAATAATAATGCAAGGAGAATGCTTGGTGACTTCACAAAGCCAACGTCCAAGTTTGATGGAAGAAGCATCTCCATTCCTGCCATTGGAGCCAATAACTTTGAGCTTAAGCCTCAACTAGTTGCTTTAATGCAACAAAACTGCAAGTTTTATGGACTTCCATCTGAAGATCCTTACCAGTTTTTAACTGAGTTCTTGCAGATCTGTGACACTGTAAAGACAAATGGAGTTAATCCTGAAGTCTACAGACTCTTGCTTTTCCCTTTTGCTGTAAGAGACAGAGCTAGAGTATGGTTGGATTCACAACCCAAGGATAGCCTGGACTCATGGGATAAGCTTGTCACTGCATTCTTAGATAAGTTCTTTCCTCCTCAAAAGCTGAGCAAGCTGAGAGTGGATGTTCAAACCTTCAAACAAAAAGATGGTGAATCCCTCTATGAAGCTTGGGAAAGATACAAGCAGCTGACCAAAAGATGTCCATCTGACATGTTTTCAGAATGGACCATATTAGATATATTCTATTATGGTCTCTCTGAATTTTCGAAAATGTCATTGGACCATTCTGCAGGTGGATCTATTCACCTGAAGAAAACGCCTGAAGAGGCTCAGGAACTCATTGACATGGTTGCAAACAACCAGTTCATGTACACCTCTGAGAGGAATTCCGTGAATAATGGGGTACCTCAGAAGAAAGGAGTTCTTGAAATTGATGCTCTGAATGCCATATTGGCTCAGAACAAAGTGTTGACTCAACAGGTCAACATGATCTCTCAAAATCTGAATGGATTGCAACATGCATCCAACAGTACTAGAGAGGCAGCTTCTGAAGAAGCTTATGATCCTGAGAACCCTGCCATGGCAGAGGTTAATTACTTAGGTGAACCTTATGGAAACACCTATAACTCATCATGGAGAAATCATCCAAATTTCTCCTAGAAGGATCAACAAAAGCCTCAACAAGGCTTTAACAATGGTGGACGTAATAGGCTAGGCAATAGCAAGCCATATCCATCATCTTCTCAGCAACAGACAGAGAATTCTGAACAAAACACTTCTAATTTAGCTAATATAGTCTCTGATCTGTCAAAGGCCACTTTCAGTTTCATGAATGAAACAAGATCCTCCATTAGAAATCTGGAGGCACAAGTGGGCCAGCTGAGTAAGAAAGTCATTGAAACTCCTCCCAGTATTCTCCCAAGCAATACAGAAGAGAATCCAAAAGGAGAGTGCAAGGCCATTGATGCGATCAACATGGCCGAATGCACAAGGGAGGAGGAGGACGAAAATCCTAGTGAGGAAGACCTCCTGGGACGTCCCTCAAGCAAGAAGGAGTTTCCTATTAAGGATCCAGAGGAATCTGAGGCTCATCTAGAGACCATAGAGATTCCATTAAACCTCCTTCTGCCATTCATGAGCTCTGAAGAATATTCATCCTCTGAAGAGAATGAAGATGTGACTGGAGAGCAAGTTGCTCAATACTTAGGAGCTATCATGAAACTGAATGCCAAGCTGTTTGGTAATGAGACTTGGGAAAGTGAACCTCCCTTGCTTATTAGTGAACTAGATACTTGGATTCAGAGAACTCTACCTCAAAAGAAACAAGATCCTGGCAAGTTCTTAATACCTTGCACCATTGGCACCATGAGCTTTGAAAAAGCTCTATGTGATCTTGGGTCAGGGATAAATCTTATGCCACTCTCTGTAATGGAGAAGCTGGGGATCATTGAGGTACAACCTGCCTTGTTCTCATTACAATTGGCAGATAAATCCATAAGACAAGCTTATGGAATAGTAGAGGACGTGCTAGTAAAGGTTGAAGGCCTTTACATCCCTACTGATTTCATAATCCTAGACACTAGGAAGGAAGATGATGAATGCATCATCCTAGGAAGACCTTTCCTAGCCACAGCAGGAGCTGTGATAGATGTCAACAGAGGTGAGCTAGTCCTTCAATTGAATGGGGACTACCTTGTGTTTCAGGCACATGGCCATCCCTCTGTGACAAAAGAGAGTAAGCATGAAGAGCTTCTCTCAGTTCAGAGTCAAGAAGAGCCCACACAGTCAAACTCTAAGTTTGGTGTTGTGAAGCCACAACCAAACTCTAAGTTTGGTGTCCAAACCCCATATCCAAACTCTAAGTTTGGTGTTGGGAATACCACACTTAAGTTGACCTGATCACCTTGTGGCTCCATGAGAGCCACTGTCAAGCTACTGACATTAAAGAAGCGCTTGTTGAGAGGCAACCCAATTTTATTTATCTAATTTTATTTTATTTTGTTTCTTTGTTATTTTTATGTTTAATTAGGTACATGATCATGAGGAGTCACGAAAAAAATCAAAAAAATTAAAAACAGAGTCAAAAACAGAAGAAAAAAATTTTCACCCTGGAGGGAGCGCAGACTGGCGTTCAACGCCAGTAAGGTGCATCTGGCCGGCGTTCAACGCTAGAACAAAGCACCATTCTGGCGCTGAACGCCCAAAACAAGCAACAACCTGGCGTTAAACGCCAGGATGGTGCACAGAGAGGACATTCTGGCGCTGAACGCCAGAAACAAGCATGAAACTGGCGTTCAACACCAGAAACATGCATTACATGGGCGTTGAACGCCCAGAACATGCACAAATGGGCGTTTAAACGCCAGGATGATGCATGAAGGCATGTTACATGCCTATATGGTGAAGGAATGGTATTTGTTTTCACCTCAGGATCTGTGGACCCCACAGGATCCCCACTTCAGGATCTGTGGACCCCACAGGATCCCCACCTAACATATTCACACCTTACCTTCTAATCCTAGTTTTTGTGAATGTGATTACTCTTCCCTAATGTCACACTTCCCAACATCTTCATCAATCACCTCAATTCCTCTTCCCAATTACCCCATTCACCATTCACATCAACCTCCTCTTCCCCATAAACCCCACCTACCCTCATAAAATTCAAATTCAATTTCCCACCCATTCCCACCCAAAATGGCCGAACACTAACCCTTCCCTCTCCCTATAAATACCCTCCCATTCTTCTTCATTTTCACACAACACAAACCCCTTCTTCACCCACATAGCCGAAACCACTTCTCTCCCTCTCCACCATATCCTCTTCTTCTTCTTCTACTTTTCTTTTCTTTTCTTGCTCGAGGACGAGCAAATTTTAAGTTTGGTGTGGTAAAAGCATAAGCTTTTTTGTTTTTCCATTACCAATGGCATCTAAGGCCGGAGTTTCCTCAAGAAAAGGGAAAGGGAAAGCAAAAGCTTCCACCTCCGAGTCATGGGAGATGGAAAGATTCATCTCCAAGAGCCATCAAGACCACTTCTATGATGTTGTGGTAAAGAAGAAGGTGATCCCTGAGGTCCCTTTCAAGCTCAAAAAGAATGAGTATCCGGAAATCCGACATGAAATTCAAAGAAGAGGGTGGGAAGTCATAACCAACCCCATGCAACAAGTTGGAATATTGATGGTTCAAGAGTTCTATGCCAATGCATGGATCACTAGGAACCATGATCAAAGTATGAACCCGAGCCCAAAGAATTATCTCACAATGGTTAGGGGGAAATACTTGGATTTTAGTCCGGAAAATGTGAGGTTGGCGTTTCACTTACCCATGATGCAAGGTGATGAACGCCCCTACACAAGAAGGGTCAACTTTAATCAAAGATTGGACCAAGTCCTTAGGGACATTTGTGTGGAAGGCGCCCAATGGAGAATAGACTCCAAAGGCAAGCCAGTCCAACTAAGAAGACTGGACCTCAAGCCTGTAGCTAGAGGATGGTTGGAATTCATCCAAAGATCCATCATCCCTACAAGCAACCGATCTGAAGTTACTGTGGATCGGGCCATCATGATTCATAGCATCATGATTGGAGAGGAAGTAGAGATTCATGAAGTCATCTCCAATGAACTCTACAAAATAGCTGACAAGCCTTCACACATGGCACGGCTAGCCTTCCCCCACCTTATATGCCATCTATGTTACTCAGCTGGAGTTATCATAGAAGGAGATGTCTCCATTGAAGAAGACAAGCCCATCACCAAGAAAAGGATGGAGCAATCAAGAGAGGTTCCTCACGGCCCTCAAGGAGAACATGAGGAAGTTCATCATCAACAAATGCCTCAAGGAATGCACTTTCCTCCCAACAATTATTGGGAGCAACTCAGTACCTCTTTAGAAGATTTGAGCCATAATGTTGAACAATTAAGGGTGGAACATCATGAGCACTCCATCATTCTCCAAGAAATAAGAGAAGATCAAAGAGTAATGAGGGAGGAGCAACAAAGGCAAGGAAGGGACATAGAAGAGTTGAAGAACATCATGGGTCCTTCAAGAAGAAGACGCCACTAAGAGGTGGATTCATTCCTTGTTCTTTATTTCTTTCTGTTTTCGGTTTTTAATATTATGTTTATCTATGTTTTGTGTCTTTATTTCATGATCATTAGTATGTAACCATGCCTTAAAGCTATGAATAAAATCCATTAGTCCTTCACCTCTCTTAAAAGAAAAATGTTTTAATTCAAAAGAACAAGAAGTACATAATTTTCGAAATTATTACTGAATTTAATTTAATTATCTTGATGTGGTGACAATGATTTTTGTTTTCTGAATGAATGCTTGAACAGTGCATATGTCTTTGGATCTTGTTGTTTATGAGTGTTAAAATTGTTGGCTCTTGAAAGAATGATGAACAAAGAGAAATGTTATTGATGATCTGGAAAATCATGAATTTGATTCTTGAAGCAAGAAAAAGCAGTGAAAAAAAATGGCAAAAATTTTAAGCAAGGATCCAAGGCTTTGAGCATCAATGGATAGGAGGGCCCAAGGAAATTAAATCCAGGTCTAAGCGGCTAAATCAAGCTGTCCCTAACCATGTGCTTGTGTCATGAAGGTCCAAGTGAAAAGCTTGAGACTGAATGGTTAAAGTCGTGATCTAAAGCTAAAGAGTGTGCTTAAGAGCTCTGGACACCACTAACTGGGGACTCTAGCAAAGCTGAGTCACAATCTGAAAAGGTTCACCCAGTTATGTGTCTGTGGCATTTATGTATCCGGTGGTAATACTGGAAAACAAAGTGCTTAGGGCCACAGCCAAGACTCATAAGTAGCTGTGTTCAAGAATCAACATGCTTAAATTAGGAAATTCAATAACACAATCCAAAATTCTAAGTTCCTAGAGATGCCAATCACTCTGAACTTCAAAGGAAGAAGTGAGATGCCAAAACTGTTCAGAAGCAAAAAGCTACAAGTCCCGCTCATGTAATTAAATTAATATTCATTGATATTTTGGACTTTATAGTATATTCTCTTCTTTTTATCCTATTTGATTTTCAGTTGCTTGGGGACAAGCAACAATTTAAGTTTGGTGTTGTGATGAGCGGATAATTTATACGCTTTTTGGCATTGTTATTACATAGTTTTTAATGAGTTTAAGCTACTTTTAGGGATGTTTTCATTAGTTTTTATGTTAAATTCACATTTCTGGACTTTACTATGAGTTTGTGTGTTTTTCTATGATTTCAGGTAAATTCTGACTGAAATTGAGGGATTTGAGCAAAACTCTGAAAAAGGCTGACAAAAGGACTGCTGATGCTGTTGGATTCTAACCTCCCTGCACTAGAAATGGATTTTCTGGAGCTACAGAACTCCAATTGGCGCGCTCTCAACGGCGTTGGAAAGTAGACATCCAGGGCTTTCCAGCAATATATAATAGTCCATACTTTATCCGAAGATTGACGACGTAACTTGGCGTTGAACGCCAAGTTCATGCTGCTGTCTGGAGTTAAACGCCAGAAAAACGTCATGATCCGGAGTTGAACGCCCAAAACACGTCATAACTCAGAGTTCAACTCCAAGAGAAGCCTCAGCTCGTGGATAGATCAAGCTCAGCCCAAGCACACACCAAGTGGGCCCCGGAAGTGGATTTATGCATCAATTACTTACTCATGTAAACCCTAGTAGCTAGTCTAGTATATAGGATGAATTACTAATGTATTAGACATCTTTGGTCTCAGTTTTGTTTTATTCTTCATCCGAAGAGATCATTGATCACGGTTTAGGGGGCTGGCCATTCGGCCATGCCTGAACCTCTTTCACTTATGTATTTTCAACGGTGGAGTTTCTGCACACCATAGCTTAAGGGTGTGGAGCTCTGCTGTACCTCAAGTATTAATGAAGTTCTATTTTCTTTTATTCGGTCTCTATCTTATTCTTATTCCAAGATATTCATTTGTACCCAAGAACATGATGAATGTGATGAGTAAATAACCCTCATTGTCATTCTCACTTATGAACGCGCGTGATTGACAACCACTTCCGTTCTACATGCAACAAGGCTTGAATGTGTATCTCTTAGATTCCCCAACAGAATCTTCGTGGTATAAGCTAGATAGATGACGGCATTTATGAGGATCCGGAAAGTCCAACCTTGTCTGTGGTGTTCCGAGTAGGATCCTGGGAATCCGGAAAGTCTCACCTTGTCTGTGGTATTCCGAGTAGGATTCCGGTAATGAATGACTGTGACGTGCTTCAAACTTGCAACCTGCTGGGCGTTAGTGACAGACGCAAAAGAATCAAGGGATTCTATTCCAGTAGGAGCGGGAACCAACCGGTGATTGGCCGTACTGTGACAGAGTGCGTGAGCATTAGCTTTCACTGCGAGGATGGGATGTAGCCATCAACCATGGGTGATGCCTCCAGATTGATTAGCTGTGCGAGTGACAGCCGCATAGGATATTTTCCCGAGAGGATGAAAGTAGCCACAGCTGATGGTGAACCCCTATATACAGCTTGCCATGGAAAGGAGTAAGAAGGATTGAGTAGAAGCAGTGGGAAGGCAGGCGTCCTTGAGCCATACAGCATCTTCATATACTTAACTGAAATTCCTATCAATGAATCTACATAAGTCTTCTATCCTTTTTATTATTTATTTTCTTATTTCTATTTTCGAAACCCATAAATCAATATTTAATCTGCCTGACTGAGATTTACAAGGTGGCTATAGCTTGCTTCATACCAACAATCTCTGTGGATTCGACCCTTACTCACGGAAGGTTTATTACTTGGACGACCCAGTACACTTGCTGGCTAGTTGAACGGAGTTGTGAAAATAAACAGTGCCCTAAGGGTATACTCATACAAGTACAAAGAACATAAGGATCACAATTTCGTCCACCACTTCTCTGTCAAGACAACTATTCAATTGAATTAAGATAGAAAGCTTTCTAGCAAAATCAAGAGAAAAGATAGAAGAAGAATGAAAACTATTATTGATCCATTGAATTACAACAAAGCTCCCTAACCCAATGAAAAAGGGGTTTAGTTGTTCATAGCTCTGCAAATGGAATTTGAAATTGAAAAGTACATTGCAGAAGTAAAGTAAAACTTGTAGAGAAAGTGAATTCTGCAGAGAGTTCTAATTTTAGATCTCAATCCGTCCAACCCCAAAAGGAAAAGAAAAAGAAAATACATAAAGCTACAAGAAAAGTGCAGAGAAAGTGAAATCAGGAGTTTGAACTCCCAGAGCCCCCCTCAGGGCCTCTCGAGAGCTCCTTTTCAATCTTTAGAGACTCCTCTATTTATACTCTTCTTCTCCTCTTCAATTCGATCTTCATGTACTTAGATGTGGGTCTTGGCCTTGATTAAAGTATTTAGGAGTGATTCCTTGATGATGGGTGATGAGCGGATAATTTATACGCTTTTTGGCATTGTTTCTAGGTAGTTTTTAGTATGATTTAGTTAGTTTTTAGTATATAATTATTAGTTTTATGCAAAAATTACATTTCTGGACTTTACTATGAGTTTTTGTGTTTTTCTGGGATTTCAGGTATTTTCTGGCTGAACTTGAGAGACCTGAGCAAAAATCTTATTCAAAGGCTGAAAAAGGACTGCAGATGCTGTTGGATTCTGACCTCTCTGCACTCGAAATGGATTTTCTGGAGCTACAAAAGCCCAATTGATGCGCTCTTAATTGAGTTGGAAAGTAGACATCTTGGACTTTCCATCAATGTTTAATAGTCTATACTTTTCCCGAGATTTGATGGCCCAAACTGGCGTTCCAAGTCAGCATAAAAATTCTGGCGTAAAACGCCCAAACTGGCACCAGAATTGGAGTTAAACGCCCAAACTGGCACCAAAGCTGGCGTTTAACTCCAAGAAAAGCCTATGCATGTGAAAACTTCAATGCTCAGCCCAAGCACACACCAAGTGGGCCCCTAAAGTGGATTTCTGCATCATTTACTTATTTCTGTATACCCTAGGTTACTAGTTCACTATAAATAGGACCTTTTACTATTGTATTTTCATCTTTTGATCATCTTTGATCTTGGGATCAGGTCTTTGAACCCTTTTTTGATTGTTTCATGCTATTTGGGAGGCATGGCCATGCCTAGACCTTGTTCTTATGTATTTTCAACGGTGAAGTTTCAACACATCATAGATTAAGGTGTGGAGTTCTGCTGTTCCTCATGAATTAATGTAAGTACTACTATTTTCCATTCAATTCACGCTTATTCTTGTTCTAAGATATTCATTCGTACTTCAACCTGATGGATGTGATGATTCGTGACACTCATCATCATCCTCCCTTATGAACGCGTGCCTGACAACCACTTCCGTTCTATCTGCAAGAGCTTGAGTGTGTATCTCTTGCCCTACTGGTTCACGACACATGGTTGCCTCTCCTGACAATAGAGCTTCCATTTCATGGAATCAGAGTCTTCGTGGTATAAGCTAGAATCAATTGGCAGTATTCTTGAGATCTGGAAAGTCTAAACCTTGTCTGTGGTATTCCGAGTAGGATCTGGGATGGGATGACTGTGACAAGCTTCAAACTCGCGACTGTGGGGTGCAGTGATAGTGCGCAAAAAGATCAATGGATCTTACTCTGACACGATCAAGAACCGACAGTTGATTAGCCATGCGAAAAACTGTAAAGGACCATTTTCACTAAGAGGATGGATGGTAGCCACTGACAACGGTGATCCACCTACATACAGCTTGCCATGGAAAGGAGTATGAATGATTGGATGAAGGCAATAGGAAAGTAGAGGCTCAGAGGGAGCAAAACATCTTCACACGCTTATCTGAAATTCCCACCAATGAATTGCATAAGTATTTCTTTCTTACTTTATGTTCTATTTCGTTCTTTTAATTATCAAAACCCCATAACCATTTGAATCCGCCTGAATGAGATTTACAAGATGACCATAGCTTGCTTCAAGCTGACAATCTCCGTGGGATCGACCCTTACTCACGTAAGGTATTACTTGGACGACCTAGTGCACTTGCTGGTCAGCTGCACGAAGTTGTGTATCACGATTTCGTGTACCAATGGGCGTTGGCAACTAACATCCATATTTTGTATTGGTGCATTTTGGAATGAAATTAGCCTTAACGTTGGTGACCACATTTGTAAAAAAATGTTGGGTCAAACGTTACTTGAAAAAATAAAGTCTGGGTGTTGCCAGTAACGTTTGATTCAACGTTGGTGCACTAACGTTTGCACAATCATGCGTACGTGTTGCCCATGCGTGCGCGTGAATGGTCATATTTGCCATTCCACGCGTGGGCGACGCGTGATGCATTTGCATATTTGCATTATTAGTTAGTTAGTTTAGTTAGTTTTAGCTTAATTTCACTCATTTTCTCTAAATAAACAAGTCCTTTTATGAGTTTTGTTTCCATGCATGATGATATCAAGGAACATGTTAATTCTAGCCAAATTCATGCAAATGTTTTAAGGAATGCATATATGAATGAGTATGAATGAATATCATGGAATTTGTGCATGAATTGGTAAGACTTTGAAGCTATTTCCTTTGTTGATGATAGGTGATGAAACAAGGAAGCATGGAAGCAAGAAGGATGCAAGCTGGGCAAGAAGGAGTTGGCGTTGCCAACTTGGAAGAGGGCTGCGTTATTGAAGGCAACGCCACACACAAGCCACAAACAAGCAAGCTTGGCCCTGGAGGCAACCAAGGAGCAAAGTTGGCGTTGCCAACTTGAAAACCACGTTGCCAACGCCACACACAAGACACAAGCAAGGAACTTAGCCCTGGAGGAAGCAAAGTTGGCGTTGCCAACTTGAAGCTGGCGTTGCCAACGCCCACACAAGGAACTTGGCCCTGGAGGAAGAGCTGGCGTTGCCAACTCTAGAACCACGTTGCCAACGTCCACACAACCAAGCAACAAATGGAGCCCTGGAAGAAAAGGAGCTGGCGTTGCCAACTCAAGAATGGCGTTGCCAACGCCACACAAGAATGCTTGGCTAGGCACCAAGTCTTGGTGCCAACCAAGTTCCAAACGCCCACCAGCCGTGCCAACCAAGTTCCAAACGCCCACCAGCCTTGCCAACCAAGTTGCTAACGTCCACAAGCCTCACCATTCACGTTGCCAACGCCAAAATCAAGTTGCCAACGCCAAGCCTCACCATGCACGTTGCCAACGCCCATAGGCCTTGCCATGCACGTTGCCAACGTGGGAAGCATTGTTTAGAGCCTTGGAAAGGGCTCGAGCACGTTGCCAACGTGCTGAAGAGTAGGAGTTATCCACAACAACGCCAGGAAATTGTGGTGCACGTTGCTAACTTGGAAATACAAGGGAGTGTTTGTCAAAAACGCCGGCAACCTTGGCAGCCTGACCTTACCTCCTTCAATGGAGTATATCTTGAGCTACAAAACTCCAAATGAGGTGATTCCAACGGCATTTGAAAGTAGACATCCAGAGCTTTCCAACCATATATCATAGTATGGGGTTGTCATTCATTTTGAAGCTTCAAAAGCTGGCGTTACCAACGCTGGAAACAAGGGCGTTATCACCAAAAACGTGTGCGATTTTGGCAGCCTGACCATGTCTCCTTCAAACAAGCATAACTTGAGCTACAGAGATCCAAATTGAGTGCTTCCAGTTGCGTTGGAAAGCTGACATTCAGAGCTTTCCAACCATATATAATAGTCTATGGTGGAGCACAAAATTGAAGCCAAACCAGAGTCATCTTTAGACCCTAAAAACAAGAACATGAAGTGAAATTCAAGGGAGCTAGAGATGAGCCTTGGATGTGGGATCGAGCACGTTGCCAACGTGCCACAAGGGGGGCGTGTTTTGCAACAACGCCAGCCCCAAGTCCTTGCCTTGGGAGAGTGATGCACGGGCACGTTGCCAACTTGGGGTTGAGGGTGCGTTATTCACAACAACTTGGCAACAACTTGGCAGCTTGACCTTACCTTCTTTGAGGAACCATAACTTGAGCTAGGAAAGTCCAATTGAGGTGATTCCAGTGGCATTAGAAAATAGACATCAAGAGCTTTCCAATGATATATAATAGTCCATATTGAAGCTGAAGGTTAACACTCAAATTCTGGGCTACATTTAGCATGAAAGTAAGGCCAAGAAGAGGAAAAGCAAGTTGTTGGCAACAACTTGGGCTAGCAACGCCCAAGTCTCATACTTCATGCCCAGGAAATTGTCCTGCACGTTGCCAACGTGCATTTGGCCTGGAGTTAGTGCCAATAACGCCAAGCCAATGGGCCAGAATCATGATGAATGAACCCTTCCTTTCCAAGCCTAGCAACACCTCCAATTGAGCCAAGAATTCAACAATGAGAAAGCCCACATTGCTAACCCAAATTGAAGATCTCTGAAGAGTTTTAGGAGTAGTATAAATAGAAGAGATTGATGTACTTGTAGGGGACTTTTACACTTTTAGATACTTTTTAACACTTAGAATCTTTATTCACTTTTTAGCACTTTTACTTAGCTTATTGTTAGAACTTCCGGGTACTCTCCCGGAAAGCTCATCTTTGGTTTTCTATTGGAATTTTTCTTCTTCATCTTCAAGTCTTAAGCACTTCCTTCTTCTTCTTCTTCTTCCTTTATACTTAGTTTAATTTTGATTTATGGCAATTGTTGTTGAAATTGGAGCAATGACTCACTAAAACCCCATTCATTAGGGGGAAGAGCTCTGCTAGTTACAATGGATTGATGAACTCCTCTTTTCTCCTCAATTCATGAGGTTGATCCAAAGAGGAAACTCTTGTTCTTCAAAGATTCAACCACCATCGAGAGAGGGGTTAATCTATGAGAATTGTGTGGTGAATTTGATAAATGAGCCACATAATTCAGTTTAGAGTTCATCCTTTCATGATTCTCTCAATCAATATACCTTGGTTAGTATGTGAGATGTAACTCTCCATGGTTGAGATTCTGGGAATTGTGTGGCTGGATTAGATTTAAGCTTCATCTCTTCTCATGAACAATTAGATCACGAGAGTGGCAATTGGCTATGTTGAGAGAGATTGAATCACCAAGAGATTGGGGTTCAATCAACCACTTGCCATGGATCTATACCCATGATTGAGGAAGATTTGACTAACATCAATTCATGAAAATTAGCATCTCTGATCCCTAATGATCCTCTCTACCATCAATTCTTACCTCTATTGCTTCTAGTTGTTTAATTTCCCACAACCCAATTCCCTTCTACATTCTGTCAATTTACTATTCTTGTCATTTACATTTTGTTACTTTAATTCTTGCTATTTACTCTTATGTTCTTTAATTTTCTGCACATTTTAGTTCATTACCATTTATCTTTGTTGTCATTTAAGTTTCTTGCAATTTAAGTTTCAGTTATTTACTTTCTTTTTATTTCTATCTTCTAGTTCTTTACATTCCTTGCCATTTAAATTCTTGCAATTATGTTCAAAAGTTACATTAATCACAAAATCAAAATCTTATTCGCTTAACTAAATCTACCATTTAACTAAAGTTGCTTGATCTACCAATCTCCGTGGGATCGACCTCACTCTAAGTGAGTTTTACTACTTGATACGACCCGGTATACTTGCCGGTCATACGTGAAATCTAATTTTTACGTATCAACGCGTCGAACAGGTTTTCACGCGTATGCGTCGCTCAGGCGTTTGCGTGCAAGGCCAAAATGTGCATCTACGTGTACGCGTTAGTGACGCGTACGCATCACCTAAAAATTTCCCAATTCTAGAATTGAATTTCTCATCGCAGGCGTTGGACTTAACGTTGGCTAACCAACGTTCCCTCCAACGTTAACCTTGCCACACGTGCGCGTCACCTACGCGTACGCGTAGATTGTAAAATTTCTACGCTCACGCGTACGCGTCGCCCACGCGTGCGCGTCAATGCTAAATTCTCAAATTTCCAAAAAGCACGCTGTATTGAAAAACGTTGGAGGTAACATTGGTTTACCAACGTTCCCTCCAATGTTGGCACTAGATTCTTGCAGAATGTTCCCTTGCCCCATTTCCTTGCTCTTCCTCTGCATCTTTCCACCTATCATCAACCAAAACACATGCATCAAAACTTTGCTAAATTCACAAGATTTTGCATCAATAATAATAAACAATAAAGCTAGCATAAATCTCATGAAAATGCACAAAATTAACCATGTTTGAGTGATCAAGGCATGTATGAAATTCTTATCGAAATACTTATATTGCCTAAGAAATGCATAAAACTACTCTAAAACAAGCAAAAATGGCTTGTGAAACTAGCCAAGATGCCCTGGCATCACTTATTTAAATCAAATTCCAAAACATAAGTATTTTCATCTTTAAATCAACTTTAAAACATTATTTTTTCTTAAATAATTACACTCAAAATATAATAACTTTCTTAAATAAATAAATTCAAACATAATTCTTTTGTCAATCATTCAATTCAAAGCATAATTCATTATTTTCTAAATAACGTTTCAAACAAGTCTCGGTTTTTATAGAAATTTCAATAGCACCTCCCCTAAAACTTAGACTTTGCCACCCTTTTCAGGTCCCAGCCAAACCAATCCTCAACCCTTTCCAACGGGTTCAAAATCAAATAAGTTTCCAATAAAACAAAATTCATACTTTCGAGTATTAAAATCATTTAAAGACCAAATCAATTTCAGCAACCTCCATTTTAACAAAATCAGTCAATAATTCAATCAATAAATAACCATATTCATCCAAGACGAACCAGATAATTCATAAGACTTGCATAATCCCTAAAAATGCATTTCGCACATCCATATCAATTAATAACAATTCCAATTACAAAAGTAAGTTTTTAGGAAAAGCCCCTACCTCGATAAGCAAAACCACTAACCAAATATTTCAGAGAATTCCTTTTCTCCTTGGCCCGCAATTGAACGGTATTAAATCCAACTATTTCCTGTGTAAGAACCCGAGTTTTCATGAATAAAATTATTTAAATGCCCAAATTAAATTTTGAAAAGTTAGGATGAGAATTTGGGGATTTAAATATGATTTTGGGACTCAGTAGGTCCTTCCGAGTTAGAAAATGTGTTTTTTTGTGAAAAACCGTGAAAAACTGTGAACTAGCAATCGAACCGGTTGAACTGGTTCAAGTCTGCCCGGTACTGCGCAAGAAAAAGTGAGAACGGTCAAACCTCTTAGAAATATATTAGAAATGGAAAATCGGGCGTTAGTGTTAAAGGTTTGGCCCAAAGTTGGGCCAAACGGGCTAAAAACGCTAACGGATTGGACCGGGTCCAAGTTGGGCCCAAACCCAACATATAAAAGGGTTCATTAATGAACCCAAACACTTATAACACTCACATAAACACACTCACACAGCTGAAGAGAAGAAGAAGAAGAGAAACCCCAAGAGCACTATTTACCCATCTCTTCTCTTCGTGATATCTTGAGCTACGATACTCCGATTTGCGTGCCGTCAGCGGCTATTCATTCCTTGTGATGAGCTCTACAAAACCCATATAAGAAACTGGTAAGAAAATCTCGAATACCTCTCAGTTTCTCTCTTCAAAATTTTGGGTTTCTAGGGTTGTGGATTAAGTGAGTTTTTGTGATTTTTGATGTTTAGGTTTGCTCTAATCCTTGCTTAGCTTTAGATTGGTGCTATCAAATCTGTTGGAAAAGGTAATAGCCACTAAATCCTTGTGAAATTATGTTTATGTTGAACCCTAGGTTGATTTGTGGTGATTTGTATGTATATAGCTTGATTATTGTGAGTTTGGAGCTACATTGGTGGATTGATTTTGGTTGAAAGCTCTTTTGGTTCATATTGGGGATCGGCCAAGGTATGGTTTCGATTTTCTCTATGTAGTATATAATATTCATGGACACTTATGCTAGTTGACCCTAAGATAGGATTGAATGTTGTTGGTGTATGAATGATTATATGTGAATTGATGTAAATTGTTGGTGTCATTGGAATATTGTGGTTAAGGATGATTATGGGGAATTGTTGGTGTTAATGAGTATTGATGATTAGTATTGTTGATGAGGTTGTTGGTATTTAAGGATTGATGATGAATAATGGTGTTGTTGGAATTTAATGATTATGGAGGTTGATGAGGAATGTGTGATTTATTATTGGTGATGATGGTTAGTTGATGTGGTTGAATATAGATGATAGATATTGATATTTTGGCTAATTGAAGGTGAGTGTTGAAATTGTTGATAGATGGCTATATTGATGTTGATAGTATGATGTTGGAGTTTGATGTTGAAATTAATAATGATGATGGTTAGTAAGGGTATTATTATGTATTTGGTAGTGATAATTGATGATTATATATGGTGGAGTGGTAAATTGGAGTATGACAAATGGTAAATCTGATATGTGATGGGATTAATGTCGTTTTGGTTGGTTTGGGTTATGAAAGTTGGTAAATTGAGATTCTTGTGAGTTTTGGGTAAAAGCTTATTTTTGGTGAACTTTGTATGATCATAACTTTTTGCCTCGATTTTCAAAATTAGTTGAAATTTGTTTAGAATTGAAGATCTTTGAAAAACCTTTAAATCAATATAAAGTTTGTGAAATTTGAAATTTTGTAGAGAAAGTTATGATCATTCAAATTTGGTGTTGAAAACTTGAAATTCTACAAAGTCACAGAATTATGAGTTTTCTGGTGTGTGAGCACGCACACTCTGCGAAAATTATGACCTGTGCATATGCATAGACCTGTGCGTCCACACACGCAGAGGTAGGCAATCTGCGTGCAGCACTGGCACAGCTTGTGCGTGCGCACACCAATGGGAAAATGCAACCTGTGCGTACGCACAGACTTGTGCGCACGCACACGTTGGGAAGGCCAGTCTGTTGGGGGTGCTAGCACACCTTGTGCGAGTGCACAGACCTTATAAATTTTGGTCCCTGTGCGTACGCACACCCCTGTGCGTACGTACACTTTGAAAATCTTCCTGGGCGTGCGCACGCACACCTCTGTGCGGACGCACGCACCCTGTTTCATAATTTTAAACTTTGTTTTCAACTATTTCACCTTCCCAACAAGGTTGTAAGCTTCTTTAACACCATTTTAAGGCTTTTGGGCTTGATTTTGAGTATGGAAATATGAGGGATAGGTGAAGGGTTTTGCTTAATGATCATTATGAAAGACTAGAGAATGGAGGCTTAGGTTTCTAGTGTACTGGGAATGGGTTTAGTGTAGTGCAAAAGAAGAATGGTGGATGAATTGAGAAGTTGACGAACTAGTGAGTTCGAAATAGAAAGACATGAATAGATGATGGTTTTGATGAGTTAAAAACTTGAAAATGGATGTCTATGGTTGATGGAATGAGAATGAGTGGAAATGTGCTAAGAGGAGTGGCCTCTAAGTTTGATCACGTAATTATGATATGTGTTGTTCTCCATCGTAGGGGCTGTGGCGGTATCCCGCCTACATTCGGATGTGAGGCTTGGCTTTGAGCTTCTCACTCATTTTGATTGCTCCAGAGGAAGGTGGTAGGGCACGTATCCCTCGGAATGTTTCCTTCTGAAAGGAGAAGGTGGTAGGGCACTCTAACGAACAGACTTCTGCCGGTAAAGAAATTCACAAGAATATAATCGCATTGTAAGTATAGTTTCTAGACCAACAGAGAATCCTTTCGTACAAAAGTTTGGTTGTCACAAGTAACAAAACCAAATAAAATTTATAACCGAAGTATTTAAACCTCGGGTCGTCTTCTCAAGGAATTGCAGGGAGGTGTGTTTATTATTGGTTATGGAAAACAGTATTTTTGGGTTTTTGAAAGGTTTGAACAAGAGAAATAAATTGCAGAAATTAATAAATCAATAGCTAAGAAAACTCTTGGCAAGGTATGAAAATTAGAAGTCCTATCCTAGTTATCCTTATCAATTGTGATGATAATTGCTCGTTGCTCCCACTTAGTCAACCTCAAACTATGAAGGTAAGTCAAGTGGATAAATCAATATGAATCCTCAAGTCCTAGTCAATTCCCAAAGAAAGACTAGAGTTAGTGGAATTCAAGTCAATTAGCAACTTCCAATTATCAATTAACAAAAGAGTTTGATAACTCAAGAGTCTCTAATTACTCAACCAAAGCCAAGAATATAGAAAGCTAAATAAAAATCATATATCTGAAATACCTCAAATTGCATTAAGAAAAGAAATCAAATCTAACATGGAAAAGTTCATAAGCCAATTTGGCAACATGAGTCATTAATAAATAAAAGCATTATAGTATCTAAAAGTAAAAGAGAAATCAAAATAAAGAAATATTGAACTTGGTATGAAGAAACAATCCTAATGACTAAAAGAAATCCTAATCCTAAAACCTAAGAGAGAGGAGAGAACCTCTCTCTCTAGAAACTACATCTAATCCTAAAATTGTGAATAATGAATGTTGTATTCTTTGTTGTATGAATTGTTCCCTCATGAATGGATGCATTTCCCCACTTTATAGCCTCTAATCTGTGTTTTTTGGGCTTGGATTTGGACCGAAAAAGGGTCCAGAAATCGCTGGGGGCGACTTCTGCAATTTTTTGCACGTGGGGTCAGTCACGCGTTTGCGTGGGTCACGCGTTCGCGTCATCTGGAGTTTTTCTCTTCCATGCGTCCGCGTCAGTCATGCGTTCGCGTAGTTATGTTTCACGCTAGTCACGCGTTCGCGTCGTTCACGCGTTCGCGTCAATGCCATTTTGCGCAAGGCACGCGGTCGCGTCGTCCATGCGTTCGCGTCGCTGCCAATTCTTCAAAAACTCCATTTTGTGCGTTCCTTCCATTTTGCATGTTTCCTTTCTGTCCTCTAAGCCATTCCTGCCCTATAAAGCCTGAAAATACTCAACACACAGATCACGGCATCAAATGGTAATAAAGGATAATTAAATTTAACATTTTTAAGGGACAGGAAACATATTTTCACATATATCATAAAATAAGGAAGGAATTGTAAAACCATGCAATTCATATGAATAAGTGGGTGAAGAATTGATAAAATCACTCAATTGAGCACAAGATAAATCATAAAATAGTGGTTTATCACACTCTCCCTCAAAATTTTCCTCTTGAGCATGGGTTTTTCTCTGATTGCAACGTGGTAGGGCACTAACCCATGGAATCATGCGACAACCAGAGGAAGGTGGTGGGGCACGCTCCGTCGAAATATTTCTCTCTGAAAGGAGAAGGTGGTAAGGCACTCTCGCTCAGAATTTTCCTCCTTATGCACAATAGAGAGTGATGAGCGGATAATTTATACGCTTTTTGGCATTGTTTTTAGGTAGTTTTTAGTAGGATCTAGCTACTTTTAGGGATGTTTTCATTAGTTTTTATGCTAAATTCACATTTCTGGACTTTACTATGAGTTTGTGTGTTTTTCTGTGATTTCAGGTAATTTCTGGCTGAAATTGAGGGACCTGAGCAAAACTCTGATAAGAAGGCTGACAAAGGACTGCTGATGCTGTTGGATTCTGACCTCCCTGCACTCGAAATGGATTTTCTGGAGCTACAGAACTCCAAATGGCACACTCTCGGCGTTGGAAAGTAGACATCCAAAGCTTTCCAGCAATATATAATATTTCATACTTTATTCGAGATTAGATGACGTAAACTGGCACTCAACGCCAGTTCCATGCTACATTCTGGAGTCAAACGCCAGAAACACGTCACGAACCAGAGTTGAACGCCAGAAACACGTTACAACTTGGCGTTCAACTCCAAAAGAAGCCTCTGCATGTGTAAAACTAAAGCTCAGCCCAAGCACACACCAAAGTGGGCCCCGAAAGTGAATTTCTACATCAATTACTTACTTCTGTAAACCCTAGTAGCTAGTCTAGTATAAATAGAACACTTTACTATTGTATTAGACATCTCTGGATTATTTTTGGATTACCTTATGATCCTTTGATGACGTTCATGGGGGCTGGCCATTCGGCCATGCCTGGACCATCACTTATGTATTTTCAACAGTGGAGTTTCTACACACTATAGATTAAGGGTGTGGAGGTCTGCTGTACCTCGAGTTTTAATGCAATTACTACTATTTTCTATTCAATTCAGTTTATTCCTCTTCTAAGATATTCGTTGCACTTCATCATGATTAATGTGATGATCCGTGACACTCATCATCATTCTCACCTATGAACGCGTGACTGACAACCACTTCCGTTCTACATTAGACCAGGCACATATCTTTTAGATTCCTTAACCAGAATCTTCGTGGTATAAGCTAGAATTGATAGCGGCATTCATGAGAATCCAGAAAGTCTAAACCTTGTTTGTGGTATTCTGAGTAGGATTCAGGGATTGAATGACTGTGACGAGCTTCAAACTCGCGATTGTTGGGCGTGATAACAAACGCAAAAGAATCAAAGGTTTCTATTCCGGCATGATCGAGAACCGACAGATGATTAGCCGTGCTGTGACAGAGCATTTGGACCTTTTTCACTGAGAGGATGGGATGTAGCCATTGACAATGGTGATGCCCTACATACAGCTTGCCATGGAAAGGAGTAGGAAGGATCGGATGAAGGCAGTAAGAAAGCAGAGATTCAGAAGGAGCACAGCATCTTCATACACCTATCTGAAATTCCCAGCAATGGTTTACATAAGTATTTCTATCTTTATTTGCTATTTATTTTTTATTATTATTCGAAAACTCCATAACCATATATTATTCGCCTAACTGAGAATTTCAAGATGACCATAGCTTGCTTTATACCAACAATCTCCGTGGGATCGACCCTTACTCACGTAAGGTTTATTACTTGGACGACCTAGTGCACTTGCTGGTTAGTTGTGCGAGGTTGTGAAGAAAGTGCTGAGTTATAAACACGCATACCAAGTTGAATGCCATTGTTGATGATCACAATTTCGTGCACCAAGTTTTTGGCGCCGTTGCCGGGGATTGTTCGAGTTTGAACAACTAATGGTTCATCTTGTTGCTCAGATTGGGTAATTTTCTTTTTGTTTTATTTTAAAAAAACTTTCAAAAAATTTATCCCTATTTTCAATAAATAAATAAATAAATAAATAAATTATTCTATGACTTCAGAATTTTTAAGAATGGATTCTAGAGTTTCATGTAATATGTTGAAGCTTGGCTGGCCGTAAAGACATATCCAAATCCTTTTGGAATGAGACTTCAACTAATCACCTCAATGCATGTAATGCCATCCTAAAGCTGGCTGGCTATTAAGCCATGTCCAACCCTTGGATTGGAGCTTTAGGCTAACATTGAAATATTCCTGGAATTCTTCTTAAAAATTTTTAAAATTCTTATTTTCTTTTTCCTATATGTTTTTCGAAAAAAAATAATAAAAGACAATACAAAAAAAAATCGTAAAAACATAAAAAATCAAAAATATTTTGTGATTCTTGTTTGACTCTTGTGTCATGTTTTAAGTTTGGTGTCAATTTCATATTCATATTATTCTTGCATTTTTCGAAAATTCATGCATTCATAGTATTCTTCATGATCTTCAAGTTGTTCTTGGTAAGTCTTATTGTTGATCTTGATGTTTTCTTGTTTTGTGTTTTTTGTTGTTTTTCATATGCATTTTTGAATTCTTAGTGTCTAAGCATTGAGAATTTATAAGTTTGGTGTCTGGCATGTTTTTCTTTTCTTGAAAATTTTTCAAAAAATAAATCTTGATCTTCAAAGTGTTCTTGGTGTTCATCTTGACATTCATAGTGTTCTTGCATGCATTAAGTGTTTTGATCCAAAATTTTCATGTTTTGGGTCATATTTGTGTTTTTCTCTCTCATCATTAAAAATTCAAAAATAAAAAAATTATATTTTCCTTATTTCTCTCAAAATTTCGAAAATTTGAGTTGACTTAGTCAAAAATTTTAAAAACTTAGCTATTTCTTACAAGTCAAGTCAAATTTTCAAAATTAAAAATCATATCTTTTCATAAATCTTATCTTTTTAAAATCTTTTTTTCAAAAATCATATCTTTTCCATTTTTTTCTTTGTTTTCGAAAATTTCAAAAAATTTTTTCAAAATATTTTCAAAATCTTTTTCTTATCTTTATATCATATTTTCGAAAATATTATCAACAATTAATGTTTTGATTCAAAAATTTCAAAGTTTGTTACTTTCTTGTTAAGAAAGATTCAAACTTTAAGTTATAGAATCATATCTTGTGATTTCTTGTGAGTCAAGTCATTAATTGTGATTTTAAAATTCAAATCTTTTTCAAAACTAATTTCAATCATATCTTTTTATCATATATTTTTAAATCATATCTTTTTCAAAAATTTGATTTCAAATATCCTTTCTAACTTCTTATCTTCTTATCTATTCAATGTTGATTTTTAAATCTTTTTCAATTAACTAACTAACTTTTTGTTTATTTCTTATCTTTTTCAAAACCACCTAACTACTTTTCTCTCTCTAATTTTCGAAATTATCTCCCCCTTTTTCAAAATTATTCTTAACTTAATTAATTGTTTCAATTTTTAATTTTAATTTTATTTCTTATCTAAATTTTCGAAAATCACTAACTCTTTCAAAATTTATTTTCGAAATTCTCCCTCTCTCATCTTATTCTATTTATTTATTTATTCACTAACACTTCTCTTCATTTCAAGAATCTGAACCCATCTTCACCCTTGTGTTTGGATTCTTAACTCTTTTCCTTCTTTTATTCCTTTCTTCTTCTACTAACATAAAGGAATCTCTATATTGTGACATAGAGGATTCCTCTTCCTTTTCTGTTCTCTTCTTTCTCATATGAGCAAGAACAAGAAAAAAGGTATTCTTGTTGAAGTTGATCCTGAACCTGAAAGGACTCTGAAGAGGAAACTAAGAGAAGCTAAATTACAACAATCCAGAGACAACCTTACTGAAATTTTCGAACAAGAAAAGGATATGGCAGCCGAACCCAACAACAATAATGTAAGGAGGATGCTTGGTGATTATACTACACCTACTTCCAAGTTTGATGGAAGAAGCATTTCAATTCCTGCCATTGGAGCAAACAATTTTGGGCTGAAACCTTAACTAGTTGCTCTAATGCAACAAAACTGCAAGTTTTATGGACTTCTATCAGAAGATCCCTACCAGTTTTTAACTGAGTTCTTGCAGATCTGTGAGACTGTTAAGACTAATGGAGTAGATCCTGAAGTCTACAGGCTCATGCTTTTCCCTTTTACTGTAAGAGACAGAGCTAGAACATGGTTGGACTCACAACCTAAGGATAGCCTGGACTCTTGGGATAAGCTGGTCACGGCCTTCTTGGTTAAATTCTTTCCTCCTCAAAAGCTGAGTAAGCTTAGAGTGGATGTTCAGACCTTCAAGTAAAAAGATGGTGAATCCCTCTAGGAAGCTTGGGAAAGATACAAGCAGATGACCAAAAAGTGTCCTTCTGACATGTTTTCAAAGTGGACCATGATAGATATATTCTATTATGGTCTATCTGAGTTCTCTAAGATGTCACTGGACCATTCTGCAGGTGGATCCATTCAACTAAAGAAAACACCTGCAGAAGCTCAGGAACATATTGAAATGGTTGCAAATAACCAATTCATGTACACTTCTGAGAGGAATTCCGTGAATAATGGGACGCCTCAGAGGAAGGGAGTTCTTGAAATTGATGCTCTGAATACCATATTGGCTCAGAATAAAATGTTGACTCAGTAAGTCAACATGATTTCTCAAAGTCTGAATGGATGGCAAAATGCATCCAACAGTACTAAAGAGGCATCTTTTGAAGAAGAGACCTATGATCCTGAAAACCCTGCAACGGCAGAGGTAAATTACATGGGGGAAGCCTTTGGCAACACCTATAATCCCTCATGGAGAAATCATCCAAATTTCTCATGGAAGGATCAACAAAATCCTCAACAAGGCTTTAATAATGGTGGAAAAAACAGGTTTAGCAATAGCAAACCTTTTCCATCATATTCTCAGCAACAGACAGAGACTTCTGAGCAGAGCACCTCTAACTTAGCAAACATAGTCTCTGATCTGTCTAAGGACACTTTAAGTTTCATGAGTGAAACAAGGTCCTCCATCAGAAATTTAGAGGCACAAGTGGGCCAGCTGAGTAAGAAAGTCACTAAAACTCCTCCTAGTACTCTCCCAAGCAATACTGAAGAGAATCCAAAAAGTGATTGCAAGGCCATTGACATAATCAACATGGCCGAACCTAGAGAGGAAAGAGAGGACGTGAATCCCAATGAGGAAGACCTCAGGGGACGTCTCTCAAGCAAGAAGGAGTTTCTTATTGAGGACTTAAAGGAATCTGAAGGTCATATAGAGACCATAGAGATCCCATTAAACCTCCTTCTGCCATTCATGAGCTCTGAAAACTATTCTTCCTCTGAAGAGGATGAAGATGTAACTGGAGAGCAAGTTGCTCAATATCTAGGAGCTATCATAAACCTGAATGCCAAATTGTTCGGTAATGAGACTTGGGAAGGTGAACCTCCCTTGCTCATTGGTGAACTTGATACATGGGTTCAGCGAACTTTACCTCAAAAGAAACAAGATCCTGGTAAATTCTTAATACCCTGTACCATAGGCACCATGACCTTTGAAAAGACTCTGTGTGACCTAGGGTCAGGCATAAATCTTATGCCACTCTCTGTAATGGAGAAGCTGGGGATCATTGAGGTACAACTTGCCATATTCTCATTGCAAATGGCAGACAAGTCAGTAAGACAAGCTTATGGATTGGTAGAGGACGTGTTGGTAAAGGTTGAAGGCCTTTACATCCCTGCTGATTTCATAATCATAGACACTAGGAAGGAGGAGAATGAATGCATCATCCTTGGAAGACCTTTCCTAACCACAGCAGGAGCTGTGATAGATGTTAACAGAGGAGAATTAGTCCTTCAATTGAATGGGGACTACCTTGTGTTTAAGACCCAAGGGTGTTCTTCTTTAACAATGGAGAGGAAGCATGAAAAGCTTCTCTCAGTACAGAGTCAAACAGAGCCCCCACAATCAAACTCTAAGTTTGGTGTTGGGAGGCCACAGCCAAACTCTAAGTTTGATGTTGAATCCCAACATTCTAACTCTAAGTTTGGTGTTGGGAGTCTACAATATTGACCTGATCACCTTTGAGGCTCCATGAGAGCCCACTGTCAAGCTAGTGACATTAAAGGAGCGCTTATTGGGAGGTAACCCAATTTTTTATTTATCTTATTTTATTTTTCTTTTATTGTTCTTTTATGTTTTATTAGGTTCATGATCATGTGTAGTCACAAAATAAATATTAAAATTAAAAATAGGATCAAAAACAGCAGAAGAAAAAGCACACCCTGGAGGAAGGGTTTACTGGCGTTTAAACGCCAGTAAGGAGCATCTGGCTGGCGTTCAACACCAGAACAGAGCATGGATCTGGCGTTGAACGCCAGAAACAAACAACATCCTGGCGTTTAAACGCCAGGAAAATACCCTGAGAAGAGTTGGCACTGAACGCCAGAAACAAGCATGGAACTGGCGTTCAACGCCAGAAACATGCTGCAAATGGGTGTTGAACGCCCAAAACAAGCATGAAGCTGGCGTTCAATGCTAGAAACAAGCATCAATCTGGCATTGAACGCCAGGATTGCATGCAGAGGGCATTTTACATGCCTCATTGGTGCAGGGATGTAAATCCTTGACACCTCAGGATCTGTGGACCCTACAGGATCCCCACCTACCTCAACTCACCTTCTCTCTTCTTCACTAATCACCTCAATCTCTCTTCCCCATCACCTCTTCACCACTCACATCCATCCATCTCTTCCCCACCTAATCCCACCCATATGGCCGAAACATACACATCTCTCCCTCTCCTCCATATCTTCTTCTCCTTCCATTCTTTTCTTCTTTGCTCGAGGACGAGCAACATTCTAAGTTTGGTGTGGTAAAAGCATAGCTTTTTTGTTTTTCCATAACCATTGATGGCACCTAAGGCCAGAGAAACCTCAAAAAAAAAAAGAGATAAGGAAAGATAAAAAAAATTTTCCACCTCCGAGTCATAGGAGATGGAGTGATTCATCTCAAGGGTCCAAAGCTCAGTAGAAGAGCATTTGACTGCACATCAAGAGAGCATGAGGAATTCCCTCATCAAGAAATCTCTGAGATACCTCAGGGGATACATTTTCCTCCACACAACTATTGGGAGCAATTAAGGATAGGAGCACCAAAATCACTAGGGATTAAGCAACAGAGGAAAGGAAGAGACATAAAGGAGCTCAAAAAGCACCATTAGTCCTTCAAAAGGGCGCCACCCTCACTAAGGTGGACTCATTCCTTAACTTCCTTATTCTTATCTCTTTTTTTGATTTTTATGCTTCATGTTTGTCTATGTTTGTGTCTTTACTTCATGATCATTAGTATGTAGTAACTATGTCTTAAGGCTATGAATAATTCTATGAATCATTCACCTCTCTTAAATGAAAAATGTTCCTGATTCAAAAGAACAAGAAGTACATGAGTTTCGAATTTATCCTTGAAATTAGTTTAATTATATTGATGTGGTGACAATACTTTTTGTTTTCTGAATGAATGCTTGAACAGTGCATATTTTTGATCTTGTTGTTTATGAATGTTAAAATTGTTGGCTCTTGAAAGAATGATGAACAAAGAGAAATGCTATTGATAATCTGAAAAATCATGAAATTGATTCTTGAAGCAAGAAAAAGCAGTGAATAGCAAAAGCTTGCGAAAAAAAAGTGGCAAAAAAAATAATAATAGAAAGAAAAAGAAAAAGCAGGCAGAAAAAGCCAATAGCCCTTAAAACCAAAAGGCAAGGGTAAAAATGATCCAAGGCTTTGAGCATCAATGGATAGGAGGGCCCAAGGAAATAAAATCCAGGCCTAAGCGGCTAAATCAAGATGTCCCTAACCATGTGCTTATGGCATGCAGGTCCAAGTGAAAAGCTTGAGACTAAGTGGTTAAAGTCGTGATCCAAAACAAAAGAGTGTGCTTAAGAGCTCTGGACACCTATAATTGGGGACTTTAGCAAAGCTGAGTCACAATCTGAAAAGGTTCACCCAGTTATGTGTCTGTGGCATTTATGTATCCGGTGGTAATACTGGAAAACAAAGTGCTTAGGGCTACGGCCAAGACTCATAAAAGTAGCTGTGTTCAAGAATCAACAAACTTAACTAGGAGAATCAATAACACTATCTGAAATTCTAAGTTCCTAGAGATGCCAATCATTCTAAACTTCAAAGGATAAAGTGAGATGCCAAAACTGTTCAGAAGCAAAAAGCTACAAGTCCCGCTCATCTAATTAGAATTAATATTCATTGATATTCTGAGCTTTATAGTATATTCTCTTCTTTTTATCCTAATTGATTTTCAGTTTCTTGGGGACAAGCAACAATTTAAGTTTGGTGTTGTGATGAGCGGAAAATTTATACGCTTTTTGGCATTGTTTTTAGGTAGTTTTTAGTAGGATCTAGCTACTTTTAGGGATGTTTTCATTAGTTTTTATTCTAAATTCACATTTCTGGACTTTACTATGAGTTTGTGTGTTTTTCTGTGATTTCAGGTATTTTCTGGCTGAAATTGAGGGACCTAAACAAAACTCTGATAAGAAGGTTGACAAAGGACTGCTGATGCTGTTGGATTCTGACCTCCCTGCACTCGAAATGGATTTTCTGGAGCTACAAAACTCCAAATGGCGCGCTCTCAATGGCGTTGGAAAGTAGACAACCAGAGCTTTCCAGCAATAGATAATACTCCATATTTTATTCGAGATTAGATGACATAAACTGGCACTCAATTCCAGTTCCATGCTGTATTCTGGAGTCAAACGCCAGAAACACGTCACGAACCAGAGTTGAACGCCAGAAACATGTTACAACTTGGCGTTCAACTCCAAAAGAAGCCTCTGCACGTGTAAAGCTCAAGCTCAGCCCAAGCACACACCAAGTGGGCCCCAGAAGTGGATTTCTGCATCAATTACTTACTTCTGTAAACCCTAGTAGCTAGTCTAGTATAAATAGGACACTTTACTATTGTATTAGAGATCTCTGGATTATTTTTGGATTACCTTATGATCCTTTGATCACGTTCATGGGGGCTGGACATTCAGCCATGCCTGGACCATCACTTATGTATTTTCAACGGTGGAGTTTCTATACACCATAGATTAAGCGTGTGGAGCTCTGCTGTACCTCGAGTTTTAATGCAATTACTACTATTTTCTATTCAATTCAGTTTATTCCTCTTCTAAGATATTCGTTGCACTTCATCATGATGAATGTGATGATCTGTGACACTCATCATCATTCTCACCTATGAACGCATGACTGACAACCACTTCCGTTCTACATTAGACTGGCCGCATATCTCTTGGATTCCTTAATCAGAATCTTTGTGGTATTGATGAGCGGATAATTTATACGCTTTTTGGCACTGTTTTTAGATAGTTTTTAGTATGATAGATCAAGCTCAGCCCAAACATACGCCAAATGGGCCCCGGAAGTGGATTTATGCATCAATTACTTACTCGTGTAAACCCTAGTAGCTAGTTTATTATAAATGGGACTTTTTACTAGTGTATTAGACATCTTTGGACGTTTTAGTTCTCAGATCATGGGGGCTGGCCATTCGGCCATGCCTAAACCTTTCACTTATGTATTTTCAACGGTGGAGTTTCTACAGACCATAGATTAAGGGTGTGGAGCTCTGCTGTACCTCAAGTTTTAATGCAATTACTACCCTTTTCCATTCAATTCTCTTTATTCTTGTTCTAAGATATTCGTTGCACTTCAACTTGATGAATGTGATGATCCGTGACACTCATCATCATTCTCACCTATGAACGCGCATGACTGACAACCACTTTCGTTCTACCTTAGGCCGGGTGCATATCTCTTGGATTCCTTAATCAGAATCTTCGTAGTATAAGCTAGAATTGATGGCGGCATTCATGAGAATCCGGAAAGTCTAAACCTTATCTGTGGTATTCCGAGTAGGATTCTGGGATTGAATGACTGTGACGAGCTTCAAACTCGTGATTGCTGGGCGTGATGACAAACGCAAAAGAATCAAGGGATTCTATTCCAACATGATCGAGAACCGACAGATGATTAGCCGTGCCGTGACAGAGCATTTGGACCTTTTTCACTGAGAGGATGGGATGTAGCCATTGACAACGGTGATGCCCTACATACAGCTTGCCATGGAAAGGAGTAAGAAGGATTGAAGGAAGAAGTAGGAAAGTTGAAAAAGAAAGGGCACAGTATCTCCATACGCTTATCTGAAATTCCCACCATTAATTTACATAAGTATTTCTATCCTTTTTTATTTATCTTTTAAATATCTAATCCAAATACATTTGAATCCACCTGACTGAGATTTACAAGGTGACCATAGCTGCTTCATACCAACAATCTCCGTGGGATCGACCCTTACTCACGTAAGGTATTACTTGGACGACCCAGTGCACTTGCTGGTTAGTTGTGCGGAGTTGTGAATTGAATTTTAGACACCATGATATTGAGCACCAAGTTTTTGGAGCCGTTGCCGGGGATTGTTTCGAGTTAGAAAAGAATGAATCACAATTTCGTGCACCATGTTTTTGGCACCGTTGCCGGGGATTGTTCGAGTATGGACAACTGACGGTTCATCTTGTTGCTCAGATTAGGTAATTTTCTTTTCAAAAAGTTTTCAAAAATTTTTCAAAAATTTTTTTCTTTATTTTCGTTTTTCAAAAATATAATTTTCGAAAAAAATAATAAAAATACAAAAAATTCATAAAATCATAAAAAGCCAAAAATATTTTGTGTTTCTTGTTTGAGTCTTGAGTCAATTTTTAAGTTTGGTGTCAATTGCATGTTTTAAAAAAAATTATTATGCATTTTTCGAAAATTAATGCATTCATAGTGTTCTTCATGATCTTCAAGTTGTTCTTGGTAAGTCTTCTTGTTTGATCTTGATATTTTCTTGTTTTGTGTTGTATGATGTTTTTCATATGCATTTTTGCATTCATATTGTCTATGCATTAAAAATTTCTAAGTTTGGTGTCTTGCATATTTTCTTTGCATCAAAAATTTTTCAAAAATACGTTTTTGATGTTCATCATGATCTTCAAAGTATTCTTGGTGTTCATCTTGACATTCATAGTGTTCTTGCATGCATCATGTGTTTTGATCCAAAATTTTCATGTTTTGGGTCATTTTTATGTTTTTCTCTCTCATCATTAAAAATTCAAAAATAAAAAAATTATCTTTTCCTTATTTTTCTCCAAAATTTCGAAAATTTGAGTTGACTTAGTCAAAAATTTTTAAAATTAGTTGTTTCTTACAAGTCAAATCAAATTTTCAAGTTTAAAAATCTTATCTTTTTAAAATCTTTTTCAAAAATCATATTTTTTTTATTTTTTATTATTTTCGAAAATTTGAAAAATCTTTTTCAAAATATTTTCAAAATCTTTTTCTTATTTTTACACCATATTTTCGAAAATATCATCAACAATTAATGTTTTGATTCAAAAATTTCAAGTTTGTTACTTTCTTGTTAAGAAAGATTCAAACTTTAAGTTCTAGAATCATATCTTGTGATTTCTTGTGAGTCAAATCATTAATTGTGATTTTAAAATTCAAATATTTTTCAAAACTAATTTCAATCATATCTTTTTAAAACCATATCTTTTAAAATCATATCTTTTCAGAAATATCTTTTCAATCTTATCTTTTCAAAAATCATATCTTTTTATCATATCTTTTATATCATATCTTTTTCAAAATTTTATCTTTTTCAAAAATTTGATTTTAAAATATCTTAACTAACTTCTTATCTTCTTATCTTTTCAAATTTGATTTTAATATCTTTTTCAACTAACTAATTAACTTTTTGTTTGTTTCTTATCTTTTTCAAAACCACCTAACTACTTTTCCCGCTCTAATTTTCGAAAATACCTCCCTCTTTTTCAAAAATTCTTTTTAATTAATTAATTGTTTCAAATTTTAATTTTAATTTTATTTCTTCCTTTAATTTTCGAAATTACTAACCCATTTTTAAAAATTACTTTCGAATTTCTCTCCCCCTCATCTCTTTCTATTTATTTTATTTATTTACTAATACTTTTCTTCATCCTAAAATTCGAACCCCCCTCTCTCTGAGTTTGAATTTTCCTCTTCTCCTTCCTATTCTTCTTCTTTTCTACTCACATAAAGGAACCTCTATATCTGGACAAAGAGGATCCCTATTATTATTTTATGTTCCCTTTTTTTCATACGAGCAGGAGCAAGGACAAGAACATTCTTATTGAAGCAGATCCTGAACCTGAAAGGACTCTGAAGAGGAAGTCAAGAGAAATTAAAATTCAATAATTCAGAGAAAACTTTTCAGAAATTTTCAAAAAAGAAGAGGAGATGGCAGCCGAAAATAATAACAATGCAAGGAGGATGCTTGGTGATTATACTACACCTAAGGCCAGAGAAACCTCAAAAGAAAAAAAAAGAAAAAAAAAAGAGAAAAGAGAAGACAAAAAGCTTCCACCTCCAAGTCATGGGAGATGGAAAGATTCATGTAAAGGGTCTATAGCTTAGTGGTAGAACATTTGACTTCAAATCAAGAGATCCCTGAGATACCTCAGGGGATACATTTTCCTCCACACAATTATTGGGAGCAACTAAGGATAGGAGCACCAAAATCACTGAGGATCAAGCAACAGAGGCAAGGAAGAGACATAGAGGAGCTCAAAAAGCACCATTGGTCCTTCAAGAAGGCGCCACCTTCACTAAGGTGGACTCATTCCTTGTCATTCTTTTTTTGCTTTTCGTTTTTTTTATGTTATATGTTTATTTATGTTTTGTGTCTCTATTACATGATCATTAGTATTTAGTAACTATGTCTTAAGGCTATGAATAATTCCATTAATCCCTCACCTCTCTTAAATGAAAAAAGTTTTTAATTCAAAAGAACAAGAAGTACATGAGTTTCGAATTTATCCTTGAATTTAGTTTAATTATATTAATGTGGTGACAATACTTTTTGTTTTCTGAATGAATGCTTGAACAGTGCATATTTTTGATCTTGTTGTTTATGAATATTAAAATTGTTGGCTCTTGAAAGAATGATGAACATGAGAAATGTTATTGATGATCTGAAAAATTATAAAATTGATTCTTGAAGCAAGAAAAAGCAGTGAAAAAGCAAAAGCTTGCGAAAAAATAAAAAAAAATAAATAAAAAATTGGCGAAAAAATTAGAAAAAAAAAAGAGAAAAAGCAAGCAGAAAAAGCCAATAGCCCTTAAAACTAAAAGGCAAGGGTAAAAAGGATCCAAGGATTTGAGCATCAATGGATAGGAGGGCCCAAGGAAATAAATTCCAGGCCTAAGCGGCTATATTAAGCTGTCCCTAACCATGTGCTTGTGTTATGAAGGTCCAAGTGAAAAGCTTGAGATTGAGTGGTTAAAGTTGTGATCCAAAGCAAAAGAGTGTGCTTAAGAACCCTGGACACCTCTAATTGGGGACTTTAGCAAAGCTGAGTCACAATCTGAAAAGGTTCACCCAGTTATGTGTCTGTGGCATTTATGTATCCGGTGGTAATACTGGAAAACAAAGTGCTTAGGGCCACGACCAAGACTCATAAAAGTAGCTGTGTTCAAGAATCAACATACTTAACTAGGAAAATCAATAACACTATCTGAACTCTGAGTTCCTAGAGATGCCAATCACTCTAAACTTCAAAGGAAAAAGTGAGATGCCAAAACTATTCAGAAGCAAAAAGCTACAAGTCCCGCTCATCTAATTAGAACTAATATTCATTGATATTTTGGAATTTATAGTATATTCTCTTCTTTTTATCCTAATTGATTTTCAGTTGCTTGGGACAAGCAACAATTTAAGTTTGGTGTTGTGATGAGCGGATAATTTATACGCTTTTTGGCACTATTTTTAGATAGTTTTTAGTATGATCTAGTTACTTTTAGGGATGTTTTCATTAGTTTTTATGTTAAATTCACATTTCTAGACTTTACTATGAGTTTTTGTGTTTTTCTGTAATTTCAGGTAATTTCTGGCTGAAATTGAGGGACCTGAGCAAAACTCTGATAAGGAGGCTAACAAAGGACTGCTGATGCTGTTGGAATCTGACATCCCTGCACTCGAAATGGATTTTCTGGAGCTACAGAACTTCAAATGGCGCGCTCTTAACGGCGTTGGAAACTAGACATCCATAGCTTTCCACCAATATATAATAGTTCATATTTTTATTCGGGAATTGACGATGTAAACTGGCGCTCAACGCCAGTTCCATGTTGTTGTCTGGAGTCAAACGCCAGAAACACGTCACGACCCAGAGTTGGACGCCCAAAACACGTTACAACTTGGCGTTCAACTCCAAGAGAAGCCTCATCTCGTGGATAGATCAAGCTCAGCCCAAACATACGCCAAGTGGGCCCCGGAAGTGGATTTATGCATCAATTACTTACTCATGTAAACTCTAGTAGCTAGTTTATTATAAATAGGAATTTTTACTAGTGTATTAGACATCTTTGGACGTTTTAGTTCTCAGATCATGGGGGCTGGCCATTCGGTCATGCCTGAACCTTTCACTTATGTATTTTCAACGGTGGAGTTTCTACAAACCATAGATTAAGGGTGTGGAGCTCTGCTGTACCTCAAGTTTTAATGCAATTACTACCCTTTTCCCTTCAATTCTCTTTATTCTTGTTCTAAGATATTCGTTGCACTTCAACTTGATGAATGTGATGATCCGAGACACTCATCATCATTCTCACCTATGAACGCGCATGACTGACAACCACTTTCGTTCTACCTTAGGCCGGGTGCATATCTCTTGGATTCCTTAATCAGAATCTTTGTGGTATAAGCTAGAATTGGTGGCGGCATTCATGAGAATTCGGAAAGTTTAAACCTTGTCTGTGGTATTCTGAGTAGGATTCTGGGATTGAATGACTGTGACGAGCTTCAAACTCGCGATTGCTGGGCGTGATGACAAACGCAAAAGAATCAAGGGATTCTATTCCAACATGATCGAGAACCGACAGATGTTTAGCCGTGCCGTGACATAGCATTTGGACCTTTTTCACTGAGAGGATGGGATGTAGCCATTGACAACGGTGATGCCCTACATACAGCTTGCCATGGAAAGGAGTAAGAAGGATTGAAGGAAGAAGTAGGAAAGTTGAAAAAGAAAGGGCACAGTATCTCCATACGCTTATCTGAAATTCCCACCATTAATTTACATAAGTATTTCTATCCTTTTTTATTTATCTTTTAAATATCTAATCCAAATACATTTGAATCCGCCTGACTGAGATTTACAAGGTGACCATAGCTGCTTCATACCAACAATCTCCGTGGGATCGATGATGAGCGGATAACTTATACGCTTTTTGGCATTGTTTTTAGGTAGTTTTTAGTAAGTTCAAGCTACTTTTAGGGATGTTTTCATTAGTTTTTATGTTAAATTCACATTTCTGGACTTTACTATGAGTTTGTGTGTTTTTCTGTGATTTCAGGTAATTTCTGGCTGAAATTGAGGGACTTGAGCAAAACTCTGAAAAAGGCTGACAAAAGGACTGCTGATGCTGTTGGAATCTGACCTCCCTGCACTCGAAATGGATTTTATGGAGCTACAGAACTCCAAATGGCGCGCTCTCAACGGCGTTGGAAAGTAGACATCTAGAGCTTTCCAGCAATATATAATAGTCCATACTTTATTCGGAAATTGACGACGTAACTTGGCGTTGAACGCCAAGTACATGCTGCTGTCTGGAGTTAAACGCCGTTGCCGGGGATTGTTCGAGTATGGACAACTGACGGTTCATCTTGTTGCTCAGATTAGATAATTTTCTTTTCAAAAACTTTTTCAAAAATTTTTCTCTTCTTTTTTGTTTTTACAAAAATATTTTCGAAAAAAAATTTTAATAAAAATCCAAAAAAAAATTAGAAAATCATAAAAATAAAAAATATTTTGTGTTTCTTGTTTGAGTCTTGAGTCAATTTTTAAGTTTGGTGTCAATTGCATGCTTTAAAAATTTTTTTCTTGCATTTTTCGAAAATTCCATGCATTCATAGTGTTCTTCATGATCTTCAAGTTGTTCTTGATAAGTCCTCTTGTTTGATCTTGATGTTTTCTTGTTTTGTGTTGTTTGTTGTTTTTTATATGCATTTTTCGTTTGTTAGAGTCCATGCATTAAAGATTTCTAAGTTTGGTGTCTTGCATGTTTTCTTTGCATAAAAAAATTTTCAAAATTATGTTCTTGATGTTCATCATGATCTTCAAAGTATTTTTGGTGTTCATCTTGACATTCATAGTGTTCTTGCATGCATCTTGTGTTTTGATCCAAAATTTTCATGTTTTGGGTCATTTTTGTGTTTTTCTCTCTCATAATTAAAAATTCAAAAAATCAAAAAAATATCTTTTCCTTATTTTTCTCATAATTTTAAAAAATTTGAGTTGACTTAGTCAAAAAATTTTTAAAATTAGTTGTTTCTTACAAGTCAAGTCAAATTTTTAATTTTAAAAAATCTTATCTTTTCAAAATCTTTTTCAAAAATTATATCTTTTTCATTTTTTTTCTATTTTTCGAAAATTTTAAAAATTATTTTTCAAAATCTTTTTCTTATCTTTATATCATATTTTCAAAAATTAGCTAACAATTAATGTGATTGGTTCAAAAATTTGAAGTTTGTTACTTTCTTGTTAAGAAAGGTTCAATCTTTAAATTCTAGAATCTTATCTTGTAGTTTCTTGTTAGTTAAGTCATTTTAAAAATTAAATCTTTTTCAAAATATCTTTTTCTTCAAATTTTTATCTTATCTTTTTATCCTATCCTTCTCAAAATTTTATCTTTTTCAAAATTTGATTTCAAAATATCTTCTCTAACTTCTTATCTTCTTATCTTTTTAAAATTTTGATTTCAAATCTTTTTCAATCAACTAACTAACTTTTTGTTTGTTTCTTATCTTTTTCAAAACCACCTAACTACTTCTCCCTCTTCTATTTTCGAAAATATCTCTCTCTTTTTCAAAAAAAAAAAATTTCTTTTTAATTAACTAATTGTTTCATGTTTTAATTTTAATTACAGTTTATCTCTAATTTTCGAAAATTACTAATCTCTTTTTCAAAATTATTTTCGAAATTTTCCTTCTCCTTTCTTATTCTATTTAATTATTTAATTACTAACACTTCTCTTCACCTCTCTCCATCTAAAAATCCGAATTCTTCTTCATTCTTCTACTCCCTTCTTTTTCTACTAACATAAAGGAATCTCTATACTGTGACATAGAGGATTCCTCTTTCTTTTCTTATTTTCTTCTTTCATATGAGCAGGAACAAGGATAAAGGCACTCTTGTTGAAATTGATCCAGAACCTGAAAGGACCCTGAAGAGAAAATTAAGAGAAGCTAAGTTACAACAATCCAGAAACAACCTTTCAGAAATTTTCGAACAAGAGAAGAAGATGGCAGCCGAAAATAATAATAATGCAAGGAGAAATCTTGGTGACTTCACAAAGCCAACGTCCAAATTTGATGGAAGAAGCATCTCCATTCCTGCCATTAGAGCCAATAACTTTGAGCTTAAGCCTCAACTAGTTGCTTTAATGCAACAAAACTGCAAGTTTTATGGACTTCCATCTGAAGATCCTTATCAGTTTTTAACTGAGTTCTTGCAGATCTGTGAGACTATAAAGACGAATGGAGTTGATCCTGAAGTCTACAGACTCGTGCTTTTCCCTTTTGCTGTAAGAGACAGAGCTAGAATATGGTTGGATTCACAACCTAAGGATAGCCTGGACTCCTGGGATAAGCTGGTCACTGCCTTCTTGGATAAATTCTTTCCTCCTCAAAAGCTGAGCAAGCTAAGAGTGGATGTTCAAACCTTCAAACAAAAAGATGGTGAATCACTCTATGAAGCTTGGGAAAGATACAAGCAGCTGACCAAAAGATGTCCATCTGACATGTTTTCAGAATGGACCATATTAGATATATTCTATTATGGTCTCTCTGAATTTTCGAAAATGTCATTGGACCATTCTGCAGGTGGATCTATTCACCTAAAGAAAACGCCTGAAGAGGCTCAAGAACTCATTGATATGGTTGCAAACAACCAATTCATGTACACTTCTGAGAGGAATTCCGTGAATAATGGGATACCTCAGAAGAAAGGAGTCCTTGAAATTGATACTCTGAATGCCATATTGGCTCAGAACAAAGTGTTGACTCAACAGGTCAACATGATCTCTCAAAATCTGAATGGATGGCAACATGCATCCAACAGTACTAGAGAGGCAGCTTCTGAAGAAGCTTATGATCCTGAGAACCCTGCCATGGCAGAGGTTAATTACATGGGTGAACCTTATGGAAACACCTATAACTCATCATGGAGAAATCATCCAAACTTCTCATGGAAGGATCAACAAAAACCTCAACAAGGTTTTAACAATGGTGGACGCAACATGCTGAACAATAGCAAGCCATATCCATCATCTTCTCAGCAACAGACAGAGAATTCTGAACAAAACACCTCTAACTTAGCCAATGTAGTCTCTGATCTGTCAAAGGCCACTTTCAATTTCATGAGTGAAACAAGATCCTCCATTAGAAATCTGGAGGCACAAGTGGGCCAGCTGAGTAAGAAAGTCATTGAAACTCCTCCCAGTATTCTCCCAAGCAATACAGAAGAAAATCCAGCAGGAGAGTGCAAGGCCATTGATTTAGTCAATATGGCCGAATGCAGAAGGGAGGAGGAGGACGAAAATCCTAGTGAGAAAGACCTCCTGGGACATCCCTCAAGCAAGAAGGAGTTTCCTATTAAGGATCCAAGGAAATCTGAGGCTCATATAGAGACCATAGAGATTCCATTAAATCTCCTTCTGCCATTCATGAGCTCTGAAGACTATTCTTCCTCAGAAGAGGATAAAGATATAACTGGAGAGCAAGTTGCTCAATATTTAGGAGCTATCATGAAGCTGAATGCCAAGTTATGTGGTAATGAGACTTGGGAAAGTGAACCTCTCTTGCTCATTAATGAACTGGATACTTGGATTCAGAAAATTCTACCTCAAAAGAAACAAGATCCTGGCAAATTCTTAATACCTTGTACCATAGGCACCATGACCTTTGAAAAAGCTCTGTGTGATCTGGGGTCAGGGATAAATCTTATGCCACTCTCTGTAATGGAGAAGTTGGGGATCATTGAGGTACAACCTACCTTGTTCTCATTACAATTGGCAGATAAGTCATTAAGACAAGCTTATGGAATAGTAGAGGACGTGTTAGTAAAGGTTGAAGGCCTTTACATCCCTGCTGATTTCATAATCTTAGACACTAGGAAGGAAGAGGATGATTGCATCATCCTTGGAAGACCTTTCCTAGCCACAGCACGAGCTGTGATAGATGTCAACAGAGGTGAATTAGTCCTTCAATTGAATGGGGACTACCTTGTGTTTAAGGCACATGACCATCCCTCTGTGACAAAAGAGAGTAAGCATGAAGAGCTTCTCTCAGTTCAGAGTCAAGAAGGGCCCACACAGTCAAACTCTAAGTTTGGTGTTGTGAGGCCACAACCAAACTCTAAGTTTGGTGTTAAGACCCCATATCCAAACTCTAAGTTTGGTGTTGGGACTATACAACATTGACCTGATCACCTTGTGGCTCTATGAGAACCACTGTCAAGCTATCGACATTAAAGAAGCGCTTGTTGGGAGGCAACCCAATTTTATTTATCTAATTTTTATTTTATTTTATTTTATTGTTATTTTGTGTTTTATTAGGTACATGATCATGAGGAGTCACGAAAAAATCATAAAAAATTAAAAACAGAGTCAAAAACAGCAGAAAAAAATTCGCACCCTGGAGGAAGCACAGGCTGGCGTTCAACGCCAGTAAGATGCATCTAGCTGGCGTTCAACGCCAGAACAGAGCATCATTCTGGCGCTGAACGCCAGAAACAAGCAACATTCTGGCGCTGAACGCCAGGAATGTGCCCAGAGAAGAAAAGCTGGCGCTGAACGCCAGTAACAAGCATGAAACTGGCGTTCAACGCCAGAAACATGCTTTACATGGGCGTTGAATGCCCAGAATGTGCACCACACGGCGTTTAAACGCTAGAATGGTGCACGAAGGCATTTTACATGCTTATTTGGTGCAGGGATGGAATTCCTTGACACCTCAGGACCTGTGGACCCCACAGGATCACCTCAGGATCTATGGACCCCACAGGATCCCCACCTACCATATTCCCACCTTACCTCTTAATCCTATTTTACTCTTCCCCATGTCACACTTCCCAACAACTTCAATCTCTGAATCTCTCTTCCCAATAAACACTCTTTCCCAAAACCCTTCACCAATCACCTCAATCTCTCTTCCCAATTACTCCCTTCACCATTCACATCCATCCACTCTTCCCCATAAACCCCACCTACCTTCAAAAATTCAAAACCAATTTCCCACCCATTCCCACCTTAAATGGCCGAATACACACTACCCCCTCTCTCTATAAATACCCTTCCATTCTACTTCATTTTCACACAACACAACCCCTTCTTCTTTACCTAGGCCGAACCTACATCTCTTCCACCTACCATATTCTCTTCTTCTTCTTCTTCTTCTTCTTCTTCTTCTTCTTCTTCTTCTTCTTCTCTTCTTTCTTCTCTTGCTCGAGGGCGAGCAATATTTTAAGTTTGGTGTGGTGAAAGCATAAGCTTTTTGTTTTTCCATTACCATCAATGGCACCTAAGGCCGGAGTATCCTCTAGAAAAGGAAAAGGGAAGACAAAAGCTTCCACCTCCGAGTCATGGGAGATGGAAAGATTCATCTCCAAGAGCCATCAAGACCACTTCTATGATGTTGTGGCAAAGAAGAAGGTGATCCCTGAGGTCCCTTTCAAGCTCAAGAAAAATGAGTATCCGGAGATCCGACATGAAATCCGAAGAAGAGGTTGGGAAGTCTTAACCAACCCCATGCAACAAGTCGGAATCTTAATGGTTCAAGAGTTCTATGCCAATGCATGGATCACTAGGAACCATGATCAAGGTATGAACCCGAGTCCAAAGAATTATCTCACAATGGTTCGGGGGAAATACTTGGATTTTAGTCCGGAAAATGTGAGGTTGGCATTCCACTTGCCCATGATGCAAGGAGATGAACGCCCCTACACTAGAAGGGTCAACTTTGATCAAAGGTTGGACCAAGTCCTTATGGACATTTGTGTGAAAGGAGCTCAATGGAAGAGAGACTCCAAAGGCAAGCCAGTCCAACTAAGAAGACTGGATCTCAAGCCTATAGCTAGAGGATGGTTGGAGTTCATTCAACGCTCCATCATTCCCACTAGCAACCGATCTGAAGTTACTGTGGGTCGGGCCATCATGATTCATGGCATCATGATTGGAGAGGAAGTAGAAGTTCATGAGGTCATCTCCAATGAAATCTACAAAATAGCCGACAAGCCTTCACCCATGGCACGGCTAGCTTTTCCTCACCTTATTTGCCATCTATGTTACTCAGCTGGAGTTATCATAGAAGGAGACATCTCCATTGAAGAGGACAAGCCCATCACCAAGAAGAGGATGGAGCAAGCAAGAGAGACCCTTCACGGTTCTCAAGAGATGCATGAGGAAGCTCATCATCAAAAAATCCCTGAGATGCCTCAAGGGATGCACTTTCCTCCCAACAACTATTGGGAACAACTCAACACTTCCTTAGAAGATTTGAGCCACAATGTGGAACAACTAAGGGTGGAACATCATGAGCACTCCATCATTCTCCAAGAAATAAGAGAAGACCAAAGGGCAATGAGGGAGGAGCAACAAAGGCAAGGAAGGGACATAGAAGAGCTTAAGAACATCATTGGTCCTTCAAGAAGAAGACGCCACTAAGGTGGATTCATTCCTTGTTCTTTATTTCTTTCTGTTTTTGGTTTTTAATGTTGTGTTTATCTATGTTTTGTGTCTTTACTTCATGATCATTAGTATGTAACCATGCCTTAAAGCTATGAATAAAATCCATTAATCCTTCACCTCTCTTAAATGAAAAATGTTTTAATTCAAAAGAACAAGAAGTACATGAATTTCGAATTTATCCTTGAATTTAGTTTAATTATATTGATGTGGTGGCAATACTTTTGTTTTCTGAATGAATGCTTGAACAGTGCATGTGTCTTTTGATCTTGTTGTTTATGAATGTTAAAATTGTTGGCTCTTGAAAGAATGATGAACAAAGAGAAATGTTATTGATGATCTGAAAATCATGAAATTGATTCTTGAAGCAAGAAAAAGTAGTGAAAAAGAAGAAGCTTGCGAAAAAAAAATGGCGAAAAAAATAGAAAGAAAAAAAAAGAAAAAGCAAAGCAGAAAAAGCCAATAGCCCTTAAAACCAAAAGGCAAGGGTAAAAAGTATCCAAGGCCTTGAGCATCAATGGATAGGAGGGCCCAAGGAAATAAAATCCAGGCCTAAGCGGCTAAACCAAGCTGTCCCTAACCATGTGCTTGTGTCATGAAGGTCCAAGTGAAAAGCTTGAGACTGAGTGGTTAAAGTCGTGATCCTAAGCAAAAAGAGTGTGCTTAAGAGCTCTGGACACCTCTAACTGGGGACTCTAGCAAAGCTGAGTCACAATCTGAAAAGGTTCACCCAGTTATGTGTCTGTGGCATTTATGTATCCGGTGGTAATACTGGAAAACAAAGTGCTTAGGGCCACAGCCAAGACTCATAAGTAGCTGTGTTCAAGAATCAACATGCTTAACTAGGAAAGTCAATAACACTATCCAAAATTCTAAGTTCCTAAGAGACGCCAATCACTCTAAACTACAAAGGAAAAAGTGAGATGCCAAAACTGTTCAGAAGCAAAAAGCTACAAGTCCCGCTCATCTAATTAGAATTAATATTCATTGATATTTTGGAATTTATAGTATATTCTCTTCTTTTTATCCTATTTGATTTTCAGTTGCTTGGGGACAAGCAACAATTTAAGTTTGGTGTTGTGATGAGCGGATAATTTATACGCTTTTTGGCATTGTTTTTAGGTAGTTTTTAGTAAGTTCAAGCTACTTTTAGGGATGTTTTCATTAGTTTTTATGTTAAATTCACATTTCTGGACTTTACTATGAGTTTGTGTGTTTTTCTGTGATTTCAGGTAATTTCTGGCTGAAATTGAGGGACTTGAGCAAAACTCTGAAAAAGGCTGACAAAAGGACTGCTGATGCGGTTGGAATCTGACCTCCCTGCACTCGAAATAGATTTTCTGGAGCTACAGAACTCCAAATGGCACGCTCTTAACGGCGTTGGAAAGTAGACATCCAGAGCTTTTCAGAAATATATAATAGTCTATACTTTAGTCGGAAATTGACGACGTAACTTGGCATTGAACGCCAAGTACATGCTGCTGTCTGGAGTTAAACGCCAGAAAAACGTCATGATCCGGAGTTGAACGCCCAAAACACGTCATAACTCGGAGTTCAACTCCAAGAGAAGCCTCAGCTCGTGGATTGATCAAGCTCAGCCCAAGCATACACCAAGTGGGCCCCGGAAGTGGATTTATGCATCAATTACTTACTCATATAAACCCTAGTAGCTAGTCTAGTATAAATAGGATAAGTTACTATTGTATTAGACATCTTTTGACAGTTTAATCTCTTGACTGTTTAGCCTTTGATTATTCGGTCTCTTGATCACTCAGGGGGCTGGCCATTCGGCCATGCCTGAACTTTTCACTTATGTATTTTCAACGGTGGAGTTTCTGCACACCATAGATTAAGGGTGTGGAGCTCTGCTGTACCTCAAGTTTCAATACAATTACTATTACTTTTTATTCAATTTCCTCTTATTCTTATTCCAAGATATACGTTGCACAACACTTTGATGAATGTGATGATCCGTGACACTCATCATCATTCTCACCTATGAACGCGCGTGATTGACAACCACTTCCATTCTACCTTAGGCTGGGTGCATATCTCTTAGATTACCCAACAGAATCTTCGTGGTATAAGCTAGATAGATGGCGGCATTCATGAGGATCCGGAAAGTCTAACCTTGTCTGTGGTATTCCGAGTAGGATCCTGGGAATCCGGAAAGTCTAACCTTGTCTGTGGTATTCCGAGTAGGATTCCGGTATTGAATGACTGTGACGAGCTTCAAACTCCTGAAGGCTGGGCGTTAGTGACAAACGCAAAAGAATCAATGGATTCTATTCCAACCTGATTGAGAACCGACAGATGATTAGCCGTGCTGTGACAGAGCATTTGGACCATTTTCACTGAGAGGATGGGATGTAGCTATCAACCAAGGGTGATGCCTCCAGACGATTAGCCGTGCAGTGACAGCGCATAGGACCATTTTTCCGAGAGGATCAAAAGTAGCCATTGATGATAGTGATGCCCTACATACAGCTTGCCATGGAAAGGAGTAAGAAGGATTGAAGGAAGAGTGAGTAGTGAAGTAGAGTTTCAAGAGGAACACAGCACCTCCATACACCTATCTGAAATTCCCACTACTGATTTACTTAAGTATTTCTATCCCTTTTTATTTTCTTTTTATTATTAATTTTCGAAACCATAAACCAATTTAATCTGCCTAACTGAGATTTACAAGGTGACCATAGCTTGCTTCATACCAACAATCTCTGTGGGATCGACCCTTACTCACGTAAGGTATTACTTGGATGACCCAGTACACTTGCTGGTTAAGTTGAACGGAGTTGTGTCCACACATAGCCAATAGCCATTAAATAAATCTCATGCAAATACAAAGAGGATCACAATTTCGTCCACCAATCGACCCTTACTCACGTAAGGTATTACTTGGACGATCCAGTGCACTTGCTGGTTAGTTGTGCGGAGTTGTGAATTGAATTTTAGACACCGTGATATTGAGCACCAAGTTTTTAGAGCCGTTGCCGGGGATTGTTTCGAGTTGGAAAAGAATGAATCACAATTTCGTGCACCAGGTATAAGCTAGAATTGATGGCAGCATTCATGAGAATTCGGAAAGTCTAAACCTTGTCTGTGGTATTCCAAGTAGGATTCAGGGATTGAATGACTGTGACGAGCTTCAAACTCGCGATTGTTGGGCATGATGACAAACGCAAAAGAATCAATGGATTCTATTCCGTCATGATCGAGAACCGACAGATGATTAGCCGTGCTGTGATAGAGCATTTGGACCTTTTTCACTGAGAGGATGGGATGTAGCCATTGACAACGGTGATGCCCTACATACAGCTTGCCATGGAAAGGAGTAGGAAGGATCGGATGAAGGCAGTAAGAAAGTAGAGATTCAGAAGGAGCACAACATCTTCATACACCTATCTGAAATTCCCATCAATGATTTACATAAGTATTTCTATCTTTATTTTCTGTTTATTTATTATTATTATTCGAAAACTCTATAACCATATATTATCCGCCTAACTGAGAATTTCAAGATGACCATAACTTGCTTCATACTAACAATCTCCTTGGGATCGACCCTTACTCACGTAAGGTTTATTACTTGGACGACCCAGTGCACTTGCTGGTTAGTTGTGCGAGGTTGTGAAGAAAGTGCTGAGTAATAAACGCGCATACCAAGTTGAATGCCATTGTTGATGATCATAATTTCGTGCACCAGAGAGACTAATCTGGGAGTTGTCGACCGGATTCGCTGTTGAATTTCGCACAGTAACAGACATGTGATGTCACAGTCGATAGGACAGACATTCATCATATGCATCTTATATATATTTGCTTTCTTTGACTACTTGAGTTTGCCTACTTGTATCATATGACTACTTGCTTCTTGAATTACTTGCTACTTACTTGAATACTACCTGTGTTTTCCTTGCTTGTATTATCTGTGGTTGTCTGGTTTGGAGGAGGTTAGGTAGGTGATGGCGATGGGTTCGCATGGAGGATAGGTTGGTGAAGGATGTGGGACAACAGTGTATGGTTAGAGTAGAAGATCCTTTAAGAATAGATTACCCTTTTGATATACTAAGGTTTCAAGTTTGGTTAAGGTTTTACATGTTATGCTTCATTGTTTAGATTACTTTAAGCTTGAACTCTCGTGATGGATATGGAGTCTAGGATTGCCTTCGGCATCCCGAGTTCTTATATCCTACATCACTAGGCACTGTTACCATACTGAGAACCTCCGGTTCTCATACCATAGTTCTGTTGTATTTTTCAGATGCAGATCGTGACCCACTTCGGTGAGTTGTCTAGTTGGTGACAGAAGCGGAGGATCCAGACATCTCTCTTTTGAGTCTTTTGATTTATTTTAAACATGTCTCTCACTTTAGTAGTTTGTTTGGCCTAGAGGCTTGTATTTGAGAGATCAAAACTTATATAAGCTGTTTTTACTGTCTAGTTTCATATATGCTCTGTATATGGCTGGCCGGCTTAAACTCCGTGAGCTGTGGCTAGATTCTTATGATATTATACTACTATATTTTATTATATTACATTTGTTTCTGGAGCTTTAAGTTAGTAGCATTGTTAGCACGCTTTGCGCTTTTCAAATCCTGTTTTGAGCTATATTCTTCATCGGGCTTCTAGATATTATTAATTCCTTCTATATATGATATGTATAAGCTTAGAATTGTCGTAATCTTTGATTAACCTCTGCTTTACGATGTGTGGTAAGGCTTAGGCTAATGGGGGTGTTACATTTAGTGGTATCAGAGCGGTTCGTCCTCGTGAGCCTGAGGGATGGACTGATTGTGCTTCATTGCATACTCTGGGTCATTTTTCTTCCATGCTATTTAGGTTATCTACTTGATATTTCATAGAATGCTTGTTTGTGAGTGCCTTTTTGGGATAATTGAAGCACTAGACCTTTGGTATTGAGACTGATCACCTTGATATCGAATGTTTGGTGTAGACAAGAACCCTAATGGCTACTTACGGAGGAGGTCGTACACGTTCACGAAAAGAGAGTAGGAATGAGCAACCGGCCGATAACCATGCCGAGTTCATGGCGGCAATGGCGAACCTTGCAAACACCATGGAGGCTAACGCTGCTGCAACTCTGCAAGCTGCGCAGAGGTTAGACTAGCCGGCCGAAAACAGAAATAGGAATGGCGAAGAAAATGCAAACGACAATTCTGAAGGGAGCAGAGGCGACACGGGAGATGCTTGATGAGCGGATAATTTATACGCTTTTTGGCACTATTTTTAGGTAGTTTTTAGTAGGATCTGGCTACTTTTAGGGATGTTTTTATTAGTTTTTATGCAAAATTCACATTTTTAGACTTTACTATGAGATTGTGTATTTTTCTGTGATTTCAATTATTTTCTGGCTGAAATTGAGGGACCTGAGCAAAAATCTGATAGGAGGCTGGAAAAGGACTATAGATGCTATTGGATTCTGACCTTCCTGCACTCAAAATGGATTTTCTGGAGATACAGGACTCCAAATGGCACGTTCTCAATTGCGTTGGAAAGAAGACATCCAGGGCTTTCCAGCAATATATAATAGTTCATACTTTATTCGAGTTTAGATGACGCAAACTGGCGTTCAACGCCAGCTCCATGCTGCATTCTGGAGTAAAATGCCAGAAACACGTCACAAACCAGAGTTAAATGCCAAAAACACGTTAGAACTTGGCGTTTAACCCCAAGAGAAGCCTCTACACGTGCAAAGCTCAAGCTCAGCCCAAGCACACACCAAAGTGGGCCCCAAAAGTGGATTTCTGCACTTAGATTTATTTCTGTAAACCCTAGTAGCTAGTTTAGTATAAATAGAACTTTTTACTATTGTACTAAGAGTCTTTTTCCCTATTTTCAAATTCACATGCTATTTGGGGAGGCTGGCCATTCGGCTATGCCTAGACCTTACACTTATGTATTTTCAACGGTGGAGTTTCTACACACCATAGATTAAGGGTGTGGAGCTCTGCTGTTCCTCGAGTATTAATGCAAAGTACTATTATTCTTCTATTCAATTCAGCTTATTCTTGTTCTAAGATATTTGCTGCACTTCAACATGATGAATGTGATGATCCATGACACTCATCATCATTCTCACCTATGAACGCGTAACTGACAAGCACTTCCGTTCTACCTTAGATCGAGCGTGTATCTCTTAGCCTCCATTCCGAAAGATCGGAGTCTTCGTGGTATAAGCTAGAATTAATGGCAGCCATTCCTGAGATCCAGAAAGTCTAAAACTTGTCTGTGGTATTCCAAGTAGGATCTAGAAAGGAACGACTGTGACGAGATTCAAACTCGCGAGTGTTGGGCGTAGTGACAGACGCAAAAGGATCACTGGATCCTATTCCGACATGATCGAGAACCGACAGATGATTAGCCATGTTGTGACAGCACATTTGGACCATTTTCACTGAGAGGATGGGAAGTAGCCATTGACAACGGTGACGCTCTACATACAGCTTGCCATGGAAAGGAGTAAGAATGATTGGATGAAAGCAGTAGAAAAGCAGAGATTCAGAAGGAACACAGTATCTTCATGCGCTTATCTGAAATTCCCACCAATGAATTACATAAGTATCTCTATCTCTATTTTATGCTTTATTTATCTTTATATTCGAAAACCATTATAACTATTGGAATCCGCCTGACTAAGATTTACAAGATGACCATAGCTTGCTTCATACCGACAATCTCCGTGGGATCGACCTTTACTCAAGTAAGGTTTATTACTTGGACGACCTAGTGCACTTGCTGGTTAGTTGTGCAAAGTTGTGAAAAAGAGTGATATTACAATTGTGCATACCAAGTTGTTGGCGCCATTGAGATCACAATTTCGTGCACTAATGCTCCGATGACCTTAGTAACTTTTCTCAAGGTGCATTCACCAAGTTTCAGAGGTTTAACAGATCCTACAGAAGTGGACAACTGGTTCCAAGAAATGGAGTGTGCGCTGTTGGCACAGCATGTCCCGCACAACCAATACGTGGAGTTTGCTGCTTATCAGCTTCGGGAAGAGGCCCAGATTGGGGGCAAGCAGAGTGCCACTTGTTACAGCTTTAAAACGCCGACGTTCCTTGGGATGTGTTCCAAACGACCTTCTACAAGAAGTATTTTCCTGAGTCTGCAAGGGAAGCGAAAAAGATGGAACTTATGCAGCTGAAGCAAGGTTCCTTGTCTGTGGCAGAGTATACGAGCAAGTTTGAGGAACTTTGTAGGTTCTCTAGAGTGTGTCAGGGTGCCCCGGAGACCTATGAAAGTTGGAAGTGTGTCAGGTATCAAAGTGGCTTGAAGGACGACATCAGGATAGCTGTGGCTCCTACGGAGGTCTGTATTTTCTCTGATTTGGTGAATAAGGCAAGAGTGGTTGAAGAGAACGCGAAGACGGTTGCCTCGTTAAGGGACACTCATGGAGTAAACACTAGGAGGGAATGCAACCACAACCTTGGACCAAGGGGACAAGACCTTAAGAAACATGGTGAAGAGAAGCGGTCAAGAGCTTATTCCCCTAATATGAAATGTCAGGAGTGTGGGAACTACCATTCGAATAGGCCATGCCATTTGGGTAGGAGACTATGTTACAAGTGTGGCGCACCAGGACATTTGGTTAGAGATTGTCCACTCCGAAGAACACATGAGGCGGGTCGATCACAACACAGGATTAAGGTTATTACGAAGCCGATGACCAAACCTCAACTTATCTTCATAGTATAGGCTATTGTCATTCGTATCGAAAAAGGTTTTAAAGCTTAGATTGATTTTTAAACCTGGTTTGAAATTATGGTTTGAATGATTTGGTTTTGAATACTAGGACTGGAACTTTTGATCAAATGACACGAATTTAAAAGGAAAGTGAGTCCTAAGATTTTGTTGACTTGTGATTTTAGTTGTAAATTTAGCTTATCAAAAAGGGATTCAAATTTAAAGGTTTTGATTTAAAGGTTTTGATTTAAAGGTTTCAATGAATTTAGGAAAATCAGGCTTTCAGATGATTGACTTACAAAAAAAAAAGGTTTTTTGACTCTTTGATAATGTTTTAACAATGGTCTCATTTAGATTGAACTTGTTTTAAAGATTTTGAAAAATATTATAAAACCGGTATTTGATTTTAAAAAAATTTCGGATTCGTAATGATGATAATCAGAGTAACGCAGTGAAAGTTGTACGCTAAGTTATCAAAGTGTGAGTTCTGGAAGGAAGGAGTGAAGCTCTTAGGTCATGTGGTGAGCGAGGGAGGAATAGCTATAGATCCTTCTAAGGTAGAAACGATGATGGGATGGGAAAGGCCGACAACGGTGACGGAAGCCAGAAGCTTCCTGGGTTTAGCTGGATATTACCGGAGATTTATTGAAGGATTTTCTCGGATTGCATTACCGATGACTAAGTTGACAAGAAAGGAAGCACCTTTTGTTTAGATGTCAGAGTGTGAAGGAAGTTTTCATACTTGGAAGCAGAAGTTAACTTCAGCGCCTGTTTTAATCTTGTTAGAACCTCATGAACCATTCGAAGTATAATGTGATACTCCTCTGAAGGGTTTAGATTGCGTATTGATGCAACACCGGAATGTAGTAGCTTACGCGTGGCGTCGGCTGAGACCGCATGAGGTAAACTACCCAACACATTACTTGGAGTTAGCGGCGATTGCATTTGCACTGAAGATTTGGAAGCACCACTTGTATGGAGTGAGGTTTAGCGTCCTTTTCTAATCATAAGAGTCTCAAGTACATCTTTGATCAGAAAGAGCTTAATATGCGTTAGAGAAGATGGATGGAGTTGCTTAAGGACTATGATTTTGAAATGAGTTATCACTGTGGAAAGGCGAAGGTGGTCACAGACGCCTTGAGTCAGAGGTCTTTAACAATTGCTTGGATGAAAATCAAGGAAGGAGAGCTAGAGGATAAGTTAGTGGATCTTAAGTTGGATATTGGTGAAGTTTCCGGAAAAGCTTGTTTGGGCCAGTTGCAGATTTTAATGCACGTTTAAGACGGAGAATTCAGAAGGCTTAGCAAGATGAGCAGAAGCTTCATAAATTATTCCAGCAAGTTGGTGATAAGAGGCATGGGGATTTCACTAAGGATGATGAAGGGTTATGGAGATATAAGGGGAGAATTTGCATACCGGATGTCGGGAGGTTGAGGCAAGACTTGTTGTCGGCGGTTCATTATAGTGGATTTGCTATTCATCCCAGAATGCAAAGATGTAGTATGACTTAAAGAAGATGTTCTGGTGGCCTGAGATGAAAGGTGATGTAGCTATAGCGGTATCCAAGTGTTTGACGTGTCAGAAGGTGAAGATAGAGCATCAGAAGTTGTCAGGAATGATACAGCCTCTTGAGATAACTCAGTGAAAGTGGGAAGGAATCGCGAGGGATCTTGTGACCGGTTTGCCAAGGACTAGGCTGGGATTTGATACGGTTTGGGTGATCATGGTTCGCTTAAACAAGTCCGCTCATTTTCTGCCTATCCGAGTGAACTGTTCTATGGAGGAGTTGGCGAGAGAGAACATCGACACGGTAGGATGATGGTGAACGAGATGTCTTGGCAACTTGTTGGATTAGCAACGTTGAGAGTAGGATGCTTCATGGAGAATATATATATCCCATCGCGTGATTCGGATTTTCGAGGGCGAAAATCTTTTAAGGAGGGGAGGATGTAAGAACTTGAGTTTCCATGAATAAAATTATTTAAATGCCCAAATTAAATTCCGAAAAGTTAGGATGAGAATTTGGGGATTTAAATATGATTTTTAGACTCAGTAGGTCCTTCCGAGTTAGAAAATGTGTTTTCTGCGGAAAAACCATGAAAAATCGCGAACCGACAGTCGAACCGGTTCAAGTCTGCCCAGTACTGCGCAAGAAAAAGTGAGAATGGTCAAACCTCTTAGAAATATATTAGAAATGGAAAACTGGGCGTTAGTGTTAAAGGTTTGGCCCAAAGTTGGGCCAAATGGGCTAAAAACGCTAACGGGTTGGATCGGGTCCAAGTTAGGCCCAAACCCAATATATAAAAGGGTTCATTAATGAACCCAAACACTCATAACACTCACATAAACACACTCACACAGCTGAAGAGAAGAAGAAGAAGAGAAACCCCAAGAGTACTATTCACCCATCTCTTCTCTTTGCAATATCTTGAACTACGGTGCTCCGATTTACGTGCCATCAGCGGCTATGCGTTCCTTGTGATGAGCTCTACAAAACCCATATAAGAAACTGGTAAAAAAAGCTCAAATCCCTCTAATGAATCCTCTCAATCAAATTTAATTCAAAAGGATAGTCACAAATCAAAGCAAATATAAACCGAGAGTATTTAGACTCCCGCATCGTTCTCTCTAAGAACTAGTGACAACAAGTGCATACAATTTTGGTTGTGGAAAGCAAGGGGGTTTTCAATGATTGAAGTAAACAAGTAAAGAGATAAAAGAACACGACAAAATTGCAATTAATAAACTAATAAAGGAATAAAAGAACTATGTATGTAATATAAACAAGTAATGCTATAAAGTGATGGAAAAGGTAGTTCAAAACATAAATGAAACCTTGACTTGGGATGAGTTATAGAATCCCTTCCTTGCCATAATCACAACTATGATAATTATGATGGATTAATCTCACTAAGTCAACCCTTAACATCGAAGGATAAGTTAAGTGAGCATAGTTGTAATTAATCCACAAATCCTAGCTAACTTACTAAATTAATTAGTAAAAAGCTAGCGTTAGTGGAAACAATAACAACTAACAACCCAAGAATTATCACTAAATGTGGGACATTATGGCTTTAGTAATCCATAAACTCATTTTTTCCAAGCCAAAGGGTAAAAATTATCCCATAACTAAGATTGGCATTTTATCGAACACATAGAGGGCATAAACATAAAACATGGCGAAATTGGAAAAATGGTAAAAGCTATGAACCATAAATGATCAAAATCAATAAAAGCAACTTAAGCAAGAAAATTTTTGTGGATGTTGCAAGAAAATGTAAGCAAACAGAGTTTGCTCCACAATACCAAACTTAAGCTTTGCTTGTCCCAAGCAAATCAATGTGAGTAGGCCTGTTATGAATTGAGACCTTGGCCTTGAATGAATGCAACATGACTAAGGGTAGGACTAAGTGTTCAACACATGTATGAATGTTTTAATGTCATAAAGAACTCTTAGATCTTTGAGGGTTCTTTCAAGTATAAGCTTCAGGGGTCATTTCTATTGATTGTCACCTTGAAGTAGTAAGAGTTGTTTCACTTTCTTTTTGGTTGTGCTTTCTTGACCAGGACTCCAGGTGTTTTGTCTCAAGACAACCCTTTAATTAGGCTTTCGATTAGCACTCCCAAACCAGTTGGTTTTAGGGTACTAGGTGATGAAACACCCCTAAGAATTTACTTGCCCAGGTCTCTTCTTGACACATCTTCACCACAAGCATATACTAGGATCTTTAACTCTTTTTGAGCTTTTTAATGTTTCTTTCCCATCCTAGTAGTTGATGCTCAGAGCCTTGGGTCTTTATTGCTTACTACTTATTGGTTCTATGGATATTCAAGGAGACTAATTACTTTCCATGACTCATTTTCTTTTTAGTTCATTCAAGGTTCTACACTTAGTTCCTTGTTTCTTAGTTTGTTGAATGATCTCTCTTGGCCTTGGTCTCTCTTACTCTTATTTTTGCACAGCTCACATAAACTCTTATGGAGACAAGCTCTACTTTATTTATGTTGAAAAGAAAGACTTGAAATACATTGCATTTTCTTTCTTGTAGATTAAAGGACTCATAAAGGACTTCAAGCATGAAATAAAGCTAAGCAGAAAACATAGACTACCCTAGCATGACTATTTATTCTTGAGAGAAAGTAAATCAAACAAAAGCTTAAACATGATTCAAAAATTAGAGAGTGTCAACCATGGGACTTAACAACCTTGAGCAGCTTAAATCTTCAATTTCATTGGCCCCTTTCCTTTGTCCTTCTTCTTGGAATGGGAGGAGTCATCTTCTTCCTTCTTGGAGGACCCTTCTTGTACTTGAGTGTCCTTAGGCTTCCAAAATCCAAGCCTTCTCATATAGTTTCTTTCATCCTCCTTATGTTTGGCTAGAATCTCTTATTGTCTAGCGCTTAATTCCTCCATCCCTTGCATGAATGTGGGGTATCCAGGGTAAATAGCAGCCATAGCATTGCACAAGTGATTCAGTTTCACATGTGTGTTGATATCATACTGCCTCCTCGAAATAGTTCTGGCATCATAAAGATGTCTGAACTCAGTGAGGTTCCTCTGTTGCCATTTGTTCTGCTCCACTATTTTGTTAAGTGCACTTCTCACTTCCCCCCAGTCGAACTGTTCCTACTGCTCATTTCTCATTTGCTCCCAACTCCCTTGGAGTTGTTGTATGTTCTTATTGACTTGGTCCCATTGCTTTTGTTGATAGTCTTTGAATTGGTTGACATCTTCTCTCAGGTGATACAGGTTTCCCTTCATTTGGTGTACATCTCCTTGCAGTTGTTCCCAGTTGAATCCTTCAGAAAATTGTTGGTATTGGTATTGTGGTGGTGGTGGTTGAAGTGCTAGAAAGTGTAGTTGCTCTTCTGCCTCTTCTTCTTCTTATTCTTCTTGTTGTTGCATATGAGCATGAGCTCTATGCTCTCTGGCCCTCTGAAGTGGGTTGACAGCCAACACTTTGGCCATCTTCTTGGCAGTTATAGGCTTGTCTGGTTTCACAAGCACCTCATCAATGATTTTCTCAACTCTAGCTTCATCATCTAACCTTTGTATGATGCTGGGGAATGCCAACCTTGTGTTGTCACTAGTGCTTTTTAGCACTTTGTTAATGTTGTTGGCAATTAGCTCCCCCACATTGACATTCTCACCTTTCATGATGTTGTATATGAGCACAGCTCTCTCCTTGGTCACCTCTAAAGTGTTAGATGTGGGGATTAGGGATTTCCTCAAAGAATCCAGCCACCCTCTAGCTTGGGGGCTCATATCCCTTCTTCTCAATTGGTTGGGTATCCCATCCTTGTCATTTATCCATTGCACATTCAGCACGTAAATCTCGTTGAGGATTTCATCATATCCAGGGTCTTGTTGCTGCATTCTTTCTTCGTAGCTCTGGGTGGAGCTTGTCCTCTTTACCATTAGCGTCCTCTCTATGCTGGAGGGGCTATAGTCAATGGACTTCCCCCTCACATAGCTAATGTAGCCATAGGGTTATCCTGGCTGAGGCACAACGTTAGCATAAAACTCCCTCACCAAGCTCTCTACTACCTTCCTTGGTGGGTTGCATAGGAGTGTCCAGCCCCTATTGTTAATCTCAATGTTGATCTCAAGATGCTCGTTCCTCCCTAATAGGAATCCAACCTCTGGGATAATTTCTCTCTCACTTGATGTGCGGAAAACGATCCGACACAAAACTCACCGGCAAGTGCACCGGGTCGCATCAAGTAATAATAACTCACGGGAGTGAGGTCGATCCCACAGGAATTGAAGGATTGAGCAATTTTAGTTTAGTGGTTGATTTAGTCAAGCGAACAAGATTTGGTTGAGTGATTTGTGATTTGCAGAATTTAAATTGCATAGAAAGTAAAGGGAATGGGTAATTGGCATGAAATTTAAGAGAACAGGAGTTAAAGTGCTGAATCTTAAAGAACAAGAAATTAAATGGCGGAAACTTAGAACGCAAGAAATGTAAATTGCAAAATCTTAAAATGCAAGAAATGTAAATGGCGTGAATTGTAAAGGGAATTGGGAGTTGGATTTGCAGAAATTAAACAAGGAAAAGTAAAATTGCAACAAGCAGAGAATTAGAGAATGGCTTGGATCAAACCGGATCTTAAACAGAAAAGTAAATGAGCATGGAAACATTAAACAGGGAGTGGTAAATGGGAAATCCGGATCTCAGGACCCAAGAGACTAGAAAACCAAGTCTAGATCTCAACGCCTTCCTAGATCCAACAAGAACAATTGCAAGGAAATTGTAAATTGCAAAGAGATTAGATGAAGAAGCAAGTAACCGAAACTGAAATTCAATTAAGCAGAAAATTAAACAAGATCCCAAGGTGAGATTGAAACAGAATTCCTTCAATTCTCTCCCTAAGATCCGAAGCAAGGAAAGTAAAGAGTGCTTGGCAAGAACAAGGAAGAAGAGAGATCAATTCTCCTCCCCAATTCTCTTGAATTAAAACAACAATGCTAGAATGTAAAAGTGAGCTCCCAATGCCAACCGAAAAGAAAGCTCTATGAAAACTAAAAAGGGAAGCTCCCCGAAGAACTTGAATTCTATCATATTTATACACTTTCTTCAAATGATCTTCAAGCCTTGAGTTGGGCCTTTGCTCTTGGTGGAATTGGGTTGAAAGAGGCCTTGGTTGATTGCTCTTGGAGTTTGGAGAGGAACCAAAGTGAACCAATTGAACTGGGTTGGAGTTTTGCAAAAGTTGGAGTAAAAGTTTGAGCAAAAGTTAGGGGTCTAACTTTTGCTCCAACTTTTCATATCAGCTAGCCTCTTTTGCTGATACCAACGTTGGTGCAAAAGTTAGGGGTCTAACTTTTGCTCCAACGTTGGCCCTTCCTAGTGCACCTATGGCGCCAACGTTAGCCCAAAAGTTAGGGGTCTTACGTTGGCGTAAACTTTTGCCCCTCCCTTGTATTTTCATGTGCCAACGTTAGCCCAAAAGTTAGGGGGCTAACGTTGGCGCAAACTTTTGGTGGCCAGGGAGGTTTTTCTCATGCCAACGTTAGCCCAAAAGTTAGGGGTCTAACGTTGGCGCAAACTTTAGTAGCCCAGGGAGTGATTTTCAAATTCTAACGTTAGCCCAAAAGTTAGGGGTCTAACTTTGAGGCTAACTTTTCACCCAAAAGTTTGTGCAAAAGTTTGAGGGCTAACTTTAGGTCCAACTTTTTGCTTCCTGGTTCAATTTCACTTATTCCATTGTCCTCTCTTTTCTCCTAGCCATTCCTTCTTGCTTCAACCTTTCTCCAAGCTTTCTTCACCTATCATTAATCAACCAAACACATCAAAGCTATGCTTAAAATCATGAGATATTCAATCTTTCACAATATGTATCAAATATAGCATAAAACCTCATGAAATTGCATTAATTCATCTATGGTTAATTCAATCAAAGGAAGCATGAAAATCTACCCAAATTGGCTTGCTTAGACCTCAAGAAAGTGCATAATTCAAGTGAAAGCAAAAGAAAAAGACTAGTGAAACTAGGCTAAGATGACTTGTCATCACAACACACCCAACCATAGAATTGATTTTGGTTGAATGCGGAGAGAAACTTGTATTCATTGAAAGATGAGCTTGAGGATCCAGAAGTTGGTTCCTTGGTTTTTCTTTTCTTTGAGGCTGAGCTTTTTGGTGGTGCCATTGAGTTAAGAGAGTGTGTTTGAGGTTGTGAAAAAAAATTTTTTGTGTGATGTTGTAAGAAAATGTAAGCAAACAGAGTTTGCTCTACAACACCAAACTTAAGCTTTGCTTGTCCCAAACAAATCAATGTGAGTAGGCCTGTTATGAATTGAGACCTTGGCCTTGAATGAATGCAACATGACTAAGGATAGGACTAAGTGTTCAACACATGTATGAATGTTTTAATGTCATAAAGAACTCTTAGATCTTTGAGGGTTCTTTCAAGTATAAGCTTCAAGGGTCCTTTCTATTGATTGTCACCTTGAAGTAGTAAGAGTTGTTTCACTTTCTTTTTGGCTGTGCTTTCTTGACCACGACTCCAAGTATTTTGTCTCAAGACAACCCTTTAATTAGGCTTTCAACTAGCACTCCTAAACTAGTTGGTTTTAGGGTACTAGGTGTTGAAACACCCCTAAGAATTTACTTGCCTAGGTCTCTTCTTGACACATCTTCACCACAAGCATCTACTTGGAGCTTTAACTCTTTTTGAGCTTTTTAATGTTTCTTTCCCATCCTAGTAGTTGATGCTCAGAGCCTTGGGTCTTTATTGCTTACTACTTCTTGGTTCTATGGATTTTCAAGGAGCACCCCTTACTCTTTCTTGTTATACCTTTTATGACTAGTTGCTTTCCATGAATCATTTTCCTTTTAGTTCATACAAGGTTCTACACTTAGTTCCTTGTTTCTTAGTTTATTGAATGATCTCTCTTGGCCTTGGTTTCTGTTACTCTTGTTTTTGCACAGCTCACAGCAACTCTTATGGAGACAAGCTCTACTTTATTTATGTTGAAAAGGAAGCTTGAAATACATTGCATTTTCTTTCTTGTAGATTAAAGGACTCACAAAGGACTTCAAGCATGAAATAAAGCTAAGCAGAAAACATAAACTACCCTAGCATGACTATTTATTCTTGACAGAAAGTAAATCAAACAAAAGCTTAAACATGATTGATGCATTTGCATATTTGCTATATTAGCTAGTTAGTGATGAGCGGATAATTTGTACGCTTTTTGGCATTGTTTTTAGTATGTTTTTAGTAGTTTTAGTTGAGTTTTTAGTATATTTTTATTAGTTTTTAGTTAAAATTCACTTTTCTGGACTTTACAATGAGTTTGTGTGTTTTTCTGTGATTTCAGGTATTTTCTGGCTGAAATTGAGGGTCCTGAGCAAAAATCTGATTCAGAGACTGAAAAGGACTGCAGATGCTGTTGGATTCTGACCTCCTTGCACTCGAAGTGGATTTTCTGGAGCTACAGAAGCCCAATTGGCGCGCTCTCAACGGCGTTGGAAAGTAGACATCCTGGGCTTTCCAGCAATATATGATAGTCCATACTTTGCCCAAGATTTGATGGCCCAAACCGGCGTGGCAAATCAGCCTCAGAAATTCTAGCGTTTAACGCTGGAACTGGCATAAAACTTGGAGTTAAACGCCCAAACTGGCATGAAAGCTGGCGTTTAACTCCAGAAAAGGTCTCTACACGAAAATGCTTCATTGCTCAGCCCAAGCACACACCAAGTGGGCCCGGAAGTGGATTTTTCTGTCATTTACTCATTTCTGTAAACCTTAGGTTACTAGTTCACTATTAATAGGTTCTTTTGACATTGTATTTGCACCTCATGACACTTTACACGTTTTCTTTGTGTACCTTCCACAGCATGAGTCTCTAAACCCCATGGTTGGGGGTGAGGAGCTCTGCTGTGTCTTGATGGATTAATGCAATTACTACTGTTTCTTATTCAATCATGCTTGCTTCCATTCTAAGATATCACTTGTTCTTAACCCGGATGAATGTGATGATCCATGACACTCATCATATTCTCAACTATGAACGTGTGCCTGACAACCACCTCCGTTCTACCTTAGATTGAGTAGATATCTCTTGGATTCCTTAACCAGAATCTTCGTGGTATAAGCTAGAACTGATGGCGGCATTCAAGAGAATCCGGAAGGTCTAAACCTTGTCTGTGGTATTCTGAGTAGGATTCAATGATTGAATGACTGTGACGTGCTTCAAACTCCTAGCAGGCGGGGCGTTAGTGACAGACGCAAAAGAATCGATGGATTCTATTCCGGCCTGACCGAGAACCGACAGCTGATTAGCCATGCTGTGACAGAGCATAGGAACATTTTCACTGAGAGGATGGGAGGTAGCCACTGACAACGGTGAAACCCTACATACAGCTTGCCATGGAAGGAGCCGTGCGTGTTTGATGAAGAAGACAGTAGGAAAGCAGAGATTCAGAAGATGGAGCATCTCCAAAACCCCAACCTATTCTCCATTACTGCAATACAAGTAACCATTTCATGTTCTTTTGGTTTTTACAATCAATCCTGATAATTTTTGATATCCTGACTAAGATTTACAAGATAACCATAGCTTGCTTCAAGCCGACAATCTCCGTGGGATCGACCCTTGCTCACGCAAGGTATTACTTGGACGACCCAGTGCACTTGCTGGTTAGTTGTGCGGGATTGCAAAAGTGTGATTGCAATTTCGTGCACCAAGTTTTTGGCGCCGTTGCCGGGGATTGTTCGAGTTTGGACAACTGACGGCTTATCTTGTTGCTTAGATTAGGACTGTTTTATTTTTATTGGTTTAGAGTCTTTTAGTTGAGTCTAGTTCATATTTTAAGTTTGATGTCAATTGCATGCTTTTGCTTTTCTTTTAATTTTCGATTTTTGCATGTTCTTAGTCCCTTTTTGATTCATAAAAATTCTAAGTTTGGTGTCCTCTTTGTGTTTTTCCCAAAAAAAAAATTTTCGAAAAATTAGTGTTTGATTTTCTGAAAATTTTAAGTTTGGTGTCTTTTTGTGTTTTTCTCTTTCCTCTTTTCAAAAATCAAATCTTTTTCATAAAAATTTTTCAATCATATCTTTTTAATTGCTATTTTCAAAATCTTTTTAATTAACTAATTGATTCAGTTCTCAATTGCTTTGATCTTATTTTCTTTTTGATTTTCGAATTTTTATTTTAACTTTATTTTATTTTATTTTATTTTTTTTCGTTAATTCAAAAAAAAAAATTTATCTGTTTGCAATCATTATCATTTCCCTTTTGTCCGTTATGGACATAAGTGGGATTGATCAGTCCAAAAAGACTCTGGGGTCATATGCTAACCCCATTACAGCTGCTTATGGGAGTAGCATCTGTACACCTCCCATCAAAGCAAGCAGCTTTGAGCTAAATCCTCAACTCATTATCATAGTGCAGCAAAATTGCCAGTATTCCGGTCTTCCACAGGAAGAACCTATTGAGTTTCTGGCACAGTTTTTACAAATTGCTGACACAGTGCATGATAAAGAGGTGGATCAGGATGTCTACAGACTATTACTGTTTCCATTTGCTGTAAAAGATCAAGCTAAAAGGTGGTTGAATAACCAACCTACAGCAAGCATAAAGACATGGAAACAGTTGTCAGACAAATTCCTGAATCATTTTTACCCTCCAAAGAGGATGACACAGCTAAGGCTGGACATCCAAGGCTTTAAACAAGAGGATAATGAATCCCTTTACAATGCCTGGGAGAGGTATAGAGGTATGTTAAGGAAATGCCCCTCTGAAATGTTTTCAGAGTGGGTACAGTTAGACATCTTCTACTATGGGCTTACAGAAAAAGCTCAGATGTCTTTAGACCACTCAGCTGGTGGATCTATACACATGAGGAAGACAATTGAAGAGGCTCAAGAGCTTATAGACACTGTTGCTAGAAACCAATATTTATACTCTAGCAATGAGTTCTCTCCAAAAGAGGAAGTCATGGCAGTAGTCACTGACCCTAATCCTCAAGAACAGATAATTGAGCTTAATCAACAATTGCTCTTGATGACAGAACAGTTAGCAGAATTTAAAGAGATGCTCTATGAAACTAAGGTTGCTAACAAGAACATAGAACTGCAGTTGAATCAAGCAAAACAGCAAATATCTAAACAGATAACAGAGGAATGTCAAGCAGTTCAACTGAGGAGTGGGAAGACACTGAATACCTCTGCTCAAAAGAGCAGAAAGCCAAACAAGGAACAATTGACAAAGGATAACCAAACCACTGTTCAAAATCCCTCTGAGGACAGTAAGAGCCTAGAGAGGAATGTTATTGGCGTTCAAACGCCAGAAAGGGAAGGAAAGCTGGCGTTAAACGCCCATTCCTTGCCCAGTTCTGGCGTTCAAACGCCAGAAAAGGGGGAAAAGTTAGCGTTAAACGCCCATTTTCCACCCAATCCTGGCGTTCAGACGCCAAGGGAGGATCAGACACCTGAGAGTGCTGACAGTAATCCCTCTAAAAAGGCTTCTTCAACCACTTCTGTAAGGAATAAACCTGCAGCATCTAAGGTTGAAGAATATCAAGCCAAGATGCCTTATCCTCAGAAACTCCGCAAAGCGGAACAGGATAAGCAATTTGCCCGCTTTGCAGACTATCTAAGGACTCTTGAAATAAAGATTCCGTTTGCAGAGGCACTTGAGCAAATACCTTCTTATGCTAAGTTCATGAAAGAGATCTTAAGTCATAAGAAGGATTGGAGAGAAACTGAAAAAGTGTTTCTCACTGAAGAATGCAGTGCAGTCATTCTAAAAAGCTTACCAGAAAAGCTTCAAGATCCTGGAAGCTTTATGATACCATGCACATTAGAGGGCGCTTGCACCAAGACAGCCCTATGTGATCTTGGAGCAAGCATCAATCTAATACCTGCATCCACTATCAGAAAGCTTGGGTTGACTGGAGAAGTTAAACCAACCAGGATTTGCCTCCAACTTGCTGATGGCTCCATTAAACACCCATCAGGCATAATAGAGGACATGATTGTCAAGGTTGGGCCATTTGCCTTTCCAACTGACTTTGTGGTGCTGGAAATGGAGGAGCACAAAAGTGCAACTCTCATTCTAGGAAGACCTTTCCTAGCAACTGGACGAACTCTCATTGATGTACAAAAAGGGGAAGTAACCTTGAGAGTCAATGAGGATGAGTTCAAGTTAAATGCTGTAAAAGCTATGCAGCATCCAGACACACCAAATGACTGCATGGGCGCTGACATCATTGACTCTCTGGTAGAAGAGATCAATATGGCTGAAAGCCTAGAATCAGAGCTTGAAGACATCTTCAAGGATGCTCAAACTGATCAAGAAGAACCAGAGGAGGCAAAGAAATTTTCGAAAATTCCTCAGGAAGAGGATAAGCCTCCTAAGCCTGAACTCAAACCGCTACCACCATCCCTGAAATATGCATTTCTGGGAGAGGGTGACACTTTTTCAGTGATCATAAGCTCTGCTTTAAATTCACAGGAAGAGGAAGCACTGATTCAAGTGCTAAGGACACACAAGACAGCTCTTGGGTGGTCCATAAGTGATCTTAAGGGCATTAGCCCAGCTAGATGCATGCACAAGATCCTATTGGAGGATAATGCCAAACCTGTGGTCCAACCACAGAGGAGGCTAAATCTAGCCATGAAGGAGGTGGTGCAGAAAGAGGTCACTAAATTATTAGAGGCTGGGATTATTTATCCTATTTCTGATAGCCCCTGGGTGAGCCCTGTCCAAGTTGTTCCCAAAAAGGGAGGCATGACAGTGGTTCATAATGAAAAAAATGAACTGGTTCCTACAAGGACAGTCACAGGGTGGCGCATGTGTATTGATTACAGAAGGCTCAACACAGCCACCAGAAAGGATCATTTTCCTTTACCATTCATAGACCAAATGCTAGAAAGACTAGCTGGTCATGATTACTATTGCTTTTTGGATGGCTATTCAGGCTACAACCAAATTGCAGTAGATCCTCAAGACCAAGAGAAAACAGCATTTACTTGCCCTTCTGGCATATTTGCCTACAGAAGGATGCCTTTTGGTCTGTGCAATGCACCTGCAACCTTTCAGAGGTGCATGCTCTCTATCTTCTCAGATATGGTAGAGAAATTTCTGGAAGTCTTCATGGATGACTTCTCAGTATATGGAGACTCATTCAGCTCCTGTCTTAACCACCTAGCACTTGTCTTGAAAAGATGCCAAGAGACTAACCTGGTTTTAAACTGGGAGAAATGTCACTTTATGGTGACTGAAGGAATTGTCCTTGGGCACAAAATTTCAAGCAAGGGAATAGAGGTGGATAAGGCAAAGGTAGAGGTAATTGAAAAATTACCACCACCTGCCAATGTTAAGGCAATCAGAAGCTTTCTGGGGCATGCAGGATTCTACAGAAGGTTTATAAAGGATTTTTCGAAAATTGCAAAACCTTTGAGTAACCTGTTAGCTGCTGACACACCATTTGTATTTGACACACAGTGTCTGCAGGCATTTGAGACCCTGAAAGCTAAGTTGGTCACAGCACCAGTTATCTCTGCACCAGATTGGACATTGCCATTTGAACTAATGTGTGATGCCAGTGACCATGCCATTGGTGCAGTGTTGGGACAGAGGCATAACAAGCTTCTGCACGTCATTTACTATGCCAGCCGTGTTCTAAATGATGCACAGAAGAACTACACAATCACAGAAAAAGAGTTACTTGCAGTGGTCTATGCCATTGACAAGTTTAGATCCTATCTAGTGGGATCCAAAATAGTTGTGTACACTGACCATGCTGCTCTTAAATACTTACTCACAAAGCAGGATTCAAAACCCAGGCTTATAAGATGGGTGTTGCTTCTGCAAGAGTTTGATATAGAAATAAGAGACAGAAAAGGGACAGAGAACCAAGTAGCTGATCATCTGTCCCGAATAGAACCAGTAGCTGGGGCGTCCCTCCCTTCTACTGAGATTTCTGAGACTTTCCCAGATGAGCAACTTTTTGCCATTCAGGAAGCTCCATGGTTTGCAGATATTGCAAATTATAAAGCTGTGAGGTTCATACCCAAGGAGTACAGCTACGTGCAGAGAAAGAAATTAATTTCAGATGCCAAGTACTACCTCTGGGATGAACCATATCTCTTTAAGAGATGTGCTGACGGAGTGATCCGCAGATGTGTACCCAGAGAAGAAGCACAAAGGATCCTATGGCACTGCCATGGATCACAGTATGGAGGACATTTTGGAAGTGAGCGAACAGCCACTAAAGTCCTCCAATGTGGCTTCTACTGGCCTACTCTCTATAAAGATTCCCGAGAGTTTGTGCGTAACTGTGACAGTTGCCAAAGAGCTGGCAACCTGCCTCATGGATATGCCATGCCTCAACATGGGATATTAGAGATAGAATTGTTTGATGTATGGGGAATTGACTTCATGGGTCCATTCCCACCATTATACTCAAACACTTACATTCTGGTGGCAGTGGACTACGTATCCAAGTGGGTAGAGGCAATTGCTACACCCACTAATGATACCAAGACCGTGCTAAAATTCCTCCAGAAACACATCTTCAGCAGGTTTGGTGTTCCCAGAGTACTAATCAGTGATGGGGGCACTCATTTCTGCAATAAACAACTATACTCTGCTATGGTTAGATATGGAATCAGCCATAAAGTGGCAACTCCGTATCATCCACAGACAAATGGGCAAGCTGAAGTCTCTAACAGAGAGCTAAAAAGAATCCTAGAACGGACTGTAATAGCCCGAAGAAAGGATTGGGCAAAGAGCTTGGATGATGCTCTGTGGGCATACAGAACAGCATTCAAGACTCCTATAGGAACCTCTCCATACCAATTGGTGTATGGGAAGGCTTGTCATCTGCCCGTGGAACTGGAACATAAAGCCTACTGGGCAACCAGGTTCCTAAACATGGACGCACAGTTAGCTGGTGAAAAGAGATTGCTCCAGCTAAATGAGCTAGAGGAGTTCAGACTCAATGCCTTTGAAAATGCAAAAATTTATAAGGAAAAGGCAAAGAAATGGCATGACAAGAAGTTGTCAACCAGAGTCTTTGAGCCAGGACAAAAAGTTCTTCTCTTCAACTCTAGGCTCAAATTGTTTCCAGGAAAACTCAAATCCCGGTGGAGGGGTCCGTATGTGATTACAGGAGTTTCACCATATGGATATGTTGAGCTTCAGGATATTGATTCTGACAAAAAGTTCATTGTTAACGGAAAGAGAATCAAGCATTATCTTGAAGGCAATTTTGAGCAGGAATGCTCAAAACTGAGACTTGAGTGATTCTCAATGAAGGTCCAGCTAAAGACAGTAAAGAAGCGCTTGCTGGGAGGCAACCCAGTCATTAGGAGGTTATATGAATTGTTTTTACAGAGGCAAGTATCAAAAATGAAGGAATTCACAGAGTTACAGAAGGATTCAGCTCAAAAAGCAGAGAAAAAGGACTTACTGGCGAAAAAACGCCAGTAAGGGACATTTTGGGCGTTAAACGCCAGAATGGGTACCATTCTGGGCGTTTAACGCCAGGAATGGTGCCATTTTGGGCGTTAAACGCCAGAATGGGCACCATTCTGGGCGTTTAACGCCAGGTGTGCAGCATCCTGGGCGTTTAGAAAAACGCCCAGTGATAAAGGCTTTCTGGCGTTTAACGCCATCCAGGGCACCTGGCTGGGCGTTTAACGCCAGCCAGGGCACCCAAAAGGGGCATCAAATGGGCGTTAAACGCCAGAATGGGTGCCATTCTGGGCGTTTAACGCCAGAAAGGTGGGGGACCACAATTTCGTTTTCAACTCAAATTTTTTCAAACTTTCCTTTTCTCACCCATACTTTTCTACAAAATCACACTTCAACCTTTCATCATTCACTTTCAAATCTTCACAAATCAAAACCATTCTTCAAATCTATCTCAAATTAATCCCAAATCTTCTTCAAAAACTCACCCTTTTCTCAAATCCTTTCCATATCTTCTCAAATTTTCTTTCAAATTCTTATTTTTTTTCGAAATCTCTTCTCCCCCTCCCTTATAAATACACGTTTGTTCCCCCTCATTCCACCACACTATTCGAATTTCCTCTTCCTCTCTCTCTCTTCTCTTCTTTCTTTTGCTTGAGGACAAGCAAACCTCTAAGTTTGGTGTGCTTTTCCGTAATCACTAAGCCAAGATTCATCAAGATCATGGCTCCTAAGGGAAAACAAACCAATTTAAGAGGAAGGAAAGAGAATAATCCAAATAATCTTTGGAATCAAGAGAAGTTCTTAACCAAAGAACATGAAGACCATTATCACAAGATAATGGGTCTGAGGTCAGTGATCCCGGAAGTGAAGTTTGATCTGAAAGAAGATGAATATCCGGGGATCCAAGAGCAAATTCAAAACAGAGGATGGGAAGTTCTAACCAATCCTGAGATAAAGGTTGGAAGGAACATGGTTCAGGAATTCTACTCAAATCTGTGGCTAACAGATAAGCAGAGAATGACTGGAACTGCTTACCATACCTACAGAACCATGGTCAGAGGGAAAGTTATGTACTTTCATCTGGACAAAATAAGAGAAATCTTCAAGTTACCTCAACTGCAAGATGATCCTGATTCCTTCAATAGGAGGATGGTGAGAGCAGATAAAGGGTTAGATCAAGTTCTAGAGGACATATGCCTCCCTGGGACTAAATGGATAACCAATTCTAAGGGTGCCCCAAACCAACTCAAGAGGGGAGACCTCAAACCAATTGCAAGAGGTTGGCTAGACTTTATTGGGCATTCCATATTGCCCACTAGCAACCGTTCTGAGGTCACCATCAAGAGAGCAGTGATGATTCATTGCATTATGCTTGGAAAAGAAGTGGAGGTCCATCATGTGATTGCTTGTGAGATCTACACAATTGCAAATAAGAATTCCACTGAAGCCAAACTGGCTTACCCAAGCTTGATCTCCTTGCTCTGTAAAGAGGCTGGGGTGAAGATGGGAGTAGATGAGTTCATACCCATTGAACACCCAATCACCAAGAAGTCAATGGAAGGACAAATGCAAGACAACTCTATCAAAAGGAGGGCGCAGGAGTTCCTCCCTGAATTCCCTGAAATTGGCTACTGGGCCAGCCTAGAAGCATCTATCACCAAGTTGCAAGAAACTATGGAGCAACTGAAGGAAGAACAGCAGAATCAGAACTGCATGCTCTGCAAATTGCTGAAGGAACAAGAGAAGCAGGGGCGTGAACTCCAAGAGATGAAACGCCAAAAGCTCTCCTCTCAAGCTGAGGGAGCATCCACTTCTCAAAATCAAGGTTGTTGAGTCCTAACTCTGTGAAAACCTCTATCATTAGGAGTCTATTTTTGCGTTTTCTTTTGTTTCCTATTCCTATTTTTATTTTTATTTTTTTTATCTCATCTTATATCTATATTTGAGTCTTGTTCTTAATTCATAGTTAATAAAATTTATGCCTTAAAGTTATGAATATCCTATGAATCCATCACCTCTCTTAAATGAAAAATGCTTTAATCACAAAAGAACAAGAAGTACAGGATTTCGAAATTTATCCTTGAAACTAGTTGAATTAGTTTGATGTGGTGACAATACTTTTTGCTTTCTGAATGAATGCTTGAACAGTGCATATGTCTTTTGAATTTGTTGTTTTAAGAATGTTAAAATTGTTGGCTCTTGAAAGAATGATGGAAAAGGAGAACTGTTATTGAGGATCTGAAAAATCATTAAAGTGATTCTTGAAGCAAGAAAAAGCAGTGAAAAAAAAAATTTATTTTCGAAAAAAAAAGAGAGAGAAAAGAAAAAAAAATAAAGTTGTGAACCAAGGCAAAAGGAGTGTGCTTAAGAACCCTGGACACCTCTAATTGGGGACTCTAGCAAAGCTGAGTCACAATCTAAAAAGGTTCACCCAATTATGTGTCTGTGGCATGTATGTATCCGGTGGTAATACTGGAAGACAGAGTGCTTTGGGCCACAGCCAAGACTCATACACTAGCTATGTTCAAGAATCATTATACTTAACTAGGAGAATCAATAACACTATCTGAGTTCTGAGTTCTTATAGATGCCAATCATTCTGAACTTCAAGGGATAGAGTGAGATGCCAAAACTGTTCGGAGGCAAAAAGCTACTAGTCCCGCTCATCTAATTGGAGCTATGTTTCCTTGATATTTTGGAGTCTATAGTATATTCTCTTCTTTTTATCCTATTTTGATTTTCAGTTGCTTGGGGACAAGCAACAATTTAAGTTTGGTGTTGTGATGAGCGGATAATTTGTACGCTTTTTGGCATTGTTTTTAGTATGTTTTTAGTAGTTTTAGTTGAGTTTTTAGTATATTTTTATTAGTTTTTAGTTAAAATTCACTTTTTTGGACTTTACTATGAGTTTGTGTGTTTTTCTGTGATTTCAGGTATTTTCTGGCTGAAATTGAGGGTCCTGAGCAAAAATCTGATTCAGAGACTGAAAAGGACTGCAGATGCTGTTGGATTCTGACCTCCTTGCACTCGAAGTGGATTTTCTGGAGCTACAGAAGCCCAATTGGCGCGCTCTCAACGGCGTTGGAAAGTAGACATCCTGGGCTTTCCAGCAATATATAATAGTCCATACTTTGCTCAAGATTTGATGGCCCAAACCGGCGTGGCAAATCAGCCTCAGAAATTCCAGCGTTTAACGCTGGAACTGGCATAAAACTTGGAGTTAAACGCCCAAACTGGCATGAAAGCTGGCGTTTAACTCCAGAAAAGGTCTCTACACGAAAATGCTTCATTGCTCAGCCCAAGCACACACCAAGTGGGCCCGAAAGTGGATTTTTCTGTCATTTACTCATTTCTGTAAACCTTAGGTTACTAGTTCACTATTAATAGGATCTTTTGACATTGTATCTGCACCTCATGACACTTTACACATTTTCTTTGTGTACCTTCCACAGCATGAGTCTCTAAACCCCATGGTTGGGGGTGAGGAGCTCTGCTGTGTCTTGATGGATTAATGCAATTACTACTGTTTCTTATTCAATCATGCTTGCTTCCATTCTAAGATATCACTTGTTCTTAACCCGGATGAATGTGATGATCCGTGACACTCATCATATTCTCAACTATGAACGTGTGCCTGACAACCACCTCCGTTCTACCTTAGATTGAGTAGATATCTCTTGGATTCCTTAACCAGAATCTTCGTGGTATAAGCTAGAACTGATGGCGGCATTCAAGAGAATCCGGAAGGTCTAAACCTTGTCTGTGGTATTCTGAGTAGGATTCAATGATTGAATGACTGTGACGTGCTTCAAACTCCTAGCAGGCGGGGCGTTAGTGACAGACGCAAAAGAATCGATGGATTCTATTCTGGCCTGACCGAGAACGGACAGCTGATTAGCCATGCTGTGACAGAGCATAGGAACATTTTCACTGAGAGGATGGGAGGTAGCCACTGACAACGGTGAAACCCTACATACAGCTTGCCATGGAAGGAGCCGTGCGTGTTTGATGAAGAAGACAGTAGGAAAGCAGAGATTCAGAAGATGGAGCATCTCCAAAACCCCAACCTATTCTCCATTACTGCAATACAAGTAACCATTTCATGTTCTTTTGCTTTTTACAATCAATCCTGATAATTTCTGATATCCTGACTAAGATTTACAAGATAACCATAGCTTGCTTCAAGCCGACAATCTCCGTGGGATCGACCCTTGCTCACGCAAGGTATTACTTGGACGACCCAGTGCACTTGCTGGTTAGTTGTGCGGGATTGCAAAAGTGTGATTGCAATTTCGTGCACCAGTTAGTATAGTTGGTTTTAGCTTAGTTTCACTCATTTTCTCTAAATAAACAAGTCTTTTTATGAGTTTTGTCTTTATGCATGAGAATACCAAGGAACATGTTGATTGTAGCCAAATTCATGCAAATGATTTAAGGAATACATAAATGAATGAGTATGAATGAATCTCATGAAATTAATTGCATGGATTGGTAAGACTTTGAAGCTATTTCCCTTGTTAATGATAGGTGATGAAACAAGAAAGCATTGAAGCAAGAATGAAGCAAACTGGGCCAGAAGAAGAGGAGTTGTTGGCGTTGCCAGCTTGGAGAAAGGGTGAGTGTTTGAAGGCAACGCCAAGCAACTTGGAAAGCTCATTTGGACGTTGCCAACTTGGAGAAAGGGTGAGTGTTTGGAGGCAACTTGGAAAGCTCATTTGGGCGTTGCCAACTTGGAGGGCAACGCCAAGCAACCTTGGAGTGCACATTTGGGCGTTTCCAACTTGGGCCAGGAAGGAGCTTCGAGGGCGTTGCCAATGTGGGGAGTATAGGCGTTGTTCAAGGCAACGCCAGGAAGGAAAGCTTGGCAGGCACCACACCTTGGATCTCCACCCATCGAGCACGTTGCCAACGCCACTCTTCATTGGCGTGTTTCAAGGCAACGTAGCAAGCCTTAGAACTGCACCCACGTTGCCAACGCCAGGAAACATAGGCGTGTTCAAGGACAACGCCAGGCAACAAGCATGGAGCCTTGAGGAAGGCTCGAGCACGTTGCCAATGCCAGCTTCCAAAGGCGTGTTTGGGGGCAACGTAGCAAGCAAAGCCAAGCTAGGATGCAGCCCTGGAGAAGCTCACTCGAGCACGTTGCCAACTTGAGGATGTATTGGCGTGTCCAATGCCAACGCTAGGCAAGAAAGCTTGCCCAGGGGAAGAAGCATGCACGTTGCCAACGCCAGCCTCCTAAGGCATGTTCCAAGGCAACGTGACAAGCTATTTGGAGAGGCAATCCATTCACACGAGCACGTTGCCAACGCCAGCTTCTAGAGGCGTGTTCCAAGGCAACGTGACAAGCAAAGTTGAAGGCTAGAAAGCAGCCCTGGAGGGGAGCACGGGAACGTTGCCAATGTGCCAACAAGGGGGCGTATTTGAGGACAACGCCAGCCCCATGTTTCAGCCTTGGGAGGCTTGGCACGTTGCCAACTTGAGAAGAAAGGGGCGTGTTCGGCAACAACTTGGCAACCTGACCTTACCCTCTTTGAGGAAGCATAACTTGAGCTAGAAAATTCCAATTGAGATGATTCCAAGTGCATTAGAAAGAAAACACTCTGAGCTTTCCAATGATGTATGATAGTCCATATTAAAGCAGAGGATTGACACTCAAATTCTGGGTAACATTAAGCATGAAAGTAGAGTCAAGAAGAAGAAAAACAAGTTGTTAGCAACAACTTGGGCTAGCAACGCCCAAGTCTCAAAGCTCACTCCCAGGAAAACACAATGCACGTTGCCAACGTGCATTAAGGCTAGCGTTATTGGCAAAGACGCCAAGCCATTGGGCCAGAAGAATCATGAATGAACTCCTCCTTCCATGTCTAGCAACACTTCTTCCATTGAGCCAAGAATTCAACAAAGAGGAAGCCCACATTGCTAGCCCAATTAAAGATCTTTGAAGGAGTTTTAGGACTAATATAAATAGAGAAGGAGTTTGTACTTTGAGGGGACTTTTTGACACGTAGATTTCTAGACTTTTAGCACTTACTAGTACTTTTACTTGGAGAACTCTCTAGCATTTCCGGGAGGATACCCGGAGAGCTATTTTGGTTCTTCTTGGAACTTTTCTTCTTCGTTTTTGAGTTTTTAAGCATTTTCTTCTTCTTCTTCATCTTTCTTCGCACTTAGTTTAATTTTCATTTATGGCAATTGTTGTTGAAATTGGAGCTATGATTCACTAAACCCCACTTTCATTAGGGGGAAGAGCTCTGCTTGTTTGAATGCATTGATAAACCATCTTCTCCTTCTCAATTCAAGTGGTTAATCCAAGAGGAAATTCTTGTTCTTCAAAGATTCAACCACCATCGAGAGAGGGGTTAATCTATATGAATTATGTGGTGAATTTGAGAAATGAACCACATAGTTTAGTTTAGAGTTCATCCTTTCATAATCTCCTTAATCAATACACTTTGGTTGGTATGTGAGATGTAACCTCCCTAAGTTGAGATTCTGGAAATTGTGTGGCTTGGATTTGAAATTGAGCTTCATCTCTTCTCATGAACAATTAGATCACGAGAGTGGCAATTGGCTATGTTGAGAGAAATTGGATCACCAAGAGATTGGGATTCAATTATCCACTTGCCATGGATCTATACCCATGATTGAGAAGGAATTGATCAACATCAATTCATGAGAATTTGCATCTCTGATCCCTAATGATCCTTTCCATCATTAATTCTTATTTCTTTTGCTATTAGTTGTTTGAACACCCATTACCCCATTTCCCTTCTACATTCTTGCAATTTATTATTCTTGTCATCTACATTTTGTCTCTTTATTTCTTGCTCTTGCTCTTATGCTCTTTAAATTTCTGCAACCTTTAATTCCTTGCAATATATCTTTGATGTCATTTAAGTTTCTTGCATTTTAAGTTTCAGTTATTTACTTTCGTTTTATTTCTATATTCCCATTCTTTAAATTCCTTGCCATTTAAATTCCTGCAATTATGTTCAAAAGTCGCAATGCTCATAAAATCAAAACCATGTTTGCTTGACTAAATCCATCATTAAACTAAAGTTGCTTAATCTACCAATCTCCGTGGGATCGACCTCACTCTTAGTGAGTTTTATTACTTGATACGACCCGGTATACTTGCCGGTTGTACGTGAAATCAAATTTTTACGTAACAAGTTTTTGGCGCCGTTGCCGGGGATTGGAAAAGATTGACAATGATTAAGTGAATGGTGGTTTAGATTAAGCATTTTTTTTTAGTGTTTTTGTTAAGCCCACTAACTGTTTGATACTTTGTTTCACTAACTCCAATTCCACTCTAGTTCTAGAGTGTTTCACTTGTGATTTTGGTTTTGTTTGTGTATGTCAGGAGCTAATAGACCTAATACTGAGGACGAGAGAACCCTCCGAAGGATAAGGAGAGCAGAAAGAGGAAATGGGATAGTTGGTGAAGAAGAATCAGAGGGAGAAGACCAAGTCATGGAGGACGACATGCACAATCCTCCTGGAGGGGTCAACAACAATGATGGACCACCTAGAAGGGTGTTATCTTCTTATACCATCCCTAATCCAAGACATTGTGGGAGCAGTATTGCCACTCCAAATGTTCATGCCCATAATTTTGTGTTGAAACCTCAGCTCATCACTTTGGTACAAAACAACTACTCCTATGGAGGGGGACCTCTTGAAGACCCAAATCAACATCTGTCTATTTTTCTGAGGATATGCAATACAGTGAAGACAAATGGAGTACATCCAGATGTCTACAAACTGCTGCTATTCCCATTCTCTTTGAGGGACAAGGCCACTCAATGGCTAGAGTCATTCCCCAAGGAAAGCCTCAACAATTGGAATGACGTGATGGGCAGATTTCTAGCAAAGTTCTACCCTCCTCAAAGAATCATCAAGTTGAAGACAGAGGTTCAAACTTTCAGGCAAATGGAAGGGGAATCATTGTATGAAGCTTGGGAAAGATATAAGGCACTAATGAGAAGATGTCCACCTGACATGTTTAGTGATTGGGTCAAACTCCAAAACTTCTATGAAGGCTTAAGCTTAGAAGCAAGGAAGGGACTAGACTACTCATCAGGAGGATCATTCAACATGATGAAAACTGCTGAGGAGGCTCAAGACCTCATTGAGATTGTGGCAAACAATTAGTATTATTACTCATCAGAGAGGCAACATAACCCGGCCCCAAAGAAAGGCGTAATGGAGCTTGAAGGTGTTGACGCTATCTTGGCACAAAATAAGTTAATGCACCAACAAATCCAACAACAAATGGAAATGATAACAAAGAGAATGGATGGTCTCCAGCTAGCATCAGTGAACACAACAAATCAATCATCACTTGAATGGAGCCAAGGTGAAGGGACCACTGTTGAACAGCCACAAGAACAAGTTCAGTACATGCAGAATACTTCAAATTCTCAGGATGAATTTCATGGTGATACATACAACCCATCCTGGAAAAATCATCCCAATCTAAAGTGGGGTGAAAATCATTGGCAAAAGAACAACAACCACAACCACACTCGTAACACAAATAACCAAAATCACCATGCCACTAACACTAACCAATATAGAAAAACACAAAACACATATCAACCACCTCATAATAATTCACAAACTCACCAAAACAACTTCCCTGCACCAACATCCAACTCACAAAATTACTCAGAAAATTACCACACTAATCCACCCAACAACTTCCAACAACAATCAACCTTCATCATATCCCCAATTGACCATCATGAGACCAGAATCTCAAATCTTGAAGCAACCTTGCAAGCACTTGCTCAAACCACTCAAGCCTTAGCCAAGGGACAAAAGGAACATGAGGCCACCATGAAGAATATTGAGCGACAAGTGGGACAATTAGCCAAACAAGCTGAACGACCAACCAATGTTCTCCCAAGTGATACAATACCCAACCCGAGAGAGGAATGTAAAGCTCTGCAGTTGAGGAGTGGCAAGGTAGTTAGAGAAAGTTCGAATAAAGAAGCAATAAAACCCAAAGAGCAGGACACTGTAGAAAAACAAGTGGAAAGGCAAGATGAAGAAAAGGCTTCAACATCTAAAAAAAGCAAAGAGGTTGTCAAGCCACAAGGCAAACCAACCAGTCAAGAAAGCAACCATGATAGCAAGGAGAATGTGAATCTACAACAAGAGAACAAAAATGAAGGAGTAAAAGCTTATGTACATAAACTTCCATACCCAACTAGGATACATAAAGGAGCAAAGGACCAACAATTCCCAAGGTTCTTAGAAATCTTCAAGAAACTCGAAATCAACATCCCATTGGCAGAAGCTCTAGAACAAATGCCATTATATGCAAAGTTTCTTAAGGAATTGATCACCAAGAAGAGAAGTTGGCAAGAAAAAGAAACAGTGATTCTCACTCAAGAGTGCAGTGCCATCATTCAAAAAGGGCTACCACCAAAACTCAAAGATCCTGGCAGCTTCCTCATACCCTGCACGATTGGGAGCATGGCCATTGACAAATCACTTTGTGACCTGGGAGCAAGCATTAACTTAATGCCCCTTACCATGATGAAGAAAATGATGATTGAAGAGTTTAAACCCACAAGGATGTCACTCCAACTTGCTGATAGATCCATCAAAATACCAAATGGAGTAGTTGAGAACCTCTTGGTGAAAGTGGGAAACTTTATATTCCCAGCTGATTTTGTGGTCCTAGATATGGATGAAGAGGGAAACAACTCAGTCATTCTTGGTAGACCCTTTTTGGCTACAGCTAGAACAATCATTGATGTGGAAAAGGGAGAGATGATTTTCAGAGTGCATGATGAGCAAATGACCATAAATGTCTTCAAAGCAATGCAACACCCCGTTGAGAAAGAAAGTTGCATGAGGATTGATGTAGTAGATTCTTTGGTTGAAGAAGTACTTGACACAAACTATCAAGTGAAACAGGAGGAAGTCCAAGACATCCAAGGACAAGAAGAGAACAAATTAGAATCATCAGAGGAACCAAGTGAAGCTAAGAAAGAAGAAGCACCACAACAAGAGTTGAAACCACTACCCCCTCATCTTAAGTATGCATTCCTTGGTGAAAAGGACAGCTTCCCAGTGATCATCAATTCTACATTGAGTGCAGAGGAAGAACAAAAGCTCCTTGTAGTATTGAAAGCTCACAAAGAGGCGTTGCGATGGACCATTGATGACTTGAAAGGCATAAGCTCTGCCATATGCATGCACAAGATACTCTTAGAGGAGAATTCCAAACTAGTGGTACAACCTCAAAGAAGATTGAATCCCACAATGAAAAAGGTTGTTCAAAAGGAAGTCCTGAAGTTGTGTAAAGCTGGGATCATCTACCCTATATCTGACAGCCCATGGGTCAGTCCAGTGCAAGTAGTACCTAAGAAAGGGGGAATGACTGTCATTGTTAATGAGAAGAATGAGCTTTTTCCAACACGAACGGTGACAGGGTGGAGGATGTGCATAGATTATAGGAGGCTGAATGATGCCACACGAAAGGATCACTTTCCTCTCCCTTTCATTGACCAGATGCTTGAAAGGTTGGCTGGCCATGCTTATTACTATTTTCTTGATGGGTATTCTGGGTATAACCAGATAGTGGTTGACCCCATGGATCAAGAGAAGACCTCATTTACCTGTCCCTTTGGAATCTTTGCATACAAAAAAATGCTATTTGGACTGTGTAATGGCCCAGTTACCTTTCAAAGATGCATGCTATCAATATTCTCAGACATGGTAGAAAAATTTATTGAAGTCTTTATGGATGATTTCTCTGACTTTGGTGATTCTTTCAATGCTTCCTTGCATCATCTTACCCTAGTCTTGAAAAGGTGCCAAGAAACCAATTTGGTTTTAAATTGGGAGAAATGCCATTTCATGGTACCCGAAGGCATTGTTCTTGGTCACAAAATTTCAAGAAAGGGTATAGAAGTTGACAAGGCAAAAGTAGAAATTATAGAAAAATTTCCTTTGCCAACTAGTGTGAAAGCCGTTAGAAGCTTCTTAGGGCATGCTGGATTCTATAGGAGATTCATCAAAGATTTTTCCAAAATAGCAAAACCACTAAGAAATTTGCTGGTGGTAAACAATCCTTTTCTCTTTGATGATGAATGTAAACATGCTTTTGAAACTCTAAAGGCTAAGCTCACCACAGCACCAATCATCACACCCCCAAGTTGGGGACTGCCTTTTGAACTCATGTGTGATGCAAGTAACCTTGCAATTGGTGCTGTGTTGGGGCAGAAGAAGGAAAAGAAGCTTTATGTTATCTACTATGCAAGTAAGGTATTGAATGAAGCTCAAAAAAACTACACCACAACGGAGAAAGAGCTACTAGCTGTGGTATATGCTTTTGATAAGTTTAGACAATATTTGATTGGCTCTAAAGTCTTAGTGTATACTGACCATGCTGCTCTTAAGTATCTTATGTCAAAACAGGATGCCAAACCAAGGCTAATCAGATGGGTACTACTCCTACAAGAGTTTGACATTGAGATAAAAGATAGGAAGGGCAATGAAAATCAAGTTGCTGACCACTTATCAAGGCTACCACAAGATGCACTCCAAGACAACCTTCAATCAATAAATGAAGAATTTTCAGATGAGCATCTCTTGCAAATTCAACACGTCCCTTGGTTTGCAGACATGGCCAACTACAAGGCAGGAAGAATCATCCCACAAGAGTACACAAAACAACAAGTCAAGAAGCTGCTTCATGAGGCTAAATTCTTCTTCTGGGATGAACCATTTCTGTTCAAAAGATGCCCGGATGGAATGATAAGAAGATGTGTGTTAGAGGGTGAGATGAAGAACATACTATGGCATTGTCATAACTCAAGTTATGGTGGTCATTTTGGGGCTAAAAGAACGGCTGCAAAGGTCCTTCAAAGTGGTTTCTACTGGCCTTCAATCTTCAAGGATGCTAGAGAGTTTGTGAGCCATTGCAATGAATGTCAAAGAACAGGGGGTTTGTCAAAGAAAAATGAGATGCCTCAGAAGTTCATTTTGGAAGTGGAACTCTTTGATCTGTGGGGAATAGACTTCATGGGACCTTTCCCTCCATCCTATACATTCAAATACATTTTGGTAGCAGTGGAGTATATCTTAAAATGGGTAGAAGCAATAGCTACCACCACATGTGATACCAACGTGGTCTTGCAATTCCTAAAGAAGAACATCTTCACTAGATTTGGAGTGCCCAAAGGACTTATAAGTGATGGGGGAAGCCACTTCTGCAACAAGCAACTAAATTCTTTACTCCACAAATATGGTGTTACTCACAAAGTGGCCACACCATATCACCCACAAACCAATGGGCAAGCTGAACTTGCCAATAGAGAGCTAAAGAGGATTTTGGAGAAAACTGTGGGGACAACAAGAAAGGATTGGGTTAGAAAGCTGGATGATGCACTTTGGGCATACAGGACAGCCTTCAAGACACCCATAGGAAAATCTCCATTTCAGCTGGTGTATGGAAAGGCATGCCACCTCCCTGTGGAGCTTGAACATAAGGCCTTTTGGGCTACCAAACTTCTGAATTTAGATGCTCAAGCAGCAGGAGAAAAGAGGTTGCTACAACTCAATGAATTGGAGGAGTTCAGATTGGAGGCATATGAAAATGCCAGAATATACAAAGAAAGAGCAAAAAAGTGGCATGATAAGAGGATCTCCCAAAGAACATTCGAACCAGGCCAAAAGGTGTTGCTATTCAACTCAAGATTGAAGATTTTTCCTGGGAAGCTGAGGTCTAGATGGACTGGTCCATACATCATCACCAAAGTATCCCCTCATGGCTATGTAGAATTACTTGATGAAGCCTCAAAACAAACCTTCACAGCTAATGGACATAGGGTGAAGCATTATTTTGGTGGCCCCTGGAGCAAGGAAGAGAGTGTGCAACTGCTAACATGAGCAAGGAAGTGCATTGTCAAGCTAAGGACAATAAACAAGCGCTTCATGGGAGGCAACCCATGCACAGGAGTTCTCTTTTATTTTCATGCTTTAGTAGTCAATAATAAGAGATTTTCTTCTTAAAGACTTAAAAAAAAGGAGAAAAAGGGATTAAAATAGCATACAATGTAGGTAAGACACTAAGTTTGGTGTCTTTACATACATAAATAATGGTAGAAAAAGTAGAAGAGTGTAGTTCGTTGGTGTAGAGTAGGGAATCAATTCATAAATTTTAATTTTTGCTTAGTCAACTTTACATAAGAATATCATCATAAGTTGCTAGCTAGTAATGTCACTTTAAGAATATCAAGATTTTGGAATTTTGTTGCAGGGAAGTGAAAGAAAGAAGTGATGGGGAATCTTAGAAGGGAGGTCACGGATACACAAGGAAGAGAAAGTCACATGAGTCTTGAACTTTGTGCATTGGAAAAAAGCAACTCAACATGCATTGGGCACAAGGAAGCATGCTCCCCATGCTATGACCGAACCACTAAAACCATGCCCCCCACCACGGACATCACTTAACCATGCTCCCACCACAAACATCACTTTAAATACTTCAACCATATTCATCAAACCTCACTTTATCCTCACTCATATTTACACCTTTCCATCACCCCATTTCATCAGCCGAATTCACACTCAACTTCCAACTCATTCTTGCTTCACAAATTTTAGCTTTGGACCTAATCTTTGCCCAACAAAACTCATGATGCACTACCTCTCCCACCATAACCGAACCACCCCCTCCCCTCTCACCATCATTTTCTAGCTTGTCTAATTTACCTTGTCATCATATATCTCTCTACACCCCCTTCATAAATATTTTCTTTATGCTTGAGGACAAGCATTCATCTAAGTTTGGTGTGGGAGATTCGACCCTTGCAAGTGAATCTCAATGGCCTCATCGTCAAGAGATAGGAGGGACAAGCAACCCATAGAAGATGAAGGAAAAAACACCTTTGATCGAAGAAGATTCAAATCCAAACACAATGAGCGCATCTTTAGTTGGATGTCAGGCAAAGATGTTGTTCTGGAGTTACCTTTCAAGCTAAGAAAGGAGGAATACTCTGAGATACAAAAAATAATCAGGAAGAGGGGATGGGAGCTTCTTTGTAACCAACCTCAAGAAGTGAGCATGCTTCTCATTCATGAGTTCTACACTAATGTGATAAGAGAATTTGAGGATGAAGAGCCGTACATGAGCTATGTAAGAGGGGTGACTGTTGACTTTAGTCCAAACGCCATCAATAGGGTGCTAAAGGTCAAACCAAAACGGTTCAAACAAGCTAGCTATGAGGAAAGGGTTGAAAATGACCCAAGATATATGGATGTGTTAAGTGACTTATGCAGAGTAGGCACGGATTGGGTGTTAGATTCACATGGACAACCACTCAAACTTCGGAGAGGTGATCTCATACCTCAAGCAAAAGGATGGCATGACATAGTGAGGAGATCATTGATCTCTACTTCAAATAATTTTGAAGTAACAGTGAATAGGGTAATAATGATCCACTGCATAATGAAGGGAGGGGAGATCAATGTTGGAGAAATTATAGCCAACAACATCATTGACATAGCTCAAAAGGTCAAACAGGACAGCTGGCTAGGATGCCCTAGTACTATTCTACACTTATGTGAAGAAGCTAGAGTGCCTCTGGAAGAATTTGAAGAAACTGACGTGGTCTCTATTGGAAAACCTCTCACCAGGGAAAAGTTGGAATTTGTCACCACAACCCAATTGGAAAGACAACCTTTAGCAAGAAGAAAGAAAAGGAAAGAAGCAAGACAGGAGGAGGAGCCTCAAGAAATGGAAGAACCCCATTCCTTAAACATGAATCAACTTCAAGCCGCCTTGGAAGGAATTTCTGGACAATATTCACAAATTCAAAGAAGCCAAGAGGAACAAGCTCAGCAACAAAGGGACCTTTGGCAGTTGATGGATCAACAAAGAGGAGTTCAAGTTCAATGGATGAGCCAACAAAATGAATACCAAACACACATGATGGAACTACAACAAGAACAATATGCCAAGATGCATGAAGCCATCAACAATTCAACTGCTGAATATGAAAAAGCCATGGAGAAAGTAATACAAGAACAAGCTCAACTAAGGAAAGAGCAAGCTCAGCAAAGGGAGCTTCTCCATAGGTTGGATGCTAGACATGATACATTTCACAAAGAGTTCAATGAAAGCAGAATGTTCAGGGAAGCCAGGCACAAGGACAGACTCGACTATGATATATGCACCCAAGAAAAGCTCAGTTACCTTTGTGGAGCACCCCCATTACTTAACCCACAAATCAAAAGTTTTAATGAAGCTCGCAAGATATTTGAAGAGCAGGAACTTGCAAGGGTGAGATTCAATGCTCAGAGGCTAAAGGAAACAATGATAAGCTCAGGAGTATGGCAAAGAGAAGAGGGGGACTCAACAACAAAACAACAAGGAGAGCTGAGAAGGAAAAAAAAAGAAGATCCAAAGGGGGACTCAACGACTAAACAACAAGGAGAACTGAGAAAGAAAAAGAAAGAAGATCCAAAGGGCAAAGGAAAGCAAGGAGAATCGAGCAAAGAAAAAGGGACATGAAGACTAAAGGTGGTGAAGTTCCTTTGTTTTTCTTTATGCTTTATTAAATAAAGAAGATGTATGTCTGAAATATGGTATACCTTCTAGGTCGCTCTCTTGTATGCATTTTCTTTTATGTTTCCCATTCCATGCATCACCACTCACAGGTTTGGAATGGTTGCTTGTCTTAAGTACTTTCACTTGTCAATGGAATAAAAGATGTAGTTTGAGCAAGAACAGAGAGAAATCTAGCTTAAAAAGAAGCATGTTGTCCCATAGAAAAGTGCTAGTATTTATACATTCATTGCGAAAGAATCAGGGCTCAAGAAATTCAAAAGAATGCTTGCTTATACAAGACTAGTCAGTTAAGGGTTACAAGACTTTAGAAGTAAAAGCACAAATAACCTTGACAACAAAGAAAACAAAGAACAAAGAATGGAAGGCTAGGCATCAATGACAAAATTTGGATATGTGTCTGTGGTGATTGATGTTAAGAGACATACTTGGGCTAGTAAATCCGAGGGGTGCTTCATCACCCGATAACTTGAGTTAACTAACTCGGGATTATCGATTGAAAACTCACAATCAAGAGTAGCTCTATAACAGAACATTTAGCAACCCAAAGAGGTGCTGGACACCACTATCCAAACAAAATTTCAATGTTATATGCCTGTGATTGAATGTGTTAAGGAGAGAGGCTTGAGTTAGTAAATCTTTAAGAGTGTCTCAACACTTAACAACTTAAACCAACTGGTTTGGGATTGTTGATTGAAAGCTTATGCTAAAGAGCCGCCTTAAGACAAGATTTCGAGCTCAATTGAAATAAAAGAAATATAAAAAAAAGAGAAGCAAAGAAAAGAATGGTTCAAGGATTATGTGCTAAGGTATAGAAAAAGAAGTCTAGTGAAGTTAACCAATTGAGTGTTGAAGCAAGCATTTTAATTGAAAAAGTTGATTAGCCGTGTTCATTTGCAATAAATTGATGGCTATACAAATGAGGATGACATGTTCATTGAAAGAATTCTTCTCTGGTAAAACATTCAAGTCTTGCATCTTAGATTCTTGTGACAAAATCTTTTATCTTTTGCTTGAGGACAAGCAACACTTCAAGTTTGGTGTTATGATGCATTTGCATATTTGCTATATTAGCTAGTTAGTATAGTTGGTTTTAGCTTAGTTTCACTCATTTTCTCTAAATAAACAAGTCTTTTTATGAGTTTTGTCTTCATGCATGAGAATACCAAGGAACATGTTGATTGTAGCCAAATTCATGCAAATGATTTAAGGAATACATAAATGAATGAGTATGAATGAATCTCATGAAATTAATTGCATGGATTGGTAAGACTTTGAAGCTATTTCCCTTGTTAATGATAGGTGATGAAACAAGAAAGCATTGAAGCAAGAATGAAGCAAACTGGGCAAGAAGAAGAGGAGTTGTTGGCGTTGCCAACTTGGAGAAAGGGTGAGTGTTTGAAGGCAACGCCAAGCAACTTGGAAAGCTCATTTGGACGTTGCCAACTTGGAGAAAGGGTGAGTGTTTGGAGGCAACTTGGAAAGCTCATTTGGGCGTTGCCAACTTGGAGAAAGGGTGAGTGTTTGAAGGCAACGCCAAGCAACCTTGGAGTGCACATTTGGGCATTGCCAACTTGGGCCAGGAAGGATCTTCGAGGGCGTTGCCAACGTGGGGAGTATAGGCGTTGTTCAAGACAACGCCAGGAAGGAAAGCTTGGCAGGCACCACACCTTGGATCTCCACCCATCGAGCACGTTGCCAACGCCACTCTTCATTCATTGGCGTGTTTCAAGGCAACACCAGGAAGGAAAGCTTGGCAGGAACCACACCTTGGATCTCTACCCATCGAGCACGTTGCCAACGCCACTCTTCATTGGCGTGTTTCAAGGCAACGCAGCAAGCCTTAGATCTCCACCCACGTTGCCAACGCCAGGAAACATAGGCGTGTTCAAGGACAACGCCAAGCAACAAGCATGGAGCCTTGAGGAAGGCTCGAGCACGTTGCCAACGCCAGCTTCTAAAGACGTGTTTGGGGGCAACGTAGCAAGCAAAGCCAAGCTAGGATGCAGCCCTGGAGAAGCTCACTCGAGCACGTTGCCAACTTGAGGATGTATTGGCGTGTCCAATGCCAACGCTAGGCAAGAAAGCTTGCCCAGGGGAAGAAGCATGCACGTTGCCAATGCCATCCTCCTAAGGCGTGTTCCAAGGCAATGTGACAAGCTATTTGGAGAGGCAATCCATTCACACGAGCACGTTGCCAACGCCAGCTTCTAGAGGCGTGTTCCAAGGCAACGTGACAAGCAAAGTTGAAGGCTAGAAAGCAGCCCTGGAGGGGAGCACGGGCACGTTGCCAACGTGCCAACAAGGGGGCATGTTTGAGGACAACGCCAGCCCCATGTTTCAGCCTTGGGAGGCTTGGCACGTTGCCAACTTGAGAAGAAAGGGGCATGTTTGGCAACAACTTGGCAACCTGACCTTACCCTCTTTGAGGAAGCATAACTTGAGCTAGAAAATTCCAATTGAGATGATTCCAAGTGCATTAGAAAGAAGACACTCTGAGATTTCTAATGATGTATGATAGTCTATATTAAAGCAGAGGATTGATACTCAAATTCTGGGCAACATTAAGCATGAAAGTAGAGTCAAGAAGAAGAAAAACAAGTTATTAGCAACAACTTGGGCTAGCAACGCCCAAGTCTCAAAGCTCACTCCCAGGAAAACACAATGCACGTTGCCAACGTGCATTAAGGCTAGCGTTATTGGCAAAAACGCCAAGCCATTGGGCCAGAAGCATCATGAATGAACTCCTCCTTCCATGTCTAGCAACACTTCTTCCATTGAGCCAAGAATTCAACAAAGAGGAAGCCCACATTGCTAGCCCAATTAAAGATCTTTGAAGGAGTTTTAGGACTAATATAAATAGAGAAGGAGTTTGTACTTTGAGGGGACTTTTTGACACTTAGATTTCTAGACTTTTAGCACTTACTAGTACTTTTACTTGGAGATCTCTCTAGCATTTCCGGGAGGATACCCGGAGAGCTATTTTGGTTCTTCTTGGAACTTTTCTTCTTCATTTTTGAGTTTTTAAGCATTTCCTTCTTCTTCTTCATCTTTCTTCACACTTAGTTTAATTTTCATTTATGGCAATTGTTGTTGAAATTGGAGCTATAATTCACTAAACCCCACTTTCATTAGGGGGAAGAGCTCTGCTTGTTTGAATGCATTGATAAATCATCTTCTCCTTCTCAATTCAAGTGGTTAATCCAAGAGGAAATTCTTGTTCTTCAAAGATTCAACCACCATCGAGAGAGGGGTTAATCTATATGAATTATGTGGTGAATTTGAGAAATGAACCACATAGTTCAGTTTAGAGTTCATCCTTTCATAATCTCCTTAATCAATACACTTTGGTTGGTATGTGAGATGTAACCTCCCTAAGTTGAGATTCTGGAAATTGTGTGGCTTGGATTTGAAATTGAGCTTCATCTCTTCTCATGAACAATTAGATCACGAGAGTGGCAATTGGCTATGTTGAGAGAAATTGGATCACCAAGAGATTGGGATTCAATTACCCACTTGCCATGGATCTATACCCATGATTGAGAAGGAATTGATCAACATCAATTCATGAGAATTTGCATCTCTGATCCCTAATGATCCTTTCCATCATTAATTCTTATTTCTTTTGCTCTTAGTTGTTTGAACACCCATTACCCCATTTCCCTTCTACATTCTTGCAATTTATTATTCTTGTCATCTACATTCTGTCTCTTTATTTCTTGCTCTTGCTCTTATGCTCTTTAAATTTCTACAACCTTTAATTCCTTGCAATTTATCTTTGATGTCATTTAAGTTTCTTGCATTTTAAGTTTCAGTTATTTACTTTCATTTTATTTCTATATTCCCATTCTTTAACTTCCTTGCCATTTAAATTCCTGCAATTATGTTCAAAAGTCGCAATGCTCATAAAACCAAAACCATGTTTGCTTGACTAAATCCATCATTAAACTAAAGTTGCTTAATCTACCAATCTCCGTGGGATCGATCTCACTCTTAGTGAGTTTTATTACTTGATATGACCCGGTATACTTGCCGGTTGTACGTGAAATCAAATTTTTACGTATCAATGATTTAGAAATTAGAGAGTGTCAACCATGGGACTTAACAACCTTGAGCAGCTTAAATCTTCAGTTTCATTGGCCCCCTTTCCATTGTCCTTCTTCTTGGAATGGGAGGAGTCATCTTCTTCCTTCTTGGAGGACCGTTCTTGTGCTTGAGTGTCCTTAGGCTTCCAAAATCCTAGCCTTTTCATATAGTTTCTTTCATTTTCTTTATGTTTGGCTAGAATCTCCTCCTGTTTAGCGCTTAATTCCTCCATCCCTTGCATGAATGTGGGGTATCCGGGGTTAATAGCAGCCACAACATTACACAAGTGATTCAGTTTCGCTTGTGTGTTGATATCATACTACCTCCTTGAAATGGTTCTGGCATCATAAAGATGTTTGAACTCAGCGAGGTTCCTCTGTTGCCATTTGTTCTGCTCCACTATTTTGTTTAGTGCACTTCTCACTCCCCCCCAGTCTAACTGTTCCTGCTGTTCGTTCCTCATTTTCTCCTAACTCCCTTGGAGTTGTTGTATGTTCTCATTGACTTGGTCCCATTGCTTTTGTTGATAGTCTTTGAATTAGTTGACATCTTCTCTCAGGTGATGTAGGTCTCCCTTCATTTGGTGTACATCTCCTTGCTGTTGTTTCCAGTTGAATCCTTCAGGAAATTATTGGTATTGGTATTGTGGTGGTGGTGGTTGAAGTGATAGAAAGTGTGGTTGCTCTTCTGCCTCTTCTTCTTCTTCTTCTTTTTGTTGCATATGAGCATGAGCTCTATGCTCTCTGGCCATCTGAAGTGTGTTGACAGCCAACACTTTGGCCATCTTCTTGGTAGTTATAGGCTTGTCTTGTTTCACTAGCACCTCATCAATGATTCTCTCAACTCCAACTTCATCACATAACCTCTGTATGATGCTGGAGAATGCCAACCTTGTGTTGTCACTGGTGCTTTTCAGCACTTTGTTAATGTTATTGGCAATTAGCTCCCCCACATTGACATTCTCACATTTCATGATGCTGTATATGAGCACAGCTCTCTCCTTGGTCACCTCTGAAGTGTTAGATGTGGGGATTAGGGATCTCCTCACAAAATCCAGCCACCCTCTAGCTTGGGGGCTCAGATCCCTTCTTCTCATTTGGTTGGGTATCCTATCCTTGTCATTTATCCATTGCACATTCAGCACGCAAATCTCGTTGAGGATTTCATCAAATCCAGGGTCTTATTGCTTCATTCTTTCTTCATAGCTCCGGGTGGAGCTTGTCTTCTTTACCATTAGTGTCCTCTATATGCTGGAGGGGCTATAGTCAATGGACTTCCCCCTCACATAGCTAATGTAGCCATAGGGTTATCCTGGCTTAGGCACAACGTTAGCATAAAACTCCCTCACCAAGCTCTCTACTACCTTCCTTGGTGGGTTGCATAGGAGTGTCCAGCCCCTATTGTTAATCTCAATGTTGATCTCAAGATGCTCGTTCCTCCCTAATAGGAATTCAACCTCTGGGATGATTTCCCTCTTACTCATCCAACCATAGAATTGATTTTGGTTGAATGCGGAAGAGAAATTTGTATTCATTGAAAGATGAGCTTGAGGATCCAGAAGTTGGTTCCTTGATTTTTCTTTTCTTTGAGGCTGAGCTTTTTGGTGGTGCCATTGAGTTGAGAGAGTGTGTTTGAGGATGTGAAAAAAAATTTTTTGTGGGATGTTACAAGAAAATATAAGCAAACAGAGTTTGCTCCAACACCAAACTTAGGACTTGATTGTCCCAATAGAAGTGTGTGAAACTGAAACTTAAATTATCCTAAGTAATGAATTTTAAACTACTTCTAAGAAAAACAATAAATCAAATGGATAAAGTGTTGGGGTGCTTCCCAACTAGCGCTTCTTTATTGTCACTAGCTTGACATTCCTCCATCTAAGCTCACTCTCTGCTCCTCCAAGGAGTCTCCCAAGTAATGTTTGAGTCTATGGCCATTGACAGTGAAAGTTCTCTGAGTCTTGTCCTCTATGAGCTCTACATGACAATAGGAAAACACCTTGAGTATGGTGAAGGGTCCTAACCATCGAGACTTGAGTTTTCCAGGGAAGAACTTCAGTCTTGAGTTGTACAGAAGCACTTTTTGTCCTTCAATGAATTCTCTCCTTGCTATCCTCTGATCATGCCACCTTTTGCGTTCTCTTTGTAGATTTTTGCATTCTCATATGCTTGATTTCTAAATTCTTCTAACTCATTGAGTTGCATTAATCTTCTTTCTCCAGCAGTTTGCTCATCATAGTTTAGTATTTTTAGAGCCCAAAATGCTCTATGCTCAAGCTCAACTAGTAAGTGGCAAGCCTTGCCATATACTAGTTAGTATAGGGACATCCCAATGGGTGTCTTGTAGGCTGTCCTATAGGCCCATCAGGCATCGTCTAACTTCCTTGATCAGTCTTTTCTTGAGCTTCCAACAGTTTTTTCAAGAATTCTTTTTAGTTCCCTGTTTGAAATCTCGGCTTGCCCGTTGGTCTGTGGGTGGTATGGAGTTGCCACCTTGTGCTTGACTCTATACTTGAGAAGGAGTGTCTCAAGTTGTTTGTTGTAAAAGTGTTTCCCTCCATCACTAATGAGGGCTCTAGGAACTCCAAATCTGCTGAAGATGTTCTTTTTCAAGAAGCTTATCACAACCTTGTTGTCATTTGTTGCAGTGGCTATGGCTTCTACCCATCTTGAGACATAATCCACAACCACCAATATGTAACTATTTGAGTAGGAGGTTGGGAAGGGTCCCATAAAGTCGATTCCCCATACATCAAATAGTTCAAGCTCTAGTATGAATTGCTGTGGCATCTCATTTCTCTTGGTTAGATTACCAGCTCTTTGGCACTCATCATATCTTGACACCAATTCCTTAGCATCATTGATCATTGTTGGCCAGTAAAATTCGGATTGAAGCACTTTTGCTACTGTTCTTTCTCCACTGAAGTGGCCTCCATATGCGGATCCATGGCACTGCCACAACACTTCCTGTCCTTCTTCATGGGAAATACACCTTCTCAAGATTCCTATCAGCGCACTTCTTGAACAAGTAGGGGTCATCCCAGATGTAGTGTTTGGCATCCTTGATTAGCTTTTTCCTCATGTGTTTGTTGATGTTGGTTGGTAGCTCCCCAATAGCCTTGAAGTTAGCTATGTCTACAAACCAAGGGGCTACTTGGACCATCATAAACTGTTCATCATAGAAGCTTTCATTTACTGCAACGTGATGCTTCTCTTCTTCTTCTTGTGGAATTCTTGAGAGGTGGTCAGCTACCTTGTTCTCTGCTCCGCTCCTATCTTTAATCTCAATGTCAAACTCTTGGAGTAGCAGAATCCATCTTATTAATCTGGGCTTAGATTCTTGTTTGGTAAGCAAGTATTTGAGTGCTGCATGATCAGTGAATACAATTACTTTAGAGCCAATAAGATATGATCTAAACTTGTCAAAAGCAAAGACTATGGCTAAAAGTTCTTTCTCTGTTGTGGTGTAGTTCCTTTGATTCTCATTAAAGACCTTGCTAGCATAGTAAATAACATGTACTAGCTTGTCTTTCCTCTGTCCTAGAACGGCACCAATAGCAAAATCAGATGCATCACACATTAATTCAAAGGGAAGATCCCAGCTAGGTGGTGCTATAATAGGTGCAGAAGAATGTCTCTTCCTAAGCTCATCAAAGGCTACCATGCACTCTCTATCAAAAATAAAGGGAGTATTTGAGACAAGTAGGTTGCTAACAGGTTTTGCAATCTTTGAAAAATCTTTAATAAACCTCCTATAAAACTCAGCGTGTCCTAAACAGCTTCTGATTGCCTTGACATTGCAAGGTGGAGGTAAATTTCTATTCCACTTTCACTTACATTTTTAGAAATTTTGTGACCAAGAACCACCCCTTCAGTTGCCATAAAATGGCACTTCTCCCAGTTTAAAACTAGGTTGGTTTCTTGGCACCTCTTTACACTAGGGCAAGATGACATAGGCAATCAGAATATGAATTTTCAAACACGAAAAAGTTGTCCATGAATACTTCTATGAACTTCTCAACCATGTCTGAAAATATTGAGAGCATGCACCTTTGGAATGTTGCAGGTGCATTGCACAATCCAAAGGGCATCCTCCGGTAAGCGAAAACTCCATAGGGACAAGTAAAAGAGGTTTTCTCCTGGTCTTTGGGGTCTACTGGGGTCTACAACTATTTGGTTGTAGCCAGAGTAACCGTCCAGGAAGCAGTAGTATTCATGCCCTGCGAGTCTTTCAAGCATCTAGTCCATAAAGGGCAGGGGAAAGTGGTTTTTTTGGGTAGCTTCATTGAGTTTCCGATAGTCAATACACATGCGCCGTCCGATCACTGTCCTTGTGGGTATCAGTTCATTCTTTTCATTTGACACAATAGTGATCCCTCCCTTCTTTGGAACTACTTGCACCGGGCTTACCTAAGGGCTGTCTGAGATGGGGTAAATCACCCCTGCTTGCCACAATTTCAACACTTCTTTTTGAACCACTTCATTCATGGTTGGATTCAGCCTCCTTTGTTGTTGCCTTGAAGGTTTGGCATGTTCCTCAAGGAGGATCTTATGCATGCACATTGAAGGACTGATCCCTTTTAAATCTGAAAGTGTCCAGCCTATAACATCCTTGTGTTGTCTCAGCACTTGGATAAGTTCTTCTTCTTGTTCCTTACTCAAGCTTGAATTGATGATCACTGGGTAAGTGTTGTTGTCACCCAAGTATGCATATTTCAAGCTTGATGGTAAGGTCTTTAGCTCTAGTTTTGGTGCCTCTGCTTATTTGTTGTCTGTGGGGGTTGAATTCTTCATGATTCCTTGTGGTAGTTCTCCACTTGATGCTTGTTGTTCTAGCTCCATAGTTCCTTCACATTGTTTTTCTTCTAAAACTCCTTGAACTATCTATTCTATGGTGTCTACCATCATGCCTTCTCCTATGGATTCCTTGGGGTAACTCATTGCCTTAAAGACATTGAAAACCATCTTCTCTTCATGCAATCTCAAGACTAGTTCCCCTTTTTGCACATCAATAATGGCTCCGGCAGTAGCTAGGAATGGCCTTCCTAGGATGATTGATGTGTTGGCCTTCTCTTCCATGTCTAGCACAACAAAATCAGCTAGGAAAATGAATTCCCCCACCTTCGCCAATAAATCTTCCACTACCCCATGTGGAAACTTGAATGTTCTATCAGCCAATTAAAGTGCCATTCTTGTTGGCTTGCCTTCCTCAATCTTCATCCTTTTCATCATGGTTAGGGACATAAGATTTATGCTAGCTCCCAGATCACATAAGGCTTTCTCAATAGTGATATCCCCTATCATGCAGGGAATTTGGAAACTCCCTGGGTCCTTCATCTTCTGAGGTAGCTTCTTTTGTATGATGGCACTGCATTTCTCAGTTAGTACTATGTTCTCCTTTGCCCCCCAGTTCCTTTTTCATGTTATGCGCTCTTTCAAGAATTTGCCATAAAGTGGCATCTGCTCCAATGCTTCAGCGAATGGTATGTTAATTTGGAGCTTCTTGAAGATCTCTAGGAACTTAGAGAATTGGCCATCCTTTCCATATTTTCCTAGCCTTTGTGGGTATGGTGCCTTTGGCACATAAGGCTTCAAGACTGGTTTTGATGAGGATGGAGTAGGAGTCTCTTCTTCATTCTTGTTTTCATGCTTTTCTGCAACTTCTTCTTCATGGTTGTCTTTGCTTGGGGTTCCTTCTTCTACAACCTTCCCACTTCTAAGTGTAATGGCCTTGCATTCCCCTTTCGGGTTGGCCATGGTATCACCGGGAAATGTGTGTGTGGGCATTGGGATTTGCTTGGATAAGATCCCCACTTGTGCTTCCAACTTTGAGATTGCTGCACCTTGATTTTTCAGATTTGACTTGTATTCTTCTTGATTGGCGTCTATCCTTCTATCAGTCTACGTTTATCTCTCCATAAGGGTGAAGACGGCTCCTACAAGCTGTGATGATAGTTGTGCTATTGCAGCCTCCATTCTCTCAAAATTGCTCTTGATTTCACATGGTTGCATTGTTGAGGGTGGTGTGTCTTGATGGTGATTGTTGTGTGTTGGTTGGTTGCCATGGTATGATGTGTTTTGTGAATTATGGTAAGGTCTATGGTTGTTTGTTTTGATGGTTGGGGTTGTGAGTGTTGTGTTGATTTGATGCATAAGGTTTGTTGTGGTCCTGGTTATGGCTTTGTTGGTTTTCCCACCCAAAATTTGAGTGGTTCAGTCACCTTCAAATTCTAATGTACTTCCTTCTTGTTGAGTAGTTTGGTCTTGAATGGCTGAGACTTGATTAGCTTCCATCTTCTTGGTTAAGGCTGCTAGTTGTGCTGCAATTGCCTTGTTTTTAGCTAATAAGGTGTCCACAGAATTGAGTTCTAGCACTCCTTTCTTCTGAGTTCTTTCTGAAGCATAGAAATACTCATTTTCAACTACAGTCTCGATGACATATATGACTTCTTCAATGGTTTTCTTCTTGTTGAGTGAGCCTCGTGAGCAATGATCCACGACCTTCTTTGATTCATAGGACAACCCTTTATAGAAGATGTGTAGTTGTACCCACTCATTGAACATTTCTGGTGGGCATCTTCTTGTCAAATCTTTGAATCTCTCCCAGGCCTCATAGAGTGTTTCACCATCTAGTTGTCTGAAAGTTTGCACCTTAGCTCTTAGCCTGTTGATTCTTTGTGGAGGGTAAAATCTTGCAAGGAATCTGTTTACAACATCATCCCATGTGGTTAAGCTCTCCTTGGGAAATGCTTCCAACCACTTTGTTGCCTTGTCTCTGAGTGAGAAAGGGAACAAAAGTAGCTTGTAGGTATCCGGATGTACACCATTGGTCTTTACAGTTTCACAGATCCTCAAGAATGTATTGAGATGTTGGTTTGGGTCCTCCTAGGCACCTCCTCCATATGAACAATTAATCTGGACAAGTGTGATGAGTTGAGGTTTTAACTCAAAGTTATTGGCATGGATTGTTGGCTTTAGGATGCTGCTGCCACAGTTTCCTGGATTTGGGTTGATATAGGAGCCTAAGACTCTCATTTCTTGCCCAACATGATTGCCAGCTTCCTCTCCAACATGGTTAAACCAATTTCACTCACAAACACAAGTAAAGAGGTTCAAAAACAATCAAAGAAGTTACATAAAATATAGCAATTAGCAGTTAAACATAATTATTCACATAGGCAAACCAATTATAATATGCACACCCAAATAATGTCACATAGATGCATATGATGAATGTCTGTCCTACTGGCTGTGATATCACATTGTCGGTTCAACTGTCAACCTGACACATTCCCATGAGAATGTTGCCTTTTAGTCACGAATATAAATGGGATCCCCTAGGGATATCGTGCCTGGCACACGGTCCAGGGATATAGTACCCGCGCACACTCTTGTGATTCTGAAAAGATGTGAGTAGGATAATCTATGCCCGACCTCATATAATCCACGGATATAGTGCCGGACACACTCTTGCAGCAAAAGATCTACCACGCCAGGGATATAGTGTCCTGCACACTCTTTCAATAACCAACAAGTCCTTCATTCAATTCCAAGTTCTAAAACTCATTATCAATTCACAGTGAGAGGTGAGGAGCTAAGGCCCTATGACCACCATTCTCTTAAGCAGAGCTAACGTTCAAGCTAGTAACGGTAAAAAAGTGCTTGTTGGGAGGCAACCCGACCCTGAGTATCCTTTGGTTTTTATTTTAGCTTGATTTTTGATGAGCGGATAATTTATACGCTTTTTGGCATTATTTTCAGTATGTTTTTAGTATATTTTAGTTAGTTTTTATTACATTTTTATTAGTTTTTAGTTAAAATTCACTTTTCTGGACTTTACTATGAGTTTATGTGTTTTTCTGTGATTTTAGGTATTTTCTGGCTGAAATTGAGAGACCTGAGCAAAAATCTGATTCAGAGACTGAAAAGGACTGCAGATGCTGTTGGATTCTGACCTCCCTGCACTCGAAGTGGATTTTCTGGAGCTACAGAAGCTCAATTGGCGCGCTCTCAACGGCATTGGAAAGTAGACATCCTGGGCTTTCCAGCAATGTATAATAGTCCATACTTTTCCCGAGATTTGATGGCCCAAACCGGCGTTGCAAATCAGCTTCAGAATTTCCAGCGTTTAACGCTGGAACTGGCATAAAAATTGGAGTTAAACGCCCAAACTGGCATGAAAGCTGGCGTTTAACTCCAGAAAGAGTCTCTACACGAAAATGCTTCAATGCTCAACCCAAGCACACACCAAGTGGGCCCGGAAGTGGATGTTTCTGTCATTTGCTCATTTCTGTAAACCCTAGGTTACTAGTTCACTATTAATAGGATCTTTTGACATTGTATCTACACCTCATGATACTTTACACGTTTCTCATTGTATCTTCTACGGCATGAGTCTCTAAACCCCATGGTTGGGGGTGAGGAGCTCTGCTGTGTCTTGATGGATTAATGCAATTACTACTGTTTTTCATTCAATCATGCTTGCTTCCATTCTAAGATATCACTTGTTCCTAAACCTGATGAATGTGATGATCCGTGACACTCATCATCATTCTCAACTATGAACATGTGCCTGACAACCACCTCCGTTCTACCTTAGATTGAGTAGATATCTCTTGGATTCCTTAATCAGAATCTTCGTGGTATAAGCTAGAATTGATGGCGGCATTCAAGAGAATCCGGAAGGTCTAAACCTTGTCTGTGGTATTCTGAGTAGGATTCAAGGATTGAATGACTGTGACGAGCTTCAAACTCCTGAGGGCTGGGCGTTAGTGACAGACGCAAAAGAATCACTGGATTCTATTCCAACCCGATTGAGAACCGACAGATGATTAGCCGTGCTGTGACAGAGCGCGTTGAACATTTTCACTGAGAGGATGGGAGGTAGCCATTGACAACGGTGAAACCCTATATACAGCTTGCCATGGAAGGAGCCTTGCGTGCTTGAAGAAAAAAACAGTAGGAAAGCAGAGGTTCAGAAGATAGAGCATCTTCAAAACCTCAACCTGTTCCCCATTACTGCAAAACAAGTACTTATTTCATGTTCTTTTGCTTTTTACAATCAAACCTGATAATTATTGATATCTTGACTAAGAGTTACAAGATAACCATAGCTTGCTTCAAGTTGGCAATCTCCGTGGGATCGACCCTTACTCACGTAAGGTATTACTTGGATGACCCAGTGCACTTGCTGGTTAGTTGTGTGGGATTGCAAAAGTGTGATTGCAATTTCGTGCACCAAGTTTTTGGCGCCGTTGCCGGGGATTGTTCGAGTTTGGACAACTGACGGTCTATCTTGTTGCTTAGATTAGGACTGTTTTATTTTTGTTGGTTTAGAGTCTTTTATTTGAGTGTAGCTTCATATTTTAAGTTTGGTGTCAATTGCCTGCTTTTGTTTTTCTTTTAATTTTCGAATTTGCATGTCCTTAGTCCCTTTTTGATCTTTAAAAATTCTAAGTTTAGTGTCTTCTTTGTGTTTTTCTTTAGGTTTTCAAAAAATTCATGTTTGATTTTCTGAAAAATTTTAAGTTTGGTGTCTCTTTGTTGTTTTTATCTTTCCTCTTTTCAAAAAATATATATACATATATATCTTGATTACTATTCACATCAATTCCCTTTTCTCCATCATGGAGATAAGTGGGAATGAACAGTCCAAAAGGACTCTGGGGTCAATGCTAACCCCATTACAGCTGCATATGGGAGTAGCATCTGTACCTCCCATCAAGCAGCTTTGAGCTAAACCCTCAACTCATTATCATGGTGCAGCAAATTGCCAGTATTCCGGTCTTCCACAGGAAGAACCTACTGAGTTTCTGGCACAATTCCTACAACTTGCTGACACAGTACGTGATAAAGAGGTGGATCAGGATGTCTACAGATTATTACTGTTTCCATTTGCTGTAAAAGATCAAGCTAAGAGGTGGGTTAAATAACCAACCTACAGCAAGCATAAAGACATAGAAACAATTATCAGACAATTCCTGAATCAATTTTACCCTCCAAAAAGGATGACACAGCTAAGGCTGGACATCCAAGGCTTTAAACAAGAGGATAATGAATCCCTTTATAATGCCTGGGAGAGGTATAGAGGTATGCTAAGAAAATGCCCCTCTGAAATGTTTCAAAGTGGGTACAGTAGACATCTTCTACTATGGCTTACAGAAAAGCTCAGATGTCTTTAGACTACTCAGCTGGTGGATCTATACATATGAGGAAGACGATTAAGGAGGCTCAAGAGCTTATAGATACTGTTGCTAGAAATCAACATTTGTACTCTAGCAATGAGTCCTCTACACAAAAAGAAGTTATGGCATTAGCCACTGATCCTAATCCTCAAGAACAGATGGTTGAGCTTAATCAACAATTACACCTGATGACAAAAAACAGTTAGCAGAATTTAAAGAGATGCTCCAAGAGACTAAAATTGCTAACAAGAACATAGAATCACAGTTGAATCAGGCAAAACAACAGCTATCTAAACAGATAACAGAAGAATGCCAAGCAGTTCAACTGAGGAGTGGGAAGACATTGAATAACACTGCTCAAAGTAGCAAAAAGTCAATAAAGGAACAATTGACAGAGGATAACCAAACCACTATCCAAAATCCCTCTGAGGATAGTAAGAGCCCAGAGAGGAATACTATTGGCGTTCAAACGCCAGAAAAGGGGGGAAAGCTGGCGTTAAACGCCCATTCCCTGCCCAGTTCTGGCGTTCAAACGTCAGAAAAGGGGGAAAAGTTGGCGTTAAACGCCCATTTTCCACCCAATCCTGGCGTTCAAACGCTAGAGGGGAACCAGACACCTGCGAGTGCTGATAGTAACCCCTCTAAAAAGGCTTCTCCAACCACTTCTGTAAGGAATAAGCCTGCAGCAACCAAGGTTGAAGAATATAAAGCCAAGATGCCTTATCCTCAGAAACTCCGCCAAGCGGAACAGGATAAGCAATTTACCCGCTTTGCAGACTATCTAAGGACTCTTGAAATAAAGATTTCGTTTGCAGAGGCACTTGAGCAAATACCTTCTTATGCTAAGTTCATGAAAGAGATCTTAAGTCATAAGAAAGATTGGAGAGAAACTGAAAAAGTATTTCTCACTGAAGAATGCAGTGCAGTCATTCTGAAAAGCTTACCAGAAAAGCTTCAAGATCCAGGAAGCTTTATGATACCATGCACATTAGAAGGTGCTTGCACCAAGACAGCCCTGTGTGACCTTGGAGCAAGCATCAATCTAATACCTGCATCCACTATCAGGAAGCTTGGGTTGACTGAAGAAGTCAAACCAACCCGGATATGCCTCCAACTTGCTGATGGCTCCATTAAATATCCATCAGGCATAATTGAGGACATGATTGTCAAGGTTGGGCTATTTGCCTTTCCAACTGACTTTGTAGTGCTGGAAATGGAGGAGCACAAGAGTGCAACTCTCATTCTAGGAAGACCTTTCCTAGCAACTGGACGAACCCTCATTGATGTACAAAAAGGGGAAGTAACCCTGAGAGTCAATGAGGATGAGTTCAAGTTGAATGCTGTAAAAGCTATGCAGCATCCAGACACACCAAATGACTGCATGGGCACTGACATTATTGAATCTTTGGTAGAAGAGATCAATATGACTGAAAGTCTAGAATCAGAGCTAGAGCACATCTTCAAGGATGTTCAGCCTGATCAGGAAAAACCAGAGGAAACAAAAGAATTTTTGAAAATTCCTCAGGAGGAGGATAAGCCTCCCAAACCTGAACTCAAACCACTACCACCATCACTGAAGTATGCATTTCTGGGAGAGGGTGACACTTTTCCAGTGATTATAAGCTCTGCTTTAAATCCACAGGAAGAGGAAGCACTGATTCAAGTGTTAAGAACACACAAGACATCTCTTGGGTGGTCCATAAGTGATCTTAAGGGCATTAGCCCAGCAAGATGCATGCACAAGATCCTATTGGAGGATAATGCCAAACCAGTGGTCCAATCACAAAGGCGGCTAAATCCAGCCATGAAGGAGGTGGTGCCGAAAGAGGTCACTAAATTACTAGGGGCTGGTATTATTTATCCTATTTCTGATAGCCCCTGGGTGAGCCCTGTCCAAGTTGTCCCCAAAAAGGGAGGCATGACAGTAGTTCACAATGAAAAAAATGAACTGGTTCCTACAAGAACAGTCACAGGGTGGCGTATGTGTATTGACTACAGAAGGCTCAATACAGCTACCATAAAGGATCATTTTCCTTTACCATTCATAGACCAAATGCTAGAAAGACTAGCTGGTCATGATTATTACTGCTTTTTGGATGGCTATTCAGGTTACAACCAAATTGTAGTAGATCCTCAAGACCAAGAGAAAACAGTATTTACTTGCCCTTCTGGCGTGTTTGCCTACAGGAGGATGCCTTTTGGTCTGTGTAATGCTCCTGCAACCTTTCAGAGATGCATGCTATCCATCTTCTCTGATATGGTGGAGAAATTCCTAGAAGTCTTCATGGATGACTTCTCAGTATATGGAGACTCATTCAGCTCCTGTCTTAACCACCTAGCACTTGTCCTGAAAAGGTGCCAAGAGACTAACCTGGTTTTAAACTGGGAGAAATGTCACTTTATGGTGACTGAAGGAATTGTCCTTGGGCACAAAATTTCAAGCAAGGGAATAGAGGTGGATAAGGCAAAGGTAGAGGTAATTGAAAAATTACCACCACCTGCCAATGTTAAGGCAATCAGAAGCTTTCTGGGGCATGCAGGATTCTACAGAAGGTTTATAAAGGATTTTTTGAAAATTGCAAAACCTCTGAGCAACCTGCTGGCTGCTGACACACCATTTGTGTTTGACACACAGTGTTTGCAGGCATTTGAGACCCTGAAAGCCAAGCTGGTCACAGCACCAGTCATCTCTGCACCAGACTGGACATTACCATTCGAATTAATGTGTGATGCCAGTGACCATGCCATTGGTGCAGTGTTGGGACAGAGGCATAACAAGCTTCTGCATGTCATTTATTATGCCAGCTATGTTCTAAATGATGCACAGAAGAATTACACAACCACAGAAAAAGAGTTACTTGCAGTGTTCTATGCCATTGACAAGTTTAGATCCTATCTAGTAGGATCAAAGGTGATTGTGTACACTGACCATGCTGCTCTTAAGTACTTACTCACAAAGCAGGATTCTAAACCCAGGCTCATAAGATGGGTGTTGCTTCTGCAAGAGTTTGATATAGAAATAAGAGACAGAAAAGGGACAGAGAATCAAGTAGCTGATCATCTGTCCCGAATAGAACCAGTAGTTGGGGCGTCCCTCCCTCCTACTGAGATCTCTGAGACCTTTCTAGATGAGCAACTTTTTGCCATTCAGGAAGCTCCATGGTTTGCAGATATTGCAAATTACAAAACTGTGAGGTTTATACCCAGGAGTACAGCAGGGTGCAAAGAAAGAAATTGATTTCAGATGCCAAGTACTACCTGTGGGATGAGCCATACCTCTTTAAGAGATGTGCAGACGGGATAATCCGCAGATGTGTACCCAGAGAGGAAGCACAAAGAATCCTATGGCATTGCCATGGATCACAATATGGAGGACATTTTGGAGGTGAGCGAACAGCAACAAAGGTCTTCCAATGCGGATTCTACTGGCCTACTCTCTATAGAGATGCCCGAGAGTTTGTGCGTAACTGTGACAGTTGCCAAAGAGCTGGTAACTTGCCTCATGGTTACGCCATGCCTCAGCAAGGGATCTTAGAGATTGAATTGTTTGATGTATGGGGAATTGACTTCATGGGTCCCTTCCCACCATCATACTCAAACACTTATATTCTAGTGGCAGTAGACTATGTATCTAAATGGGTGGAAGTAATTGCCACACCCAATAATGATACCAAGACCGTGCTGAAATTCCTCCAGAAAGACATCTTCAGCAGGTTTGGTGTTCCCAGAGTACTGATCAGTGATGGAGGCACCCATTTCTGCAATAAACAACTGTACTCTGCTATGGTTAGATATGGAATTAGCCACAAAGTAGCAACTCCGTATCACCCACAGACAAATGGGCAAGCTGAGGTCTCTAACAGAGAGCTCAAAAGAATCCTGGAACGGACTGTTATTGCCCGTAGAAAGGATTGGGCAAAGAGCTTGGATGATGCTCTATGGGCATACAGAACAGCATACAAGACTCCTATAGGAACCTCTCCATACCAACTGGTGTATGGGAAGGCCTGTCATCTGCCCGTGGAACTGGAACATAAAGCCTACTGGGCAACCAGATTCCTAAACATGGATGCTAAGTTAGCTTGTGAAAAAAGATTACTCCAGCTAAATGAGCTAGAGGAGTTCAGACTCAATGCCTTTGAAAATGCAAAAATTTATAAGGAAAAGGCAAGGAAGTGGCACGACAAGAAGTTGTCATCCAGAGTCTTTGAGCCGGACAAAAGTCCTGCTCTTCAACTCTAGGCTCAGATTGTTCCCAGGAAAACTTAAATCCCGCTGGAGGGGTCCGTATGTGATTACAGGAGTATCACCATATGGATATGTTGAGCTTCAGGATACTGATTCTGACAAAAAGTTCATTGTTAATGGACAGAGGATCAAGCATTATCTTGAAAGCAATTTTGAGCAAGAATGCTCAAAACTGAGACTTGAGTGATTTTCAGTGAAGGTCCAGCTAAAGACAATAAAGAAGCGCTTGCTGGGAGGCAACCCAGTGATTAGAAGGGTATCTGTCCTGTTTAATCAAGATTTGATACATATTCTTGAAGGGCAATTATCAAAATTGAAGGAATTCACAGATTACAGAAGGATTCAGTGCGAAAAGCAGAGAAAAAGAGCTTACTGGTGAAAAAATGCCAGTAAGGGGTACTTTAGGCGTTAAACGCCAGAATGGGCACCATTCTGGGCGTTTAACGCCAGTAAAGGTGCCATTTTGGGCGCCAGGTGTGCAGCATCCTAGGCGTTTTGCAAAATGCCCAGTGATAAAGGGATTTCTGGCGTTTAACGCTAGCTAGGGTACCTGGCTGGGCGTTAAACGCCCAAATTGGCCAACAAATGGGCGTTAAACGCCAGAATGGATACCATTCTGGGCGTTTAACGCCAGAAAGGCAGGGGGAGGAGATTTTGTTTCCCACTTTAAATTTTTTCAAACTTTCTTGTTTTGATCCATATTTTTCTACATAAACACATTACAAACTTTCATCATTCACCTTCCAATTTCAAAAATTAAAATCTTCTTCAAATCTATTTCAAATCCTTTCCTAGGCTCTTTCAAAAACTCAATTATCTCCTCAAATTTTTTCCATATCTTCTCAAATCTCCCTCAAATTTTCAAAAATCTCTCCTCCTCTCCTATTTAAACACGTTCGGCCACCCTCCTTCCCCACACCATTCGAATTTGCTCTCCTCCTCTCTCCCCTCTTTTCCTTCTTTTGCTTGAGGACAAGCAAACCTCTAAGTTTTGTGTGCTTTCCGTGATCACTAGGCCAAGATTTATCAAGATCATGGCTCCTAGAGGAAAACAAACCAATTCAAGAGGCAAGAAAGAGAATAATCCAAAGGATGTTTGGAGTCAAGAGAAGTTCTTAACCAAAGAACATGCAGACCATTACCACAAAATAATGGGTCTGAGGTCAGTGATCCCGGAAGTCAAATTCAATCTGAAAGAAGATGAATATCTGGAGATCCGAGAGCAAATTCGAAACAGAGGATGGGAAGTTCTAACCAACACTTAGACAAAGGTTGAAAGGAACATGGTTCAGGAATTCTACTCAAATCTGTGGCTGACAGATAAGCAGAGAATGACTGGAACTGCTTTTCATACCTACAGAACCATGGTCAGAGGGAGAATTATTTACTTCCATCTGGACAAAATAAGAGAGGTCTTCAAATTGCCTCAACTGCAAGATGATCCTGAATCCTTTAATAGGAGGATGGTGAGAGTAGATAAAGGGTTGGATCAAGTTCTAGAGGTCGTATGCCTCCCTGGAACTAAATGGATAACCAATTCAAAAGGTGTCCCAAACCAACTCAAGAGGGGAGACCTCAAACCAATTGCAAGAGGTTGGCTAGACTTTATTGGGCGTTCCATATTGCCCACTAGCAACCGTTCTGAGGTTACTATCAAAAGAGCAGTGATGATTCATTGCATTATGCTTGGAAAAGAAGTGGAAGTTCATCATCTGATTGCTTGTGAGATCTACACAATTGCAAATAAGAATTCCACTGAAGCCAAACTGGCTTACCCAAGCTTGATCTCCTTGCTCTGTAAAGAGACCAGGGTAAAAATGGGAGTAGATGAATTCATACCCATTGAACATCCAATCACCAAGAAGTCAATGGAAGGACAAATGCAAGACAACTCTATCAAAAAGAGGGCACAGGAGTTCCTCCCTGAATTTCCTGAAATTGACTACTAGGCCAGCCTAGAAGCATCTATCACCAAGTTGCAAGAAACTATGGAGCAACTTAAGGAAGAACGGCAGAATCAGAACTGCATGCTCTGCAAATTGCTGAAGGAACAAGAGAAGCAGGGGCGTGAACTTCAAGAGATGAAACGCCAAAAGCTCTCCCCTCAAGTGCAGGGAGCATCCACTTCTCAAAATCAAGGTTGTTGAGTCCTAACTCTGTGATAACCTCTATCATTAGGAGCCTATTTAAAATTTTTTTTGTTTTCTATTACTATTAGTCTTATCTTATATCTATTTTTGAGTCTTGTTCTTAATTCATGATTAATAAAATTTAAAGTTCATGTCTTAAAGCTATGAATGTCCTATGAATCCATCACCTCTCTTAAATAAAAAATGCTTTAATCACAAAAGAACAAGAAGTACATGATTTCGAATTCATCTCTGAAACTAGTTGAATTAGTTTGATGTGGTGACAATACTTTTTGTTTTCTGAATGAATGCTTGAACAGTGCATATGTCTTTTGAATTTGTTGTTTTAAGAATGTTAAAATTGTTGGCTCTTGAAAGAATGATGGAAAGGGAGAACTGTTATTGAGGATCTGAAAAATCATCAAATTGATTCTTGAAGCAAGAAAAAGCAGTGAATTCAAAAAAAAAATGAAAAAAAAGAAAGAAGAAAAGAAAGAGAAAAAGAAAAAGAAAGAAATAAAGTTGTGATCCAAGGCAAAAAGAGTGTGCTTAAGAACCCTGGACACCTCTAATTGGGGACTCTAGCAAAGCTGAGTCACAATCTGAAAAGGTTCACCCAATTATGTGTCTGTGGCATGTATGTATCCGGTGGTAATACTGGAAGACAGAGTGCTTTGGGCCACAGCCAAGACTCATAAAGTAGCTTTGTTCAAGAATCATCATACTTAACTAGGAGAATCAATAACACTATCTGAGTTCTGAGTTCCTATGGATGCCAATCATTCTAAACTTCAAAGGATGAAGTGAGATGCCAAAACTGTTCGGAAGCAAAAAGCTACTAGTCCCGCTCATCTAATTGGAGCTAAGTTTCTTTGATATTTTGGAGTCTATAGTATATTCTCTTCTTTTTATTCTATTTTGATTTTCAGTTGCTTGGGGACAAGCAACAATTTAAGTTTGGTGTTGTGATGAGCGGATAATTTATACGCTTTTTGGCATTATTTTCAGTATATTTTTAGTATATTTTAGTTAGTTTTTATTACATTTTTATTAGTTTTTAGTTAAAATTCACTTTTCTGGACTTTACTATGAGTTTGTGTGTTTTTCTGTGATTTCAGGTATTTTCTGGCTGAAATTGAGGGACCTGAGCAAAAATCTGATTCAGAGACTGAAAAGGACTGCAGATGCTGTTGGATTCTGACCTCCCTGCACTCGAAGTGGATTTTCTGGAGCTACAGAAGCCCAATCGGCGCGCTCTCAACGGCATTGGAAAGTAGACATCCTGGGCTTTCCAGCAATGTATAATAGTCCATACTTTGCCCCAGATTTGATGGCCCAAACCGGCGTTGCAAATTAGCTTCAGAATTCCCAGCGTTTAACGCTGGAACTGGCATAAAAATTGGAGTTAAACGCCCAAACTGGCATGAAAGCTGGCGTTTAACTCCAGAAAGAGTCTCTACACGAAAATGCTTCAATGCTCAGCCCAAGCACACACCAAGTGGGCCCAGAAGTGGATTTTTCTGTCATTTACTCATTTCTGTAAATCCTAGGTTACGAGTTCACTATTAATAGGATCTTTTGACATTGTATCTACACCTCATGACACTTTACACGTTTCTCATTGTATCTTCTACGGCATGAGTCTCTAAACCCTATGGTTGGGGGTGAGGAGCTCTGCTGTGTCTTGATGGATTAATGCAATTACTACTGTTTTTCATTCAATCATGCTTGCTTCCATTCTAAGATATCACTTGTTCCTAAACCTGATGAATGTAATGATCCGTGACACTCATCATCATTCTCAACTATGAACGTGTGCCTGACAACCACCTCCGTTCTACCTTAGATTGAGTAGATATCTCTTGGATTCCTTAATCAGAATCTTCGTGGTATAAGCTAGAATTGATGGCGGCATTCAAGAGAATCCGGAAGGTCTAAACCTTGTCTGTGGTATTCTGAGTAGGATTCAAGGATTGAATGACTCTGACGAGCTTCAAACTCCTGAGGGCTGGGCGTTAGTGACAGACGCAAAAGAATCACTGGATTCTATTCCAACCCGATTGAGAACCGACAGATGATTAGCCGTGCTGTGACAGAGCGCGTTGAACATTTTCACTGAGAGGATGGGAGGTAGCCATTGACAACAGTGAAGCCCTACATACAGCTTGCCATGGAAGGAGCCTTGCGTGCTTGAAGAAGAAAACAGTAGGAAAGCAGAGGTTCAGAAGATAGAGCATCTCCAAAACCTCAACCTGTTCCCCATTACTGCAAAACAAGTACTTATTTCATGTTCTTTTTCTTTTTACAATCAAACCTGATAATTATTGATATCCTGACTAAGAGTTACAAGATAACCATAGCTTGCTTCAAGCCGACAATCTCCGTGGGATCGACCCTTACTCACGTAAGGTATTACTTGGACGACCCAGTGCACTTGCTGGTTAGTTGTGCGGGATTGCAAAAGTGTGATTGCAATTTCGTGCACCAATTTTCATTTATTTATTTATGATTTTTATTCATAGTTTTCTTGGATTTTATGAAATTTGTGGTCATGCAAGGTATTTAGAATAGGAACAGAAGAATCAGGAAGAAAAATATAACACTTTGGAGGAGATTTTTCATTCGGGTGCTCTAGCGCTAAATGCCATACTAAGCGTCTAGCACTAGGATTGGCAGCTACAAGTTGGCATTAAATGACAGGGAGGATGTTTAATGCCCTGAATGGCATGAAAAAGTTAGCGTTAAACACGAGGCGGAGTTTAACGCCTACGAGGGGCACAATTCTCAAGGCAACCCATGCCTCATAGGGCGCTAAATGCCAGCAGGGCATTTAGTGCCAAGGCTCGTCTTAAAGAAAATCCAATTTTGGCGTTAAATGCTAGGGGTGGCATTTAACGCTCTAAATGGATTGAGCATTATAGTGTTGTGGCGCTAAACGCTGGAGCTGGCATTTAGCGCTAGCAACGTGAATTTCAAAATTGAAGGAAGCCTCTTAACCGTTACCAATAGTTCCTACCCTAATCCCTTCCCCTTTGACCATTCAACCTCACTCTCTCTTACCCCCTACCCACTTTCCCATCCACATTCATTCACCCTTTTACCAACCACCCTTCACATCCTTTCCTTTCTTTTACCTTTCTTAACTGAGGTCAACCCTCCTTTCTTTCTTTCTAAAAATTTTTTATTTACTTCTTAGCATCGCTCCCTTCTTAAATCGAGCTCCCCTCTTTCTCTCTCTCCACCATTTTTCCACTCTCACTTCTTCTTTCTTTTTCCCTTCATACATCGGCTTTATCTGTACAATTCCACTACTTCATTCTGCATATTCTTCTTGTTCTTTTATTTTCCTCGAGGATGAGCAAAGGCTTTAGGTTTGGTGTTGGGGTGCTCCCCTTTTCTTTTTTCTCATATTCCACATTGCACCCAAAACTGGTGAATCTTCTTCAAGGAAGAGAAAGGAAAAGGCCCCTGCATCCAGTCCATATGATTTTACCTGTGACCCACAAGGATCACTATAATGAAGTTGTGAGAAAAAAAGGTGATCCCAGAGTTTTGTTTTGACCTGCAGCTGGAGGAGTATCCGGAGATCCAGGAACAGATTCTGAGGAGGGGTTGGCAAGTGCTATGTAACCCCGTGACTAACGTGGGTGTATTGATGGTCAGAGAGTTCTATGTCAATGCATGGGTGACTTACAAGCCTGTCAAGGGAATGAACCTGGACCTGAAGAACTGGCACACTATAATCCGAGGAAGGATCTTGGAGTTCAGTCCAGAGAAGGTAAGGGAGATACTATAGTTTCCACCATCCAAATCCACTGTTTGCTTTCTTATTCTCTGAATTTCTTTTTAATGCAATTTACAACTCTCGAACACCACTTTCTGCTTGTCTGACTGAGTCATTCGACTATTGTTGCTCAGTCCATCAATCCTCGAGGGATCTATCCTCACTCACCTGAGGTATTACTTGGTACGACTGATGAGCGGATACTTTAAACACATTTTGGCATCATTTTCATATTATTTTAGTTATGTTTTGTTTAAGTTTTATTATATTTTCATAATTTTAGTGCTAAATTTACATTTATAGATTCTACTTTGATTTTTGTGTTTTCTGATAATTTCAAGTAATTTCTGGCTGAAATTGTGGAGTTTTGGCAAAGTCCGATTCAGAGGCAAGGAAAGCGTAGCAGATGCTGTCAGATTCTGACATCCATGCACTTAAATGAGAATTTTTGGAGCTACAGAGGTCCATATCATGCTCTCTCAACGACGTTGGAACGCTAACTTTCAGAGCTTTCCAGTAATATATAATAGTGTATACTTTTCTTCGAAGAAGCCTGCCCATATTGGGCATTGAACGCTAAGGGGCTATCCCCTTGCTAGCGTCCACCGCCCCAAGGAGACAAGGCAGAGTTGAACGCCCAAGAACCACCCCCTTTGGGGTGTTTAATGCCCACCAAGAAGCAAGGAAGCATGGATCAACTCCCTAATGGGTGTTCAACACCCATTCCTCAAGTTGGACGCCAAGCTCAGCCCAAGTACTCAACCAAAGTGGGCCCAAGAATGGGAAAGAACAAAGATCAAAGATCACCACTGTTAAAGATCTTTGCCCTTTTGCATGTCTTACTATTACTTTTTGTAAGCTATGAGCTATTAAACCTCCTAAGTTAGGATTAGGAGCTCTGCTGATTCTCATGGATTAATAATATTACGGGATAAGTATTGTTTTGGTCCCTCACGTTGAGGGTCGGAATCGAACCCGTCCCCGATCTAATTTTCGATTTAGAATCGTCCTTAACGTTTTTTTTATATTAAAATCGTCCTTTTTAATTTTTATTTCTAAACTACCCTTCCTTTTTAATAAAATTTAAAAAATTAAAAAAAAAATAAAACACGGTCTCCCCTTTCCCACCCTCCGGTCTCCCCCTCCCCCACCCTCCGGTCTCTCCTTCCCCCCTCCCCCACCCCCCCGGTCTCCCCTTTCCCCCCACCATCCACCCCCACCCCACCCCACCCCACCCCCGGTCTCCCTCTCCCCGTCTCCCCTTCCCCCTCCCCCACCCCCGGTCTCCCCTTCCCCCCTCCCCCACCCTCCGGTCTCCCCTTCCCCCCACCATCCACCACCACATTTACCTCCACCACCAAGAAAAACATCAATAAAATCAACATCATCATCATCATCAACACCCACTGCCACTCCACCACCACCAATGCTGCCGCCGTCCCCCTCCCCGCTTTCCCCTTTCCCCTCCCCCTCCCCCTCCCCCTCCCCCTCCCCCACCAAGCGTCCCCTCCCCTGCCCCCTCCCCGTCTGCCCTTCCCCCACCTCCACCTCCACCTCCACCTCCACACAGAGAAGCAGAAACAGAAAATCAACAAATCATAAACAGAAAGCAACAATTCAGAAATCAACAGCAAACAATTCAGTCATCAATTAACAAACTTCTTCCATCAACAGCAAACAATTCAAAAATCAAAAAATTCAGAAATCAAGAAAACCAACAACTCAAAACCAACAATGATTCAACAAATCAAGAAGCAGAAGAAGCAGAAGACGAAGCAGCGAAGCAAGAAGCAGAGGCGGCGAGTAGCAGCGGCGAGGCGGCGACCAGCAGCGGAGCGGAAGCCGACGACGACGAGGAGGTCACGGCGGCGACCTCCCTGTTTCTCCCCCCTTCTTTCTCTCTCCACCCCCGGTAGCGTGGTGAGGACGACGGCGGCAGCGCGGCGAGGACGCGGTGGTGATGAAGAGGCGGCGGCTCCAAGCCCGTGACCCCCTCACTCGCGATCCATCTCTCTTCGTGGTTCTGCTCACGATGGCACGACGCAAACGACGCGATGGTGGCGGCGACTGAAGCACGAACGGCGGCGACAGGGTCTGACGGCAGCAACGCGAGCAGCAGCGAGCTGCTCCCTCCCCGGTGCCATCCCCCTCCCCCGCTTCCCTTCCCTTCCCCTCCCCTCCCCTGCCCCTGCACCTTCGTATACCCCCCCATCCACGCGTTTTCTTCCCCCTCCCCTCCCCAAACACGCGTTTTTTTAATTTAATATATTTTATTATTAAAATAGGAATAGGGGTAGTTTAGGAATTAAATTTAAAATTTTAATAAAAAGGACGATTTTAATACAAAAAAATACGTTAAGGATGATTTTAAATTCAAAATTAGAATAGGGACGATTTCGATTCCAACCCTTAACGTAAGGGACCAAAACAATACTTATCCCTAATATTACTGTTTCTATTTCAATACACGTTGATTCCATTCTCTTGTGCTTTTCATTCTTCATCTCATGAATTGAGGATGAATCGTGACATTCATCCTTGTTCTACATGGGTTCCATGTGAGTCTTGACCCGGATAGCATTGAATCACAGCTAGAGAATGCACTGCAGATTCCAAGAGAGTGCTTGGGTGACTTTGGATAAGTGACATAAAATCCCATTGACCGTGGGTTGCTGAGGTCTCTGTGGAATTAAGGCTAGATTTTGAGAAGCAACATTCTCTGATCCGGAAGATCTGACCTTGTCTGTGGCATTTTGAGTAGGATCACGAAGGGGAGTGGATTGCTTAGGCCTTCACCTTCGGCTATAATGGGAAGCCATGAGTTATCTTGATGAGGATGCTATATGAGTTGCTCGGATATGGTGGACTACTATGGTTTAGAAGAGGCTAACTTGATGAGGATGCTACATGAGTTAGTCAATTACAGCTGCCATTAAATGAATCATTCGTTATTGAAGTAGACAGTAAGAATAGTTAATTCGGAAAGAATACACATCTCTGAAGCCTTAACTGAATCTCTATCACTGCTTTCACATTAATCTGATATTTCATTTCCTTTACTTTCGTTTATGCTTTCAAACAACAACCATTTTTTCTAATTGCCTTACTAAGATTTACAAGATAGCCATTGCTTGCTCAATACAATAATCTCTGTGGGATTCGACCCTAACTCACCTAAGGTATTACTTGGACGACCCAGTGCACTTGTCGGTTCAGTTGTGTGGAGTTCAATTTCGCGCACCAAGTTTTTGGCGCCGTTACCAGGGATTGTTCGAGATTGACAAACTACCGGACTATCTTGTTGCTTAGATTAGGTATTTTTTGAGGTTTTATTGCTCTTTTACTTCTTTTCTTGTTTTCTTTTTCAAAAACATTTTCAAAACCTTTCTTTTCTTTATCTTTTGTTTGAGTCTTGTGTCAATCTTTAAATTTGGTGTCATTTTGGTGTTTCTTGGTTTTTCTTTCCCTTGGTTTTTCGAAAATATCCTCTTATTGTTCTTTCTTAGTATTCGAATTGTTCTTGTTTATTTCTTCATTTGATTTTTAAAATTGAGTTTGGTGTCTTTTAGTTGTTTTTCCTTTAATTTTAAAAAATTAGTGCCATTTGATCTTAAATTTTTAAGTTTGGTGTCTCTTAGTTGTTTTTCTCTTTCCCTAAAATTCAAAAATCTAACTTTTTTTGGTTTATCTTTCTTTAACTTTTCGAAATCTTAACTATCTTTTCTAATCTTGATTCAAAAATATTAAGTTTGTTATTTTTTTGTTAGTGACGTTTAAATTTTAATTTCAAATTTTATCCTTTCAAATCTTTTTCAAATCCTTATCTTTTCTTTTGTTTATCTTTCTTTAAATTTCAAATATATTATCTTATCTTATTTTAATTTCAAATTTCAAAATTAAATCTTTTCAAATTTTAAAATCTTTTTCAAATCTTTATCATATCTTTTATCTTTCCTATTTTATCTTCTTCAAAAATTTTAAATTTCAAATTCCTATCTTTTTAAATCTTTACTATCTTTTAAGTTTGATTTTCAAAATCTTTAAATTTTAATTCTTATTTTTCTAAGTCTTTTAAAAATCTTTATCTTATCTTTCTTTTTGAATTTAAAACTTACTTATCTTATCTTCTTTTTAAAATTTAAAACTTTCAAATTTCAAATCTCTACTTTCTTTTAATTTTGAATTTCAAAATGTTTGTTTGACTTCTTCTTTCGTTTACTTTCGAAAATCACCATTTAATTTTCAAATCTCTTTAGTTAATTAGTTATCCTGAAATTTAATTTTCTTTTATTCTTCTTTATTATTTTGAAATAAATGAATAAAATAAAAATAAAACAAAAAGATTTTGATTTTAAAATCTCTTTCTTCGTAATTTTCAAATTCTCAAGCATATATCTCTCTCCATTATTTCGAATTCTACCTCCCCTCTCTACCCTCATTCTTCTTATCTTCTCTAGACATTTCACTGGGAGTTCTCTACACTCTAACATAGAAACTCCCATTCTTTCTTTTCTTGGTTTTCTTTTCTTGTTTTTGAGTAGGAACAGGGATAAAGAACCTCTCTTTGATCCTGATCCTGAACCTAAGAGGACTCTAAGGAGGTGTTTACAACAAGTTAGAGTACAACACTCTGAAAGAAATCTCACAGAGCTTTTCAAACAAGAAGTAGAGAATACAGACATGGCAGCCACTCCCAATGACAGAGGAGACGCAAGGAAGGTTGACGAACGGATTCTTGTGTGGTCTAGAATTTTACAAATAAATTCACGTTGCTAGTATAGCTTCTAGACCTACAAGAATCCTTTTGTAAAAAAGATTGTTTGCCACAAGTAACAAACCCCTAATAAAATTGATAACAGAAGTATTTAAACCTCGGGCCACCAATGCCTATTACAACTGTCCGAATCAAGGGAACTATCAACAAGGCGGTAATTATAATCAAGGTGGTAACTACAATCAAGGTTGGCAAGACAACCCCAACCAAGGATGGAGAGAGAATCTCAACCAAGGATGGAGAGAGAATCTCAACCAAGGATGGAGAGACAATTCCAACCAAGGATGGAGGGACAACTATAACCAGGGAGGCAGAGAGAACGGTGGAAATCAAAGGTGGAATAATAACAACTATCAACAGAACCAGTATCAACAAAACCCTCCATACCGAGCACCACACCAAAGACAAGCCCAAGCACTTCAACCCAACCAACCACAAGCCCCTCAAATTACCTACCCTCTTTCTTCCTCCAACCAAGATGAAACACTCTGTTTTATCCTTCAAGGACAAAAAGAGCTTCAAAATTCACTTACCTCTAGCCTTACTGGTCTTACCTCCACTCTACAAGCTCTTATATCCTACATGGAACCACCCTCTACCTCCAACAATCAACCTTCAAGCTCTAGTGTACTTCTCTCTCAACCTTTACGCAACCCTGATGAGCGGATAATTTGTACGCTTTTTGGCATTGTTTTTAGTATGTTTTTGGTAGTTTTAGTTGAGTTCTTAGTATATTTTTACTAGTTTTTAGTTAAAATTCACTTTTCTGGACTTTACTATGAGTTTGTGTGTTTTTCTGTGATTTCAGGTATTTTCTGGCTGAAATTGAGGGATCTGAGCAAAAATCTGATCCAGAGACTCAAAAGGACTGCAGATGCTGTTGGATTCTGACCTCCCTGCACTCGAAGTGGATTTTCTGGAGCTACAGAAGCCCAATTGGCGCGCTCTCAACGGCGTTGGAAAGTAGACATCCTGGGCTTTCCAGCAATATATAATAGTCCATACTTTGCCCAAGATTTGATGGCTCAAACCGGCGTTCAAAGTCACCTCAAGAAATTCCAGCGTTAAACGCCGGAACTGGCACCTAAATGGGAGTTAAACGCCCAAACTGGCATAAAAGCTGGCGTTTAACTCCAAGAAGAGTCTCTACACGAAAATGCTTCATTTGCTCAGCCCAAGCACACACCAAGTGGGCTCGGAAGTGGATTTTTATGTCATTTACTCATCTTTGTAAACCTTAGGCTACTAATTTTCTATAAGTAGGACCTTTTACTATTGTATTTTCATCTTTTGATCATGCTTTGATGATTGAACCCTCATTGGGGGAGGCTGGCCATTCGGCCATGCCTAGACCTTGTTCTTATGTATTTTCAACGGTGGAGTTTCTACACACCATAGATTAAGGTGTGGAGCTCTGCTGTACCTCGAGTATTAATGCAATTACTATTGTTCTTCTATTCAATTCCGCTTGTTCTTTGTCCAAGATATCACTTATTCTTCAACTTGATGAAGGTGATGATTGACACTCATCATCATTCTCACTCATGAACAAAGTGACTGACAACCACTCTTGTTCTACAAGCAATCAAAGCTCTAGTGAATATCTCTTGGATTCTTTAACCGGAGTCTTCGTGGTATAGGCGAGAACTGATGGCGGCATTCAAGAGAATCCGGAAGGTCTAACCTTGTCTGTGGTATTCCGAGTAGGATTCAATGATTGAATGACTGTGATGTGCTTCAAACTCCTGAAGGCGGGGCGTTAGTGACAGACGCAAAAGAATCACTGGATTCTATTCCGGCTTGATTGAGAACCGACAGATGGATAGCCGTGCGGTGACAGGGTGCGTTGAACATTTCCAATGAGAGGATGGGAGGTAGCCACTGACAACGGTGAAACCCTTGCATAAGCTTGCCATGGAAAGGAGTAAGAAGGATTGGATGAAGACTGTAGGAAAGCAGAGAGACAGAAGGGAAGGCATCTTCATTCGCTTGTCTGAAGCTCTCACCAATGATATACATAAGTATCTCTATCTTTATCTTTATGCTTTATTCGTTTATCACTATACCCAATTGAGTCTGCCTGACTGAGATTTACAAGGTGACCATAGCTTGCTTCATACCAACAATCTCCGTGGGATCGACCCTTACTCGCGTAAGGTATTACTTGGACGACCCAGTGCACTTGCTGGTTAGTTGTGTGAAGTTGTAGTGATCACAATTTCGCGCACCAAGTTTTTGGCGCCGTTGCCGGGGATTGTTCTTGTGTATGGACAACTGACGGTTCATCTTGTTGCTTAGATTAGGTATTTTTTTTTCTTCAGAGTTCTTAAGAATGAATTCTAGTGTTTCAAGGTGATGTTCTTATCATCACCAAAGCTGATTGATTCTCATCAATTTAGCTCTTGAATGCAATGTCCTGCTGAAGCTTGGCCGGCCATGTCTAATTCCTTTAGACTAAAGCTTTAGACTAACATTGCATGATTCCTGGAATTCTCATTAAGAATTTTGATACCTTTATTTTCCTTTTCACTTAATTTTCGAAAAACCCAAAAAAAAAATTACAAAATCATAAAATCCAAAAATATTTCTTGTTTAAGTCTAGTGTCTCATTTTAAGTTTGGTGTCAATTGCATGCTTCTGTTCTTATTGCATTCATGCATGTGTCTTCATTAATCTTCAAGTTGTTCTTGATGATTTTCTTATTTTGATCTTTGAATTCGATTGACTTGAGTGTTTTGTGTTTCTCATATGCATTCTCATGTTGTTAGTGTCAGTAGTATACAAACTGCTAAGTTTGGTGTCTTGCATGCATTGTTATTTGATTTTAGTTGCATTTTGATTATTCCTTATTATTAAAAATCCAAAAATATTTTAATTTGTGTCTTTTCAAGTCAATGATACAGAGAATTGAAGATTTAGAACATACTGCAGAGGAATCACACAGAAAAAGCTGGGCATTCAAAAATGCCCAGTAAAGAAGACAGACTGGCATTTAAACGCCAGCCAGGGTGCCTGGCTGGGCGTTTAACGCTCAAAAGGGTAGTAGTTTGGGCGTTAAACGCCAGAATGTGCACCATTCTGGGCGTTTAACGCCAGGATGGCAAAGGGGGAAGATTTTGTTTTAAAATCAATTTTTTTTCAAGTTTTCAAAGTTTTTCAAAATCAAATCTTTTTCAAATCATATATTTTCAATCAAATATTTTCAAAATCAATTTCTTTCCTTTTTCAAAGATACTTACTAACAATTAATGATTTGATTGAACATCTCAAGTTTGTTGCCTTTTCTGTTGAGAAAGGTTTAATGTTTGAATCATATCTTTTCTTGTTAGGCAAGTCATTAATTTTTAAAATCAAATCTTTTTTTTTAAATTGTTTTCAAATCATATCTTTTTAAAATTGTTTTTAAATCATATCTTCTCAATCACATCTTTTTAAAACCAATCATATCTTTTTAACCACATCTTTTTCAAAATAGTTTTCAATCAAATCTTTTTGATTTCTAATTTCAAAATCTTTTTCAAAAAATCACTTGATTTCTTTCCCACTCTTATTTTCGAAAATCAATTAAAGTTTTTCACAATGTTTTCAAAATCTTTCACTCAATTTTCGAAAATTACTTCCCTTCTTCTCACATCCTTCTATTTATGGACTAACACTATTCCTTAATGCAAAATTCGAACTCCATCTTCTTTGATAAGTTCGAATTTTCTACTCCTGTCTTCTACTTTTCTTTTCCTCTGACACCTCAAGGAATCTCTATACTGTGACATAGAGGATTCCATATTTTCTTGTTCTCTTCTCTTTCATATGAGCAGGAACAAAGACAAAGGCATTCTTGTTGAAGCTGACCCTGAACCTGAAAGGACCTTGAAGCGAAAGCTAAGAGAAGCTAAGGCACAACTCTCTGTAGAGGACCTGACCGAATTCTTCAAAGAAGAAGACATGGCAGCCGAAAACAACAACAATGCCAACAATGCAAGGAAGGTGCTGGGTGACTTTACTGCACCTACTCCCAACTTCTATGGGAGAAGCATCTCTATCCCTGCCATTGGAGCAAACAACTTTGAGCTTAAGCCTCAATTAGTTTCTCTAATGCAACAGAATTGCAAGTTCCATGGACTTCCATTGGAAGATCCTCATCAGTTTTTAGCTGAGTTCTTGCAAATCTGTGACACAGTCAAGACTAATGGGGTTGACCCTGAGGTCTACAGACTGATGCTATTCCCTTTTGTTGTAAAAGACAGAGCTAGGACATGGTTGGACTCACAACCTAAAGAAAGCCTGGACTCTTGGGAAAAGCTAGTCAATGCCTTCTTGGCAAAGTTCTTTCCACCTCAAAAATTGAGTAAGCTTAGAGTGGAAGTCCAAACCTTCAGACAGAAGGATGGAGAATCCCTCTATGAAGCTTGGGAAAGATACAAACAATTAATCAGAAAATGTCCTTCAGACATGCTTTCTGAATGGAGCGTCATAGGTATTTTCTATGATGGTCTCTCTGAACTATCCAAAATGTCTTTGGATAGCTCTGCTGGAGGATCTCTTCATCTGAAGAAGACGCCTACAGAAGCTCAAGAACTCATTGAAATGGTTGCAAATAACCAATTCATGTACACTTCTGAAAGAAATCCTGTGAACAATGGGACTAGTCAGAAGAAAGGAGTTCTTGAGATTGGCACTCTGAATGCCATACTGGCTCAGAACAAGATATTGACTCAACAAGTCAATTTGATTTCTCAAAGTCTGTCTGGAATGCAAAATGCACCTGGCAGTACTAAGGAAGCTTCCTCTGAGGAAGAAGCTTATGATCCTGAGAACCCTTCAATGGAAGAGGTGAATTACTTAGGAGAACCCTATGGAAACACCTATAATTCTTCATGGAGAAATCACCCAAATTTCTCATGGAAGAATCAAGAGAAACCTCAACAAGGTTTCAACAACAATAATGGTGGAAAAAATAGGTTTAGCAATAGCAAGCCTTTTCCATCATCTTCTCAGCAACAGACAGAGAATTCTAAGCAGAACCCCTCTGACTTAGCAACTATGGTCTCTGATCTAATCAAAACCACTCAAAGTTTCATGACTGAAACAAGGTCCTCCATTAGGAATTTGGAGGCACAAGTGGGACAGCTGAGCAAGAAAATTACTGAACTCCCTCCTAGTACTCTCCCAAGCAATACAGAAGAAAATCCAAAAGGAGAGTGCAAGGCCATCAACATGGCCGAATTCGGAGAGGAAGGAGAGGAAGTGAACGCCACTGAGGAAGACCTCAGTGGGCGTGCACTAGCCTCCAATGAGTTCCCCAATGAGGAACCATGGGAATCTGAGGCTCAAAATGAGACCATAGAGATTCCATTGGACTTACTTCTGCCATTCATGAGCTCTGATGAGTATTCTTCCTCTGAAGAGGATGAGTATGTCACTGAAGAGCAAGTTGCTAAATACCTTGGAGCAATCATGAAGCTAAATGACAAGTTGTTTGGAAATGAGACTTGGGAGGATGAACCCCTTTTGCTCACCAAAGAACTGGATGACTTGTCTAGGCAGAAATTACCTCAAAAGAGACAAGATCTTGGGAAGTTTTCAATACCTTGTACCATAGGCACCATGACCTTCAAGAAGGCCCTGTGTGACTTAGGGTCAAGTGTAAACCTCATGCCTCTCTCTGTAATGGAGAAGCTAGGGATCTTTGAGGTACAAGCTGCAAGAATCTCATTGGAGATGGCAGACAACTCAAGAAAACAAGCTTATGGACTTGTAGAGAATGTTTTGGTAAAAGTTGAAGACCATTACATCCCTACTGATTTCATAGTCCTAGAGACTGGGAAGTGCATGGATGAATCCATCATCCTTGGCAGACCCTTCCTAGCCATAGCAAAGGTTGTGATTGATGTTGATGGAGGTGAACTGATCATTCAAGTGAATGAAAAATCCTTGGTGTTTAAGGCTCAAGGATATCCCTCTGTCACCATGGAGAAGAAGCATGAAGAGCTTCTCTCAAATCAGAGACAAACAGAGCCCCCACAGTCAAACTCTAAGTTTGGTGTTGGGAGGCCACAACCAAACTCTAAGTTTGGTGTTGAACCCCCACATTCAAACTCTAAGTTTGGTGTTGGGAGGTTCCCACATTGCTCTGAGTATCTGTGAGGCTCCATGAGAGCCCTCTGTCAAGCTACTGACATTAAAGAAGCGCTTGTTGGGAGGCAACCCAATGATTATATTTTATCTATTTCCCTTTGTTATTTTATGTTTTTTGTAGGTTGATGATCATAAGAAGTCACAAAATCCATTGAAAAAGCAAAAACAAAATGAAAAACAGGAATAAAAATAGCACACCCTGGAGGAAGAACCCACTGGCGTTTAAACGCCAGTGAGGCTAGCAGTTGGGCGTTTAACGCCCAGTCTGGCACCATTCTGGGCGTTTAACGCCAGAAAGGGGCACCAGACTGGCGTTAAACGCCAGAAAAGGGCAAGAACCTGGTGTTAAACGCCAGAAATGGGCACCAGCCCGGCGTTTAACGCCAGATTTGGCACAAAACGTGATTTTGATTGCCATTTGGTGCAGGGATGACTTTTCCTTGACACCTCAGGATCTGTGGACCCCACAGGATCCCCACCAACCCCACCACCCATCTTTCTCTTCACCACTCACATTCATCCTTCATAAAACCCCACCTACCTCACCATTCAAAATTCAAACCACTTACCCTCCCAAACCCACCCATACATGGCCGAACACAAAGCCATTCCCTTCTTCCTCATTTCTTCTTCTTCTACTCTCTTCTTTCTTCTTTTGCTCGAGGACGAGCAAACCTTTTAAGTTTGGTGTGGTAAAAGCATTGCTTTTTGTTTTTCCATAACCATTTATGGCATTCAAAGCTGGTACAACTGAGAAGGCATGACCTCAAGCCCATCACTAAGAAAAGGATGGAGCAAACAAGAGACCCCTCTCATCAAGAGATCCCTGAGATGCCTCAAGGGATGCACTTTCCTCCACAAAAACTATTGGGAGCAAATCAACACCTCCCTAGAAGAATTGAGTTCCAACATGGGACAACTAAGGGTGGAGCACCAAGAACACTCCATTCCCCTCCATGAAATTAGAGAAGATCAAAGGATCATGAGAGAGGAGCAACAAAGACAAGGAAGAGACATTGAGGAGCTCAAGCACTCCATAGGATCTTCAAGAGGAAGAAAGAGCCGCCATCACTAAGGTGGACCCGTTCTTTAATTTCCTTGTTCTTTATTTTCTGTTTTTCGAAATTTTCATGCTTATGTTTGACTATGTATGTGTCTTATGATCATTAGTGTCTTAGTGTCTATGCCTTAAAGTTATGAATGTCCTATGAATCCATCACCTTTCTTAAATGAAAACTGTTTTTATTACAAAAGAACAAGAAGTACAGGATTTCAAATTCATCTTTAAAACTAGCTTAATTAGTTTGATGTGGTGGCAACACTTTTGTTCTCTGAATGTATGCTTGAACAGTGCATATGTCTTTTGAATTTGTTGTTCATGAATGTTAAAATTGTTGGCTCTTGAAAGAATGATGAAAAAGGAGACATGTTACTAAGGATCTGAAAAATCATAAAAATGATTCTTGAAGCAAGAAAAAGCAGTGAATACAAAAAAAAAAAAGAAGAAGGAGAAAAACGAAAAAAAAAGGGGAGAAAGAAAAAGAAATGAAAAAGAAAGAAATAAAGTTGTGATCCAAGGCAAAAAGAGTGTGCTTAAGAACCCTGGACACCTCTAATTAGGGACTTTAGCAAAGCTGAGTCACAATCTGAAAAGGTTCACCCAACTATGTGTCTGTGGCATGTATGTATCCGGTGGTAATACTGGAAGACAGAGTGCTTTGGGCCACGGCCAAGACTCATAAAATAGCTGTGTTCAAGAATCATCATACTTAACTAAGAGAATCAATAATACTATCTGGATTCTGAGTTCCTAAAGAAGCCAATCATTCTGAATTTCAAGGGATAAAGTGAGATGCCAAAACTGTTCGGAGGCAAAAAGCTACTAGTCCCGCTCATCTAATTTGGAGCTTAGTTTCATTGATAATTTGGAGTCTATAGTATATTCTCTTCTTTTTATCTTATTTGATTTTCAGTTGCTTGGGGTCAAGCAACAATTTAAGTTTGGTGTTGTGATGAGCGGATAATTTGTACGCTTTTTGGCATTGTTTTTAGTATGTTTTTGGTAGTTTTAGTTGAGTTCTTAGTATATTTTTACTAGTTTTTAGTTAAAATTCACTTTTCTGGACTTTACTATGAGTTTGTGTGTTTTTCTGTGATTTCAGGTATTTTCTGGCTGAAATTGAGGGATCTGAGCAAAAATCTGATCCAGAGACTCAAAAGGACTGCAGATGCTGTTGGATTCTGACCTCCCTGCACTCGAAGTGGATTTTCTGGAGCTACAGAAGCCCAATTGGCGCGCTCTCAACGGCGTTGGAAAGTAGACATCCTGGGCTTTCCAGCAATATATAATAGTCCATACTTTGCCCAAGATTTGATGGCCCAAACCGGCGTTCAAAGTCACCTCAAGAAATTCCAGCGTTAAACGCCGGAACTGGCACCTAAATGGGAGTTAAACGCCCAAACTGGCATAAAAGCTGGCGTTTAACTCCAAGAAGAGTCTCTACACGAAAATGCTTCATTTGCTCAGCCCAAGCACACACCAAGTGGGCCCGGAAGTGGATTTTTATGTCATTTACTCATCTTTGTAAACCTTAGGCTACTAGTTTTCTATAAGTAGGACCTTTTACTATTGTATTTTCATCTTTTGATCATGCTTTGATGATTGAACCCTCATTGGGGGAGGCTGGCCATTCGGCCATGCCTAGACCTTGTTCTTATGTATTTTCAACGGTGGAGTTTCTACACACCATAGATTAAGGTGTGGAGCTCTGCTGTACCTCGAGTATTAATGCAATTACTATTGTTCTTCTATTCAATTCCGCTTGTTCTTTGTCCAAGATATCACTTATTCTTCAACTTGATGAAGGTGATGATTGACACTCATCATCATTCTCACTCATGAACAAAGTGACTGACAACCACTCTTGTTCTACAAGCAATCAAAGCTCTAGTGAATATCTCTTGGATTCTTTAACCGGAGTCTTCGTGGTATAGGCGAGAACTGATGGCGGCATTCAAGAGAATCCGGAAGGTCTAACCTTGTCTGTGGTATTCCGAGTAGGATTCAATGATTGAATGACTGTGACGTGCTTCAAACTCCTGAAGGCGGGGCGTTAGTGACAGACGCAAAAGAATCACTGGATTCTATTCCGGCCTGATTGAGAACCGACAGATGGATAGCCGTGCCGTGACAGGGTGCGTTGAACATTTCCAATGAGAGGATGGGAGGTAGCCACTGACAACGGTGAAACCCTTGCATAAGCTTGCCATGGAAAGGAGTAAGAAGGATTGGATGAAGACTGTAGGAAAGCAGAGAGACGGAAGGGAAGGCATCTTCATTCGCTTGTCTGAAGCTCTCACCAATGATATACATAAGTATCTCTATCTTTATCTTTATGCTTTATTCGTTTATCACTATACCCAATTGAGTCTGCCTGACTGAGATTTACAAGGTGACCATAGCTTGCTTCATACCAACAATCTCCGTGGGATCGACCCTTACTCGCGTAAGGTATTACTTGGACGACCCAGTGCACTTGCTGGTTAGTTGTGTGAAGTTGTAGTGATCACAATTTCGCGCACCAAACCCAAAGGGTGGAATCGATGTCATTACTTTGAGGTCCGGCACTACATTACAAGAGAGGAGTCCCGAGGAGCCAAGCTCAAGAGAAGATATTCAAATTGAAGATGTTGTTGAGGTGGAAGATGTTGAAGAAGAGGTTGAGTTACAAGATACAGTTGCAGAAGCAGTTGCTCAACCAAGGAATGGAGTATCTAAGGAAGATGATGCTGTGAGAGAAGTCATTTCCATTCCTTTTCCACATCTTGCTAGGAGGACTAAGAAGCAAGTGGAGCTAGATCCCAAGATGGTGGATATCTTCAAAAAGGTTGAGGTAACTATTCCCCTTTTTGATGCTATTCACCAAGTACTTAAATATACTAAGTTTCTAAAAGATTTATGCATGAATAAAGAAAAGATACATGATTTAGAAACTATTCCCTTGGGTAGCTCAATTTCTGCTCTTATGGGTGCTATACCGGAAAAATATAGTGATCCTGATCCTTGTATGGTTACATGTACTATAGGGGGTGTTCAATTTGTTGATTGCATGTGTGATTTAGGTGCATGTGTTAGTATTATGCCATTATCTGTATAAGATGCTTTGAGGCTCCCACCGTTAAAAAGGTCGGCAGCATGTTTTATTTTGGCAGATAAGAGCATAATTTCAATGGTTGGCATTGCGGAAGACGTCTTGGTGAGCATTAAGGGGTTGACGTTTCCTATTGACTTCTACATTCTAGAGATGCCCCTAGTGACTCCGGAAGACCTTCATCCATCTTGCTTGGAAGGCCATTTTTGAAGACTTCGTGATTTAAATTGGATTCCTTCTCGGGTACATATTCATTTGAGATTGATGAAAGAGCAATGAGCTTCAACCTAGATGAAGCTATGGAACACCCACCGGAAGACCACTCCATCTTCCAGTGTGACATTATTGATAAGACTGTGACTGGAGTTCACCAAGAGGCAGTAGAAAAGAAGAACATGGAGCAAGGTGCAAGTGTGGAAAAGCCCTCTGAGTATATTGAAGACACCTTGCTACCTCCAATGGTTCCGGATGATCAAGTGCCAAACCATGAGCTGAAGATGGAGTTAAAGCCCCTTCCACCTCACCTCAAGTATGCTTATCTTGAGGACAATCAAAAGCTCCCGGTTATCATTACAAAGGAGCTTACTTCCCAACAAGAGGAGCATTTGCTTAGTGTGCTGAGAAGACACAAGAAAGCTATTGGGTAGAGTTTGGTGAACATAGTAGGTATAAGCCCTCAAGTCTGTGAGCACCACATATTTCTAGAGAAGGGAGCAAGGTCTATCCGTCAACCTCAAAGGTGGTTGAACCACACCATTTTAGAAGTTGTCAAGAAGGAAATGACCAGACTGCTTGAAGCTGACATCATCTATCCAATCTTGGATAGCGAATGGGTTAGCCCAGTAAAGATAGTTCCGAAGAAGTCTGGCATCACAACGTGAAGAATGAGCATAGGGAGCTCATGGCTACCGGAGTGCAGAATTCCTCGAGATGTGCATTGACTACAGGCTCTTGAACCAGGCCACTTGCAAGGATCACTACCCATTACCTTTCATCAATCAAATGCTTGATCGCCTATCAGGTAAATCACACTATTGTTTTCTAGATGGTTATATTGGTTATTTTTAAATTCATATTGCTCCGGAAGATTAGGAGAAAACAACTTTTACATGCCCATTTGGAACGTATGCATATAAGAGAATGCCTTTTAGCTTATGTAATGTACCGGCTACGTTTTAAAGATGCATGATGAGTATCTTCTTAAATTTTCTTGAGCATTGTATGGAAGTTTTAATGGATGACTTTAGTGTTTATGGTGATTCGTTTGACCTTTGTTTGGATAATTTAGCTAGAGTATTAGAAAGATGTACTAGTTCAAACCTTGTACTTAATTTTGAAAAATGTCATTTTATGGTAAAGCAAGGTATTGTTCTAGGCCATGTTGTTTTCTAATATTGGTATATCTGTTGATCCTGAAAAGGTATATGTTATTTCTGGTTTACCTTACCCCTCTTCTGTGAGGGAAGTCCGTTCGTTTCTTGGTCATGCAGGTTTCTACCGGCATTTTATCAAGGACTTCAGTAAGGTAGCACTGCCTTTATCCTATCTGCTGCAGAAGGACGTAGAATTTGAGTTGAGTGAAGAGTTCATGGAGGCATTTGACAAGCTGAAGGTTTCCTTGATCCAAGCTCCTATTGTGAGAGGGCCTGACTGGAGTAGGCCATTCGAGATCATGTGCGACGCATCAAACTATGCGGTAGGAGCGGCGCTGGCTCAGCACGAAGGTAAGGACCTATATATTATTTCTTATGCTTCTAAAACTCTAGATGGTGCCCAGTCTAATTATACTACCACTGAAAAAGAACTCTTAGCTATTGTTTTTACTCTGGATAAATTCCGAGCTTATTTACTTGGAACTAAGGTGGTAGTATACTCAGACCATGCGACCTTGAAGCATTTGTTAGCTAAGAAAGAGTCAAAACCAAGGTTAATGCGTTGGATATTGTTGTTGCAAGAGTTTGATTTAGAGATCAAAGATAGGAGTGGTTCCCAAAATTTAGTGGCGAACCACTTGAGTCACCTATAATATATTAAAAGTGACTCCACTCCTATCAATGATGCATTTCCATTTGATAACTTGCAAGCAATATCTGAGTTGGTTCCTTGGTATGCACCTATAGCTAATTATTTGGTTAGTCATACCTTTCCTTCTAATTTTACTAAGCATCAAAAGGACAAGCTTAAAAGCGAGTCCAAGTATTACATATGGGATGACCCATATTTGTGGAGATGTGGTGCTGACCAAATAATTAGAAGGTGTGTACCACAATCCGAAATCCAGTCAAATTTAGAGGCCTGCCACTCTTCTGAGAGTGGTAGACACTTTGGTCCTCAAAGAACTGCTAGAAAAATGTTAGACTGCGGATTTTGGTGGCCCACACTTTTTAAGGATGCTAATATTTTCTGTGACTCTTGCCAACAATGCCAAAGATTTGGAAATATATCCAAGAGGGATGAGATACCCCAACAACTTATGTTGTTTTGTAAAATTTTTTATGTTTGGGGTATTGACTTCATGGGCCCATTTCCAAACTCGAATGGTTTCTTATACATCTTGTTAGCTGTTGATTATGTTTCTAAATGGGTGGAAACAATTCCTACCCATACTGATGATGCTAACATTGTTATTCCTTTTGTTCGAAACAATATTATTTGTTGCCTTAGATCACCATGAGCAATCATGAGTGATCAAGGCTCTCACTTTTGTAACAGAAGAATGACAGGTTTATTGAAGAAACATGGAATCATTCACAAGGTGGCGACGGCTTACCATTCCCAAACCAATGGGCAAGCCGAGGTATCCAATAGGGAGATCAAGCGCATACTAGAGAAGATTGTGAAGCCTCATCAGAAGGATTAAAGTGCTAGACTTGCAGATGCGCTATGGGCTTATAGGACTGCGTACAAGACACCCATCGGCATGAGTCCGTTCCGCCTAGTCTACGGAAAGGCTTGTCACCTTCCGGTATAGGTGGAACACAAAGCTTACTGCACTGTGAAGGAATGCAACTCAGGGTTGGGAGGAGAAAAAATTGAAAGGAAGTTGTAACTACAGGAACTGGAGTGCCTTCGACAAGAAGCATATGAGAACTTAAGGCTCTACAAGGAAAAGGTGAAAGCGGTGCATGACAAGAACATCAAGCGAAGAGAATTTAGAGCTGGGGATCAAGTCCTTCTCTATAACTCAATGCTGAGTTTAATGCCAGGCAAGCTAAGGTCAAGGTGGGATGAACCGTACGTGGGGGACGGTGCACGAAATCTTAATCCCAATTATCAAAATCAAAATTTCTTATGATCTCGTACCACTAACCAGCAAGTGCACTGGGTCATCCAAGTAATACCTTACGTGAGTAAGGGTCGATACCACGGAGATTATTGGTTTGAAGCAAGCTATGTTTATTTTATTAATCTTAGTCAGGATGCCAATAAGATTATTTGGATTTAATTGTAAGAAGTAAAAGTGTTTGGAATTATTAGAAAAGTAAAAGAGTATGAAATAGTTACTTGTTGTGCAGTAATGAAAAATATGTTGGGGTTTTTGGAGATGCTTTGTCCTCTGAATCCCTGCAACATAATGCTTACTCACTTTCATAAATGCAAGGCTCCTTCCATGGCAAGCTGTATGTAGGGAATCACCATTGTCAGTGGCTACCTCCCATCCTCTCAGTGAAAACGGTCCAAATGCTCTGTCACAGCACGGCTAATCAGCTGTTGGTTCTCGATCATGTTGGAATAGGATCCATTGATCCTTTTGCGTTTGTCATCACGCCTAGCAATCGCGAGTTTGAAGCTCGTCACGGCCATTCAATCCTTGAATCCTACTCGGAATACCACAGACAAGGTTTAGACTTTCCGGATCCTCAAGAGTGGCCGCCGTCAGTTCTAGCTTATACCACGAAGATTCCGATTAAGGAAGCTAAGAGATAATCATTCAATCTGATGTAGAACGGAGGTGTTTGTCAGGCACACGTTCATGGATTGAGGAAGGTGATGAGTGTCACGGATCATCACCTTCTCCATAATCAAGCGCAAATGAATATCTTAGATAGGAACACGCATGTTTGAAAGGAGAAACAGAAACAATTGCATTAATTCATCGAGACGCTGCAGAGCTTCTCACCCCCAACAATGGAGTTTAGAGACTCATGCCATCAAAGTGTATAAAATTCAGATCTGAAAATGTCATGAGGTACAAAATAAGTCTCTAAAAGTTGTTTAAATAGTAAACTAGTAACCTAGGTTTACAGAAAATGAGTAAACTATGATAGATGATGCAGAAATCCACTTCTGGGGCCCACTTGGTATGTGCTGGGGCTGAGACTTAAGCTTCTCACGTGCCTGGGGCTGTTTTGGGCGTTCAACGCCAGGTTGTAACCTGTTTCTGGCATTGAACTCCAACTTGTAACCTGTTTTTGGCGCTGGACGCCAGACAGCAGCACGATACTGGCGTTGAATGCCAGTTTACGTCATCTATCTTCACGCAAAGTATGGACTATTATATATTGCTGGAAAGCCCTGGATGTCTAATTTCCAACGCTGTTGAGAGCGCGCCAATTGGACTCCTGTAGCTCCAGAAAATCTATTTCGAGTGCAGGGAAGTCAGGATCCAACAGCATCAGCAGTCCTTTTTCAGCCTAACTCAGATTTTTGCTCAGCTCCCTCAATATCAGCCAGAAAATACCTAAAATCACAGAAAAACACACAAACTCATAGTAAAGTCCAGAAATATGATTTTTGCCTAAAAACTAATAATATTCTACTAAAAACCAATTAAAACATACTAAAATCTACATGAAATTACCCCCAAAAAGCGTATAAAATATCCGCTCATCACAACACCAAACTTAAACTGTTGCTTGTCCTCAAGCAACTAGATAAATAAAATAGGATGAGAAGAAATTAAGAAGTAATAATATCTAAGAGTTTTAAATGGAGCTCAGATTCTTATTAGATGAGCGGGGCTTGTAGCTTTTTGTTTCTGAACAATTTTGGCATCTCCCTTTATCCTTTGAAATTCAGAATGATTGGCATCCATAGGAACTCAGAATTCAGATAGTATTATTGATTCTCCTAGTGTAGTATGTTGATTCTTGAATACAGTTACTTTATGAGTCTTGGCCGTGGCCCTAAGCACTTTGTTTTTCAGTATTACCACCGGATACATAAATGCCACAGACACATGACTGGGTGAACCTTTTCAGATTGAGACTCAGCTTTGCTAGAGTCCCCAGTTAGAGGTGTCCAGAGCTCTTAAGCACACTCTTTTGCTTTGGATCACGACTTTAACCACTCAGTCCCAAGCTTTTCACTTGGACCTGCATGCCACAAGCACATGGTTAGGGACAGCTTGATTTAACCGCTTAGGCCTGGAACTACTTCCTTGGGCCCTCCTATCCACTGATGCTCAAAGCCTTGGATCCTTTTCTTAATCCAATGATTCCTTGTAATTTTTTTTTCACTGCTTTTTCTTGCTTCAAGAATCAAATTCATGATTTTTCAGATCATCAATAGTATTTTTCGTGTTCCTCATTCTTTCAGGAGCCAATATTCATAAAATTCAAGATAAAAATTATGCACTGTTCAAGCATTCATTCAGAGAACAAAAAGTATTGCCACCACATATAGTTAATTATAATTTTTATTATTAAGAACTCGAAAAATAAATTACTTCTTTATTCTAATTATCTACTATTTCATTGATGTCTGATGATGATGAGAAAAATAAATTATAACTTAATTGGGAATAAAACCAGAATATATATACTAATTACTACTACTACTACTATATATATCTCCTAAGGTAAATTTCTATAATAACATTATCACAGAGTTAAAGCTAAATTTAGAACTCAACAACCTGTGTTCTGAGAAGTAGATGTTCCTCTTATCTGTGGGGTGCTTGGTCCTTCAAGGATTAATTTCTGGCGCTTCAGCTCCCTTAAATCACGCCCTTGCTCTTCTTGTTCCTTAAGCAGTTTACAAAGCATGCTACTTTGATTGTTCTGTTCTTCTTTTATTTGGTTCATAGCTTCTTGCAATTTGGAAATAGATGCCTCAAGATGTTCCCAATATTCGAATTGAGGGAGTTCTGGGAGGACTTCATGTGCTCTCCTCTTGATTGGATCATCCTGCAGCTGTTGTCTGTCCATTGATATTCTAGTGATTGGCCTCTCAACTGAGATATACTCTGTTATTCCCATCTTCACTCCGGCATCTTTACAGAGCATAGAAATTAAGCTTGGATAGGCCAATCTGGCGTCCTTGGAATTCCTGTTTGCTATTTTGTATAATTCACACGAGATCAGTTGATGGACTTCTACTTCTTTTCCCAACATGATGCAGTGAATCATCACTGTTCTTTTAATAGTAACTTCAGAACGGTTGCTGGTGGGCAATATAGAACGCCCAATGAAATCCAGCCAGCCTCTGGCTACTGGTTTAAGATCTTCTCTTTTGAGTTGATTTGGGATGCCAGTCGTGCTGGTGGTCCACCTGGCTTCAGGGATGCATATATCCTCTAGAATCTTGTCCAAGCCTTTATTTACCCTCATCATTCTCCTATTAAAGGAGTCTGGGTCATCTTTCAGTTGAGGAAGCTTAAAGATCTCCCTGATTTTGTCAGGATGGGTATGAACAATCTTTCCTCTGACTAAGGTCCGATGGTCATAGAGGGCAGCTCCAATTATTCTTTGCCTGTCTGTCTGCCATAGATTAGCATAGAACTCCTGAACCATGTTTCTTCCCACTTTCGTTTCAGGATTAGCTAGGATTTCCCAGTTCCTGTTTTGAATTTGTTCTTGGATCTCCGGATATTCATCTTCTTTCAGATCGAACTTGACTTCCGGGATCACTGATCTTAGACTCATTATTTTGTAGTAATGGTCTGAATGTTCTTTAGTTAAGAACTTCCCTTGATTCCAAAGTGGCTTTGGAGTATTCTCTTTCTTGCCTCTTGGGTTGGGTTGTTTTTCTTTAGGGGCCATGATCAAAGTAAGTATGTTTTTGTGATCACGGATAAGCACACCAAACTTAGAGGTTTGCTTGTCCTCAAGCAAAAGAAGAGAGAGAAGATGGATAGGAGGAGAGCAAGTGTGGAATGGTGGATGAGGAGAGGGGCGCCGAAAGTGAATATAAAGGGAGGGGGTGGGTATTCGAAAATAAGAAAAAGATATAAGATAAGAGATATGATTTATAAAAGATAAATATGATAAGAAAAGGATATAATTTAAAAAGATCTGAATTAAATCTGAATTTTTAATTTGAAAAAGATTTTAAAAGATAATTAAATTTTGAAAAAATTAAAAAAAAAGAGTTGGATTGGATTGGAAATCATCTGTCTTTATGGATGAAGATGTATGTAAAATCTTTGAAAAAGGGATTTCAGAAATTAGGGATTTTAGAAATTAGGATTAAAATTTTTGGAATTGAAGGATGATATTTGGAAACATGTTTATGCAAGAAAACATGAATTGAAACATAAAAATTAGAAAATTTTTGAAGAAAAACGAATTTTACCTCCTCCCCACCATCCTGGCGTTAAACGCCCAACTGCTGCATGTTTTGGGCGTTTAACGCCCAATTGTTGCTTCTCCTGGGCGTTCAACGCTCAGTTGTTGCTTCTTTCCGGCGTTGAACGCCAGGAAGTCCTTTGTCATTGGGCATTTTTCTGAACGCCCAGGACGCTATCAATCTGGCGTTAAACGCCCAGAAGGTGCTTCTTTCTGGCGTTCAACGCCCAGAAGATGCTCCTTTCTGGCGTTTAACGCCCAGATGGCTACCCTTACTGGCGTTGAACGCCCAGTGGGTGCTTCTTTTGGGCGTTCAATGCCCAAAACGTTTCTTACTGGCTTTTTCATGCCTGCGAGCTTCCAAATTTCCCTGCAACTCTGTGAATTCAATCAATTGCTTTTTTACCTTTTGAAGATACTTTGACCTATACCTGTAAAAATCAATTAATTTAGAAAAAACAAATAAAATTAAATTTTGTGAATGGCTGGGTTGCCTCCCAGCAAGCGCTTCTTTAATGTCGTTAGCTGGACTATCACTGAGCCTTAATCAAGTCTCAGTTTTGAGCATTCTTGCTCAAAATTGCTTTCAAGATAATGTTTAACTCTCTGTCCATTAACAATGAACTTTTTGTTAGATTCATTATCCTGAAGCTCTACATATCCATATGGTGATACACTGGTAATCACATATGGACCTCTCCACTGGGATTTTAATTTCCCGGAGAATAATTTGAGCCTAGAATTAAATAGCAGAACTTTCTGCCCTGGCTCAAAGACTCTGGATGACAATTTCTTATCATGCCATCTTTTTGCTTTCTCTTTGTAAATTTTTGCATTCTCGAAAGCATTGAGTCTAAATTCCTCTAGCTCATTTAACTGGAGCAATCATTTTTCTCCAGCTAACTTGGCATCAAGGTTCAGGAATCTGGTTGCCCAGTAGGCCTTGTGTTCCAGTTCCACTGGCAAGTGACATGCCTTTTCATACACAAGCTGGTATGGAGTGGTCCCTATAGGGGTCTTGAATGCTGTTCTGTACGCCCACAGAGTATCATCCAAGCTTCTTGCCCAATCCCTTCTACGGTTAATTACAGTCCGTTCCAGGATTCTTTTAAGTTCTCTGTTAGAGACTTCAGCTTGCCCATTTGTCTGTGGATGATATGGAGTGGCTACCCTGTGGCTAACTCCATAACGAACCAAAGCAGAGTAAAGCTGTTTATTGCAGAAATGAGTGCCCCCATCACTGATTAATACTCTAGGGGTGCCAAATCTGCTGAAGATATGTTTCTGGAGGAATTCTAACACTGTTTTAGTGTCATTAGTGGGTGTTGCAATAGCTTCCACCCATTTGGATACATAATCCACTGCCACCAGAATATAAGTGTTTGAGTATTATGGTGGGAAAGGTCCCATGAAGTCAATACCCCATACATCAAACAACTCAATCTCCAAGATCCCTTGTTGAGGCATGGCATAACTGTGAGGCAGATTGCTAGATCTTTGGCAACTGTCACAATTAAGTACAAACACTCAGGAATCTTTATAGAGAGTAGGCCAGTAGAAGCCACATTGGAGGACTCTTGTGGCTGTTTGCTCACTTCCAAAATGTCCTTCATACTGTGATCCATGGCAGTGCCATAGGATCTTCTGCGCTTCTTCTTTAGGCACACATCTACGGATTACTCCGTCTGCACATCTCTTGAAGAGATATGGTTTATCCCAAAGATAGTACTTTGCATCCGTGATCAACTTCTTTGATTGCTGCCTACTGTACTCTTTGGGTATGAATCTCACTGCCTTGTAGTTTGCAATGTCTGCAAACCACGACACTTCCTGGATGGCAAAGAGTTGCTCATCCGGAAAGGTCTCAGAGATCTCAGTAAGAGGGAGGGACGCCCCTTCTACTGGTTCTATTCGGGACAGGTGATCTGCCACTTGGTTCTCTGTCCCTTTTCTGTCTCTTATTTCTATATCAAACTCTTGCAGAAGCAACACCCATCTGATGAGTCTGGGTTTTGAATCCTGCTTTGTGAGTAGATATTTAAGAGCAGCATGATCAGTGTACACAATCACTTTTGATCCTACTAAATAGGATCTGAACTTGTCAATGGCATAAACCACTGCAAGTAGCTCTTTTTCTGTGGTTGTGTAATTCTTCTGTGCGTCATTTAGAACACGGCTGGCATAGTAAATGACGTGCAGAAGCTTGTCATGCCTTTGTCCCAACACTGCGCCAATGGCATGGTCACTGGCATCACACATTAGTTCAAATGTCAATGTCCAGTTTGGTGCAGAGATGATTGGTGCTGTGACCAATTTAGCTTTCAGAGTCTCGAATGCCTGTAGACACTCCTTATCAAAGACAAATGGCGTGTCAGCAGCTAGCAGGTTGCTCAGAGGTTTGGCAATTTTTGAAAAATCCTTTATAAACCTCCTATAGAATCCTGCATGCCCCAGAAAGCTTCTGATTGCCTTAACATTGGCAGGTGGTGGTAATTTTTCAATTACCTCTACCTTAGCTTGATCCACCTCTATTCCCTTGTTTAAGATTTTATGCCCAAGGACAATTCCTTCAGTCACCATAAAGTGACATTCTTCCCAGTTTAAAACCAGGTTAGTCTCTTGGCATCTCTTTAGAACAAGTGCTAGATGGTCAAGACAGGAGCTGAATAAGTCTCCAAATACTGAAAAGTCATCCATGAAGACTTCCAGAAATTTTTCCACCATATCAGAGAAAATTGAGAGCATGCACCTCTGAAAGGTTGCAGGTGCATTGCACAGGCCAAATGGCATCCTTCTGTATGCAAATACTCCAGATGGACATGTGAATGCCGTTTTCTCTTGATCTTTTGGATCTACTGCAATTTGATTATAACCTGAATATCCATCCAGGAAGCAGTAGTATTCATGACCTGCCAGTTTTTCTAGCATCTGGTCTATGAATGGTAAAGGAAAATGATCCTTTCTGGTAGCTGTATTGAGCCTTCTATAATCAATACACATACGCCACCCTGTAACTGTTCTTGTAGGAACCAGTTCATTTTTTCATTATGAACCACTGTCATGCCACCTCTCTTAGGGACGACTTGGACAGGGCTTACCCAGGGGCTATCAGAAATAGGATAAATAATCCCAGCCTCTAGTAACTTAGTGACCTCTTTCTGCACCACCTCCTTCATGGCTGGATTCAACCGCCTTTGTGGTTGAACCACTGGCTTGGCGTCACCGTCCAGTAAGATCTTGTGCATGCATCTGGCTGGGCTAATGCCCTTGAGATCACTGATGGACCACCCAAGAGATGTCTTGTGTGTCCTTAGTACTTGAATTAGTGCTTCCTCTTCCTGTGGCTCTAAGGTAGAGCTTATGATTACAGGAAAGGTATCACCTTCTCCCAGGAATGCATATTTTAGGGATGGTGGTAATGGTTTGAGCTCGGGTTTAGGAGGTTTCTCCTCTTCCTGAGGGATTTTCAGAGGTTCTACTATTCTCTCTGATTCCTCCAGATCAGGCTGAACATCTTTAAAGATGTCCTCTAGCTCTGATTCGAGACTCTCAGCCATATTGACCTCTCTTACCAGAGAGTCAATAATATCAACACTCATGCAGTCATTTGGGGTGTCTGGATGTTGCATGGCTTTGACAACATTCAACTTGAACTCCTCCTCATTGACTCTCAAGGTTACTTCCCCTTTTTGGACGTCAATGAGGGTTCGGCCAGTTGCTAGGAAAGGTCTTCCTAGAATGAGTGTTGCACTTTTGTGCTCCTCCATTTCCAGCACCACAAAGTCAGTAGGAAAAGCAAATGGCCCAACCTTGACAATCATGTCTTCAATCACGCCTGATGGGTATTTAATGGAGCCATCAGCAAGTTGAAGACATATCCGGGTTGGTTTGACTTCTTCAGTCAAACCGAGCTTTGTGATAATAGATGCAGGTATTAGGTTAATACTTGCCCCAAGATCACATAGAGCTTGCTTGGTACAATTACCCTCTAATGTGCATGGTATCATAAAGCTCCTGGGATCTTTAAGCTTCTCAGGTAAGCTTTTCAGAATGACTGCACTGCATTCTTCAGTGAGGTAAACTTTTTCAGTTTCTCTCCAATCCTTCTTATGACTTAAGATCTCTTTCATGAACTTAGCATAAGAGGGTATTTGCTCAAGTGCTTCTGCAAATAGAATCTTTATTTCAAGAGTCCTGAGATAGTCTGCAAAGCGGGCAAATTGCTTATCTTGTTTCGCTTGGCGGAATTTTTGAGGATAAGGCATTTTGGCTTTATATTCCTCGATCTTAGTTGCTGCAGGTTTATTACCTACAGAAGTGGGTTGGGAAGCCTTTTTAGAAGGGTTGTTATCAGCACTTGTGTGTGACTGATCCCCCACTGGCATTTGGATGCCAGGGGTGGAAGCTGGAGTGGCGTTAGACGCCACCTCCTTATTTGTTACTGGTGTCTGAACGCCAGAACTATGCTCCCTTTGGGCGTTCAACGCCGGATTCATGCTTGTTTCTGGCGTTGAACGCCAAGAATGAGCATGGTCTGGGCGTTCAACGCCAGCATTATTCCTTTCTGGGCTCTGATTGTCCTCAGAGGGATTTTGAGTAGCTATTTGTTCATTTCTTGGCTTCCTGCTGCTTTGAAGTGAAGTATTTAATGTTTTCCCATTTCTTAATTGAACTGCTTGGCATTCTTCTGCTATTTGTTTTGACAGTTGCTTTTCTGTTTGCTTTAACTGTACTTCCATATTCCTGTTAGCCATTCTTGTTTCTTGTAGTATTTCCTTGAATTCGGCTAGCTGCTGGGTTAGAAAGTCTAATTGCTGATTGAATTCATTAGCTTGGTCCACAGGACTGAGTTCAGCAGTTACTGTTTTAGCTTCTTCTTTCATAGAAGATTCACTGCTTAGGTACAGATGCTGATTTCTGGCAACTGTATCAATAAGCTCTTGAGCTTCTTCAATTGTTTTTCTCATATGTATAGATCTACCAGCTGAGTGGTCTAGAGAAATCTGAGCTTTTTCTGTAAGCCCATAGTAGAAGATGTCTAATTGCACCCACTTTGAAAACATTTCAGAGGGGCATTTTCTTAGCATCTCTCTGTATCTCTCCCAGGCATCATAAAGGGATTCATTATCTCCTTGTTTGAAGCCTTGGATGCTTAGCCTTAGCTGTGTCATCCGTTTTGGAGGGAAATAGTGATTTAGGAATTTTTCTGACAGCTGTTTCCATGTTTTTATGCTGTTCTTAGGCTGGTTATTTAACCATCTCTTAGCTTGATCTTTTACAGCAAATGGGAACAGTAATAATCTGTAGACATCCTGATCTACTTCCTTATCATGTACTGTGTCAGCAATTTGTAAAAATTGTGCCAGAAACTCTGTAGGTTCTTCCTGTGGAAGACCGAAATATTGGCAGTTTTGCTGCACCATGATAATGAGCTGAGGATTCAACTCAAAGCTACTAACTCCAATGGAGGGTATACAGATACTACTCCCATATGAAGCAGTAGTGGGGTTAGCATATGACCCCAGAGTCCTCCTAGACTGTTCATTTCCACTTAATTCCATGATGGAACAAGGGAGATGATATGTATGTTGATATTATTTATTTAATAAAATAAAAATAGAATAAATAAAAACGAAATAAATAAAAAAAATTAAAAATATTTTGTAAAGATTTTCGAAAAAAAATTTTGAAATTGAAATTTGAAATTTTTATATAAATATTTCGAAATTGTAGTTTAAAATTAGTTAGAAAATATAAAATTTTGTTTTTGAATTTTGAATTTTATGATGAAAGAGAAAAACACACAAAAGACACAAGACTTAAAATTTTTAGATCTAATGCTCCTTATTTTCAAAAATTTTGGAGGGAAAACACCAAGGAACACCAAACTTAAAAATTTTAAGATCAAAACACAAGAAAAACTCAAGAACACCTTGAAGATCAATGAAGGACAAAGAACACAAGTTCGAAAAACTAAAGAAAAATATAAAATATGCAATTGACACAAAACTTAGAACAAGACACTAAACTCACGAAAAAAAATTAAAAATTGATAAAGAAAAATAATATTTTTGAAAAATTTTTAAAAGGGATAATAAAAGATGCAATTCTAGTAAAAAGAAAGGATAAATTCTTCCTAATCTAAGCAACAAAATAAACCTTTAGTTGTTCAAACTCGAATAATCCCCGGCAACGGCGCCAAAAACTTGGTGCACGAAATCTTAATCCCAATTATCAAAATCAAAATTTCTTATGATCTCGTACCACTAACCAGCAAGTGCACTGGGTCGTCCAAGTAATACCTTACGTGAGTAAGGGTCGATCCCACGGAGATTATTGGTTTAAAGCAAGCTATGTTTATTTTATTAATCTTAGTCAGGATGCCAATAAGATTATTTGGATTTAATTGTAAGAAGTAAAAGTGTTTGGAATTATTAGAAAAGTAAAAGAGTATGAAATGGTTACTTGTTGTGCAGTAATGAAAAATATGTTGGGGTTTTTGGAGATGCTTTGTCCTCTGAATCCCCGCAACATAATGCTTACTCACTTTCATAAATGCAAGGCTCCTTCCATGGCAAGCTGTATGTAGGGAATCACCATTGTCAGTGGCTACCTCCCATCCTCTCAGCGAAAACGGTCTAAATGCTCTGTCACAGCACGGCTAATCAGCTGTTGGTTCTCGATCATGTTGGAATAGGATCCATTGATCCTTTTGCGTTTGTCATCACGCCCAGCAATCGCGAGTTTGAAGCTCGTCACGGCCATTCAATCCTTGAATCCTACTCGGAATACCACAGACAAGGTTTAGACTTTCCGGATCCTCAAGAGTGGCCGCCATCAGTTCTAGCTTATACCACGAAGATTCCGATTAAGGAAGATAAGAGATACTCATTCAATCTGATGTAGAACGGAGGTGTTTGTCAGGCACACGTTCATGGATTGAGGAAGGTGATGAGTGTCACGGATCATCACCTTCTCCATAATCAAGCGCAAATGAATATCTTAGATAGGAACACGCATGTTTGAAAGGAGAAACAGAAACAATTGCATTAATTCATCGAAACGCTGCAGAGCTCCTCACCCCCAACAATGGAGTTTAGAGACTCATGCCGTCAAAGTGTATAAAATTCAGATCTGAAAATGTCATGAGGTACAAAATAAGTCTCTAAAAGTTGTTTAAATAGTAAACTAGTAACCTAGGTTTACAGAACATGAGTAAACTATGATAGATGATGCAGAAATCCACTTCTGGGGCCCACTTGGTGTGTGCTGGGGCTGAGACTTAAGCTTCTCACGTGCCTGGGGCTGTTTTGGGTGTTCAACACCAGGTTGTAACCTGTTTCTGGCGTTGAACTCCAACTTGTAACCTGTTTCTGGCGCTGGACGCCAGACAGCAGCATGATACTGGCGTTGAACGCCAGTTTACGTCGTCTATCTTCGCGCAAAGTATGGACTATTATATATTGCTGGAAAGCCCTAGGTGTCTGCTTTCCAACGCCGTTGAGAGCGCGCCAATTGGACTTCTGTAGCTCCAGAAAATCCATTTCGAGTGTAGGGAGGTCAGGATCCAACAGCATCAGCAGTCCTTTTTCAGCCTAACTCAGATTTTTGCTCAGCTCCCTCAATTTCAGCGAGAAAATACCTGAAATCACTGAAAAACACACAAACTCATAGTAAAGTCTAGAAATATGATTTTTGCCTAAAAACTAATAATATTCTACTAAAAACCAATTAAAACATACTAAAATCTACATGAAATTACCCCCAAAAAGCGTATAAAATATCCGCTCATCAGGGGAGAAGGTGGAACCATACGGAGTTGTCCACCTAAGTCACCTCTCAAGCCCCACCTTCTTCGAAGTCAATGGACACCGCCTAAAGCCGTATGATGGTGTAAAGATGAAGAACAACAAGGAGTTGGAGATCTTCCTCTTGAAAGATCTAGCAGAGAAAGAGGACTGAGCTTATGGACCGTCCAACTTAAGGACGTTAAAGAAAAGTGCTAGGTGATGACAAGTCATCATATACTAGCTTTGCAAGCATTTTTCACTTGTTTCATTAGGTTTTATGCACTATCTTGCATTGTAAGTAAGTAATTTAGAGTGAAATTTCGTGGTTTTATAGAATCAATCAACCATCCTTTATTTGACACAAAATCATGAGGTTTAAGATATAATTTATTGGTTTTTGAATGAATTATGAGCTTTGTGAATTTTGTGATACTTTGATTGGTGGTTTTGATTACTTGTAGGTGAAGAATAGAAAAAAAAATAAGAAAAGCGTGGCCTAAGGAGCGTGCTCAAAGGAAACAAAAAGTGTAGCCAAGGGAAGAGAAAAGCGTGGCACAATCAAGGAGCGAGAGCCCAAAACTCTTGCCAAGAGCTTAGAGCTCTCACAAGGAGCGCTACTCCAAGGCCAAAGGACAAGCAAGGGAAAGCTCCGCACTCCATGAGAACCGAGCGCTACAAGCAAGGAGGGAACAAGGCAAAGTTTCAAAGCTCAGCTCTTGCCAAGAGCTTTATTGAGAGCTTCTCAAGAAAAATCAAGGAAAAATAATTTGCTAGTGCATGCCATGAGATTCGAACCCAAGGTCAAGGGGGAAGAGTGCAGCGCTAATTTGCAAGAAAAACAAGCCAAAAATTGGCTTGTTTGCGCTCCCTGGGATTCGAACTAAGTACCTCAAAGAAGCAAGGCATTAGGCGCTACTCATGTGCCAAGAAAAATGGGCAGCACATGCTCTCCCTAGGACTTGAACCATGGCCCTCACTAAAGACAAGGAGCAAGCGCAGCTCTTGTCAAGAGTTGAGCGTTACTCCCTTGTTAAAAGAAGGAATGCGCACAACAAATGGAGACAAGGCAAAGAGCACCAAAGCTCCGCTCTTGCAAGGAACCGAGCCTAGCCCTGGGAGCAACACCCATGGGCTAGGAAATTCAACAAAAATTCATTTTAATTCAATTCTTCACCAAATTTAGAAGCCCACCCAAATTCTGAAATCCAAAATAGGAAGTGTATATATAGATGTTAGTTAGATTTAGAGAGAACCTTTTTTCTTTTTTTTTTTTTGACTGAGAACTTTTTTTACTTTTCTTTTGATCATTTTTAGACTTTTTCATTTTGGAGTTTACTTTCGTTTTGAATTTTCATTTTCTTTGAACTTTAGCTTTGATTGGGAAGGAGAATTGAGTTCTCTTCCTCTGGATTTACTTCTTTTCTTTTCTGCACACTTTGCTTGAGTCTTGGGTGTTGAGAATTGAAGAAATTCTGTTTCAATCTCACCTTGAGATCTCTTTGTTCATTTTACTGCATAATTCAAGGATTTGTGTTTCAATATACTTTTCTCTACTGAATTTCATCTTTAATTCTTCTGCAATTGTTCTCTGATTGGATCAAGGAAGGCAGTAAGATCTAGACTTATTTTCTAGTCTCTTGACCCCTGAGATCTGCATTTTCTGTTTAATTCATCTACTATATGCTTCTTCAAGCAATTTTACTTTTCTGTCTGAGATCTGTTTCAATTCAAGTCATCTTTTATTCTTCTGTTAATTGCAATTTACTTTTCCTTGTTTAAATTCTGCATTCCAGCTCCTTAAGCCCTTTAATATTCAAGCAATTTACATTTCTTTCACTCTAAGTTTCTGTCATTTACTTTACTTGTTGTTTAAGATTCAGCACTTTTACTTCCTTAGCTCTTTAATTTACTACAATTCTTCCCTCTCCCTTTACATTTCATGCAATTTAGCTTCTGTCAGATACAAATCACTCAAATCAACTCTTGTTTGCTTGGCTAAATCAACCACTAAACTAAAATTACTCAATCCTTCAATCCCTGTGGGATCGACCTCACTCATTTGAGTAATTATTACTTGATACGACCCGGTACACTTGCCGGTAAGTTTTGTGTTGGATTGTTTTCCACACATCAAGGTTTTGGCGCCATTGCCGGGGATTGATTAGATTGACAATGATTAAGTAAGGTGGTGGTCTAGATTAAGCACTTTTTCTTTGTTTTTCTTTATTCGTACTAAGCACATTAACTGTTTGACACATTGTGTCACCTAACCCTCTAACCATATTCTAGCATTAGAATGTCCAGGTGTCATTTGGTTTGTTTGTGATTTTTGCAAGTCATGGAGGCTGAGGTACGTGAAGAGGGAGTGAGCAATAATACCCAGCCCGCAAGAAGGGTGTTGGCCTCCTACACTATCCCCAATGCAAGAAACTGCAGGAGTAGCATACTCACTCCCAATGTTCACGCAAATAATTTTGAGTTGAAGCCTCAACTTATCACTCAGGTGCAGAACAATTGCTCCTATGGAGGAGGTCCACTTGAAGATCCGAACCAACACTTATCCATCTTCCTCAGGATTTGTTAAACTGTCAAAACAAGTGGTGTGCATCCAGACATCTACAAGCTGCTGCTGTTTCCATTCTCTCTAAAGGATAAGGCCATTCAATGGCTAGAGACATTTCCCAAAGAAAGCATCAATAATTGGGAAGATTTAGTGAGCGAATTCCTAGCTAAGTTCTATCCTCCCCAAAGGATTATCAGACTTAAAACAGAGGTCCAAACATTCACTCAGATGGATGGAGAGTCATTGTATGATGCATGGAAAAGATACAAAGCTTTACTCAGGAAGTATCCTCCAGAAATGTTCAATGAATGGGATAAACTTCAAAACTTCTATGAAAGACTGACTCTGAAAGCTCAGGAAGCACTAGACCATTCAGCAGGAGGTTCTTTGCAATTAATGAAGACAGCAGAGGAAGCCCAAAACCTCATAGACATGGTGGAAAACAATCAATACTTCTTTGCTCATCAAAGACAACGCCACCCAGCCCAAAGAAAGGGTGCACTGGAGTTGGAAGGAGTGGACACTATTCTAGCTCAAAACAAGGTAATGCACCAGCAAATCCAACAACAATTTGAGCAAATGGCTAAGAAAATTGATGGACTGCAACTTACTGTATTGAATACACAAAGCCAATCTCAAACCTCACATGGGTGGAATCAATCTGAAGAAAGTTTTGGGACATTCAATTATGAGCAACAAAGCCCTGGGCAGGTGCAATGCATGAATAACACTTCAAGTTCATTTCAACACAATTTTCATGGTGATGCACACAAGACACCCTGGAAGACTCATTCTAATTCAAGGTGGGGTGAGCACCAGAATCAAGGACAAAGGGACTTCAACTATAGCAGCCTTAACAACACAAACAACCAAATCCATTCATCCAATAATACTAACCAATTTAAAAACCCAAAAAACACATACCACTAGCCCCATAACAACTCACAAAACCACCAGAATAATTTTTCCACATCCACATCCCACCCACAAAGTACCCCCACAATTAATTCAAACAACTTCCAACAACAACCATCTCATTTTACACAACCACAACCAAATCCAGACTCTCAAAGAATCTCAAGTCTAGAGATAATAATGGAGAAGCTCATGAAAAATCAAGAGATGGCAGGACAAGATCAGACCCTGGCATTCAAAAACCAAGAGGCCTCAATCAGAAACCTTGAAAGACACATGGGGCAAATGGCTAAGCAAATTTCAGAAATGGGTGAGAAGAGAGCAAATACCTTCCCCAATGTCACTAAAAAATACCCAAGGGACAAAGGAAAAGCTACAAAGTGGGAGGAGTGCAAGGCAATCACAGTGGAAAGTGAGAAGACTATAAAGAAGGAAGCCATCAATTAGGAAAAATACAACAGAGAAGTTCCACAAGAAGAGATAGAGGAGAAAAGTGAAAAGGATCAGACAACCAAGAAGGCACAAATCTCAAAGTGAGGCAAGAACATCCTTGAACCACAACTACAAGAGAAGAAGGAAGGGGTGAGGCCATATGTCCCCAACCTTCCATACCCTCAGAGGTTCAAAACAGAAAATGAGGATAAGCAATACTCGAAATTCCTGGACATATTCAAGACACTCAGCATCAATATCCCTTTCTTAGAAGCACTTGAACAAATGCCATTGCATGCCAAATTTATGAAAGAAGTGCTAATAAAGAAAAGATCCCTAAAGGAAGGACAGATTGTTGAGATGACAAAGGAATGTAGTGCTATCCTCCAAAGAGAGTTGCCAGAGAAGAAAGATGATCCTAGGCCTTTTTACATACCTTGCACCATAGGAAACATAACAATTGAGAAGTCATTCTGTGACCTGAGTGCAAGCATAAACTTGATGCCTTTGTCTCTAATGAGGAAACTTCAAATTTCTGAGAAGTCCACACGAATAGTTCTCCAAATGGCTGACAAATCCATTAAACAAGCACTAGGAGTTGTGGAGAATGTGTTGGTAAAAGTGGGAAAATTTTTTCTCCCTGCTGACTTTATTATCTCAGATATAGAAGAGGACCCTAACACTTCCATCATCCTGGGGAGGCCTTTCCTAGCTACGGGCAGAGCATTGATAAATGTTGAAAAAGGGGAACTGTTGCTGAGAGTGCATGATGAGCATCTAGCATTCCATGTTTTTAAAACCTTGCATGAGCCCACTAAAGAAGAAGATTGTATGAAGGATGAGGCTAGAGATTAAAGCTTGAAGGAGGCACTTAATGAGTTAACTCCAAGACTTCCAAATCCATGCTTGAAAGAAGTAGAGATGGTGCAACAGACCAAAGAAATCAAGAAGGACTTAAATCCAAAACCCCCAGATGAAAACCTCAACACCCCAGATAAAGAACCACCAAGGCATGGATTATCTTCTGAGAAAGAAAAGAAGAAGAGGCCAAGAGGGTGGAGAAACAAGAAGATCCCTACTGAAGGCTTTTCACCAGGGGATAAAGTGGTGTTAAACACCCAACCAATGAAGGTGTCTCCACAAGTGTCTGAATACTACACTGTGAACCGGGTCCTTTCATTTGAACACCTAGAGATCATCAAAGAGGAGACCAGAAGGAAGTTCACAGTAAGAGGAAAAAAATTGAGGCACTATGATTTTCAGCCTCCATGATCAAAGAACAAGATGTCAAGCTAGTGACAATAAAGAAGCGCTTGTTGGGAGGCAACCCAACCTAAGGTAGTTTTCTTTTCCAACTGTTTCAATAAAAAGGTTAATTAGCTTTATCTATATTGCAAGGAGTTAAGTTTGGTGTTGCATACCAAAATAATTTAAGGGAGAGTGAAGGATGCTAAGTTTGGTGTTCCACCAAAATCTCATTTAAAAACACATTCTCACCTTCTGCATAAAGGGTTGCTAGCTCTAAGCAATCAGATAAACCATTTAACCATTGTCTGTTTTCTAGTTTTTAGATTTATAACCTTTAGCAAAGACAAAAGAATTCACATATGGTTAATTGGATACATAAGAAATAATGGCAAGGAATTAAGTTTGGTTTTCACACACCAAAATAAATTCAAAAGCCTACTCAATTCATGCATACTAACCAATTGCTTAAAGGGCTTGATAAGCAAGCAACTTTTGAGGATTATGCAGGAAAGAAGCCAACATTTGGAGACAGTCTGCATTATGACTCAAAAGGGACACAACAGGAGGAAGAATGAAAAGCTTCAACCCAAAAGGTTGTGTCTACACTTAATCCTTGTTGTTGAGAAGTACTTTAAATTGGGAATTCATATATGACTTGCTAAAGTGTTCATTTAGTTGTAAGTGAAAATGCTACCAAGAATGAGTAACCTGCATAATAATTATCATTATTCATTATCTTGAATCTTGTTTTGTTTCCCTTCTGCTTGAATAAAAGGAAAAATGTTTGAATTAGAAAGTGAATATCCATATTGCAAAGTTAGAATGAAAGTCAATGGTGGTACTTGTTTGATTTAATGAATAGCTCATATAACAAAAAGCTGCATAACAACATGATTCTTCGAAGTGTGAATTAGTTTGCTGCTATAAAGTCTTTTATCAATGAAATTTCCTTGAGAATGAAGCAAAACAAAAAATAAAGAAAGAGAAAATCCGAGAATGGGCAAAGAAACAAACAATAAGGCTAGACACCAATAGCTTGGACCCTAGGACACATGCCTGTGGTGTTTTTGTACTAGGATAAGCTTGGACAAGTATGTTCTGAGGAGTATTTCAAAACTTGGCCACTTAGATCAACTGATTTGGGATTGCCAACTGAAAGTCCACAATAAAGAGCAACCTAGCTACAAAACACTTAGTTATCCAAAGAGATGCTGGGTATCAATGATCCTAAGAAGAAAAGGTGAGCCATGTGTCTGTGGTGAAGGAATGTTGAGCAAAACTAAGCCAAAGGCTACAACATTTGCCACCAAGCCTTCAATAAATAATAAGCTCTTTAAGCAAAATAAGGAAAGAAAAAATGAGCAAGGGAACAAGCAAAAGTAAAGCCTTATAGCAGCAAACTTAGTGAACCTTTGAGAAAACATCTCTTATGTAACAGCAAGCAATAAATGAGCTATCATTGTCTACATAAAACCCCATGAACCAAGTTCAACTATATGCTCAATAAGGATATGCACACTTCTCTGTTTCATTTCATTTCCTCTTATGTTTGATGCTTGCTTGGGGACAAGCAAGGTTTAAATTTGGTGTTGTGATGACAAGTCATCATATGCTAGCTTTGCAAGCATTTTTCACTTGTTTCATTAGGTTTTATGCACTTTCTTGCATTGCAAGTAAGTAATTTGGAGTGGAATTGCATGGTTTTGTAGAATCAATCAACCATCCTTTATTTGAAACAAAATCGTCAGGTTTAAGCTATAATTTATTAGTTTTTGAATGAATTATGAGCTTTGTGAATTTTGTGAAAATTTGATTGGTGGTTTTGATTACTTGTAGGTGAAAAAAAGAAAAAAAATAAAAAAAGCGTGGCCTAAGGAGCGTGCTCAAAGGAAACAAAAAGTGTAGCCAAAGGAAGAGAAAAGCGTGGCACAATCAAGGAGCAAAAGCCCAAAGCTCTTGCCAAGAGCTTAGAGCTCTCACAAGGAGCGCTACTCCAAGGCCAAAGGCCAAGCAAGGGAAAGCTCCGCTCTCCATGAGAACCGAGCGCTACAAGCAAGGAGGGAGCAAGGCAAAGTTTCAAAGCTCAGCTCTTGCCAAGAGCTTTATTGGGAGCTTCTCAAGAAAAATCAAGGAAAAATAATTTGCTAGTGCATGCCATGAAATTCGAACCCAAGGTCAAGGCGGAAGGGTGCAGCGCTAATTTGCAAGAAAAACAAGCCAAAAATTGGCTTGTTTGCACTCCCTGGGATTCGAACTAAGTACCTTAAGGGAGCAAGGCATTAGGTGCTACTCATGTGCTAAGAAAAAAGGGCAGCATATGCTTTCCCTATGACTCGAACTGTGGCCCTCATAAAGACAATAAGCAAGCTCAGCTCTTGTCAAGAGCTGAGCGTTACTTCCTTGTCACAAAAAGGAATGCACGCAACAAATGGAGACAAGGCAAAGAGCACCAAAGCTCCGCTCTTGTAAGGAACCGAGCCTAGCCCTGGGAGCAACACCAATGGGCTAGGAAATTCAACAAAAATTCATTTTAATTCAATTCTTCACCAAATTTAGAAGCCCACCCAAATTCTGAAATCCAAAATAGGAAGTGTATAAATAGATGTTAGTTAGATTTAGAGAGAACCTTTTTTCTTTTTTCTTTTTTGACTGGGAACTTTTTTCACTTTTCTTTTGATCATTTTTAGACTTCTTCATTTTGGAGTTTACTTTTGTTTTGAATTTTCATTTTCTTTGAACTTTAGCTTTGAATTGGAAAGGACAATTGAGTTCTCTTCCTCTGGATTTACTTCTTTTCTTTTCTGCACACTTTGCTTGAGTCTTGGGTGTTGAGAATTGAAGAAATTCTGTTTCAATCTCACCTTGAGATCTCTTTGTTCATTTTACTGCATAATTCAAGGATTTGTGTTTCGATCTACTTTTCTCTACTAAATTTCATCTTTAATTCTTCTGCAATTGTTCTCTGATTGGATCAAGGAAGGCAGTGAGATCTAGACTTGTTTTCTAGTCTCTTGACCCCTGAGATCTGTATTTTCTGTTTAATTCATCTACTATATGCTTCTTCAAGCAATTTTACTTTTCTGTCTGAGATCTGTTTCAATTCAAGTCATCTTTTATTCTTCTGTTAATTGCAATTTACTTTTTCTTGTTTAAATTCTACATTCCCAGCTCCCTGAGCCCTTTAATATTCAAGCAATTTACATTTCTTACACTCTAAGTTTCTGTCATTTACTTTACTTGTTCTTTAAGATTCAGCACTTTTACTTCCTTAGCTCTTTAATTTACTGCAATTATTCCCCCTCCTTTTACATTTCATGCAATTTAGCTTCTGTCAAATACAAATCACTCAAATCAACTCTTGTTTGCTTGACTAAATCAACCACTAAACTAAAATTGCTCAATCCTTCAATCCCTATGGGATCGACCTCAATCATGTGAATTATTATTACTTGATGCGACCCGGTACACTTGCCGGTGAGTTTTGTGTTGGATCGTTTTCCACACATCACTAGGTGGGAGGCAACCCACCATGGTACGATCTTCCCTTTTTATTAGTTCTATTTTATTTTTATTTATATCAGTGTTCATTTCCAATTCTTCATGTTTACCTTTAATTTTATATTTAAAAAAATGCACATGACACGCAAGTGTCTATGACGCGCACGCGTCATGCGTAGGTGCGCAATATTGAAAAATGAACAGGGAGTTACGCTGGAAACGTGCGAGAAACGTGTCATCGACGCGTACGCGTGGTATGAAAAATGGCGTAAAATGGTGTTTTAAACAGAGTTGTGCGGGCATGAGGCTAGAATCGTGCCTCTGGCACGACCAGTGGTCACGCGTATGCGTGACCGACACCTACGCGTCGCCTAACCTTTTGCCCACCCACGCGTATGCGTGGCCGACGCGTGCACGTCATATGTGCCGCGTCACTTAACTCAGCGCGCTGCCCTGTTTCTCTCTTTCACTCTTCTTTTCTTTTTCAAATCCTAATTCTCGTTCTTTCTTCTTCCTACTTTCTTCTTCATTCTTTTTCTTCCCTCCTTCTTAATTCTTTCTTCTTCCCTTCACTCACCACCACCGGTGGACTACCACTGGAGACCACCAACTCCGATAGCTACAATATTCTTTCCTTTTCTTCTTTCCTTTTTACCCCTCTTCTCTCATTCTTACTCCCATTTATTCTCCTATTTCCAACTTCTCTTTAAGGTTTCTTTTCTTCTTCCCTTCTACTCTTCCATACTTCTTTTATTTATTGTATTTAACTATTTTATTTATTTTTAATTTTATATTAGCTTTATTATTTTTAATTCCTTTTCATTCTTTTATCTTGCATTTTTATGTTGGTGTTGGAGCTTTATTTGGGTGATTATTTTGTTATATTTTAGCTTGTGGATATTATGGGGAGTGATTTGACAATTGACATTTTATTTTGGGTCTCATATATGCTTGGATTATTTACCTTACTCCCTATTTTTATTTTGCAAACTGGTGCACGAAATTGCAATCACACTTTCGCAATCCCGCACAACTAACCAGCAAGTGCACTGGGTCGTCCAAGTAATACCTTACGTGAGTAAGGGTCGATCCCACGGAGATTGTCGGCTTGAAGCAAGCTATGGTTATCTTGTAACTCTTAGTCAGGATATCAAAAATTATCAGGATTGATTGTGAAAAGCAAAAGAACATGAAATAAGTACTTGTTTTGCAGTAATGGAGAATAGGTTGAGGTTTTGGAGATGCTCTATCTTCTAAACCTCTGCTTTCCTACTGTCTTCTTCTTCAAGCACGCAAGGCTCCTTCCATGGCAAGCTGTATGTAGGGTTTCACTGTTGTCAATGGCTACCTCCCATCCTCTCAGTGAAAATGTTCAACGCGCTCTGTCACAGCACGGTTAATCATCTGTCGGTTCTCAATCGGGTTGGAATAGAATCCAGTGATTCTTTTGCGTCTGTCACTAACGCCCAACCCTCAGGAGTTTGAAGGTCGTCACAGTCATTCAATCCTTGAATCCTACTCAGAATACCACAGACAAGGTTTAGACCTTCCGGATTCTCTTGAATGCCGCCATCAATTCTAGCTTATACCACGAAGATTCCGGTTAAGGGATCCAAGAGATATCTACTCAATCTAAGGTAGAACGGAGGTGGTTGTCAGGCACACGTTCATAGGTGAGAATGATGATGATTGTCACAGATCATCACATTCATCAGGTTTAGGAACAAGTGATATCTTAGAATGGAAGCAAGCATGATTGAAAGAAAAACAGTAGTAATTGCATTAATCCATCAAGACACAGCAGAGCTCCTCACCCCCAACCATGGGGTTTAGAGACTCATGCCGTAGAAGATACAATGAGAAACGTGTAAAGTGTCATGAGGTCCAGATACAATGTCAAAAGATCCTATTAATAGTGAACTAGTAACCTAGGGTATACAGAAATGAGTAAATGACGTAAAAATCCACTTCTGGGTCCACTTAGTGTGTGCTTGGGCTGAGCATTGAAGCTTTCATGTGTAGAAACTTTTTCTGGAGTTAAACGCCAGCTTTTATGCCAGTTTGGGCGTTTAACTCCAATTTTTATGCCAGTTCCAGCGTTAAACGCTGGGAATTCTAAAGCTGATTTGCAACGCCGGTTTGGGCCATCAAATCTCGGGCAAAGTATGGACTATTATACATTTCTGGAAAGCCCAGGATGTCTACTTTCCAACGCCGTTAAGAGCGCGCCAATTGGGCTTCTGTAGCTCCAGAAAATCCATTTCGAGTGTAGGGAGGTCAGAATCCAACAGCATCTGCAGTCCTTTTCAGCCTCTGAATCAGATTTTTGCTCAGGACCCTCAATTTCAGCCAGAAAATACCTGAAATCACAGAAAAACACACAAACTCATAGTAAAGTCCAGAAAAGTGAATTTTAACTAAAAACTAGTAAAAATATAATAAAAACTAATTAAAACATACTAAAAAAAACTAAAAACAATGCCAAAAAGCGTATAAATTATCCGCTCATCACAAACCAAGTGTTTGTGAAAAAGCTCTCATGCCATTTTGACTTCTTTTCTATTTTATTCTTACACGTTAATGCCTCTTTTTCACAACCCTTGCATTCCATGTGCATTGAGTATATTAGTCATTAATTTTCAACATAAAAGTGCTCATTATTTTGTTACATGTGATAATTATTATTGATATTGGTGCTTGAGCTATGCTTCTCATGCTTGTTACTTGCTTTCTTTTAATCCTCATGCATCTATTTGTTATGATATGCCTTCATGATTTTAATTGATGTCCTATTTTTATGTAGTAGCTACCATGCATTTAAGACACTATTTTCTCTCCTTTGGCACTCACTATCACTTGAACTTTCTTCGTTCCGATTTTTAGCTATCTATATTTGACAACTGTTCATACCCTGGGTCGAGTTACCCGACCCGGGATGATTGGCGATAAAAGCGACCGACCTCCTTAGGTCCGACTAGCTGACCTCTTCTCAAAGAGCTCGGCCAAATCGACAGGAGAGCCCAGTAAAGGGACTAAATAGAGGAACACGACCCAAATCCTAGGGCAACCCAAGCCTATAGAGATAAAGGCGGTTCCATTGAAGATACGCTAACCTCAACTCAAAGATAAAGATAAGATAAGATAACTAACTTATCTTATCCAAAAGGTCACATCTTATCATTATAAATACGCTGAAGCACCCAGGTATAACTCATACTCTGATTCTACTCAATACCTGCTTAATACCCTTGCTAACTTAAGCATCGGAGTCCCTTGCAGGTACCCCCCACCCTCTGGGGACGAAAGATCAGCAGCACTTTCAGTCCCACAAGTCAGACACACCAGCTCCGGCCGCTATACACCTGCCGGACACGTCGGCTCCGACCAACACAGAAGATCTCGACCGAGATCGACCTACAGTTTTAGGTAACCCTCGGAACATTGGCGCCGTTGCTGGGGAACCTGGAAGTCATCCCATCACCATGGCGGACGACCATGACAACGACCACGATTCAGGTCTGGAAGATAGAACACCGCACAAGAACGCGAATGTCACGCTACAAGATACCCTGGAAACCAACAAGGACAAAGACTCACCAAATTCCGGGGCAATAGAAGCGCTCCTAGATCGCCTAAAACAACTTGAAAAAGAAACCCAACAATAACGAGAAATTGGAAAAGATCTACAAAGAGAGGTGTGGCGATGTCGAGAATTGGAAGAAAAATTACAGCAATTGGAAGCCGATCTTAAATTAAAAGCCCCCGGGCCACTCTTGAAGAAAATTCATGCAAAGAGCAAGACCCGTTCACCAGGGAAATCATGAAAACCAAAATTCCAAAAGACTTCAAACTCCCGGATATAACTCTGTATGATGGCACCACAGACCCCAACCACCACCTCAGCAACTTCAGAAGTAGAATGTACCTTACCGACGCCCCAGATGCTGTTCGCTGTAAAGCCTTTCCAACAACTCTCACAAAGACAGCAATCCGATGGTTCGACAACCTACCCCCAAAGTCCATCTCAAGCTTTGATAACCTAGCTAAAAAGTTCCTAGCCAGATTCTACATTTAGAAAGATAAGGCAAGCACGCCCCCAGCTTACTAGGGATCAAACAAGGAGATCGGAAGAGCCTCCGCAACTACATGGAAAGATTCAACAAAACGTGCATGGACATACAAATTTTACCAACAGAAGCCGCCATCATGGGACTCATCAACGGCCTACGAGAGGGACCTTTTAGCCAGTCTATATCAAAAAAGTACCCGACCTCCTTAGACGAAGTACAGGAACGAGCAGAAAAATATATCAACATGGAAGAAAACGCTCGGTTAGGAGAGACCTCAAAATCGGGGACCTCCTATCGAGACAAAGACAAGGAATCCAAGAGAAAAGAAGATCGACAAGGGGAGAAAATCAAAAAATACCATAATTACACTCCTCTCAGGGCATCCCTGGTCGAGATATACAAAGAAGTCTGCCATACAGAAAAAATCCCCCCAGCACGGCCACTCAAAGGCAAAAAGGGAGGAGGAAACCGGATGGAATATTGTGAATACCATCGAGTCCGTGGACACTCCACAAACGAATGCTTCGACTTAAAAAATATCATAGAAAAATTGGTGAGAGAAGGAAAATTAGATCGATTTTTGGCCACCCGAGATGATGATCAAAGAAAGAGACGAAGGGTTGAAGATACTGAACGAACTGAACGATCACCTCGGACACCAGAGAGACATGTCCACATGATACATGGCGGATTCGCAGGAGGTGGGATCTCCAAATCATCTCGCAAAAGATATCTCAAAGAAGTATATCATGTCGAGGGAAAGGAAGAAGCACTCAACATCCCGGCAATAACATTCACTAAAGAGGACACCTCTGGCATCATCTCAGGACACGACGATCCCATGGTCATCACCATCATATTGGCAAACGCCAATCTACACCGCACCTTAATAGACCAAGGGAGTTCTGCCGACATCTTATTCAAAACAGCCTTCGATAAACTCGAGTTAGAAGAAAAAGAGCTTAAAGCATACCCAAACAGTCTTTTCGGACTAGGAGATACCCTGGTTCAACCACTGGGATACATACCACTACATACAACCTTCGGAAAAGGGAACTAATCCAGAACCCTCAGAATAGACTACATCGTGGTCGATGTAAGTTCAGTTTACAATGCTCTCATAGGTCGGACAGCACTCAACCAACTTGGCACAATAGTCTCGACCCCACATCTATGTATGAAATTCCCCACTACGAAAGGAATAGCCACGATAAAAGCAGATCAAAAGATGGTATGTCGCTGTTATAACGAAAGCCTAAACCTAAGAGGCGGGGGAGAAGAGTTCCACACAATTGAGCTGGGCAGAGTCCAACGACGAGAAGAGCTTCATCCACAACCAGAAGGCGCGATAGAGAAGATTCAAATCGGGGATACGTCGAAAAAAACAACCAATATCGGCACAATCCTAAGAGAAGATTCAAAGGAATTATTAATACAATTCTTACGAGATAATGTTGATCTCTTCGCGTGGAAAGCTGCAGACATGCCAGGAATAGACCCTAAGCTAATGAGTCATAAGTTGGCGGTCTACCCAGGATCTCGGCCGGTACAGCAGAGACGAAGAAAACTTGGGCCAGAGCGATCCCAGGCTGTGGAAGAACAAGTACAGGCACTACTGGAAGCAGGATTCATAAGAGAAGTCAAATACCCACTATGGCTAGCCAACGTCATCTTGGTGAAAAAATCAAATGGGAAGTGGCGAATGTGCATCGATTACACCGATCTCAACAAAGCCTGTCCAAAAGATCCATACCCACTCCCAAGTATTGACGCCCTGGTAGATGCTTCCTCCGGATATAGATATCTCTCGTTTATGGACTCTTACTCGGGGTACAACCAAATCCCCATGTACCCACCAGATCAAGAAAAGACCTCGTTCTTAACACCGAAAGCAAACTACTGCTACATTGTGATGCCTTTCGGTCTCAAGAACGCAGGAGCTACTTATCAAAGGATAATGAATAAAGTCTTCTCGGATCACATCGGAAAGGTTATGGAAGTCTACGTGGACGACATGCTAATAAAAACACAAAGTGAAGAGACATTATTGTCCGACCTGGCCCAAGTATTCGACACAATAAGAAAGCATGACATGCGACTCAATCCCGCAAAATGCACCTTTGCAGTAGAAGCGGGCAAATTCTTTGGTTTCATGCTCACACAAAGAGGAATTGAAGCAAATCCAGACAAATGTCAGGCCATACTCAACATGAAGAGCCCAACCTGTGTACAACAACTTAATGGGAGATTTGCCGCCCTATCCCGATTCTTAGCAGGAGCTGCGATAAGATCTCTCCCCTTCTATGCTACTTTAAGAAAGGGAAAACAGTTCAAATGGACAACAGAATGTGAGCAAGCCTTCCAAGACTTTAAGAAGTTCTTAGGACGGCCACCTATCCTATCTCGACCACGAGAAGGAGAACCACTCATATTATATCTCGCAGTAGGAAGCCGGGCAATAGCCTCAGCACTAGTCAGAGAAGACGAGAATGGACAACAACGCGTCTACTTCATCAGCAAAGCACTACAGGGATCCGAGCTGAACTACCAGAAAATAGAAAAATTCACCTATACTCTCATTTTAACATCCCGACGACTCCGCCCTTACTTCCAGGCTCACACCATTAAGGTTCGAACTAACCAGCCCCTAAAAGGAATATTGCAGAAAACAGATTTAGCAGACAGAATTCTATAATGGGCAGTCGAGCTGTCAGAGTTCGACCTCCAATATGAAGCTCGGACGGCCATCAAATCATAGTATCTGGCCGACTTTATCGCAGAATTCACAGATGCCCTAGAAACCGTCACAGAATGGAATCTCTATGTGGACGGTTCTTCAAATAAAACTGGAAGCGGCGCAGGCGTAATAATAGAAAGCAACCAAGGAACCCAAGTCGAGCTCTCCCTCAAGTTCGGGTTCCCGGCCTTAAATAACCAGGCAGAATATGAAGCATTGTTAGTTGGTTTGAAGCTGGCTGAAGAAGTGGGAGCTCAAAAACTCAATATTTACAGCGATTCACAAGTGGTCACATCACAAATAACAGGGAGCTACCAAGCCAAAGATCCCACCATGAAAAAGTATTTGGATAAGACCAAGGAACAGCTCGGACAAATTGGGGAATATAAGATCTGCCACATCCCCCGCGAACAAAATGCCTGAGCTGACGCACTCTCGAAACTAGCCAGCACCAAACCAGGCGACAACAATAGAAGCCTCATCCAGGAAATGTTACAGAACCCGTCAATCTCGGAAGAAGAAGAAGTCCTAGCCATAGTAAACCAGGACCAAGGATGGATGACCCCCATAATCAACTACCTCAAAATAGGAACACTCCCCATAGAAGAAAAGGAGGCAAAGAGGCTAAAAAGGGAGGCACAGTACTACACCATCATAAACAACATCCTGTACAAAAGAGGGATCTCAGTACCATTATTAAAATGCGTACCGACCTCCCACACAAAGGAAGTGATAGAAGAAGTACACGGCGGCATTTGTGGCAGTCATCTTGGAGCACGGGCCCTCGCCAAAAAAGTACTCCGGGCAGGGTTCTATTGGCCAACATTACAGAAAGAAGCCACAGAATTTGTAAAGACATGTCCACCATGTCAGAAACATGCCAACTTTCACATCGCCCCGCCAGAAGAGCTCATCAGCGTAACTTTGCCTTGGCCATTTTCAAAATGGGGACTCGATCTTCTCGGCCCCTTTCCCCAGGGATCAGGACAAGTTAAATTTCTCATAGTAGGGGTAGATTACTTTACAAAGTGGATCGAGGCAGAACCCCTAGCCAATGCTACCGCCCAAAAAAGCCAGAAATTCCTATATAGAAACATTGTCACAAGGTTCGGAGTCCCATATTCAATAACCACAGACAATGGCACTCAATTCACAGATGCAGGCTTCAGAAAACTAGTAGCCGACTTGAATATAAAGCACCAGTACACCTCCGTCAAACATCCACAGGCCAATGGATAGGCCGAAGCCGCCAACAAAGTCATATTGGCCAGGTTAAAACGGAGATTACAAGATGCAAAGGGAGCCTGGGCAGAAGAGCTTCCACAGGTACTATGGGCATATCGAACGACGCCACATTCCACCACAAAGGAATCCCCCTTCCGATTAGCATACGGAATAGAGGCAATGATTCCAGTAGAGATTGAGGAAAGATCGCCTAGAGTAGTTCATTACAATGAGGGAGCAAACTCCCAACTTCTGAGGGAAGAGCTCGACCTACTACCTGAAATCCAAGAAAGAGCTCGGATCAGGGAGGAAGCTCTAAAGCGTCGAATGGCTTCCAGATATAATCAAAGGGTAGTACCGAGAAGTTTTGCAGAGAATGATCTTATCCTAATCCAAAATGATATTGGAACAACTCGACCAGGAGAAGGAAAGCTGGCAGCAGACTGGAAAGGACCCTACCGAGTTATAGAGGTACTTGGGAAGGGCTACTACAGACTGTCCGAACTCGATGGATGAGAGCTTCCTAGATCATGGCACGCCTGCAACCTAAGAAGGTATTACAGCTAGAAAAGGTAAAGGATCTCATTATTGGATGCACTCTTTTTCCTGAAAAGGTTTTTTAATGAGGCACCAGGTTGAGACCTAGACACTATCCGACTTAAAAGGATGAAAAAATTTATACATGTATATATTCACACTTTTCTTTGAATAAAATTTATTTAGATATTCTAAAGATTTCAAGACGCGTTAATCTAAAGTATTCATCGTCCGATTATAAAGCAACATATCGGCAGAAAGTGAAAAGCAATTTCACTGCACGATCACGACAAAGATAACCATCCGATAAAGGTGAAAACGCGATTCACCCAAAAGACAATCTAAAGATGCCAACCACTTTCTACAAATCGGCAAAGATGAACACAGAATAATGTAAGAAGTTATCGAAAGCAATCCAAAAAAGAACCTGACAAGGTCTTACGGATAGCTAAAATAATAACTTAAAGACTGGCCGATGTTCAGAAGTCGAACCAAGTCAACCCAAGTTATAAGTAAACCCTGGAAAGTGGTCTGGCCAACCCTATTAAAGATGATTACTTTAACTTAAGAAGAGATCGACCTAACAAAGTCGATTTCCTACAAAACAAAGTTATAAAAGTAATCCCTGAAAGAGACCTGACAAAGGTCCAAGAAAGAGGATTACAAAAATAACTTAGAAAGAGATCGACCTAACGAAGTCGGTTTCCTACAAAACAAAGTTATAAAAGTAATCCCTGAAAGAGACCTGACAAAGGTCAAAGAAAGAGGATTACAAAAATAACTTAGAAAGAGATCGACCTAACGAAGTCGGTTTCCTACAAAACAAAGTTTTAAAAGTAATCCCCGAAAGAAACCTAATAAAGGTCCAAGAAAGGGGATTACAGAAATAACTTAGAAAGAGACCAGCGCAAAGGAATCGGTTACGGAGCGCCAAAAATACGTACAAAAGCGAGAAAATCGAGAAACAAGTCGGACCCACACAGACACAACTTCAAAGGATCCAAGACTATAAACAATACGTACAAAGCAATCCAGAGAGGTCGAGCTGCTAGGTTCCAACATTCTCAGAAAACAGAAGAGATAACAAGTTATAAAGCCTCGGAGACCATCAGAACCTACCTTAACAGGATAGCGAGCTACTCTTTGTTTTTCAAAAGTGAAAGTTGCTAAAGCAAGCAACTAGAAAATGTCAGCAAATAAACAAAAAAGTTTTAAGAGCCCACAAGCCGGGCCAACTACACAAATATCCAGAAAGAGATCAGCAAGCATCAGGAGCCTTCTTGGCATCATCAGGACAAGGAGAAGAAGGACGAGTCTGAATAGGCACAGCGTCTATAGTTCCATCCTCCCGGTTCAGAACCTGGCAATCCGAATCAGGTACAACCGGAGGAGCAGAAGAGGTCGACAATTTGGCAGAGGACACAGGGGGAGGATCAGCATCATCATCACCATCGTCATCAGGAACAATCTTGCCATCTCTGACAATGTTGTCCAGGCTAAAAGGGGTGAGATCGGCCTCGAGAGCAATGACCCGAACTTGCTCCTTCAAATTCTCGTAAGCAGCAGTCACACTGCCAACGAGATGATCTTGGAGCTCAGAATAATCTTCCCGATAAGACGTAACGTAACTTTCCTTATGCATCATGGCTGTGTCCTCGGCCAACCTCAAAGAAGCTGCCAGTGAAAGGGAACTCGCCTTCTCGTTCTCTAAATCCTTCTCCAACTTGGTCACCTTTACTTCAAGTTCCTCCTTCAGCTCCCTCATCCGTTTAAACTCCTTCTTTGCCTCCTCCATAAATGCTTTGGTGGCGTGGAGAGGAAGATTCTGAGCAGTCCAGTATATAGCAGTCGCCATATGTGCCATCTTTACATTATTTTGGGCCATAAATTCCAAATGATGGAGGATGGACACATCGTCCATGGAGAGGGCACCATAGGGACCGATTTGCTGATCCACAAATTCAATGGCATTAAAATCGGGAGCATCGAGGTCAAAAGGCTCAGCTGTTTTTTGTTTTTTATTGGGAGGAGCAACAAAAGGAGCAGCAGAAGTAGGATCTACCAGACGAATTCGGGGAGTAGGGATCACCTTCTTCACCCCAAGGGAACTCGGCACAGACGGCTTCACGCGCACTTGGGAGGATCCTTCCCCAGCCGCCTTGGCCGAGATGTTTCAAGTAGCAGTCGCCTTCTGCGCTCTTTTAAAAGCTTTCATGGATTCATTATTCTTCATTACCTCTGCAAATAAAACAGAAATTAAGCCACAAGTCGGAAAAGACAGTCACAAGCAATATAAACAGATAAAAGAGGAAACACAAAATACCCAACTCAGTTTGAAGAAGAGAGGGATTGGTTAGAAATTTCTTTGTGTCGAGATGGGGAGGTGATGAGCGGATAATTTGTACGCTTTTTGGCATTGTTTTTAGTATGTTTTTAGTATGATCTAGTTAGTTTTTAGTATATTTTTATTAGTTTTTAGTTAAAAATCACTTTTCTGGACTTTACTATGAGTTTGTGTGTTTTTCTGTGATTTCAGGTATTTTCTGGCTGAAATTGAGGGACCTGAGCAAAAATCTGATTCAGAGACTGAAAAGGACTGCAGATGCTGTTGGATTCTGACCTCCCTGCACTCGAAGTAGATTTTCTAGAGCTACAGAAGCCCAATTGGCGCGCTCTCAATGGCGTTGGAAAGTAGACATCCTGGACTTTCCAGCAATATATGATAGTCCATACTTTACCCAAGATTTGATGGCCCAAACCGGCGTTCAAAGTCACCCTCAGAATTCCCAGCGTTAAACGCCGGAACTGGCACAAGAATGGGAGTTAAACGCCCAAACTGGCACCAAAGCTGGCGTTTAACTCCAAGAAGAGTCTCTACACGAAAAATGCTTCATTGCTCAGCCCAAGCACACACCAAGTGGGCCCGGAAGTGGATTTTTATGTCATTTACTCATCTTTGTAATCCTTAGGCTACTAGTTTCCTATAAGTAGGACCTTTTACTATTGTATTTGACATCTGGAGATCTTTGAATCTTTTGATCACTAGAGGCTGGCCTCTCGGCCATGCCTAGACCTTGTTCTTATGTATTTTCAACGGTGGAGTTTCTACACACCATAGATTAAGGTGTGGAGCCCTGCTGTACCTCGAGTATTAATGCAATTACTATTGTTCTTCTATTCAATTCCGCTTGTTCTTGTTCCAAGATATCACTTGTTCTTCAACTTGATGAATGTGATGATCCGTGACACTCATCATCATTCTCACCTATGAACGTGTGACTGACAACCACCTCCGTTCTACCTTAGATTGAGTGAATATCTCTTGGATTCCTGATACACGATGCATGGTTGATCGCGTGACAACCGAGTGCTCGCCTGACAAACGAGCCAGCCATTCCGTGAGATCAGAGTCTTCGTGGTATAGGCAAGAACTGATGGCGGCATTCAAGAGAATCCGGAAGGTCTAACCTTGTCTGTGGTATTCTGAGTAGGATTCAATGATTGAATGACTGTGACGTGCTTCAAACTCCTGAGGGCGGGGCGTTAGTGACAGACGCAAAAGAATCACTGGATTCTATTCCGGCCTGATCGAGAACCGACAGATGGATAGCCGTGCCGTGACAGGGTGCATTGAACATTTCCATTGAGAGGATGGGAGGTAGCCACTGACAACGGTGAAACCCTTGCATAAGCTTGCCATGGAAAGGAGTAAGAAGGATTGGATGAAGACAGTAGGAAAGCAGAGAGACGGAAGGGACAAAGCATCTTCATATGCTTATCTGAAATTCTCACCAATGATATACATAAGTATCTCTATCTTTATCTTTATGTTTTATTCATCATCTATACCCATTTGAGTCTGCCTGACTAAGATTTACAAGGTGACCATAGCTTGCTTCATACCAACAATCTCTGTGGGATCGACCCTTACTCGCGTAAGGTTTATTACTTGGACGACCCAGTGCACTTGCTGGTTAGTTGTGCGAAGTTGTAGTGATCACGATTTCGCGCACCAAGTTTTTGGCGCCGTTGCCGGGGATTGTTTCGTGTATGGACAACTGACGGTTCATCTTGTTGCTTAGATTAGGTATTTTTTTTTCAGAGTTCTTAAGAATGAATTCTAGAGTTTCATGATGATCTGTTGAAGTCTGGCTGGCTGTGAAGCCATGTCTAATCTTATTGGACCGAGGTTTCAACTGATCATCACAAGAGCTTGATGATTTCTATCAATCTTGCTATTGGAGCAATGATCTGCTAAGGCTTGGCTGGCCATTGGCCATGTCTAGTGTTTTGGACCGAAGCTTTCTTTGAAAGCTTGGCTGGCTGTGAAGCCATGTCTAATTCCTGGACCGGAGTCTTAGACTAGCATTGCAATGATTCCTGGAATCCAAATTAAGAATTCTGCAACCTTTATTTTCTATTTTCATATAATTTTTGAAAAAGCACAAAAAAATTTACAAAACCATAAAAAACCAAAAAAGATTTTATGTTTCTTGTTTGAGTCTAGTGTCTAATTTTAAGTTTGGTGTCTTGCATGCATTGTTTATTTGATCTTGGTTCTATTTTCAAGTCAATAGTACAGGGAACTGAAGATTCAAAACATGCAGCAGAGGAATTACACAGAAAAAGCTGGGCGTTCAAAATGCCCAGTGAAGAAGGACAGACTGGCATTTAAACGCCAGCCAGGGTGCCTGGTTGGGCGTTTAACGCCCAAAAAGGTAGTGCACTGGGCGTTAAACGCCAGAATGTGCACCATTCTGGGCGTTTAACGCCAGGATGGCACAAGGGGGAGGATTTTGCTTTCAAATCAATTTTTTTTCAAGTTTTCAAGGTTTTTCAAAATCAAATCTTTTTCAAATCATATTTTTTCAATCAAATCTTTTTCAAAATCAATTTCTTTCCTTTTTCAAAGATACTTGCTAACAATTAATGATTTGATTGAACAATTCAAGTATGTTGCCTTTTCTGTTGAGAAAGGTTTAATGTTTGAATCATATCTTTTCTTGTTAGGCAAGTCATTAATTTTTAAAATCAAATCTTTTTAAAATGTTTTTCAAATCATATCTTCTCAATCACATCTTTTTAAAAGCATAACTTTTCAATCATGTCTTTTTAATCACATCTTTTTCAAAATAGTTTTCAATCATATCTTTTTAATTTCTAATTTCAAAATCTTTTTCAAAAATTACTTGATTTCTTTCCCACTCTTGGTTTTCGAAAATCAATTAAAAGTTTTTCAAAATGTTTTTTAAAATCTTTTTAATTTAATTTTCGAAAGTTCTTCCTCTCTTCTCACATCCTTCTATTTATGGAGTACCACTCCTCCTCAATGCACAATTCGAACTATATCCCACTAAGTTCGAATTCTCTACTTCTTCCTTCTAATTTTCTGTTCCTCTGACACCTCAAGGAATCTCTATACTGTGACATAGAGGATTCCATATTTTCTTGTTCTCTTCTCTTTCATATGAGCAGGAACAAAGACAAAGGCATTCTTGTTGAAGCTGACCCTGAACCTGAAAGGACCTTGAAGCGAAAGCTAAGAGAAGCTAAAGCACAATTCTCTATAGAGGACCTGACAGAAATCTTCAAAGAAGAAGAACCCATGGCAGCCGAAAACAACAACAATACCAACAATGCAAGGAAGGTGCTGGGTGACTTTACTGCACCTACTCCCGACTTCTATGGGAGAAGCATCTCTATCCCTGCCATTGGAACAAACAACTTTGAGCTTAAGCCTCAATTAGTTTCTCTAATGCAACAGAATTGCAAGTTCCATGGACTTCCATTGGAAGATCCTCATCAGTTCTTAGCTGAATTCTTGCAAATCTGTGACACTGTCAAGACTAATGGGGTTGACCCTGAGGTCTACAGACTTATGCTATTCCCTTTTGCTGTAAGAGACAGAGCTAGAACATGGTTGGACTCACAACCTAAAGAAAGCCTGGACTCATGGGAAAAGCTAGTCAATGCCTTCTTGGCAAAGTTCTTTCCACCTCAAAAATTGAGTAAGCTTAGAGTGGAAGTCCAAACCTTCAGACAGAAGGATGGAGAATCCCTCTATGAAGCTTGGGAAAGATACAAACAATTAATCAGAAAATGTCCTTCTGACATGCTTTCTGAATGGAGCATCATAGGTATTTTCTATAATGGTCTCTCTGAACTATCCAAGATGTCTTTGGATAGCTCTGCTGAAGGATCACTTCATCTGAAGAAGACGCCTACAGAAGCTCAAGAACTAATTGAAATGGTTGCAAATAACCAATTCATGTACACTTCTGAAAGGAATCCTGTGAAGAATGGGACAAATCAGAAGAAAGGAATTCTTGAGATCGATACTCTGAATGCCATTCTGGCTCAGAACAAGATATTGACTCAACAAGTCAATTTGATTTCTCAAAGTCTGTCTGGAATGCAAAATGCACCAAGCAATACTAAGGATGCTTCATCTGAAGAAGAAGCTTATGATCCTGATAACCCTTCAATGGAAGAGGTGAATTACCTGGGAGAACCCTATGGAAACACCTATAATTCTTCATGGAGAAATCACCCAAATTTCTCATGGAAGGATCAACAGAGACCTCAACAAGGTTTCAACAACAATAATGGTGGAAGAAACAGGTTTAGCAATGGCAAGCCTTTTCCATCATCTTCTCAGCAACAGACAGAGAATTCTAAGCAGAACCCCTCTGACTTAGCAACCATGGTCTCTGATCTAATCAAAACCACTCAAAGTTTCATGACTGAAACAAGGTCCTCCATTAGGAATTTGGAGGCACAAGTGGGACAGCTGAGCAAGAAAGTTACTGAACTCCCTCCTAGTACTCTCCCAAGCAATACAGAAGAAAATCCAAAAGGAGAGTGCAAGGCCATCAACATGGCCGAATATGGAGAGGAAGGAGAGGAAGTGAACGCCACTGAGGAAGACCTCAATGGGCGTGCACTAGCCTCCACTGAGTTCCCCAATGAGGAACTATGGGAATCTGAGGCTCAAAATGAGACCATAGAGATTCCATTGGACTTGCTTCTGCCTTTCATGAGCTCTGATGAGTATTCCTCCTCTGAAGAGGATGAGTATGTCACTGAAGAGCAAGTTGCTAAATACCTTGGAGCAATCATGAAGCTAAATGACAAGCTATTTGGAAATGAGACTTGGGAGGATGAACCCCCTTTGCTCACCAAAGAATTGGATGACCTGTCTAGGCAGAAATTACCTCAAAAGAGGCAGGACCCTGGGAAGTTTTTCATACCTTGTACCATAGGCACCATGACCTTCAAGAAGGCTCTGTGTGACTTAGGGTCAAGTGTAAACCTCATGCCTCTCTCTGTAATGGAGAAACTAGGGATCTTTGAGGCACAAGCTGCAAGAATCTCACTAGAGATGGCAGACAACTCAAAGAAACAAGCTTATGGACTTGTAGAGGATGTTCTGGTAAAAGTTGAGGACCATTACATCCCTGCTGATTTTATAGTCCTAGAGACTGGGAAGTGCATGGATGAATCTATCATCCTTGGCAGACCCTTCCTATCCACAGCAAAGGCTGTGATTGATGTTGATGGAGGTGAACTGATCATTCAAGTGAATGAAGAATCCTTTGTGTTTAAGGCTCAAGGATATCCCTCTGTCACCATGGAGAGGAAGCATGAAGAGCTTCTCTCAAATCAGAGTCAAACAGAGCCCCCACAGTCAAACTCTAAGTTTGGTGTTGGGAGGCCACAACCAAACTCTAAGTTTGGTGTTGAACCCCCACATTCAAACTCTAAGTTTGGTGTTGGGAGGTTCCAACAATTGCTATGAGCATCTGTAAGGCTCCATGAGAGCCCACTGTCAAGCTACTGACAATAAAGAAGCGCTTGTTGGGAGGCAACCGAATGTTATATTTTATCTATTTTCCTTTGTTATTTTATGTTTTTTGTAGGTTGATGATTATGAGAAGTCACAAAATCAATTGAAAAAGCAAAAACAGAATGAAAAACAGGAAGAAAAACAGCACACCCTGGAGGAAGAACCTACTGGCGTTTAAACGCCAGTAAGGCTAGCAGATGGGCGTTTAACGCCCAGTCTGGCACCATTCTGGGCGTTTAACGCCAGAAAGGGGCACCAGACTGGCGTTAAACGCCATGAAAGGGCAAGAACCTGGCGTTAAACGCCAGAAAGGGGCACCAGCCCGGCGTTTAACGCCAGAATTGGCTAAAAACGCAATTTTGCATGCCATTTGGTGCAGGGATCACTTTTCCTTGACACCTCAAGATCTGTGGACCCCACAGGATCCCCACCAACCCCACCACCCTCTTTCTTCTTCACCCATTCACCAATCACCTCAATACCTCTTCCCCAAAAACCCTTCACGTATCAAATCCCATCTTCTCTTCACCACTCACATCCATCCTTCATAAAACCCCACCTACCTCACCCTTCAAATTCAAACCACTTTCCCTCCCAAACCCACCCATACATGACCGAACCATGAGCCCCCCTCTCCTATATAAACCCTTCTTCACCCCTTCATTTTCACACAACCTAAACACCACTTCTCCCCCTCTTTGGCCGAACACAAAGCCATTCCCTTCTTCCTCATTTCTTCTTCTTCTCCTCTATTCTTTCTTCTTTTGCTCGAGGACGAGCAAACCTTTTAAGTTTGGTGTGGTAAAAGCATTGCTTTTTGTTTTTCCATAACCATTTATGGCATCCAAGGCCGGAGAAACCTCTAAAAAGAGGAAAGGGAAGGCAAAAGCTTCCACCTCCGAGTCATGGAAGATGGAGAGATTCATCTCAAGGGTGCATCAAGACCACTTCTATGAAGTTGTGGCCTTGAAGAAGGTGATCCCCGAGGTCCCTTTTTCACTCAAAAAGAGTGAATATCTGGAGATCCGACATGAGATCCGAAGAAGAGGTTGGGAAGTTCTTACCAACCCCATTCAACAAGTCGGAATCTTAATGGTTCAAGAGTTCTATGCCAATGCATGGATCACCAAGAATCATGATCAAAGTGTGAACCCGGATCCAAAGAATTGGCTTACTATGGTTCGGGGGAAATACTTGGATTTTAGTCCGGAAAATGTAAGGTTGGCATTCAACTTGCCTATGATGCAAAGAGATGAACATCCTTACACTAGAAGGGTCAACTTTGATCAAAGGTTGGACCAAGTCCTCACTGACATTTGTGAAGAGGGCGCCCAATGGAAGAGAGATTCAAGAGGGAAGCCGGTTCAATTAAGAAGGCATGACCTCAAGCCCGTGGCTAGAGGATGGTTAGAGTTTATCCAACGCTCAATCATTTCCACTAGCAACCGGTCTGAAGTTACTCTAGACTGGGCCATCATGATCCATAGCATCATGATTGGAGAAGAAGTAGAAGTTCATGAGGTTATAGCCCAAGAACTCTATAAGGTGGAGGACAAGTCCTCTACCTTAGCAAGGTTAGCCTTTCCTCATCTCATTTGTCACCTCTGTTATTCAGTTGGAGTTGACATAGAGGGAGACACCCCCATTGATGAGGATAAGCCCATCACTAAGAAAAGGATGGAGCAAACAAGAGACCCCTCTCATCATGAGATCCCTGAGATGCCTCAAGGGATGTACTTTCCTCCACAAGACTATCGGGAGCAAATTAACACCTCCCTAGGAGAATTGAGTTCCAACATGGGACAACTAAGGGTGGAACACCAAGAACATTCCATCCTCCTCCATGAAATTAGAGAAGATCAAAGAATCATGAGAGAGGAGCAACAAAGACAAGGAAGAGACATTGAGGAGCTCAAGCACTCCATAAGACCTTCAAGAAGAAGAACAAGCCACCATCACTAAGGTGGACCCGTTCTTTAATCTCCTTGTTCTTTATTTTTCTGTTTTTCGAAATTTTCATGCTTATGTTTGTCTATGTTTGTGTCTTGTGATCATTAGTGCCTATGCCTAAAAGTTATGAATGTCATATGAATCCATCACCTTTCTTAAATAAACAATGTTCTTAATTGAAAAAGAGAAGAATTGCATGAATTTTGAATTTTATAACAGATTAATTACTTTGATGTGGTGGCAACACTTTTGTTTTCTGAATGTATGCTTAAACAGTGCATATGTCTTTTGAATTTGTGGTTCATGAATGATGGCTCTTGAAAGAATGATGAAAAAGGAGACATGTTACTGAGGATCTGAAAAATCATAAAAATGATTCTTGAAGCAAGAAAAAGCAGTGAATACGAAAAAAAAAACGAAAAAAAAAGAAGGGAGAAAAAGAAAAAGAAAGAAAAAGAAAGAAATAAAGTTGTGATCCAAGGCAAAAAGAGTGTGCTTAAGAACCCTGGACACCTCTAATTGGGGACTTTAGCAAAGCTGAGTCACAATCTGAAAAGGTTCACCCAATTATGTGTCTGTGGCATGTATGTATCCGGTGGTAATACTGGAAGACAGAGTGCTTTAGGCCACGGCCAAGACTCATAAAGTAGCTGTGTTCAAGAATCATCATACTTAACTAGGAGAATCAATAACACTATCTGGATTCTGAGTTCCTAAAGAAGCCAATCATTCTGAATTTCAAAGGATAGAGTGAGATGCCAAAACTGTTCAGAGGCAAAAAGCTAAAGCCCCGCTCATCTAATTAATACTGATCTTCATAGATGTTTTTGGAATTCATTGCATATTCTCTTCTTTTTATCTTATTTGATTTTCAGTTGCTTGGGGACAAGCAACAATTTAAGTTTGGTGTTGTGATGAGCGGATAATTTGTACGCTTTTTGGCATTGTTTTTAGTATGTTTTTAGTATGATCTAGTTAGTTTTTAGTATATTTTTATTAGTTTTTAGTTAAAAATCACTTTTCTGGACTTTACTATGAGTTTGTGTGTTTTTCTGTGATTTCAGGTATTTTCTGGCTGAAATTGAGGGACCTGAGCAAAAATCTGATTCAGAGACTGAAAAGGACTGCAGATGCTGTTGGATTCTGACCTCCCTGCACTCGAAGTAGATTTTCTGGAGCTACAGAAGCCCAATTGGCGCTCTCTCAACGGCGTTGGAAAGTAGACATCCTGGGCTTTCCAGCAATACATGATAGTCTATACTTTGCCCAAGATTTGATGGCCCAAACCGGCGTTCAAAGTCACCCTCAGAATTCCCAGCGTTAAACGCCGGAACTGACACAAGAATGGGAGTTAAACGCCCAAACTGGCACCAAAGCTGGCGTTTAACTCCAAGAAGAGTCTCTACACGAAAAATGCTTCATTGCTCAGCCCAAGCACACACCAAGTGGGCCCGGAAGTGGATTTTTATGTCATTTACTCATCTTTGTAATCCTTAGGCTACTAGTTTCCTATAAGTAGGACCTTTTACTATTGTATTTGACATCTGGAGATCTTTGAATCTTTTGATCACTAGAGGCTGGCCTCTCGGCCATGCCTAGACCTTGTTCTTATGTATTTTCAACGGTGGAGTTTCTACACACCATAGATTAAGGTGTGGAGCCCTGCTGTACCTCGAGTATTAATGCAATTACTATTGTTCTTCTATTCAATTCCGCTTGTTCTTGTTCCAAGATATCACTTGTTCTTCAACTTGATGAATGTGATGATCCGTGACACTCATCATCATTCTCACCTATGAACGTGTGACTGACAACCACCTCCGTTCTACCTTAGATTGAGTGAATATCTCTTGGATTCCTGATACACGATGCATGGTTGATCGCCTGACAACCGAGTGCTCGCCTGACAAACGAGCCAGCCATTCCGTGAGATCAGAGTCTTCGTGGTATAGGCAAGAACTGATGGCAGCATTCAAAAGAATCCGGAAGGTCTAACCTTGTCTGTGGTATTCTGAGTAGGATTCAATGATTGAATGACTGTGACGTGCTTCAAACTCCTGAGGGCGGGGCGTTAGTGACAGACGCAAAAGAATCACTGGATTCTATTCCGGCCTGATCGAGAACCGACAGGTGGATAGCCGTGCCGTGACAGGGTGCGTTGAACATTTCCACTGAGAGGATGGGAGGTAGCCACTGACAACGGTGAAACCCTTGCATAAGCTTGCCATGGAAAGGAGTAAGAAGGATTGGATGAAGACAGTAGGAAAGCAGAGAGACGGAAGGGACAAAGCATCTTCATACGCTTATCTGAAATTCTCACCAATGATATACATAAGTATCTCTATCTTTATCTTTATGTTTTATTCATCATCTATACCCATTTGAGTCTGCCTGACTAAGATTTACAAGGTGACCATAGCTTGCTTCATACCAACAATCTCTGTGGGATCGACCCTTACTCGCGTAAGGTTTATTACTTGGACGACCCAGTGCACTTGCTGGTTAGTTGTGCGAAGTTGTAGTGATCACGATTTCGCGCACCAGGAGGTTGACCCCAGTGTTCTTCCAAGACAGTCACAAAGGCTCGCTCAGCCTCATCCAACATTTCCCACATATATCGGGACACCCTCACATCCTTTTGCCATTCCAAGGGAAAAGCAAGCTCGTCATTCTCATCTAGAAAGAAGGGTCGAGCTCCTTCAACAGCTCGAACCTCGAAAAAGTAGTTTTTAAAATCACGGAATGACTCGTCAAACATGGAAAATACCTTCTTTCCCTGGGTAGAGCGAAAGGAGACCCAAGCTGCCTTCTTTTTTACCACTCCAGACTTAGTCAAGACAAACAGATAGAAAAAGAGAGATTGGGAAGCAGGGATATCAAAACCATTGCACAACAATTGAAAAATCTTTATGAAACCCCAGGAATTAGGGTGAAGTTGAGAGGGGGCGACATTGCAGGACCATAACAGGTCGGCCTCAAATGCAGTAAAAGGAAGGGTGATACCCAACTGACCAAAGAAAAAGTCATAAACATAGAAGAAAGGGCGATCGTCAACAACCCGAGTAGAGAAGCAGACTCTCTCTTCAGAGGAGGGAGGGACAAGTTCATAGTTCTTCTCATCACCATGACTACTACAGACCCTATGAAACTGCCTAAGCTGCACGCAAAACTCGGAATCAACCAAAGAGACACACATAAGAACCATTGAGTCCACCCAATCAGCCATGCCCTCAGGAACCCGGGAAGGCATCTCTACAATGTTATTGCGAGAAGACATGAGGCCAACTAAATCCTACAATAGGAAAAGAAGAGTGGATTACTAAAAAAGCATCGCGGACGAGGGGCAAAACAACTCGACGGACGAACAAAAAGGAAAGTCCCAAGATTCAAACCAAAGTCCTGGGGCATCCTTTGGAGGCAGTAACAAAGCAAGGATTCAAGAAATTTCTACAGCTTACGTCCTGACACTCATCAGAAAGAAAATAAAGTCTCAAAGGAAACAAAGGAAGTAAAAACATAAAGTCACCACCTTTCTACAGTCTATCAGCAAAAAGCATTGTCAAACATCAAAAATGCCAAGCAGAAAATCATCAAAGACGCAAACTTTTTCATGATCAAGCAAAAACCATCATCGAAGGCGCAACCAGAAGCAGTGACAACATGCAAAAGCCTTAAAAAAAGATTCAAGCAACGAGAAAAGCAAAAAGACTCGCACCAAAAAACGAAGAAATTCCAGAACACGCAACAATCAGGCACGGTAAAAATAGAAAGATCCAAACTTTCTCTGAGCAAAATTCAAACTTTCTACAGACATATAAAGAAACAGAGGAAGAAAAATTGAACCTGGAGAAATAGAAGAAAACCTCGAAAGAAAGCCGAAGAGCAGAAGCAACAAAGCCACCCGTCGAAGCGGAAAACTGCAAAAATAGAAGGAGAAAATCTGGAAATCACCCCTCTTCCACAGATAGCAGTGACAGAACAGACGTTGCGGGAAGAAATTTCGAAAGAAACAGAAAATGAGAGAGTAAAGGGAGAAGTTACGAAGAAGAGCGAAGAAGAGAAACCATTTTTGAGAAAATTCAAAATAAAAACTAGGAGAAAACGGGGCAATTAATACCAATTAATGAAGGTATTAAACCCTCTCACGTTCCCAAAAGCAAAGCGCTGATATAAAAGCGCGCACTTTTAGAGGAAAACGTTCTACATTTAAAAGATTCTACATAAGGAAGAAATCGACGAAATGCTTGAGTTCGGTTTCATCATAGAAGGACCGAAGTCCAAAAAACTCGACCTCGACAAAAAGACCGAGCTCAAGCAGGGGCACTGTTCATACCCTAGGTCGAGTTACCCGACCCGAGATGATTGGCGATAAAAGCGACCGATCTCCTTAGGTTCGACTAGCCAACCTCTTCTCAAATAGCTCGGCCAAATCGACAGGAGAGCCCAGTAAAGGGCCCAAACAGAGGAACACGACGCAAATCCTAGGGCAACCCAGGCCTATAGAGATAAAGGCGGTTCCATTGAAGATATGCTGACCTCAACTCAAAGATAAAGATAAGATAAGATAACTAACTTATCTTATCCAAAAGGTCACATCTCATCATTATAAATACGCTGGAGCACCCAGGTATAACTCATACTCTGATTCTACTCAATACCTGCTTAATACCCTTGCTAACTTAAGCATCGGAGTCCCTTGCAGGTACCCCCACCCTCCGGGGACGAAGGATCAGCAGCACGTTCAGTCCCACAAGTCGGACACACCAGCTCCGGCCGCTATACACCTGCCGGACACGTCGGCTCCGACCAACACAGAAGATCTCGACCGAGATCGACCTACAGTTTCAGGTAACCCTCGGAACAACAACCTTTTTCTTTCTTCCTTCCTCAGGATGGCCACCAAGAAAGGAAAAGAGAAGGCTTCTGATAAGACACCGGCGAAGATAAGAACTAAAAGAGCACCGGCTAAGGCCCAACCATCATCCACACCACAAGCACCTTCCACCAATCAGATGCTACTTCAGATCCTTAAGAGGTTCGACCGGCAAGATCGGTGGATTGAGCAAATAGGGCGCCATAACAAGCGCTGATACAACTACTTGAAGGAGCTCTTTATTAGCACTCACCCACCTTCGGAAGAGTGCGATACCCCGGACTCTACTTCCGATGACAGCATGGAGAGCCATGACGAGCCGGACAGTGGAAGTAATGTTCCCAACCCCACTTTGCTCATCACTAATGGCACGGAGGACCGTGCCAAGCCTTAAGTACGGGGAGGTCAGTAACTGGCTTCCGAAGGAAACATCTCTCTCTCAACACCAATATTTTATTTTTCTTTTGTTAGATAGGATAACTTGCATGAGCAGTAGTTGCTTACATTTAGGTACTACTTAGTTGAGTGATAAATTCTTTTTCAAGACACTATTTTATAGCATTTCACTAATTTGAATCAAAATTTTTGTTAAACTTGTTTGAAGATATTTAATTTGAAACATGGTTTTAGAGCTCGAACACACAAAATCAGTGAGATTTTTTAGCCTACTTGTTTGGTTGCATTTTATCAACCAATGTTTTATTTTGGTGTGTGTTATTCTCTCTAAAATTGTGATATATATCTTGCTTGATTCTATATTTTCATGGTTTAATGTATGCATACACGTATGTGATTGAGGCATTGTTTCACTATAGCTCACATATCCATATGGCTTTACCCTATTATTACCCTTTGCAACCCCATATTGAGCCTATTTTACCCCATTTATTCTTTATATTAGCACACCATTAACTCTAAGCGTAAAACAAGAAATGTCCCTAATTTGAATCCTTGATTAGCTTATACTAGTGAGGTGCACATAAATTAAGTGTGGGAAAATTGAATTGGGGAATACATGTTTAGGAGATTGGGTGCTTTATATGCTTATATGAAAATGTGAAAACAATTTGAGCACTTGTTCATGCATCTAGCACATTAATCATATGCATTAATTCACTAAAAAAAATAAAAAATAAAAAAAAAGAAGAAAAAAATATGAATAATGAGAAAAGAGAAAAAGAAAAGAAAAAGAGTAAATAAATAAAAGGGGACAAAATGCCCCAATGTTAATAAGTGAACCAATGCATATGACTTGACTTAAAAGATATCAAGGTGCATGAATTTATGGAAAAATAGTTAATGGATGTTTAGGTTTTGCCTTGTAATGACTTGGAATGTCTCAGGTTAGGTGAGAAGTTTAGGTTAATCAAGGATTCGGATTTTAGTCCACTTAACCAAATACATTCCTACCTTGACCCTAACCCCATTACAACCCTTGGAAAAGACCTCTTTATATGTGTATTTGTGCATTAAATTGTGTTGATTGGTAGAAGAAAAAGCAAGCCTTAGAGAGCAAGATTAGTAGAGAACCGAGAGACTCAACCCTCAAACACTAGAGTGATTAGAGTGTATACACTTCCAGCGAGGGTTCGATGCTCAATTCTGTGTTTTTGGCTTTCACGAGCTCTCTTCTTGCAAGTTTAATTGTATCTTATTGCGTTATTTGAATTAGTGGAATTTATTTCTGTTTCTCTTGGAGAATTTGTCTACTTTTAACCAAGTAAGGAAAAAGCATTTGAGCACGTAGTTGCATTCATATAGATAGGTTGCATTGCATAGGTCTCACCTTTGTCTTACATCACTCTTTTGGTTTCCTTGAGCTTAACATGAGGACATGATAATGTTTAAGTGTGGGAAGATTGATAAACCACTATTTTATGGTTTATTTCATGCTAAATTGAGTGGATTTTATCAATTATTCATACACTTATTCATACAAACTACATGGTTTTACAAATCTTTCCTAATTTTGTCCCATGATTGAAAACTTGCATCCTAGGCCTTTAAATTGTTAATTTTTAATTCTCCTTTATTACCATTCGATGTCGTGATATGTTTGTCAAGTGTTTTCAGGTTTACAGAGCAGGAATAGCTTAAAGGATAAAGAGGAGGCATGTCAAAGTGGAAGGAACACAAGAAACTAAAGAGATCACAAGCGAGGAGCGATGCGCACGCACGCCTGATGTGTGCGCATGAATTGGCGCATCTTGCAGCGACGCGTACGCGTGACTGACGCATACGCGTGACAAGCACAAAAGTCCAGCGACGCGTACGCGTGGCCGACACGTACGCGTGATAGAGCGTCACATGCTGCACATATCAGAATTCGCTCGAGGGATTTTTGCGCTGTTTTGGACCCAGTTTCAAGCCCAAAAATGTAGACTATAGGCAGGGGAGTGCTGAGACTGAGGAGACACTTCACTTTAGTTTTAGTTTTAGTTTTTTGGAATTCTAGAGAGAGAAACACTACTTCTCCTATGGTTCTTAGCATTCTTAGTTTTTGGCTTTTGGATTAGATATTGAGAGAGCTGCTACTACCTTCGATTAAAGTTTTCATCGCTATAGTTTGCCTTTCTATCACTCTACTCTTTTATTTTCCATTTAGTTACTGGAACTCATGTTTGGATTTTGTTAATTTTAAATTTATTAATGCAATGAACTATTTTTATATTTAATTCCATTACTTGTTTAATCCATTTTAATTAATTATCAGTACCAATTGTGATTTTATAAATTTATTTTAATTACCATGTCTCATATCTACTCCCTTTACATGTTTGTGAAAATGGTATTCATGTTAATGGAGTAGAGCTCCCAACTTGGCTTTGGAGTTGATTAATTGGAAACCTTGAGTTGGAATACTCAAATATTAATCTGTAATTGAAAATTGCTGGCTAACTCAATTTTCACTAACACTAATCCTTCCCTGGGAAGTGATTAGGACTTGTGAATTAGAGTTAGTATTACCTACCTGACTTTCCTTTATTAGTTAGAGGATAACTAAGTGGAAACAACAACCTTTACTATTATATTTGGGAAAGTCAACAAGGATAGGAACTCCAATTAATCTTCTCCTAGCCAAGGCCTTTTATTTCAAATATATAATACCTCTTGTCATTATTTATTTCTTCATTTGATAGCCATTTATTTTTCCATTTTCCAGCTCTAAAATTTCTCAGAAAATTCCTGACCAATAAATTGCACCTTGTGTCAACTCTTGGGAACGACCTGGGAATTATACTTCCAGTTATTTAATCTTCATTGTGACACAAACTAAATTGATAGTGAGAATTTCATCGGTTAAGATTGTACTGACAACGCTGCTTTTATTAACATTTATTAACCGGCATTTTTCCACCCATCAAGAGCTTGAGCCTTGAATTAAACAATAAAACTTTCTGGCCTGGCTTAAATGCTTTGGTGGCTATTATCTATCATGCGACATCTTTGTCTTCCCTTTATAAACATTGGCATTCTCATAAGCCAAATTTCTGAATTCATCAAACTCATTCAGTTGAAGGAGCCTCTTTTCTTCTGCAGCCTTGGCATCAAAGTTCAGGAATTTGTTGCCCAATGTGCTCTATACTCCAACTCCACTAGCAAGTGACAAGCTTTTTCAAAGACTAATTGATATGGGAACATGTCGATAGGAGTCTTGAATGCCATCCAGTGCACCCAGAGAGCATCATCAAGCTTCCTAGCCCAGTCCTTCCGTGAAGCACTAACGGTCTTTTCCATAATCGGCTTGAGTTTTCTGTTAGAGACCTTAACCTGTCCACTCGTCTATGGGTGATAGGTAGTTGCCACTTTATGATGGACTCCATACCTCTGCAGAAGAGAATCCAGGTGTCCGTTGCAGAAGTGGCTTCTTCCATCACTAATCAGTGTCCGTGGGACACCAAATCGGCTGAAAATATATCTCTGAAGAAAGCTCAGCACCACTTTTGCATCATTAGTGGGTAAAGCCACTACTTCCACCCACTTGGATACATAATCAACCACCACCATAATCTAATTGTTTGAGTATAAGGGTGGAAAAGGTCCCATGAAGTCGATACCCTACACATCAAACAACTCAATCTCCAATATGCCTTGTTGTGGCATCTTAATGTGAGAATTAACATTGGTCTAGAATTTTTCAATGGAATTTCATTGCAAGCATAGTCTAAACTAACAATTAACTCTCAATCAAAGTTTAAAAGGTTGTCACAATACAAACCAAAATAACCGGGAGTAGAATCTCGGGTCGTACTCCCCAAGAATTGCAATCAAGTGCTGAATTATTGGCTATGAGAAAAATTGCGGGTGAGATAGCAAGAGACAAGAAATGTAAATAACAAGAAATTAAAGAAACAAATAATAACTAAATATCAAAATCAATTAGACTAAGACAATTGAAGAAATCAACTAAGAAAGTTCTTGACAAGGGTTGATGGTTAAGGATCACTTTCCTTGTTACTAACCACAACATGATAATTAGAAAGAGCAAACCCACTTTGTCATCCCCAACATTGGAGGAAGGTCAAATGGCATTAATTAATCCTAATCCGTAAGTCCTAATCAACTTGTTAATTGAATTAATAAAAGATTAGCGTCAATAAAAACAAGACTAATTAAGATCTCCAAATTATCAATCACTTGGACATTAGTAACTCAAGGTTATCCAAGTTACCAACCCAAGCCAAGAATATAAAAAATCTACTCAAAAACTAAGCCAAGCATTTTATCAAACACTTGGCATGCATAAAAAGAAAAACATGCTAAATTGCAAGAATAATAAAATCTATAGATACCAAATGCAACAAATTGATAACAACTCAATTAAGCATCAAGAAAACATAAAACATCAAATTGTATTAAAGGAAATTAAAATTAACAAAAGAGTTCATAAACTAAAAGTGGTAAAATAGAGAAATTAACAAGAGAAACTGGATAAATCAAGATACTAGAACAAGAAAATATAAAGAAAACTAAACCAAAATAAGATCAAAACCTAAAATTAGAGAGAAATTAAACTAAGCAACCTATAATTCTAGAGGGAAATTAGAGCTTTTCTCTCTAAAAATCTAATCTAAAACATGGCTAAAACTCAATTATGACTACTTGGTTCATCCCTCTTCAATCTGGAGTTCAATAACATTAGAAATGAGTTGGAATCGGCCCAAAATGGGCTAGAAATCTCTGATGACTTGCTGCCTTTAGTGAGTCACGGTTTTTGTGTTCCACAAACGCCACACTTTGGCTGCGTATGAAGATATCTTAACTCATCATCCACTATAGACAGTTGCATATCATTTTGAAGTATCGGATGTTAGCTTTCTAATGTCACTGGAATTGTTTCATTTGGACCTCTATAACTTAAGTTATGATCAGCTTAGTACAAAGAGGTCAGGATTGACAATTTTGCAAATCTTTCAATTCTTCATGGATTCTCCACTTTTGCGTGCTCTTCCTCCACTTCTTCAAGCCATCCTTGCCTTCTAAACCTTAAATCACTTAAACAAACACATCAAGGTATCGAATGGAATAGAAGTGAAATTACAATTAGCAATTTTAAGCATAAAAAGCATTATTTTCTTTACTAAGCACAATTAGGAGAAATTCACAAAACTATGCTATTTCAATAAATAAATGCAAGAGAAATCAATAAAATCCACTGGTACATGAAATCGTGATTCACACTTTTCACAACTCCGTGCAGCTGACCAGCAAGTGCACTGGGTCGTCCAAGTAATACCTTACATGAGTAAAGGTCGATCCCATGGAGATTTTCGGCTTGAAGCAAGCTATGGTCATCTTGTAAATCTCAGTCAAGCAGATTCAAATGGTTATAAAGCTTTGATAATTAAAAGATAAATAAACATAAAATAAAGATAGAGATACTTATGTAATTCATTGGTGGAAATTTCAGATAAGCGTATAGAGATGCGTTATTTCTTCTGAATCTCTGCTTTCCTACTATCTTCATTCAATCATTCATACTCCTTTCCATGTCAAGTTGTATGTTGGCGATCACCGTTGTCAATGGCTACCTCCCATCCTCTCAATGAAAATGGTCATCTACGGTTTCTGTACGGCTAATCAACTGTTAGATTTCTCGTCTCAAATGAAAAATACCAGGCACAGCTACCGCATGGCTAATCAGCTGTCGATTCTCGATCGTGTCGGAATAAGATCCAATGATCCTTTTGCGCACTGTCACCGTGCTCCACAGTCGCCAGTTTGAAACTCGTCATAGTCATCCCTTCCCAGATCCTACTCAGAATACCATAGACAATGTTTAGACTTTCCGAATCTCAAGAATGCTGCCAATTGTTTCTAGCTGGTGCACAAAAATTGCAATCACACTTTTGCAATCCGCACAACTAACCAGCAAGTGCACTGGGTCGTCCAAGTAATACCTTACGTGAGTAAGGATCGAATCCCACGGAGATTGTTGGTTTGAAGCAAGCTATGGTTATCTTATTATTCTTAGTTATGATACCAACAACAGTGTTTTTTAAGTTCAATTGTAAAAAGTGAAAGGGCATAAAACAAATAATTGTTACTCAATAATAGAGAATATGTTGGAGTTTTGGAGATGCTTTTTCTTCTGAATTTCTGTAACATAATGCTTCCTCACTTTCATAAATGCAACGCTCCTTCCATGGCAAGCTGTATGTAGGGTGTCACGTTGTCAATGGCTACTTCCCATCCTCTCAGTGAAAATGGTCCAAATGCTCTGTCACAGCATGGCTAATCATCTGTTGGTTCTCGATTATGTCGGAATAAGATCCATTGATCCTTTTGCGTCTGTCACTACGCCCAACACTCGCGAGTTTGAAGTTCGTCACAGTCATCCAATCCCAGAATCCTACTCGGAATACCACAGACAAGGTTTAGACTTTCCGGATCCTCAGGAATGCCGCCAACAATTCTAGCTTATACCACGAAGATTCTGATTAAGGAATCTAAGAGATACTCATTCAATCTAATGTAGAATGGAGGTGGTTGTCAGGCACACGTTCATGGATTGAGGAAGGTGATGAGTGTCATGGATCATCACCTTCTTCATAGTGAAGCGCGAATGAACATCTTAGATAGGAACAAGCATGTTTGAATGGAAAACAGAAATAATTACATTAATTCATCGAGATGCTGCAGAGCTCCTCACCCCCAACAATGGAGTTTAGAGACTCATGCCATCAAAGAGTATAAAATTCAGATCTAAAAATGTCATGAGATCCAAAATCAGTCTCTAAAAGTTGTTTAAATACTAAACTAGTAACCTAGGTTTACAAAAAATGAGTAAACTGAGATGGATAGTGCAGAAATCCACTTCTGGGGCCCACTTGGTGTGTGCTGGGGCTGACACTTAAGCTTCTCATGTGCCTGGGCTGTTTCTAGAGTTGAATTCTAGGTTGTAACCTGTTTCTGGCGTTGAACTCCAACTTGCAACCTGTTTCTGGCGCTGAACGCCAGACTTCAACATGGAACTGTCATTAAACGCCAGTTTACGTCGTCTATCTTCGCACAAAGTATAGACTATTATATATTGTTGGAAAGCCCTGGATGTCTAATTTCCAACCCAATTGAGAGCGCGCAAATTGGACTCTTGTAGCTTCAAAAACTTCATTCCGAGTGCAGGGAGGTCAGAATCCAATAGCATCAGCAGTCCTATTTCAGCCTAAATCAGATTTTTGCTCAGCTCCCTCAATTTCAGCCAGAAAATACCTGAAATCACAAAAAAATACAAAAACTCAAAGTAAATTCCAGAAATATGAATTTTGCCTAAAAAATAATAAAAAATATACTAAAAAAACTAACTAAAACACACTAAAATCTACATGAAATTACTCCCAAAAAGCGTATAAAATGTCCGCCCATTACAACACCAAACTTAAACCGTTGCTTGTCCCCAAGAAACTAGATAAGTAAAATAGGATAAGAATAAATTAAGAGCAATAATGTCTCAGTGAAGCTCAGATCCTAATTAGATGAGCGAGACTAGTAGCTTTTTGCTTCTGAACAGTTTTGGCATCTCACTTTATCCTTTGAAATTTAGAATGATTGCATCCATAGGAACTCAGAGTTTAGATAGTATTATCGATTCTCCTCGTTTAGTATATTGATTCTTAAACACAGTTACTTTATGAGTCTTGGCCGTGGCCCTAATCACTTTGTTTTCCAGTATTACCACCAGATACATAAATGCCACAGACACATGACTGGGTGAACCTTTTTAGATTGTGACTTAGCTTTGCTAAAGTCCCCAATTAGAGGTGTCCAGAGTTCTTAAGCACACTCCTTTGCAATGGATCACGACTTTAACCACTCAGTCTCAAGCTATTCACTTGGACCTGCATGCCACAAGCACATGGTTAGGGACAGCTTGATTTAGCCGCTTAGGCCTGGATTTATTTCCTTGGGCCCTCCTATCCATTGATGCTCAAAGCCTTGGATCCTTTTCAGCCTTGCCTTTTGGTTTTAAGGGGCATTGGCTTTTTCTTTTTCTTTATCCAATGATTCTTTTTTTTTTTCACTGCTTTTTCTTGCTTCAAGAATCAATTTCATGATTTTTCAGATCATCAATAATATTTCTCTTGTTCATCATTCTTTCAAGAGCCAACAATTTTAACATTCATGAAATTCAATATAAAAAATATGCACTGTTCAAGCATTCATTCAGAAGACAAAAAGTATTGCCACCACATCTAAGTAATTAGAATTTTTCTTATTAAGAACTCGAAAAAATATTGCCTCTTTATTCTAAAAATCTACTATTTTATTCATGTTTGATGATAATGAGAAAAATAAATTATAGCTTAATTGGAAATAAAATCAAAATAGATATACTAATTACTACTACTCCTATATAACTTCTAAGGTAAATTCCTATAAGAATAACTATCACAGAGTTAAAGCTAAGATTAGGACTCAACAACCTTTATTTTGAGAACTGGATGTTCCTCTAGTCTGTGGGGTGCTTGGTCCTTCAAGAGATAATTTCTGACGCTTCAGTTCCTTCAAGTCACGCCTTTGCTCTTCTTGTTCCCCAAGCAATTTGCAAAGCATGCTATTTTGATTATTCTGTTCCTCTTTTATTTGGTCCATAGCTTCTTGCAACTTGGTGACAGATGCTTCAAGATGCTCCCAGTATTCAATTTGAGGGATTTCTGGGAGAAATTCCTGTGCTCTCCTCTTGATGGGGTCATCTTGCACTTGTTGTTTTCCCATTGATATTTTTGTGATTGGTCGCTCAACTGAGATATGCTCAGTTATTCCCATCCTTACTCCAGCATCTTTGCAGAGCATAGAAATTAAGCTTGAATAAGCTAATTTGGCATCTTTGGAGTTCTTGTTTGTAATTATGTAAAGTTCACACGAAATTAGCTTATGAACTTCCACTTCTTTTCCCAACATAATGCAATGGATCATCACTTCTCTTTTAATGGTAACTTCAGAACGGTTGCTAGTGGGCAGTATAGAACGCCCAATGAAGTCCAGCCAGCCTCTGGCTACTGATTTGAGATCTTCTCTCTTGAGTTGATTTGGGACGCCCTTGGTGCTGGTGGTCCACCTGGTTCCAAGGATGCATATGTCCTCTAAAATATTGTCCAGGCCTTTATTTGTTCTCATTATTCTCCTATTAAAAGAGTCTGGGTCATCTTTCAGCTGATGTAGCTTAAAGATCTCCCTGATTTTGTCATGGGGATGTGAACAATCTTTCCTCTGACCAAGGTCTGATAGTCATAGAGGGCAGTTTCGGATATTCTCTACCTGTCTGTTTGCCACAGATTAGCGTAGAATTCTTGAACCATGTTTCTTTCCACCTTTGTTTCAGGATTAGCTAGGACTTCCCAGTTCCTGTTTCGAATTTGCTCTGGGATCTCTGAATATTCGTCTTCTTTCAGATCAAATTTAGGTTCCGGGATCACTGACCTTAGACCCATTATTTTGTAGTAATGGTCTGAATGTTCTTTGGTTAAGAACTTTCCTTGATTCCAAAGTGGTTTTGGAATACTTTCTTTCTTGCCTCTTGGAGTGGGTTATTTTCCTTTAGGAGCCATGATCTTAGTGGGTATGGTTTAGTGATCACGGATAAACACACCAAACTTAGAGGTTTGCTTGTCCTCAAGCAAAAGAAAGGAAAGGAGAGGGATAGAAGGAGAGCTAGTATCGAATGGTGGATGAGAGGAGGGACGCCGAATGGGGATTTAAAGGGATGGGGTGGGTTTTCGAAAATTTTGAGAAAAGATAAGATATAATATATGATTTGTAAAAGAGAAATATGATAGAAAAAAAGATATAATTTAAAATTAAAAATTTGTGAAAGATATATGAAAAAGATAAATCTAAATTTTTATTTTGAAAAAGATTTGAAAAGATAATTGAGTTTTGAAAAAAAAAATTTGAAAAGAAGTTGGATGGGATTTGAGAAGGATTTGTGTTTATGAATTAAGATACATTTGATATTTTTGAAAAAGGGATTTTAAAAATTAGGATTAAAACTTTTGGAATTAAAGGATGAGAGTTTTTAACATGTTTATGCAAGAAATCATGAATTGGAACATAAAAATTTGGAAAAAAAAGTGAATTGAAAATGAATTTACCTCCTCCCCATAATCCTGGCGTTAAACGCCCAAACACTGCATGTTTTGGGCGTTTAACGCCCATTTGCAGCTTCTTCTGGGCGTTCAATGCCCAGCTGTTGCTTCTAGCTGGCGTTGAACGCCAGAAACTCCTTTGTCACTGGGCGTTTAAAGGCATTTTTCTAAACGCCCAGGACGCTGTAAATCTGGCGTTAAACGCCCAGAAAGTGCTTCTTTCTGGCGTTCAACGCCCAGAAGATGCTTCTTTCTGGTGTTTAATTCCCAAACGGCTATCCTTACTGGCATTGAATGCCCAATAGATGCTTCTTTTGGGCGTTCAATGCCCAAAATAGCTTTTACTGGCTTTTTCGCACCAGTGAGCTTCTTTTTTGCTATTTTATCCTCTGAATCCTTCTGTAACTCTGTGAACTCAAACAATTGCTATTTTACCTTGAAGATAATTGACATAAACCTGTTGATGTGCAGAAAACGATCTGACACAAAACTCACCGGCAAGTGTACCGGGTCGCATCAAGTAATAATAACTCACATGAGTGAGGTCGATCCCACAGGGATTGAAGGATTGAGCAATTTTAGTTTAGTGGTTGATTTAGTCAAGCGAATTAAGTTTTGGTTGAGTGGTTTGTATTTAACAGAAGCTAAATTGCTTGGAATGTAAAGGGAGAGGGGAGAATTGCAGTAAAATAAAGAGCAGGAAATTAAACTTGCTGAATCTTAAAGAGCAAGAAAGTAAATGACTGAAACTTAAAGTGCAAGAAATGTAAATTGCAGTAACTAAAATGCAAGGAATATAAATTGCTTGAATGTAAAAGGGATTTGAGGAATGGGATTTCAGAATCTAAACAAAGAGAAATTGAATTGCAACAATTAATAGAGCAGAAATTGAATTAGAAGCAATTAGAACTCAAACAGTAAGGAAATTAAATGCAGCAAAGGTTCACAGAAGAACCAAAAAGGAAAATGGGATCTCAAGTCTCAAGAGACTAGAAAGCAAAGTCTAGATCTCAATTGCCTTCCCAGATCCAAGTTCACAAAGCAATTGACAAAAAATAGAAGAAGAAGCAGTAAAGGAAATTGAAATTGAACTCAATTGTGCAGAAAGGAATTAAAGAGATTTTGAATGGAGATTGAGACAGAATTTCCTCAATTCTTCAAACCCAAAACTCAAAACAAGAAAATTAAAAGTGCCCAAGCAAGAACGAGGAAGAAGAGAGATCAATTCTCCTCTCCAATTCTCTGAAATCTCAGTGAAGTCACCAAGAGAGGTTCCAAAGCTCCAAATAAAAGTAAAGGTTCAAAGGAAAATTCAAAGTTCAAAAGTAGAGGAAAGGTTAAAGTAAAAGTCCTAATTACATCAAACTAGCTCCTATTTATACACTTTCTATTCTTGGATCTTGGGGTTTGGATGGGCTTTTGATTTGGTGAAGAAATGAATTAAATTGGATTTTTAATTCAATTTTTGGCCCATGAAAACTTGCTTCCAGGAGGCTGCCCTGCCATTGTGGAGGGCAGGGCAGGATTTGATGCATGCGGCCTTGGTGCGAGCGTGGCGTGCGAGCTTGGTGCGCAGGATGCTGCCCTGCCCTCGCGGAGGGCAGGGCAGAAATTTCTGGTGCGCCATTTTGGTGCCTGTGTGCGCTGCTGGTGCTGCCGAATGATGCCTTGGTGCGCCAGAATGGTGCGCTGGCCGTGCCACAACAAAATGCTGCCCTGCCCTCGCGGAGGGCAGGGCAATGTTTCCTACTTGAAGCCCTGTGTTCGAGACTTGGCCGATACACACGCTACCCATTTTCCTTGGCTTTCTTGGCACCATAATGAAGCCTAGTTCCTTGCTTCCTCATTGTGCCGTGTTCGAGACTTGTGGCAAGCAAGGGTAAACTTTTTCCTTTGATTTATTTTCCATGAAGGCCCGATACTGCCCTTGTGGGGGGCAGGGCAAGGTTTTTCCTTCCTTTGATCCAAGGCACAATTTTGTGCTCTGCCCTTGTCGTGGGCAGGGCAGAGTTGCCTTCCAAGCCTTGTTTCCTTATGTTGACCTCCTAGAGGGCAGTGTGCCCTTGTGGAGGGCAATGCTTACTTTCCTCCTTCATACGCCACACCTTTTTCTCCTTTGGCCACACTTTCTTAGGCCACGCTTTCCATTTTCTTCTTTTCTTCACCAACAATAAACCAAAACAACCACTCCAAGTATCACTAAATTCACAAGGCTTATAAATCAATTAAAAATCAATTAAATTTAGCTTAAACCTCATGAGTTAACATTAATTTCATGGTAGTTGCTTGATCTAAAGAAGTTATGTATTTTCATTCCAAATCACTTACTTAGGATGCAAGAAAGTGCATAAAGACTAACAAAACAAGTGAAATTAGCTTGAAAAATGGGTATATGATGACTTGTCATCACAACACCAAACTTAAATCTTGCTTGTCCCCTAGCAAGCATCAAAACTAAGAGAAAATGAAATGAACAAGAAAAGAAACATATCCTTATTAAGCAAATAGCAGAACTTGATTTATGGAGTCTTTATGCAGACAATGATAACTCAAGTTATTGTTTGCTGTTACATAGTATACATCTTTCATCAAAGGCTTGCTAAACTTGCTGTTATAAGACTTACTTTTTAATTACTCCCTTGCTAACTTTTCTTTCTTATAATGCTTAACAAGCTTATTCTTTTGGAGGTTTTGGTGTCTAATGTTGAAGTAGTAGCCTTTGGCTTTATTTTTTTCTTTTACTCAACATCTTTCCACCACAGACACATGGCTCACTAATTCTTCCTAGGATCATTGATGCCCAGCATCTCTTTGGATAACTAAATGTTCTGTATCTAAGTTGCTCTTTATTATGGATTTTCAATTGGCCATCCCAAATCAGTTGATCTAAGTGACCGGGTTTTAAAATACCCCTTAGAATTTACTCATCCAAGCATATCTTAGTACAAAAACACCACAGGCATATGTCCTAGGGTCCAAGCTATTGGTGTCCAACCTTTATTCTTTGTTTTTCTTGCCACTTTGGCTTTTTCTTCTTCCTTTTCTTTCTGTTTTTGTCCTCAATGGCTTTTCCTTTATTGATAAGAGTCTTTGTAACAGCAAGTTAACTCTCACTTAAATGAAAATGATATTATGCAACAATTATTTCATGAGTTATGCATTTAATTAAACACATATACCACCATTAACTTCCATTCTTACTTATGCAACATTGGATATTTCACTTTTCTATTCAAACAAAATCTCTTTTATTCAAGCATATGGGAAACAAAACAAAATTAAAGCTCAGTGATGAATGACAAGCATTTGCAGATGTAGCATACATAATTAAACAATTTCACTTGCAACTAAATAAACACTTTAGCAGGATATATAATGGTTCCCATGTTCAAAATAATACACAACAGCAAGGATTAAGTTTAGATACAACCTTTGAAGTTGCAGCCCTTTGATTCTTCCTTCTGTTGTGTTTTCTTTGAGTTAGGATGCACAATATCTTCAATTATTGACTTATGTCCTGCCTAATTCTCAAAGTTGCTTGCTTCTCAAGCCCTTAAGTGTACGGTTAGTATGCATAAATTGAGTGTGGCTCTTGGATTTGTTTTGGTGTGTGAACACCAAACTTAATTGTTTGCCACTATCTCAGATGCAACAAGTTAACCATATTTGAAACCCTGTGTCCTTGCTAAAGGTTATGGAATTAAAGCTAGAAAGCAGTTAAATAGTTGAATAATTTGTCTGATTGCTTGGAGCTAGCATTATGCAAGAAGTGAGAATGTGCTTTTAAGTGAGATTTTTGGTGGAACACCAAACTTAGAATCCTTCATTCTCCCTTAAATTGTTTTGGTGTGCAACACCAAACTTAGCTCCTTGCAGTGCATACCAATTATTCAACATCTTTATTGAAAAAGCTATGAAAAGAAAACTACCTCAGGTTGGGTTGCCTCCCAACAAGCGCTCTTTTATTGTCACTAGCTTGACATTGAACTCCCTTTAAGGTGGTTGATGCTGGTGATGTCTCAACTTGTCACCTCTCACTGTAAGTTTTCTCTGTGTGCCTTGATGCTCAATTTCAATGTGCTCAAGAGAGAGTACTTGGTTGACAGTGTAATGATCTTTTGTTCCCAGCTGTTGATATACTAATTGGACTTTGTCACCTTTGGAAAATCCCTCAGTTGGAATTTTCTTGTTCTTCTACCCTTTGTAAGCCTTCTTCCTGTTTTTCTTCTTTTTCTTCCTTGTTGATCTGTCTCCTTTGACAGTGACTTGAGTTATGATTCCCCCCTTTTTGTTTATCATTCTGGCCTCCTTTTGAATTCCTTCTCCTCCTTGTACAAGCTCACTCTCCTGTTCTATTATTTTGTCGGTTGCTTGCTTTGGAAGGAAGTCACCACTTGTCTTGCTTGTTTCTTCATTCCTTTGTAATTCTGGAAAGACTTTCAAGGTGATGCTCTCCTCATGCATCCTGAGGGTTAGCTCTCCCTGCTCTATATCCACAATGGCTCTAGCAGTGGCCAAAAATGGTCGACCAAGTATTATGGAGTCATTTCCATTTTCTGAAGAATCCAGGATCACAAAATCTGCCGGATAGATGAACTTGTCAACCTTAACTAAAAGGTTCTCAATCAGCCCTTTAGGATATACTACTGATTGATCCACCAACTCCAAGGACATCTGTATTGGTTTCACCTCCTTTATGGCAAGCTTTTTCACTAAAGAAGATGGGATTAGATTTATGCTTGCTCCTAAGTCACACATCCCCTTGTTGATGAATAGGCTTCCAATAGTGCAGGGTAGGAAGAAACCTCCAGGATCTTCAAGCTTGGGAGGGAGTCCCTTTTTGATGAGTGCACTGCATTCTTCACTAAGCATTACAGTCTCCTTCTCATTCCAACTTCTCTTCTTGTTGATGAGCTCCTTTAAGAACTTGGCATACAGAGGCATTTGCTCCAATGCCTCAGCCAAAGGTATGTTGATTTCCAGCTTCTTGAAAGTCTCAAGAAATTTGTGGAAATGCTGATCCTTTGTCTCTTTGTGGAATCTCTGTGGATAAGGTATTGGGGGTGTGATGAGCGGATAATTTATACGCTTTTTGGCATTGTTTTTAGGTAGTTTTTAGTGAGTTCAAGCTACTTTTAGGGATGTTTTCATTAGTTTTTATGTTAAATTCACATTTCTGGACTTTACTATGAGTTTGTGTGTTTTCTGTGATTTCAGGTAATTTCTGACTGAAATTGAGGGACTTGAGCAAAACTCTGAAAAAGGCTGACAAAAGGACTGCTGATGCTATTGGAATCTGACCTCCCTGCACTCGAAATAAATTTTCTGGAGCTACAGAACTCCAATTGGCGCGCTCTCAACGGCATTGGAAAGTAGACATCCAGGGCTTTCCAGCAATATATAATAGTCCATACTTTATTCGGAAATTGACGACGTAACTTGGCGTTGAACGCCAAGTACATGCTGCTGTCTGGAGTTAAACGCCAGAAAAACGTCATGATCCGGAGTTGAACGCCCAAAACACGTCATAACTTGGAGTTCAACTCCAAGAGAAGCCTCAGCTCGTGGATTGATCAAGCTCAGCCCAAACATACACCAAGTGGGCCCCGGAAGTGGATTTATGCATCGATTACTTACTCATGTAAACCCTAGGAGCTAGTTTATTATAAATAGAACTTTTTACTATCATATTCTTCATCCTGGATTGTATTTTGAATCCTGTGATCACGTTTTGGGGGCTGGCCATTCGGCCATGCCTGAACCTTTTACTTATATATTTTCAACGGTGGAGTTTCTGCACACCATAGATTAAGGGTGTGGAGCTCTGCTGTACCTCAAGTATTAATGCAATTCTATTTTCTTTATTCAAATCTCTCTTATTCTTATTCCAAGATATTCATTCGCACCTAAGAACATGATGAATGTGATGATTATGTGACGCTCATTATCATTCTCACTTATGAACGCACGTGATTGACAACCACTTCCGTTCTACATGCAACAGAGCTTGAATGTGTATCTCTTAGATTCCCCAACAGAATCTTCGTGGTATAAGCTAGATAGATGGTGGCATTTATGAGGATCCGGAAAGTCTAACCTTGTCTGTGGTATTCCGAGTAGGATCCTGGGAATCCGGAAAGTCTAACCTTGTCTGTGGTATTCCGAGTAGGATTCCGGTAATGAATGACTGTGACGTGCTTCAGACTTGCAAGTGCTGGGCGTTAGTGACAGACGCAAAAGAATCAAGGGATTCTATTCCAGTAGGAGCGGGAACCAACCAGTGATTAGCCGTGCTGTGATAGAGCGCGTGAGCGTAGTTTTCATTGCGAGGATGGGATGTAGCCTTCGGCCAGGTGATGCCTCCAGACGATTAGCCATGCGAGTGACAGCCGCAGAGGACCATTTTCCCGAGAGGATTAAAAGTAGCCATCGTCAAACGGTGAACCCCTATACACAGCTTGCCATGGAAAGGAGTAAGAAGGATTGAGTTGAAGCAATAGGAAAGTAGGCGTTCTTGAGCCATACAGTATCTCCATGCGCTTATCTGAAATTCCCACCAATGAATCTGCATAAGTATTCTATCCCTTTTATTTCTTCTATTTTCTTATTTCTATTTTCGAAACCATAAACCAATTTAATCTGCCTAACTGAGATTTACAAGGTGACCATAGCTTGCTTCATACCAACAATCTCTGTGGGATCGACCCTTACTCACGTAAGGTTTATTACTTGGACGACCCAGTACACTTGCTGGTTAGTTGAACGGAGTTGTGTTCACTCGTGCCAATTTCAAAATTCCATAATTTTACAAGGAGTGCAACTTAAAGAATAAGGATCACAATTTCGTCCACCAAGTTTTTGGCGCCGTTGCCGGGGATTGTTTGAGTATGGACAACTGAAGGTTCATCTTGTTGCTCAGATTAGGTAATTTTCTTTTTATTTTCTTTTCAAAATTTTTTTTTTATTTTTCGTTTTTCCAAATTTTATTTTCGAAAAATATAATAAAAATACAAAAAAATCATAAAATCATTAAAATCAAAAATATTTTGTGTTTCTTGTTTGAGTCTTGAGTCAACTTTTAAGTTTGGTGTCAATTGCATGCTTTAAAAATTTTTCTTGCATTTTTTTCGAAAATCCCATGCATTCATAGTGTTCTTCATGATCTTCAAGTTGTTCTTGATAAGTCCTCTTGTTTGATCTTGATGTTTTCTTGTTTTGTGTTGTTTATTGTTTTTCATGTGCATTTTTTGTTTGTTAGAGTCCATGCATTAAAGATTTCTAAGTTTGGTGTCTTGCATGTTTTCTTTGCATCAAAAAATTTTCAAAAATATGTTCTTGATGTTCATCATGATCTTCAAAGTGTTCTTGGTGTTCATCTTGACATTCATAGCATTCTTGCATGCATTCATGGTTTTGATCTAAAAATTTCATGCATTGAGTATTTTTGTTGTTTTTCTCTCTCATAATTAAAAATTCAAAAATAAAAAAAATATCTTTTCCTTATTTCCCTCTAAATTTTCGAAATTTTAGGTTGACTTGGTCAAAAATTTTTAAATTTAGTTGTTTCTTACAAGTCAAGTCAAAATTTCAATTTTAAAAATCTTATCTTTTCAAAATCTTTTCAAAAATCATATCTTTTTCAATCTTTTTATTATTTTCGAAAATTTTAAAAAAATTATTTTTCAAAAAAATCTTTTTCTTAGCTTTTATATCTAATTTTCGAAAATTAGCTAACAATTAATGTGATTGGTTCAAAAATTTGAAGTTTATTACTTTCTTGTTAAGAAAGGTTCAATCTTTAAATTCTAGAATCTTATCTTGTAGTTTCTTGTTAGTTAAGTCATTTTAAAAATTAAATCTTTTTCAAAATATCTTTTTCTTAAAACTTTTATCTTATCTTTTTATCTTATCCTTTTCAAAATTTTATATTTTTCAAAATTTGATTTCAAAATATCTTATCTAACTTCTTTTCTTCTTATCTTTTTTTTTTTAATTTTGATTTCAAATCTTTTTCAATCAACTAACTAACTTCTTGTTTGTTTCTTATCTTTTTCAAAACCACCTAACTACTTTTCCCTCTCTAATTTTCGAAAATATCTCATCTCTTTTTCAAAAGTTCTTTTTAATTAATTAATTGTTTCATGTTTTAAATTTTAATTACATTTTACTTCTAATTTTCGAAAATTACTAAACTATTTTTAAATTTTTTTCGAAATTTCCCTCCCCTTTTCTTCTCCTATTTAATTATTTAATTAACACTTCTCTTCACCTCTCTTCATCCAAAAAATCCAAATCTCCTTCTTCATTCTTCTACACCTTTCTTCTTCTACTAACATAAAGGAATCTCTATACTGTGACATAGAGGATTCCTCTTTCTTTTCTTGCTTTCTTCTCTTTCATATGAGCAGGAACAGGGATAAAGGCACTCTTGTTAAAATTGATCCAGAACCTGAAAGGACTCTGAAGAGAAAATTAAGAGAAGCTAAATTACAACAATCCAGAAACAACCTTTCAGAAATTTTCGAACAAGAGAAGGAGATGGCAGCCGAAAATAATAATAATGCAAGGAGAATGCTTGGTGACTTCACAAAGCCAACATCCAAGTTTGATGGAAGAAGCATCTCCATTCCTGCCATTGGAGCCAATAACTTTGAGCTGAAACCTCAGCTAGTTGCCTTAATGCAACAAAACTGCAAGTTTTATGGACTTCCATCTGAAGATCCTTATCAGTTTTTAACTGAGTTCTTGCAGATCTGTGAGACTGTAAAGACGAATGGGGTTGATCCTGAAGTCTACAGACTCATGCTTTTCCCTTTTGCTGTAAGAGACAGAGCTAGAATATGGTTGGATTCACAACCCAAGGATAGCCTGGACTCATGGGATAAGCTGGTCACTGCCTTCTTGGATAAATTCTTTCCTCCTCAAAAGCTGAGCAAGCTGAGAGTGGATGTTCAAACCTTCAAACAAAAAGATGGTGAATCCCTCTATGAAGCTTGGGAAAGATACAAGCAGCTGACCAAAAGATGTCCATCTGACATGTTTTCAGAATGGACCATATTAGATATATTCTATTATGGTCTCTCTGAATTTTCGAAAATGTCATTGGACCATTCTGCAGGTGGATCTATTCACTTGAAGAAAACGCCTGAAGAGGCTCAAGAACTCATTGACATGGTTGCAAACAACCAATTTATGTACACTTCTGAGAGGAATTCCGTGAACAATGGAATACCTCAGAAGAAAGGAGTTCTTGAAATTGATGCTCTGAATGCCATATTGGCTCAGAACAAAGTGTTGACTCAACAGGTCAACATGATCTCTCAAAATCTGAATGGATGGCAACATGCATCCAACAGTACTAGAGAGGCGGCTTCAGAAGAAGCTTATGATCCTGAGAACCCTGCCATGGCAGAGGTTAATTACATGGGTGAACCTTATGGAAACACCTATAACTCATCATGGAGAAATCATCCAAATTTCTCATGGAAGGATCAACAAAAACCTCAACAAGGTTTTAAAAATGGTGGACGTAATAGGCTGGGCAATAGCAAGCCATATCCATCATCTTCTCAGCAACAGACAGAGAATTCTGAACAAAACACTTCTAATTTAGCCAATGTAGTCTCTGATCTGTCAAATGCCACTTTCAGTTTCATGAGTGAAACAAGATCCTCCATTAGAAATCTGGAGGCACAAGTGGGCCAGCTGAGTAAGAAAGTCATTGAAACTCCTCCCAGTACTATCCCAAGAAATACAGAAGAGAATCCAAAAGGGGAGTGCAAAGCCATTGACATAGTCAATATGGCCGAATGCACAAGGGAGGAGGAGGACGAAAATCCTAGTGAGGAAGACCTCCTGGGACGTTCCTCAAGCAAGAAGGAGTTTCCTATTAAGGATCCAAAAGAATCTGAGGCTCATACAGAGACCATAGAGATTCCATTAAATCTCCTTCTGCCATTCATGAGCTCTGAAGACTATTCTTCCTCTGAAGAGGATGAAGATGTGACTGGAGAGCAAGTTGCTCAATATTTAGGAGCTATCATGAAGCTGAATGCCAAGTTATTTGGTAATGGGACTTAGGAAAGTGAACCTCCCTTGCTCATTAATGAACTGGATACTTGGATTCAGAAAATTCTACCTCAAAAGAAACAAGACCCTGGCAAGTTCTTAATACCTTGTACCATAGGCACCATGATCTTTGAAAAAGCTCTGTGTGGCCTGGGGTCAGGGATAAATCTAATGCCACTCTCTGTAATGGAGAAGCTGGGGATCATTGAGGTACAACCTGCCTTGTTCTCATTACAACTGGCAGACAAGTCATTGAGACAAGCTTATGGAATAGTAGAGGACGTGTTAGTAAAGGTTGAAGGCCTTTACATCCCTGCTGATTTCATAATCTTAGACACTAGGAAGGAAGAGGATGATTGCATCATCCTTGGAAGACCTTTCCTAGCCACAGCAGGAGCTGTGATAGATGTCAACAGAGGTGAATTAGTCCTTCAATTGAATGGGGACTACCTTGTGTTTAAGGCACATGGCCATCCCTCTGTGACAGAAGAGAGTAAGCATGAAGAGCTTCTCTCAGTTTAGAGTCAAGAAGAGCCCACACAGTCAAACTCTAAGTTTGGTGTTGTGAGGCCACAACCAAACTCTAAGTTTGGTGTTAAGATCCCATATCCAAACTCTAAGTTTGGTGTGGACAACTATACAACATTGACCTGATCACCTTGTGGCTCCATGAGAGCCACTGTCAAGCTATTGACATTAAAGAAGCGCTTGTTGGGAGGCAACCCAATTTTATTTATCTAATTTCTATTTTATACTATTTTATTGTTATTTTGTGTTTTATTAGGTACATGATCATGAGGAGTCACGAAAAAAAATCATAAAAATTAAAAACAGAATCAAAAACAGCAGAAGAAAAAAATTTTCACCCTGGAGGATGCACAGGCTGGCGTTCAACGCTAGTAAGGTGCATCTGGCTGGCGTTCAACGCCAGAACAGAGCACCATTCTGGCGCTGAACGCCAGAAACAAGCAACATTCTGGCGCTGAACGCCAAGAATGTGCCCAGAAAGGAAAAAAACTGGCGCTGAACGCCAGTAACAAGCATGAAACTGGCGTTCAACGCCAGAAACATGCTTTACATGGGCGTTGAACGCCCAGAATGTGCACCAATGGGCGTTTAAACGCCAGAATGATGCACGAAGGCATTTTACATGCCTATTTGGTGCAGGGATGGAATTCCTTGACACCTCAGGATCTGTGGACCCCACAGGATCACCTCAGGATCTGTGGACCCCACAGGATCCCCACCTACCATATTCCCACCTTACCTTTTAATCCTAATCACACTCTCCTAATCCCAATTCACTCTTCCCCATGTCACACTTCCCAACACCTTTCACCAATCACCTCAATTCCTCTTCCCAATTACCCCATTCACCACTCACATCCATCCACTCTTCCCCATAAACCCCACCTACCTTCAAAAATTCAAACCAATTTCCCTCCCATTCCCACCCAAAATGGCCGAACATACCTTCCCCCCTTTCCCTATAAATACCCTTCCATTCTACTTCATTTTCACACAACACAACCCCTCCTTCTTCACCTAAGCCGAACCTACCTCTCTCCCTCTCTACCATATTTTCTTCTTCTTCTTCTTCTCTTCTTTCTTTTATTGCTCGAGGGCGAGCAATATTTTAAGTTTGGTGTGGTAAAAGCATAAGCTTTTTTATTGTTTTTCCATTACCAATGGCACCTAAGGCCGGAGTATCCTCTAGAAAAGGAAAAGGGAAGACAAAAGCTTCCACCTCCGAGTCATGGGAGATGGAAAGATTCATCTCCAAGAGCCATCAAGACCACTTCTATGATGTTGTGGCGAAGAAGAAGGTGATCCCTGAGGTCCCTTTCAAGCTCAAGAAAAATGAGTATCTGGAGATCCGACATGAAGTCCGAAGAAGAGGTTGGGAAGTCTTAACCAACCCCATGCAACAAGTCGGAATCTTAATGGTTCAAGAGTTCTATGCCAATGCATGGATCACTAGGAACCATGATCAAGGTATGAACCCGAGTCCAAAGAATTATCTTACAATGGTTCGGGAAAAATACTTGGATTTCAGTCCGGAAAATGTAAGGTTGGCATTCCACTTACCTATGATGCAAGGAGATGAACGCCCCTACACTAGAAGGGTCAACTTTGATCAAAGGTTGGACCAAGTCCTTATGGACATTTGTGTGGAAGGAGCTCAATGGAAGAGAGACTCCAAAGGCAAGCCAGTCTAACTAAGAAGACTGGACCTCAAGCCTATAGCTAGAGGATGGTTGGAGTTCATTCAACGCTCCATCATTCCTACTAGCAACCGATCTGAAGTTACTGTGGATCGGGCCATCATGATTTATGGCATCATGATTGGAGAGGAAGTAGAAGTTCATGAGGTCATCTCCAATGAAATCTACAAAATAGCCGACAAGCCCTCACCTATGGCACGGCTAGCTTTTCCTCACCTTATTTGCCATCTATGTTACTCAGCTGGAGTTATCATAGAAGGAGACATCTCCATTGAAGAGGACAAGCCCATCACCAAGAAAAGGATGGAGCAAGCAAGAGAAGCCCCTCACGGTTCTCAAGAGGTGCATGAGGAAGCTCATCATCAAGAAATCCCTGAGATGCCTCAAGGGATGCACTTTCCTCCAAACAACTATTGGGAGCAACTCAACACTTCCTTAGAAAGGTTTGAGCAATAATTTGGAACAATTAAGGGTGGAACATCATGAGCACTCCATCATTCTCCAAGAAATAAGAGAAGATCAAAGAGCAATGAGGGAGGAGCAACAAAGGCAAGGAAGGGACATAGAAGAGCTAAAGAACATCATTGGTCCTTCAAGAAGAAGACGCCACTAGAGGTGGATTCATTCCTTGTTCTTTATTTCTTTCTGTTTTTTGGTTTTTAATATTGTGTTTATCTATGTTTTGTGTCTTTATTTCATGATCATTAGTATGTAACCATGCCTTAAAGCTATGAATAAAATCCATTAATCCTTCACTTCTCTTAAATGAAAAATGTTTTAATTCAAAAGAACAAGAAGTACATAAATTTCGAAAATAGCTCTTGAATTTAGTTTAATTATATTGATGTGGTGACAATACTTTTTATTTTCTGAATGAATGATTGAACAGTGCATATGTCTTTTGATCTTGTTGTTTATGAATGTTAAAATTGTTGGCTATTGAAAGAATGATGAACAACGAGAAATGTTATTGATGATCTGAAAAATCATGAAATTGATTCTTGAAGCAAGAAAAAGCAGTGAATGGCGAAAAAAAAAAGGAGCAATAGAAAAAGCCAAGAGCCCTTAAAGCCAAAAGGCAAGGGTAAAAAGGATCCAAGGCCTTGAGCATCAATGGATAGGAGGGCCCAAGGAAATTAAATCTAGGCCTAAGCGGCTAAATCAAGCTGTCCCTAACCATGTGCTTGTGTCATGAAGGTCCAAGTAAAAAGCTTGAGACTGAGTGGTTAAAGTCGTGATCCAAAGCAAAAGGAGTGTGCTTAAGAGCTCTGGACACCTCTAACTGGGGACTCTAGCAAAGCTAAGTCACAATCTGAAAAGGTTCACCCAGTTATGTGTCTGTGGCATTTATGTATCCGGTGGTAATACTGGAAAACAAAGTGCTTAGGGCCACGGCCAAGACTCATAAGTAGCTGTGTTCAAGAATCAACATGCTTAACTAGGAAAATCAATAACACTATCCGAAATTCTAAGTTCCTAGAGAAGCCAATCATTCTAAACTTCAAAGGAAAAAGTGAGATGCCAAAACTGTTCAGAAGCAAAAAGCTACAAGTCCCGCTCATCTAATTAGAATTAATATTTCATTGATATTTTGAAATTTATAGTATATTCTCTTCTTTTTATCCTATTTGATTTTCAGCTGCTTGGGGACAAGCAACAATTTAAGTTTGGTGTTGTGATGAGCGGATAATTTATACGCTTTTTGGCATTATTTTTAGGTAGTTTTTAGTGAGTTCAAGCTACTTTTAGGGATGTTTTCATTAGTTTTTATGTTAAATTCACATTTCTGGACTTTACTATGAGTTTGTGTGTTTTTCTGTGATTTCAGGTAATTTCTGACTGAAATTGAGGGACTTGAGCAAAACTCTGAAAAAGGCTGACAAAAGGACTGCTGATGCTGTTGGAATCTGACCTCCCTGCACTCGAAATGGATTTTCTGGAGCTACAGAACTTCAATTGGCGCGCTCTTAACGGCATTGGAAAGTAGACATCCAGGGCTTTCCAGCAATATATAATAGTCCATACTTTATTCGGAAATTGATGACGTAACTTGGCGTTGAACGCCAAGTGCATGCTGTTGTCTGGAGTTAAACGCCAGAAAAACATCATGATCCGGAGTTGAACGCCCAAAACACGTCATAACTTGGAGTTCAACTCCAAGAGAAGCCTCAGCTCGTGGATTGATCAAGCTCAGCCCAAACATACACCAAGTGGGCCCCGGAAGTGGATTTATGCATCGATTACTTACTCATGTAAACCCTAGGAGCTAGTTTATTATAAATAGAACTTTTTACTATCATATTCTTCATCCTGGATTGTATTTTGAATCCTGTGATCACGTTTTGGGGGCTGGCCATTCGGCCATGCCTGAACCTTTTACTTATGTATTTTCAACGGTGGAGTTTCTGCACACCATAGATTAAGCGTGTGGAGCTCTGCTGTACCTCAAGTATTAATGCAATTCTATTTTCTTTTATTCAAATCTCTCTTATTCTTATTCCAAGATATTCATTCGCACCCAAGAACATGATGAATGTGATGATTATGTGACGCTCATTATCATTCTCACTTATGAACGCACGTGATTGACAACCACTTCCGTTCTACATGCAACAGAGCTTGAATGTGTATCTCTTAGATTCTCCAACAGAATCTTCGTGGTATAAGCTAGATAGATGGAGGCATTTATGAGGATCCGGAAAGTCTAACCTTGTTTGTGGTATTCCGGGTAGGATCCTGGGAATCCGGAAAGTCTAACCTTGTCTGTGGTATTCCGAGTAGGATTCCGGTAATGAATGACTGTGACGTGATTCAGACTTGCAAGTGCTGGGCGTTAGTGACAGACGCAAAAGAATCAAGGGATTCTATTCCAGTAGGAGCGGGAACCAACCAGTGATTAGCAGTGTAGTTTTCACTGCGAGGATGGGATGTAGCCTTCGGCCAGGTGATGCCTCCAGACGATTAGCCATGCGAGTGACAGCCGCAGAGGACCATTTTCCCGAGAGGATTAAAAGTAGCCATCGTCAAACGGTGAACCCCTATACACAGCTTGCCATGGAAAGGAGTAAGAAGGATTGAGTTGAAGCAATAGGAAAGTAGGCGTTCTTGAGCCATACAGTATCTCCATGCGCTTATCTGAAATTCCCACCAATGAATCTGCATAAGTATTCTATCCCTTTTATTTCTTCTATTTTCTTATTTCTATTTTCGAAACCATAAACCAATTTAATCTGCCTAACTGAGATTTACAAGGTGACCATAGCTTGCTTCATACCAACAATCTCTGTGGGATCGACCCTTACTCACGTAAGGTTTATTACTTGGACGACCCAGTACACTTGCTGGTTAGTTGAACGGAGTTGTGTTCACTCGTGCCAATTTCAAAATTCCATAATTTTACAAGGAGTGCAACTTAAAGAATAAGGATCACAATTTCGTCCACCAGGGTGTCAAGCTTTTCTCCCCTTGAAGTTGTCTTGGAATTGGTTCTTCCATGATCTGCTTTCCCTTCTTCAGATTCTGTGGTTGGTTGTTTTCCTCTGTGAGTTTTTCTGGGACATTCTTGCTTATCATGTTCTTGTTGATAGCTTCATCATTCTTTGTTGGCTCATTGTCATTATTCTTGGTTGCTCCTTGGTTACCATCCACTAACATCTTTCCACTTCTTAGTTGCACGACCTTGCATTCTTCCTTTGGGTTAGGAATGGTGTCACTTGGTAGTGAGCTTGATGGTTTTTCAACAGAAATCTGTTTGGAGATTTGCCCAATCTGCCTCTCTAGGTTCTTCATGGAAGCTTCTTGGTTCTTTGTTGTCAATTCCTGGTTCTTCATCATTTTCTCCATGAGCAGCTCTAGATTAGTGATCCTCTGAGATTCTTGTGAGATGGGTTGGTTTTGGGGTGTTGTTGGATGATGGTAAGTGCTTTGGTTAGTTGGGTGGTTATTGGGTAGGTGATGGTTAGAGTTGGGGTAATTATTTTGTGGTTTTCTGTATGTATTTTGGTTAGTGTTTGGCTGGGGGTTGTGGTTTGTGCTTTTCCAATTGTTCTGACTTGAGTTTCTTTGCCATGGTTGTTGGCTTTGATTGTGGTTGTCTCCCCATCTGAGGTTGGGATGGTTCTTCCAAGATGGATTGTAAGGATCACCATAGACTTCATTTGTTCCAGGATTTTGGTTGTGCATGTATTGGACTTGCTCTTGCTGTTGCTCCTCTTGGGTTTCTTCACTTTGCACCCATGTGGTTGATGATTAGCTTGTGGTGCTCACTGCTGCTACTTGCAGGCCATCAATTCTTTTAGCCATTTGCTCAAACTGTTGTTGAATCTGCTGCTGCATCATCTTGTTCTGAGCTAAAATTGAATCCACTCCTTCTAACTCCATTACTCCTCTTCTCTGTGATGGTTGGCGTTGTCTTTGATGAGCAAAGAAATATTGGTTGTTGGCCACCACATCAATGAGGTTTTGAGCTTCCTCTGTCATTTTCATGAGTTGTAATGAGCCTCCAGCTGAGTGATCAAGTGCTTCTTGAGCCTTCAGAGTAAGTCCTTCATAGAAGTTTTGCAACTTATCCCATTTAGTAAACATCTCTGGTGGACACTTCCTCAATAGTGCCTTATATCTTTCCCATGCTTCATATAAATTCTCAGCCTCCATTTGAGTGAATGTCTGCACCTCAGTCTTCAATCTTATGATTCTTTGAGGGGGATAAAATTTGGCAAGGAACTTGCTCACCAAGTCATCCCAAGTGTTGATGCTTTCCTTTGGGAACGTTTCTAGCCATTGAGTGGCTTTGTCTCTGAGAGAGAATGGAAAGAGCAACAACTTGTAACTGTCAGGAGGCACACCATTGGTTTTAACAGTGTCACAAATCCTCAAGAGGGTAGATAAATGTTGATTCGGATCCTCCAATGGCCCTCCTCCAAAAGAACAGTTGTTTTGGACCAGTGTGATGAGCTGTGGCTTTAGTTCAAAGTTGTTTGCATTGACATTGGGGGGAAGAATGCTACTCCCACAATGTCTAGCGTTTGCAAATGTGTAGGAAGCCAGTACTCTTCTTTGTTGTTGGTTATTATTGGCTCCTCCTTCTGGTTGATTGGGATTTGATGGATCTCCTTCCATTTCTTGGAATTCCTCCTCAGATTCTTCCTCTCCAATAACGTTCTTCCCTCTTTCAGCTCTTCTTATTCTTCGAAGAGTCCTTTGGTCAAGTTCAGAGAGGATAGGGGAAGATCTTCCTGTACCTGACATACAAACACACAACAATAAACACACAGATCCAGAAAATCAATAAAACTTCAATCTATTGCTAGAATGAATTTTTAGTTAGTTTAAGCAAAAATTCAAACAGTTAGTGTGTTAGAGAAACAGAAAAGAAAAAGTGCTTGATCTAGACCTCCACTTCACTTAATCATTGTCAATCTATTTCAATCCCCGGCAACGGTGCCAAAAACTTGATGTGCGGAAAACGATCCGACACAAAACTCACCGGCAAGTGTACCGGGTCGCATCAAGTAATAATAACTCACATGAGTGAGGTCGATCCCATAGGGATTGAAGGATTGAGCAATTTTAGTTTAGTGGTTGATTTAGTCAAGCGAATTAAGTTTTGGTTAAGTGGTTTGTATTTAACAGAAGCTAAATTGCTTGGAATGTAAAGGGAGAGGGGAGAATTGCAGTAAAATAAAGAGCAGGAAATTAAACTTGCTGAATCTTAAAGAGCAAGAAAGTAAATGACTGAAACTTAAAGTGCAAGAAATGTAAATTGCAGTAACTTAAAATGCAAGGAATATAAATTGCTTGAATGTAAAAGGGATTCGAGGAATGGGATTTCAGAATCTAAACAAAGAGAAATTGAATTGCAACAATTAATAGAGCAGAAATTGAATTAGAAGCAATTAGAACTCAAACAGTAAGGAAATTAAATGCAGCAAAGGTTCACAGAAGAACCAAAAAGGAAAATGGGATCTCAGGTCTCAAGAGACTAGAAAGCAAAGTCTAGATCTCAATTGCCTTCCCAGATCCAAGTTCACAAAGCAATTGACAAGAAATAGAAGAAGAAGCAGTAAAGGAAATTAAAATTGAACTCAATTGTGCAGAAAGGAATTAAAGAGATTTTGAATGGAGATTGAGACAGAATTTCCTCAATTCTTCACACCCAAAACTCAAAACAAGAAAAGTAAAAGTGCCCAAGCAAGAACGAGGAAGAAGAGAGATCAATTTTCCTCCCCAATTCTCTGAAATCTCAGTGAAGTCACCAAGAGAGGTTCCAAAGCTCCAAATAAAAGTAAAGGTTCAAAGGAAAATTCAAAGTTCAAAAGTATAGGAAAGGTTAAAGTAAAAGTCCTAATCACATCAAACTAGCTCCTATTTATAGACTTTCTATTCTTGGATCTTGGGGTTTGGATGGGCTTTTGATTTGGTGAAGAAATGAATTAAATTGGATTTTTAATTCAATTTTTGGCCCATGAAAACTTGCTTTCAGGAGGCTGCCCTGCCATTGTGGAGGGCAGGGCAGGATTTGATGCATGCGGCCTTGGTGCGAGCGTGGCGTGCGAGCTTGGTGCGCAGGATGCTGCCCTGCCCTCGCGGAGGGCAGGGCAGAAATTTCTGGTGGGCCATTTTGGTGCCTGTGTGCGCTACTGGTGCTGCCGAATGATGCCTTGGTGCGCCAGAATGGTGCGCTGGCCGTGCCACAACAAAATGCTGCCCTGCCCTCGCGGAGGGCAGGGCAATGTTTCCTACTTGAAGCCCCGTGTTCGAGACTTGGCCGATACACACGCTACCCATTTTCCTTGGCTTTCTTGGCACCATAATGAAGCCTAGTTCCTTGCTTCCTCATTGTGCCGTGTTCGAGACTTGTGGCAAGCAAGGGTAAACTTTTTCCTTTGATTTATTTTCCATGAAGGCCCGATACTGCCCTTGTGGGGGGCAGGGCAAGGTTTTTCCTTCCTTTGATCCAAGGCACAATTTTGTGCTCTGCCCTTGTCGTGGGCAGGGCAGAGTTGCCTTCCAAGCCTTGTTTCCTTATGTTGCCCTCCTAGAGGGCAGTGTGCCCTTGTGGAGGGCAATGCTTGCTTTCCTCCTTCATACGCCACACCTTTTTCTCCTTTGGCCACACTTTCTTAGGCCACGCTTTCCATTTTCTTCTTTTCTTCACCTACAATAAACCAAAACAACCACTCCAAGCATCACTAAATTCACAAGGCTTATAAATCAATTAAAAATCAATTAAATTTAGCTTAAACCTCATGAGTTAACATTAATTTCATGGTAGTTGCTTGATCTAAAGAAGTTATGTATTTTCATTCCAAATCACTTACTTAGGATGCAAGAAAGTGCATAAAGACTAACAAAACAAGTGAAATTAGCTTGAAAAATAGGTATATGATGACTTGTCATCACCTGTAAAAATCAATTAATTAACAGATAAGCTTTGTAAATGGCTGGGTTGCCTCCCAACAAGCGCTTCTTTATTGTCTTTAGCTGGACTATTACTGAGTTTTAATCAAGTCTCAGTTTTGAGCATTCCTGCTCAAAATTGTTTTCAAGATAATGTTTGACTCTCTGTCCATTAACAATGAACTTTTTGTTAGAATCATTATCCTAAAGCTCTACATATCCATATGGTGATACACTTGTAATCACATATGGACCTCTCCACCGGGATTTCAATTTCCCGGGGAATAATCTGAGCCTAGAATTAAATAGCAGAACTTTCTGCCCTGGCTCAAAGACTCTGGATGAGAATTTCTTATCATGCCATCTTTTTGCTTTCTCCTTGTAAATTTTTGCATTTTCGAAAGCATTGAGTCTAAATTCCTCTAGCTCATTTAACGGGAGCAATCATTTTTCTCCAGCTAACTTGGCATCAAGGTTTAGGAATCTGGTTGCCTAGTAGGCCTTATGTTCCAGTTCCACTGGCAAGTGACAGGCCTTTCCATATACAAGCTGGTATGGAAAGGTCCCTATAGGAGTCTTGAATGCTGTTCTGTATGCCCACAGAGGATCATCCAAGCTGCTTGCCCAATCCCTTCTACGGTTAATCACAGTCCGTTCCAGAATTCTTTTAAGTTCTCTGTTAGAGACTTCAGCTTGCCCATTTATTTGTGGATGATATGGAGTGGCTACCCTGTGGCTAACTCCATATCGAACCAAAGCAGAGTAAAGTTGTTTATTGCATAAATAAGTGCCCCCATCACTGATTAATACTCTAGGGGTACCAAATCTGCTGAAGATGTGTTTCTGGAAGAATTTTAGCACTGTCTTAGTGTTATTAGTGGGTGTTGCAATAGCTTCCACCCATTTAGATACATAATCCACTACCACCAGAATATAAGTGTTTGAGTATGATGGTGGGAAAGGCCCCATGAAGTCAATACCCCATACATCAAATAACTCAATCTCCAAGATCCCTTGTTGAGGCATGGCATAACTATGAGGTAGATTGCCAGATCTTTGGCAACTGTCACAATTAAGTACAAACACTCGGGAGTCTTTATAGAGAGTAGGCCAGCAGAAGCTGTATTGGAGGACTCTTGTGGCTGTTCGCTCACTTCCAAAATGTCCTCCATACTGTGATTTGTGGCAGTGCCAGAGGATCTTCTGTGCTTCTTCTTTAGGCACACATCTACGGATTACTCTTTCTGCACATCTCTTGAAGAGATATGGTTCATCCCAAAGATAGTACTTTGCATCCGTGATCAATTTCTTTGATTGCTGCCTACTGTACTCTTTAGGTATGAATCTCACTGCCTTGTAGTTTGCAATGTTTACAAACCATGGCACTTCCTGGATGGCAAAGAGTTGCTCATCCGAAAAGTTTTCAGAGATCTTAGTAAGAGGGAGGGACGCCCCTTCTACTGGTTCTATTCGGGACAGGTGATCTGCTACTTGATTCTCTGTTCCTTTTTTGTCTCTTATTTCTATATCAAACTCTTGCAGAAGCAACACCCATCTTATAAGTCTGGGTTTTGAATCCTGCTTTATGAGTAGGTATTTAAGAGCAGCATGGTCAATGTACACAACCACTTTTGATCCTACTAAGTAAGATCTGAATTTGTCAATGGCATAAACCACTGCAAGTAACTCTTTTTTTTGTGGTCGTGTAGTTCTTCTGTGCGTCATTTAAAACATGACTGGCATAGTAAATAACGTGCAGAAGCTTGTCATGCTTTTGTCCCAACACTGCACCAATGGCATGGTCACTGGCATCACACATCAGTTCAAATGGTAATGTCTAATCTGGTGCAGAGATGACTGGTGCGTGACCAGCTTAGCTTTCAAAGTCTCAAACGCCTGCAGACACTCCTTATCAAAGATAAATGGTGTGTCAGCAGCTAGCAGATTACTCAGAGGTTTGGCGATTTTTGAAAAATCTTTTATAAACCTCCTATAGAATCCTGCATGCCCCAGAAAGCTTCTGATTGCCTTAACATTGGCAGATGGTGGTAATTTTTCAATTACCTCTACCTTAGCTTGATCTACCTCTATTCCCTTGTTCAAAATTTTGTGCCCAAGGACAATTCCTTCAGTCACCATAAAGTGACATTTTTCCCAGTTTAAAACCAGGTTAGTCTCTTGGCACCTCTTTAGAACAAGTGTTAGATGGTCAAGACAGGAGCTAAATGAGTCTCCAAATACTGAAAAGTCATCCATGAAGACTTCCATAAATTTTTCCACCATATCAGAGAATATAGAGAGCATGCACCTTTGAAAGGTTGCAGGTGCATTGCACAGGCCAAATGGCATCCTTCTGTATGCAAACACGCCGGATGGACATGTGAATGCTATTTTCTTCTGATCTTGGGGATCTACTGCAATTTTATTATAGCCTGAATATCCATCCAGGAAGCAGTAGTATTCATGACCTGCTAGTCTTTCTAGCATCTGGTCTATGAAGGGTAAAGGAAAATGATCCTTTCTGGTAGCTGTATTGAGCCTTCTATAATCAATACACATACGCCACCCTGTAACTGTTCTTGTAGGAACCAGTTCATTTTTTTTCATTATGAACCACTGTCATGCCACCTTTCTTAGGGACGACTTGGACAGGGCTTACCCAGGGGCTATCAGAAATAGGATAAATAATCCCAGCCTTTAGTAATTTAGTGATCTCCTTCTGCACCACCTCCTTCATGGCTGGATTCAGCCGCCTTTGTGGTTGAACCACTGGCTTAGCGTCACCCTCCAATAGGACCTTGTGCATGCATCTGGCTGAGCTAATGCCCTTAAGATCACTGATGGACCACCCAAGAGCTGTCTTGTGTGTCCTTAGCACTTGAATTAGTGCTTCCTCTTCCTGTGGCTCTAAGGTAGAGCTTATGATTACAGGAAAGGTATCACCTTCTCCCAGAAATGCATATTTCAGGGATGGTGGTAATGGTTTGAGCTCAGGTTTGGGAGGTTTCTCCTCTTTCTGAGGGATTTTCAGAGGTTCTATTATTCTCTCTGGTTCCTCCAGATCAGGCTGAGCATCTTTAAAGATATCCTCTAGCTCTGATTCGAGGCTCTCAGTCATATTGACCTCTTTTACCAGAGAGTCAATGATATCAATGCTCATGCAGTCATTTTGGGTGTCTGGATGTTGCATGGCTTTGACAACATTCAACTTAAACTCGTCATCATTGACTCTCAGGGTTACTTCCCCTTTTTGGACGTCAATGAGGGTTCGTCCAGTTGCTAGGAAAGGTCTTCCTAGAATGAGAGTTGCACTCTTGTGCTCCTCCATTTCCAGCACCACAAAGTCAGTGGGAAAGGCAAATAGCCCAACCTTGACAATCATGTCTTCAATCACCCCTGATGAGTATTTAATGGAGCCATCAGCAAGTTGAAAACATATCCGAGTTAGTTTGACTTCTTCAGTCAAACCAAGCTTTTTGATAGTAGATGCAGGTATTAGGTTGATACTTGCCCCAAGATCACATAGGGCTTGCTTGGTACAAGTACCCTCTAGTGTGCATGGTATCATAAAGCTTCCGGGATCCTTAAGCTTCTCAGGTAAGCTTTTCAAAATGACTGCACTACATTCTTCAGTGAGGTAAACTTTTTTAGTTTCCCTCCAATCCTTCTTATGACTTAAGATTTCTTTCATGAACTTAGCATAAGAGGGTATTTGCTCAAATGCCTCTGCAAACGGAATCTTTATTTCAAGATTCCTGAGATAGTCTGCAAAGTGGGCAAATTGCTTATCCTGTTCCGCTTGGTAAAATTTATAAGGATAAGGCATTTTGGCTTTGTATTCATCAACCTTAGTCGCTGTAGGTTTATTGCCTACAGATGTGGGTTGAGAAGCCTTTTTAGAGGGGTTGCTATCAGCACTTGTATGTGTCTGATCTCCCACTGGCATTTGAATGCCAGGGGTAGAAGCTAGAGTGGCGTTAGACGCCAACTCCTTACCTGTTTATGGCGTCAGAACGCCAGAACTATGCTTCCTTTGGGCGTTCAACGCCAATTCCTTGCTTGTTTCTGGCGTTGAACGCCAGGACTGAGCATGGATTGGGCGTTCAACGCCAGCTTCCCACCCATTTTCTGGTGTTTGAGCGCCAGAATTATTCCCCTCTGGGCTCTGACTGTCCTTAGAGGGATTTTGGGTAGCAGTCTGTTCATTTCTTGGCTTCCTGCTGCTTTGAAGTGAGGTATTTAATGTTTTCCCACTTCTTAATTAAACTGCTTGGCACTCTTCTGTTATTTGTTTTTATAACTGCTGTTCTGTTTGCTTCAACTGTATTTCCATATTTATATTAGCCATTCTTGTTTCTTGTGGTATCTCCTTGAATTTGGCTAGCTGTTTTGTTAGAAAATCCAGTGGCTGATTGAATTCAGTAACTTGTTCTGTATGACTGAATTCAGCAGTTATTGTTTTAGCCTCTTCGTTGATGGAAGGTTCACTACTTAGGTACATATGCTGATTTCTGAAAACTGTATCAATAAGCACTTGAGCTTTTTCTATTGTCTTTCTCATGTGTATAGATCTACCAGCTGAGTGGTCTAGAGAAATCTGAGCTCTTTTTGTAAGCCCATAGTAGAAGATGTCTAACTGCACCCATTCTGAAAACATTTCAGAGGGGCATTTTCTTAGCATCTCTCTGTATCTCTCCCAGGCATCATAAAGGGATTCATTATCTCCTTGTTTAAAGCCTTGGATGCTCAGCCTTAGCTGTGTCATCCATTTTGGAGGGAAATATTGATTCAGGAATTTTTCTAACAGCTGTTTCCATGTCTTTATGCTAGCTTTAGGTTGGTTATTTAACCACCTTTTAGCTTGGTCTTTTACAACAAATGAAAATAGTAATAATCTGTAGACATCCTGATCTACTTTTTTATCATGTACTGTGTCAGCAATTTATAAAAATTGTGCCAGAAACTCTGTAGGTTCCTCCTGAGGAAGACCGGAATACTGGCAACTTTGCTACACCATGATAATGAGCTGAGGATTCAACTCAAAATTACTAACTCCAATGGAGGGTATATAGATACTACTCCCATATGAAGCAGTAGAGGGGTTAGCATATGATCCCAGAGTCTTTCTGGACTGTTCATTTCCACTTATGTCCATGCTGAAGAAAAGGGAAATGATGTAGAATTATTTTAATTATTTTATTATATAAGAAGAATAATTTTTGAAATAATAAAATGAAATAAAATAAAAAATAAAATAAAAAATAATTTTGAAAATATTTTGTGACAAATTTCGAAAAAGTGAGGAGAGAGAGAGTGGTTAGAATTTTTTTTTTTTTGAAAAAGCAAATCTTAAAAGGATAAAATTTGAAAAATTTTGAAATTGAAATCTGAAATTTTTAGAAACAAAATTCGAAATAATTGCTTTAAAGTAGTTAGAAGAGATATAATTTTTTTTTTGAATTTTGAATTTTATGATGAAAGAGAAAAACACACAAAAGTCATAAGACTTAAAATTTTTAGATCTAATGCTCCTTGTTTTCGAAAATTTTGGAGGAAAAACACCAAGGAATACCAAACTTAAAAATTTTAAGATCAAAACACAAAGAAGACTCAAGAACACTTTGAAGACTCACAAGAACAACAAGAACAAAAGAAAGAACACCAAACTTAAAATTTTTAGAAAATCACAATAAAATTTTTGAAAATTAAAGAAAGATTAACAAGAAAACACCAAACTTAAAGTTTGGCACAAGATTCAATTAAAGAAAAACTATTTTTGAAAAAGATTTTAAAAAAAGATACCCAATTACCAAGAACATAAACCAACCCTCTAGCCAATTGAGCTATAAATGTAACGTGTTTTAAAGAGGTATTTTTAATAAATGAAAATAAAATTTTTTGAAAACTAATATTTTGAATTTGCACAAGGAAAAAACGAAAAATACACAAAATAGGAAAAACCAAAGATCAAACAAGAAAATTTGACAAGAACAATTTGAAGATCAAGGAAAAATAAAGAACATGCAATTTGAAAATTGAAAGACAAAGAAGAGCATGCAATTGACACCAAACTTAAAACATGACACTAAATTCACAAAAAAAACTAAAAATTAAAAAAGAAAACTAATATTTTTGAAATTTTTTTTAGAATGGATAATAAAAGATGCAATTCTAGTAAAAAAGATAAATTTTTCCTAATCTAAGCAACAAGATTCACTGTCAGCTGTTCAAACTCAAACAATCTCCGGCAACGGCGCCAAAAACTTGGTGCACGAAAATTGCAATCACACTTTTGCAATCTGCACAACTAACCAGCAAGTGCACTGGGTCGTCCAAGTAATACCTTACGTGAGTAAGGGTCGAATTCCACGGAGATTGTTGGTTTGAAGCAAGCTATGGTTATCTTATTATTCTTAGTTAGGATACCAACAAAAGTGTTTTTTAAGTTCAATTGTAAAAAATGAAAGGGCATAAAATAAATAATTGTTACTCAATAATGGAGAATATGTTGGAGTTTTGGAGATGCTTTGTCTTCTGAATTTCTGTAACATAATGCTTCCTCACTTTCATAAATGCAAGGCTCCTTCCATGGCAAGCTGTATGTAGGGTGTCACTGTTGTCAATGGTTACTTCCTATCTTCTCAGTGAAAATGGTCCAAATGCTTTGTCACAGCACGGCTAATCATCTGTTGGTTCTCGATGATGTCGGAATAAGATCCATTGATCCTTTTACGTCTGTCACTACGCCCAACACTTGCGAGTTTGAAGTTCGTCACAGTCATCCAAGCCCAGAATCCTACTCGGAATACCACAAACAAGGTTTAGACTTTCCGGATCCTCAAGAATGCCGCCAACAATTCTAGCTTATACCACGAAGATTCTGATTAAGGAATCTAAGAGATACTCATTCAATCTAATGTAGAACGGAGGTGGTTGTCAGGCACACGTTCATGGATTGAGGAAGGTGATGAGTGTCACAGATCATCACCTTCTTCATAGTGAAGCGCGAATGAACATCTTAGATATGAACAAGCATGTTTGAATGGAAAACAGAAATAATTGCATTAATTCATCGAGACGCTGCAGAGCTCCTCACCCCCCAACAATGGAGTTTAGAGACTCATGCCGTCAAAGAGTATAAAATTCAGATCTAAAAATGTCATGAGATCTAAAATAAGTCTCTAAAAGTTGTTTAAATACTAAACTAGTAACCTAGGTTTACAGAAAATGGGTAAACTGAGATGGATAGTGCAGAAATCCACTTCTGGGGCCCACTTGGTGTGTGCTGGGGCTGAGACTTAAGCTTCTCATGTACCTGGGCTGTTTCTGGAGTTGAATGTCAGGTTGTAACCTGTTTCTGGCGTTGAACTCCAACTTGCAACCTGTTTCTGGCGCTGAACGCCAGACTGCAACATAGAACTGGCGTTAAACGCCAGTTTATGTCATCTATCTTCACGCAAATTATGGACTATTATATATTTCTGGAAAGACCTGGATGTCTACTTTCCAACCCAATTGAGAGCGTGCCAATTGGACTTCTGTAGCTCCAAAAAATCCATTCCGAGTGTAGAGAGATTAGAATCCAACAACATCAGCAGTCCTTTTTCAGCCTAAATCAGATTTTTGCTCAGCTCCCTCAATTTCAGCCAGAAAATACCTGAAATCACAGATAAATACACAAACTCATAGTAAAGTCCAGAAATATGAATTTTGCCTAAAAACTAATAAAAAATATACTAAAAACTAACTAAAACACACTAAAATCTACATGAAATTACCCCCAAAAAGCGTATAAAATGTCCGCTCATCACTAGCCTACCACAAAAGTTCTAATCTCATATTCAGATGCCCCATTGTCAGAGGGGAAACGATGTGAATCGTTGATTAGAGACCCTAGAGATATGTATTCAAGCTTATTTTCATGTAGAACGGAAGTGTTTGTCAGGCACGCATTCATAAGTGAGAATGGTGATGAGTGTCACTTGATCATCACATTCATCATGTTCTTGTGTGCGAATGAAGATCTTGGAATAAGAATAAGCTTGAACTGAATAGAAGAACAATAGTACTTTGCATTAATACTCGAGGAACAGTAGAGCTCCACACCTTAATCTATGAGGTGTAGAAACTTCACCGTTAGAAATACATAAGTGATAATGGTGTTCATTGGTTTCGGCCCCAGAGAGGGAACCAGAATAACCAAGACCTAGGTCTAAGGACTAAACGTCCAAAGATTCTCAGTACAACAATAAAAAGTCCTATTTATACTAAACTAGTTACTAGGATTACAGAAATTAACTTCCGGGCCCACTTGGTGTGTGCTTGGGCTGAGCATTGAAGCTTTCGTGTGTAGATACTTTTCTTGGAGTTAAACACCAGCTTTTATGCCAGTTTGGGCGTTTAACTCTAGTTTTTATCCTGTCTCTGGCGTTTAATGCCAGAATAGGGCAGGAAGTTGGCGTTTGAATGCCAGTTTGCGTCGTCAAAACTCGGACAAAGTATGGACTATTATATATTGCTAGAAAACCCAGGATGTCTACTTTCCAACGCAATTGAGAGCGCACCAATTGGGCTTCTATAGCTCCAGAAAATCCATTTCGAGTGTAGGGAGGTCAGAATCCAACATCATCTGCAGTCCTTTTTCAGCCTCTGAATCAGATTTTTGCTCAGGTCCCTCAATTTCAGCAAGAAAATACCTAAAATCACAGAAAAACAAACAAACTCATAGTAAAGTCTAGAAATGTGACTTTTGGATAAAAACTAATAATTTTATACTAAAAACTAACTAAATCATACTAAAAACTACCTAAAAACAATGCCAAAAAGCGTATAAATTATCCGCTCATCATCCACCCAATTAAAACAAATAAATACAATGAAATGTGGATTTATCACATTCCTATACTTAAACAATAGCATGTCCTTATGCTATACTTCAAGAAGGATAATACTAGGGGATGCAACACTTATTACAGGTAAGCTATCTATATCTATTCTACCTAATTCTATCTATCTGTCAAATATATATGTCTACTAGGTCAAATAAAATCAATTTCCAAGAAAGCGTATAAACATGGAGGGCTAAAGCAATATAGCAATCAATGCAATCCCATGAATCAATTTGAGTCTAACAGATATGATAACTTGCAAGATAAGAAATAATAGAAGGTAAAAATATGGACTTGGGCAATCGAACTGATGAGCGGATATTTTATACGCTTTTTGACATCATTTTCATATAGTTTTTAGTATGTTTTGTTTATTTTCTACTAAGTTTTTATATGTTTTAGTGTTAAATTCACATTTTTGGATTCTACTATGAGTTTTTGTGTTTTTCTACAATTACAGGTATTTTCTAGCTGAAATTGAGGAGTTTGAGAAGAAGTCTGATTCAGAGACAGAGAAAGCACTGCAGATGCTGTCCAGATCTGACCTGCTTACACTCGGAAGAGCTTTTCTAGAGCTATAGAAGTTCAAATGGAGCACCCTTAACAACTATGGAAGGCTGACTTCCAGAGATTTCTAGAAATGTATAATAGTCCATACTTTTCTTCGGATTATAAGGCCCAAAACTGGCGTCCAACGCCAGCTTCCTGCCCCCGTCCTGGCGTCCAGCGCCCAAAAGCAGAGACCAGCGTCCAAACACCCAATGAGGACCCCCTAGCTGGCATTCCATGCCCAAGAGACATCATAGCCATGGATCTCATCAAAACTCAGCCCAGTCACTCACCAAGTGGGCCCCAGAAGTGGATTTTAGTACTAAATAGACTGTTTTACACTTACTAATCATATGTTCAGTATTTAAGAGTTATTTTACACAATGTCTTCAGACCTCTTTGGAGAGGACACACATTATTTCAAGTTTTACTTTGTATTTTACATTAGTATGAGTTTCTAAACCTCCTAGGTTGAGGGGAGGAGCCCTGCTGAGTCCTATGAATTAAGAAAAGTATTACTGTTTCTTCTTCGATCCGTGTTTGATTTTACTTCTAAGATGTATATCTGATCTTCATCGTGGTGGATAGGATGATCATACAATCAGCTCTGTTCATCATATTAAGATGAACGTGCCTGACAAACACCCGCGTCTACTTGGGTTCATATGAATACGTGGCTGGAAAGCACGAAGCAACAGTTATGTTTATACATCTCTCAGACGGCTAATCCACGACTTCATTGGGGACTTCTCGAGACACCAGTTCAGCCGATTTCTGGGGAGATTAGGGTCTTTGTGGTATAGGCTAGAATCCATAAAAGTAGCATTCTCTAATCCAGAAGATTCGACCTTGTCTGTGGCATTTTGAGTAGGATCGCCAAGAGAATGAACTGCTAGAGCTTCACCCTCCGTCAGATTGGATGACCACGGGCAATGGCATTTAATCTGGAGCAGAGAAGATCAATGACCACGGGCAATGGCTTTGATCATATACAGCCTGCCATAGAAGAAGATCATTCACAAGAAAAGAAGACAGTAGTACCAGAGTTCATTCAGAAAGACAAAGCAACTCCAATCCTTAACCATATTCCTATCAATATTTTCTACCCTTTTTGCTTTATTCCTCTCAAGTCATACATTACTCTTACAACTTCAAATCAACAACCTTCTGATATGCCTGACTAAGACCTGCAAGAGAACCAAAGCTTGCTTCAAGCCATAATCCTCATAGGATCGACCTTGACTCGCTCAGGTATTACTTGGATAACCGGTGCACTTCCTGGTACAACAGTACAAAAGTGTTGGGATTCGTGCTACCACGAACCCCTCATCGGATGTGTATATTCTCTAATCGGTCAAGTGTATAGGATTGATCCACTCAGTTCTCTCCTAATCTTGCGTTTGAAGACTTATTTTTCATCTAACAATCAACAAGTATTCAAGTATGCATACAAGTATCATGAGGACTTTTCAAGGATGTAATGGGGCTAGGATAAATGTGAGGATGTATTTGGTCAAGTGAACTAGAACTTGAATCTTTGATTAACTTAAACTTTCACCTACCCTACAACAACATATTCAATTCTAATGCAATCTAACTACCCATTATTCACTTTTTCACACATTCATGCATTCTTTTTAATCACATACCACATATGCATTTTATTTCTCACACTTTCATTTTTTTTTGTGACATTTGTCCCCTTTTTATTTTTTTCTTTTTTTCTTTTTTTTTCTTTTGAAACATGATTATAAACAAATAATTAATGCATATGGGTTAAGCATATAATGCATGAATATGCACCCAATTTCTAATTTTCAATAAAAATGTAAAACACCCATTTTGTTTTTCTACCAATGTTGCCCCAAATTTTTTCACACTTAAATGATGCACACTCTCACTAGCCTAAACTAATCAAAGATTCAAATTAAGGACATTCATGGTTTTTCACTTTAAGACTAGTAATGTGCTAAATTTAAGAACAAAAGGGTCAAATAGGCTCAAAATCGGTTAACAATGGTAGATATAAGGGTGAAGGCTATGTGGGTAAGTGAGCTCAATAAAATGATGGCCTCAATCATATAAATGCATTCACACATAGAATAATGGACATAAAGATTCAAACAAGTCAAAGATTACAATCATAGAAAGAGAATAACACACACAAGAATGAAAATAGTGGTTATATGATGTAACCACGCATTAAGGCTCAAAAACTCCTATGGTTGTGCGTTCTAGCTCTAAAAATATGTTCCACAATATTGTTCAAGCAAGTCAATAAAAAAGTTCAACTCAAAGCAATTTGGAATGCCCTATAAAGAAAGTTTCTTGGAAATTTATTATTTTGACTAAGCTTATTACATTATGTACATATGAAAAGAAATGAAAAAAACTAAAAAAAATGCAAACAAGGCTCTAAATTATATACAAACCAAGAAAAGAAAAAAAATGAAATGTGAAAGTGTTTAGGATTAGACTTTTTCACCCCAAAAATGTCGATTCGGTCAGACGACCTCTCCACACTTAAAAATTTTGCACCGTCCTCGGTGCATTCAATGATGAGCAAGGGGATACGGGGACTTCGCCGAGTTCCACCTTCAACTGGATGATCATCTGGCTGCTATAGCTAAGGAAGAGTTTTCTCCCTTCTCTATGCATCATAGACAGATATAAATAGCATATAATAAGACAAGTAAAGTCTTAGACAAGGAAGCATAGATCGTCAGAATGAGATAATAATCACTAAAATAAAGTGAGTTGATAAGTTTATGACATGAAGAAAGATAGTTCGTGAATTCTAAGTTTGCGCACAATTTAGAACTCACACACTAGCATGTAAAAGCTATGCCACAATTACGCACAAGAAGTAGGCACTTCACTCATTCTAGTGTGCTTGAGATACTTTAAAGGAAACTTATAGGTTTAGATAAATAAACAATTAAAAAAGAAGTATGAAAGCACTCTCGCAAGAATCAAGCAATTGTGAAATGGATAATGAATTGAAATTGGTTGATGTGCAAAGGAACTTAATGAACCTAGTGAAATATGGAACTCCCCAATCAATCAATAACATACTTTGAATTTTGTTGTTTGCATTACCTAATCGACATAAAGTGGGGAACATGGGTGCTATGCAATTTAGGAAAAGAGAGATATAAGATGAAAATCAATCATATAGCAAGCATGGTCCACATAGCTTGAAAACCACAAAAAGATGTCACTAGGTAAGCTTACAATCCAATTTTACAATTCCACAATTTCAATGCATCGATTTGGTGATATGAATGAAAACTAAAATAAGCAAGTATCATCTATCAACAGATGCTTCAATTACACACAATTGCCTAATAATAGATAATGAATTCAAATTACATGGTGGCTAGCTACAACATGCAATTTAGAAATTTCAAAAACATGCTTAAAGACATTTTAATGAGCACTTGGTATGCACAAATATCCAGCATTCAAAATTTAATACCAAGTGATAAAATATAACCTTAATCTCAATCCAATAGTGAATATCAACAACAACAATGCTAAAATAGCATCGTGCTAGTAATCAGCAGCAATATTTCAGCAGAATCAGCAAATCAAATTATTAATCCAACACTTTTCATCTAATCTAACCGATCCTAACCACCTAGTACACTAAAACAGAAAAGTAAACAAAAAAGAGATGAGGGGAGTGCTACGGTGCTATGATATCGCTAAAGCCAGAAGCGACAGACGTAAGTCATCGGAGGTGGTGAACGGAGATGGTGGTGGGTGGTAATTGGTGATGAAAAAAGGGTATGAGAAACTGATAAGAAAAGAAAAAGCAGTGTGTGAATAAGGGTTCGCACAAATGCTGCAATTTTTTTTTTGAAAATTCAAATGGGACTTTTTTTTTGCCCGCGTATGCATGCATGCGACGCGGAGGGTGCTCTCTGCCTTGGCTAGCCGCGTACGCAGAAGGGTGCCACAAAAAAACTTGTGTGTTAGTATGGACTTCCAAAAGACTTAGGCAGTACATGTTGTACTACACTACCTTGTTAATTTTTCTATTTGACCCATTAAATTATATATTTGAAAGTCCTCATGTTTCTCTAAGAATGTCAAAATGGCAAGGACTACTGTCAGAATTCAACATTAAGTATGTGACTAGGAAATCCATTAAGGCAAGCATAATTGCTGATCATTTGGCTGAAAACACTATTGGAAAATCAAGATCATCCACTCCTGAATCACCTAATGACGCAAGGGTAGTAGTGCAAGTTGATAAAGAAAAAATGAAATGTGGAAGATGTACTGTGATGGGGCTGTTAATATACTTGGTAGTGAAATTGGTGATGTGATAATTTCACCTGTTGGAAAGCAATATCCAATCGATATGAAATTGGATTTTGAATGCACCAAGTCTCGTAATTGACTTGGGAGTCAAACAATTAGAAGTTTTTAATGATTCCGCACTTATCATTTATCTAGTAAAATGATAATGGAGGACAAAAAATTCAAAATTAGTTCCATACCCAAAAGTACTTGATCAAGATGATTGAAGAATTTGATGAAATATATTTTTCACACTTGTCTCGAGATAAGAATTAATTTGTAGATACTCTAGCAACATTAGCTGTGATGACTAAATTAGAATCCATGCAAATGTTTTACCAATCCAAGTGAAGATGCAAGAAGAACCTTCGCATTGTAATTATGTTGAACAAGAAATAGATGATAATCCATGGTACCATGATATTAAGTAATACATCAAAGAAAGACATCTGCCAGGGGCAAATGAGTCGAGTCAAAAGACCATTTGGCGAATGGCGATGGTCTTGTTCTTGACTAGGAAAATTCTTTACAAGAGAAGTTTTTTGCTGGTACACTTCTTAAATCTGTCGATGCTGACTAAGCCATTACCATCATGACTGAAGTCTATGAAGGCATTTGTGAATCCCATGCCAATGGTCATATAATGGCATGAAAAATTTTAAGAAGCGGTTCTTATTGGTCTACGATGGAGGTTGATTGCATTGTTCATGTTCAAAAATGTCACAAATGTCAGATGTATGCTGATAGAATTAATACTCCTCCATTCACATTGCATAACATGGTATCTCCATAGTTGTTCTCAATGTAGGCCATCGATGTTATTAGGCCTATCAATCCTAAGGCTTCAAATGATCACCAATTTATCTTGGTTGCAACAGATTATTTCACTAAAAAGATTGAAGAATCATTATTTGCTAACATCTTGATGAGGGAAAAACAATTCCACACTAACTCACGGCAAGTGTACTGAGTCGCATCAAGTAGTAATTACTCATAAGAGTGAGGTCGATCCCACAGAGATTATTGGATCAAGCAATTTTAGTTAGGTGATGAATTTAGTTAAGCAAATATTTGATGATTTAAGTGATTTTGATCAACAGAAGTGAAATTGCAAGTAAACTATAGTGCAGAATGTAAATTGGCTAAAAACTAAAGTGCAGAAGAAGTAAAATTGTAGAAACTTAAAGTGCAAGAAAGTAAAAGAGCTGAAATTTAAATTGCAAGAAATATAAATGACTGAAAGTTAAAGTGAAAGAAATGTAAATTGCTGAATCTAAATTGCTGGGAAATGTAAATTGCATGAAGAATTAAAGAGATTTGGGTGCTGGGATTTAGAATTTAACAAGGAAAATGCAGATTAAAGTAAATCAGAGAGCTATGAGATGAATAGTTTCAGCTCAGTAGCAAAACAAAAAATGGAAAATTTCTTGAAGAAACAAACATCAAGAAAACTTAGCTTAATTATGAAATTCTAGAAGAGAAATTGAAGATCGAAGAAGAGCAATGAGATTAGAAAGTAGATCTAGATCTCAATCACTCCCTTGATCAAACAGAAAAGAAATTCCAGAAGAAATGAAAATGAAAACAGCAAAGAAGATCTTGATCCAATTCTCCAATTCTCAGAACTAGATGAAAGGGAAGCATAGATGATTCTCAAATCAAGAAATTCAATGGAGTTTTTTAATTTGAATTCAAATACCCAATACAGAAAGTAGAAGTTTCAGAAGAAATAAAATGAAAATAAAAAGCAAACTAGATCTAATTCCCAATTTCCAAATTCAAAACAAATGAAAATTAAAAGTCAGAAACTAAAAATGAGCAAAAGGTCCTTCACAAATCAAATTAATTCCTATTTATACAATTTCTATTTTGGTTTTAATCCTTGGAGTGGGCTTTTCCAATTTGGATTTGAAGGAAGGTGGATCCGGGTGGCTTTGGTTCAAGTGGCATGGGTTGGAGGCATGCTCCAGTGAAGCGCTCCGTTTGGTTTTGTGAACGTCACGTTCATTGTGCCAAGCATGTGCTTTCCTCGTGCCAATTTTGGCTCCTTGGTTCATGCTTCTTCGAAAACGTTCACTAAAGTGAACGTGGAGTTCACTAGTTCGAACGCTACCCTTGCTTCCTTGCTTCCTAGCGTTCACTTTGTGAACGCTCAGTTCACTATCTCAACGCTGGTTCTTCACTCTTTGGTGCGCGCCCTTGCTCCTTGGCTAAGTGTCACGCAAAAGTTCAGAAAACTGAACTTGGCGTTCACTTGTTTGAACGCCACCCTTGGTGTCTTGGCGCTCCCTTTAGTGAGCGCTATGCTTCTTTTGTTGTGCGCTACTTTGGTTCCCTCTTCGAACCTTGGTGTGGGCGCTGCTCTTCCTTAATTTTCTTGGGTGAAGGCATGAGAAAGGTAGCAAGAGTGAACGCTTAGTTCACTCCAATGAATGCTACCCTGTTGAGCGCTCCCTTGTGGTCCTTGGTTGAGCGCTACGTTGAGATTTTTGAGCGCTGGCCTTGCCTTCCCTTGAGCGTGCTTTGCTTTCTTGGTTTAAGGCTCGAAAAAGGTGGAGAAAGGCAACATAGTGTTCACATATTTAAACGCTATGCCTTGGCATGTCTTGGTGTGCCTTCCTCTTGGTGCGCTACGTTTGCAACTTTGAGCGCTGACACTTGGCTCTCTTTCGAACGCAACGCTTTCTTGTCATGGGCCATGCTTTTAAAAGCGTGGCCTAAGGTCCAAAGCGTGCTCAAACTTCAAAGTGTGCCAAAAATTCTTCTTTCCTCTTTTTCATCATTTCTTCACCTATAAACAACCAAACAACTAATCAAAGTTCCACCAAAATCACTAGATATTTGCACCATTTATAAAATCAATTAATTCTAGCATAAAACCTATGATTTTGTATAAAATAAATGATGTTTGGTTGATTCAAGATGATCATGAAAATCCACTCCAATTACTTACTTATTGTGCAAGAAAGTGCATAAAACCTAATGAAATTAATGAAAAATGCTTGTAAAACTAGTATAAGATGATTTGTCATCACAACACCAAACTTAAAACTTGCTTGTCCCCAAGCAAGCACTAAACATGAGAAGGAATGAAATGAAACAGAGAAGCATACATGTCCTTATTTAGCAGATAAGAGAATTTGAACCATGGGGTTTTATGCAGACAAAAATGCCGCTCAATTATTCTTTGCTATTAGATATGCAATGTCCTTTGAAGGTTTACTAGAGTTGCTGCTATAATTCCTTACTCTTCTATTGATCCCTGATAGCTTTTTCTTTCTTTCTTTTGCTTAGAAAGCTTATTTCTTAAGGATAGCTTAGTGTCAAGTGTTGCAACAGCCTTTTGGCTTCATTTTGCTCAACACTTCCTCACTACAGACACTTGGCACACAAATATTCTTCGGAACATTGATGCCCAGCATCTCTTTAGATTACTAAATGCTTTGTAGCTAGGTTGCTCTTGATAATGGACTTTTAGTTGGTAATCCCGGATCAGTTAATCCAAGTTACCAAGTTTTAAAAGACTTCTCAGAACCTAATTGTCCAAGCATATCCTAGTACAAGAAGCACCACAGGCATATGTCCTAAGGTCCAAGCTATTGGTGTCTAGCCTTATTGTTTGTTTCTTTGCCAATTCTTGGCTTTTCTTTTCTTTTCTTTCTTTCTTTTCTTCATTTTGCAGGGATGTTCATTAAATAAAAGGTTTCATAACAATAACTAAGTTCACACTACAAAGAACACTCTATTATGCAGCTTTTATTATTGAGCTTTGTCATCAAATCATGCAATTACCACAACAAGTCTTTGTTCTAATTCCTACAACATCGAACAATCACTTTCTATTTCAACCATTTTCTCTTATTGATGCAAAAGGGAAACAAGACATGATTGTAAGCAGATGAAAATGACAACAAGCATTATGTAGATCCTAATAAAAAATCTACTACAACATGAAAGTACAGAACATATAATATTTGGAGGCATATCATGTTTCAGATATGCATCATCCTTATTTAATTAAAAACATGAAAGGAACTCCACCACCTCTAGTTTTTATGCTCTTGTCCCTTGCTGGATTCTCCTTTCTTCTTCCTCTTCTTGTGTGCTTCTTGGGGTTCTTCAACAGGGCACTTACGATCCCAAATGTGGTCTACTTGACCCGAGAGTCCAGCCTCCTCTAATCCTCATTGCATGTGTGCTATATTTTTGTTGACTTTTGCTTTCTGATGGTCTACCAACTCTTGACACTGCTCAAATGGCTTGATCTGTTGGTTCAATGTTGGCATGCTATGGACTACATAGTCCAACTTTGCTTGAGTCTCTATATTATACTCTATTCTGTCCAAGTTTCTATGCTCCCCAACAGTATGATATATATTCTTCCATTGATAGAGATTTTGAGCGTACTCCCATACTTGGCTTGGCGTAAGGACAATCTATTAAATGATTCTTGAAAGTTTGTGGATTGTTCCCTTTGCCCCTCCAAGATTTTTGCTTGAAACTCTCTTTGTTGCTCCAACATTTTAAGTTGGAAGCTTTCTTGCTTCTCCATCATTTGCTGCTACCAATGCTCTTGTTGCTCTTGGGCTTTCAAGTATTGCTCTTGTTGCCTCAAGTAGTGCTCCTGTTGTTGCTCCTATGCTCTCAGATAGTGTTGAGACATTTCTTCAATGGCTCTTTGCATTTGGCTCAAGTCTATTGCACCAGAAACTTGCTCTCCCTCCACTTGTGGTCTCCTTCTCCTTCCTTGATCTGTTCTCTCTTCTTGGGTGTCAGCAACACCATCCATTCATTGCTTGGTAATCCATATGCTTCCTTTTACTTTCTCTGTATCTTCATCCTCGAATAGCACCCCTGCTCTTTTGCACAGCCTCAAAATAGTGCTTGGGTGACCCAGCCTACTTGATTTGCTAGTATCCTCAGCCATTTCTTGAATGCTATCTGCTATGATCTGTGGGATATTGATTTCTCCTCCCCTCAGGATGCAATAAGTCAGAATTGCTCTCTTGATTGTGACTTCAGATGTATTTGCAGTAGGGAGGATGAATCTTTTCACTATCTCATACCAACCCATGGCTTCAGGTATGAGATCCATTCTCTTCAAGTGGCTTGGGGTTCCCTCTGAGTCCCTTTTCCAGTCCTTACCTTCAAAGCATAACCATTTAATATCTCATCAGGGTCATTCTCACCCTCAAGTCTTTCATCAAAGCTGGATTCGCCATAGGTTATCACTCTTATCTGTAGGACTCTCATGATGGAAGATGGGCTGAAATCTACCTCAACCCCCCTGACATAGCTCTTATAGGGAGGGTTGTCTTTGCTTGTCCTCACAGCATTTCCATAGAACTCCCTTATTATGATTGCACTGATGTCAATGAGAGGTTCACACAAAAGTTCCCATCTCCTCTCTTTAGTTATCCTTTCCATTATAGGATACTCTCCCTCTTTCTATTTGAACCCCATCTCTGGAATGACTTTCTTCGATTCCATCAACCTGTGATATCTTGATTCATGAAATTGAGATTTAAACCTCTTAGTATCATGGGTTGGTCGTTCGGCTATGGCTGGTTCCTTTCCTTTTCTTCTCTTAGAACTTGATGAAGCTATGAATTATGAAGGAAAGAAGGGAGAAGAGAGGATGAGCTTAGGCACGGTTTGTTATGAAAGGAATGGGAAATAAGGTGCTGTGTGATATCTTTGGGTGAGGAAAGGCTGATGAGACATGTTTGGGAGGAAGGTGTGAATAAAACAAAGGCAAAATAAATGAAGAAGTCTTGTATGAAGAAAAGGAATATGTGAGCTTCGGAAGTTTTGTTGCCAATTTATAGCCGAGGCATGAATCATTGAAACAAGGCAACAAATGGGAGGGATTCAGTTAAGCAAAAATAAAGGGTGAAGATTGAGCAAAGCATTGTAGAAAGGTCATGGCATGGATCGCTTGCATGCAAAGATGAAGGAGGACAAGGATTGCTCCCCCATTGGGTGCATGTGGTTTGGCCTCCAAGGTATTCAAGCATGCAGATTTTGTCTCCAAGAAAGCACCATTCCCTAGGCACATGTGATTCTCTTTTCATCTTGTGACAACCGTGCATGCTCCCTTTTGTCTTCTTCTCAATCTCCCTTGTACCTATACAATTAAATCAAAGCAATGGTAAGCTTAAAGTTTGAAGTACGGTGATGTAGTGGCAAGCAATAAAGAAAAACAAAATTCTACATGTTCCTTATTTATAAATAACCAATTATGCTCCTTAGATATTGAACCAAAAATTTGGTGAGCACCAAACTTATTCCCTGCTAAGTGATCCCTATGAAACTCAATGAGTATCTATCATAATTGGTGTATTTATTATAAGGAACATTTTATTTTCTACTTTACTACCTTAAATTCATAAAATGATGCAAAGTATGGTCTCTCTGTTCATGAATTTGAGTCTTTGAGTAAAAGTGATTTTCTTAAAATTCATAGCATATATAGACACCAAACTTAATGTTTGGCTGTATACTTAAACAGAATGAACAAGTATACATCCAGAATGGTTCTATGATCAATCATGCTTGAAGAGCTGTTTTAGAAGTGCCTTTAGACACACCAAACTTAGGAGTCAAACATATGCTTCAAAAAAATATGTGCAGTTATCAAATCTACTCATGGGAGCTCAGATTTATGCTAGAAGAACCATTAGTTATTGAAATTAAAGCAAAAACAAGAATCTTAAATCATGGGCTGCCTCCCAAGGAGTGCTCTTTTATTGTCACTAGCTTGACATTGGTCCTTGGTTAGCGTGGTTAATGATTGTGGTGTCTCAGTTTGTCCCCTCTCACTGTGAGCCTTCTTATTGTTCGTTGATGATCAATCTCCACATGCTCCAGTGAGAGTATCTTGTTGATGGTGTAGCAATCATCAGTTTGTGGATCTGTCTCCAACTGCTGGTATATTAATCTTACTCTGTCCCCTTTTGAGAGTCCTTCAGTTGGTATCTTTCTGTTCTTCCACCCTTTTGGAACCCTTTTCTTACTCTTCTTTCCTTTCTTCACTTATCTTTCTTTTTCTACAGCAGGTTTTATGTTAGGGGCCTCCTTCTTCACCTCTTTAATCTCTTCCTGCCTTTTCATCTCAACCTTCACATGTTCTTTACCCTCTCTTTCTTCTTCACTCTTCATCTCTTGCTCTACAAGTGAGCTAATGATCTCTTCATTGGGTTCTTCTTTCCATTGGAAATCTTCTTCTTCAACCCTCATGCAGCTCTTCTCCTCAGCAGTATGTTGGGCTTCTTCGGAGACATTCAAAGTGATATTCTCATTATTTACCCTCAAAGTTAATTCCCCTTATTCCACATCAATAATGGCCTTTGTTGTGGCCAGGAAAGGTCTTCCTAATATCAGAGAATCATTCCCTTCTTCTCCTAAGTCCAAAATTACAAAGTCTACTGGAAATATAAATTTCCCTACTTGGACCAAGAGATTTTCAATTACCCCCTTGGGAATCACCAAGGATCTATCCACTAGCTCTAATGACATCTGTGTAGGTTTCACTTCTTCTATACATAGCCTTCTCATCATAGACATAGGCATTAGGTTGATACTGGATCCCAAATCACACAGTGCCTTATCAATGACTATGCTACCAAGGGCAAAGGGCAAGTAGAAGCTCACAGGGTCTTTGAGTTTTGGTGGGAGGCCTTCTTAGATGACAGCACTGCATTCTTGGGTTAAAATTACTGTCTCTTTCTCATTTCAGCTTCTTTTCTTGTTGATGAGCTATTTGAGGAACTTTGCATACAGAGGCATTTGTTCTAGAGCTTCAGCAAGTGGAATATTAATCTCCAGCTTCTTAAACACTTCTAGGAACTTAGGAAACTGTTGGTCTTTGATCTCCTTCTGCAACCTTTGAGGGTATGCCAAAGGAGGGGTATAAGTCTTCACTAACTTCCTCTGTTCTTGTGATGGCTCCTCCATAATCAGCTTCCCCTTCTTTGAAGCTTGAGGTTCCTCTTTTTCCTTGAGCCTTTCTTGGTTCTTTTCTTCAGTTGTCACTTGCTCTTTACTGCTGGTCTTTTCATCCATTACTGGCTTCTTGGTGGCTTCTTTGTCATTCACCAAAGTTCTTCCACTCCTTAATTGGATAGACTTGCATTTTTCCTTGGGGTTGGAAATGGTGTCACTTGGTAGTGCATTGGTTGGTCTCTCAGCCACTGTTTGCTTGGATAATTGGCCAATTTGCCTCTCTAGATTCTTTAATGAGGCTTCATGGTTTTTGTGGCTAGCTCCTGATGTTTCATCATCTTCTCCATCATTATCTCCAAGTTGGAGATCCTTTGAGCTTCTGGGGGTGGTTGTGGTTGATTGTAGGATGTGGATGGTGGATGATAGTTATTTTGGTTAGTGGATGAATTGTTGGGTGGATAGTGGTTGGGTTGAGGTTGGTTGTTTTGTGGTTTTCCGTATAGGTTTGGGTTAGTGTTTTGATGGTTTTAGTGGTTTGTGTTTCTAGAATTGTTTTGGTTTGAATTTCTTTTCCAAGGCTGATGGTTTTGGTTGTCTCCCCATTTCAGATTTGGGTGGTTCCTCCAAGAAGGGTTGTAAGTGTCTCCATGGAACTCATTCTGACCGGACCCTTGATTGTGCACATACTGAACTTGTTCTTGCTATTGTTCTTCATAGTTTTCCCCATTTTGCCCCCATGATGGTTGATTGGGAATATTCACTACTGCAACTTGAAGGCCATCATCTTCATCTGCTGTTGAATTTGTTGATGCATCACCTTGTTTTGAGCTAAGATGGTATCCACGCCTTCCAGATCCAATACACCCTTCCTTTGAGCTGGTTGGCGTTGCCTTTGATGACCATAGAAGTATTGGTTGTTTGTTACAGTGTCAATGAGGTTTTGAGCCTCCTCAACTGTCTTCATGAGTTGTAGTAAACCTCCTGCTGAGTAGTCAAGTGCCTCTTGAGCTCTCAATGTCAGTCCTTCATAGAAGTTTTGAAGTTTATCCCATTCATTGAACATCTCTGGTGGACACTTCCTGAGTAAAGCTTTGTATCTCTCCCATGCCTCGTACAATGACTCTCCATCCATCTGAGTGAATATTTGGACCTCTATTTTGAGTCTGATGATCCTTTGGGGAGGATAGAACTTGGCTAAGAACTTGTTCACTAGATCTTCCCCAATTGTTGATGCTTTCTCTTGGAAATGTCTCCAACCATTGAGTAGCTTTGTCTCTCAGGGAAAATGGAAACAGCAACAACTTGTAAATGTCAAGATGCACACCATTGGTTTTCACTGTGTCACATATTCTTAGGAAGGTGGACAGGTGTTGGTTTGGATCTTCCAAGGGACATCCTCCACAAGAATAGTTGTTTTGCACCAATGTGATGAGTTGAGGCTTCAATTCAAAGTTGTTTGCATTGACATTTGGGGTAAGTATGCTACTTCCACAATGCCTTGCATTAGGGAAAGTGTAGGAGGATAGAACCCCTCTTTGAGGTTGGCCATTGTTGTTGGCCACTCCCTCTTGTGCATTAGGAGCATTTCCTTCTATCTCCTGGTTCTTTTCTTCTAATTCCTCTCCACCAATGACACCCTTTCCTTTGGATTCTCTTCTCAGTCTTCGAAGAGTTCTTTCATCAATGTCACCAGAGGTGAAAATCTTTCTCCTTGCTTCTGTCATACACCCAAAACCAGAAGCCAAGAAACACAATCCACTCTATTGCTAGAGTTATGTTAAAGTTAGTTTAAACAAAAATTCAAACAGTTAGTGTGCTTAACAAAAAAATGAAAAAAAACTAAAAGAAAAAGTGTTTAATCTAGATTATCACCTTACTTAATCATTGTCAATTTATATCAATCCCCGACAACGGTGCGAAAAACGTGATGAGGGAAAAACGATTCCATACAAACTCACCGGCAAGTGTACCGGGTCGCATCAAGTAGTAATTACTCACAAGAGTGAGGTCATCCCACAGGGATTGATGGATCAAGCAATTTTAGTTAGGTGATGAATTTAGTTAAGCAAATATTTGATGATTTGAGTGATTTTGATCAACAGAAGTGAAATTACAAGTAAACTATAGTGCAGAATGTAAATTGGCTGAAAACTAAAGTGCACAAGAAGTAAAATTGCAGAAACTTAAAGTGCAAGAAAATAAAAGAGCTAAAACTTAAATTGCAAGAAATGTAAATGACTGAAACTTAAAGTGCAAGAAATGTAAATTGCTGAATCTAAATTACTGGGAAATATAAATTGCTTGAAGAATTAAAGGGATTTGGGTGTTGGGATTCAGAATTTAACAAGGAAAATGTAGATTGAAGTAAATTAGAGAGCTATGAGATGAATAGTTTCAGCTCAGTAGAAAAACAGATATGGAAAATTGCTTGAAGAAACAAACAGCAAGAAAACTTAGCTTAATTATGAAATTCTAGAAGAGAAATTAAAGATCAAAGAAGTGCGATGAGATTAGAAAGCAGATCTAGATCTCAATCAGTCCCTTGATCAAACAGAAAAGAAATTGCAGAAGAAATGAAAATGAAAACAGCAAAGAAGATCTTGATCCAATTCTCAGACCTAGATGAAAGGGAAGCATAGATGAATCTCAGATCAAGAAATTCAATGGAGTTCTTCAATTTGAATTCGAAAACCCAATATAGAAAGTAGAAGTTTCAGAAGAAAGAAAATGAAAACAGAAAGCAAACTAGATCTAATTCCCAATTCCCAAATTCAAAATAAATGAAAATTAAAAGTCAAAAACTAAAAATGAGCAAAAGGTCCTTCACAAATCAAATTAATTTCTATTTTTACACTTGCTATTTTGGTCTTCAATCCTTGGAGTGGGCTTTTCCAATTTGGATTTGAAGGAAGGTGGATCCGGGTGGCTTTGGTTCAAGTGGCATGGGTTGGAGGCATGCTCCAGTGAAGCGCTCCGTTTGGTTTTGTGAACGTCACATTCATTGTGCCAAGCATATGCTTTCCTCGTGCCAATTTTGGCTCCTTGGTGCATGCTTCTTCGAAAATGTTCACTAAAGTGAACGTGGAGTTCACTAGTTCGAATGCTACCCTTGCTTCCTTGCTTCCTAGAGTTCACTTTGTGAACGCTCAGTTCACTATCCCAATGCTGGCTCTTCACTCTTTGGTGTGCACCCTTGCTCCTTGGCTAAGTGTCATGCAAAAGTTCACAAAAGTGAACTTGGCGTTCACTTGTTTGAACACCACCCATGGTGTCTTGGCGCTCCCTTTAGTGAGCGCTATGCTTCTTTTGTTGCGCACTACCTTGGTTCCCTCTTCGAACCTTGGTGTGGGCGCTGCTCTTCCTTAATTTTCTTGGGTGGAGGCACGAGAAAGGTAGCAAGAGTGAACGCTAAGTTTACTCCAATGAACGCTACCCTTGTTGAGCACTCCCTTGTGGTCCTTGGTTGCGCGCTACGTTGAGATTTTTTAGCGATGGCCTTGCCTTCCCTTGAGCGCGCTTTGCTTTCTTGGTTTAAGGCTCGAAAAAGGTGGAGAAAGGCAACGTAGCGTTCACTTCTTTGAACGCTATGCCTTGGCATGTCTTGGTGTGCCTTCCTCTAGGTGCGCTACGTTTGCAACTTTGAGCGCTGACCCTTGGCTCTCTTTTGAACGCAACGCTTTATTGTCATGGTCCACGCTTTTAAAAGCGTGGCCTAAGGTCCAAAGCGTGCTCAAACTTCAAAGTGTGCCAAAAATTCTTCTTTCCTCTTTTTCATCATTTCTTCACCTACAAGCAACCAAACAACTAATGAAAGTTCCACCAAAATCACTATATCTTTGCACCATTTATAAAATCAATTAAGTCTAGCATAAAACCTATGATTTTGTGTAAAATAAATTATGTTTGGTTGATTCAAGATGATCATGAGAATCCACTCCAATTACTTACTTATTGTGCAAGAAAGTGCATAAAACCTAATGAAATTAATGAAAATGCTTGTAAATCTAGCATAAAATGACTTGTCATTACATCTCTTAGAAAATATTCATCAAATTCATGAAGAAGGATATCCTTTGTAGGAATGGGATATCAGAAAAGATCATTACCAATAATGCTCCAAGTCTCAATGGCAATGAAGTTTATAGATTCTTCGAATCATTCAAGATCCAACATCTTAATTCAGCTCCTTATAGGCCACATATGAATGGCGTCGAGGAAACAAATAAGAATATCAAAAACATAGTTGCCAAAATGGTGGTAAATTACAAAGATTGGCATAAAATGCTTCCATATGCTTTACATGCATATTGTACCAACGTCCGTTCAAGCACAGGAACAACACCTTTTTTATTGGTGTATGAAATGGAAGTTGTATCCCCAATTGAAGTGGAAATCCCATCCTTAAGGATTTTGATAGAAGCTAAATTAGAAGAATCAGATGATAGGAATAAAACACAATTCCCTACTTACAAGAATTAGAGGAGCAACAATATCCACTCACAACAAGTATTAACACCAGCACAATGATACCCAATATATAGCAGCGGAAAAATAACATAAACCAGAAATTATAAACAAGCTAACACACCAAGATTTTTAACGTGGAAAACCTCCTCAATGAGAGAAGTAAAAACCACGAGTCACCAAAACCAGGAAATAGCTTCACTACGATGAAAAATAGGGTACAAGAGAATCACAAATTACTGCACAAAATGTGCATACAACAAGCCAAACAACCCAAACTTCAAAGCTTTCAAAACAAGAACAAGAAGATGAAAATACCACAAAATCAGAGCTACTGTTTGTGGCCAATATCTCTAGCTACAGATGTCTATTTGAAGATCCGAACGGTGAAATCAAAGAACCAGATGTGTAGAATACACCGTTCAAATTTGAGCTCGATCCAACGGTTAACGAATTTGCAGCAACCAATTTACAGAGATAGCTTTGTGTATGTGCGAAAATAACTTTCTCTCTTCTTTTCTCTCTAGTGTTTGGTATTCTTCTCTCAAAAATGACCTCTCTCACTCAACCCTAACTCACCTCAACCACTTTAACTATTCATGGGATTGGATACTAACATTTGGGCTTTTTCTCCACATAGAAAGGGAGCCCAAAAAACCCAACAAATCTCTCCCTCACGACTATGTGGAGGTAACCGCCAATCCGGCGATTAAGCAACAAACTTCAAACTTCCATCTTGGTAATGCCTTGGTCATCATATCAGAACCATTCTCATCAGTGTGAACCTTTTCAAGTTCCAACAACTCAGCATCCAAAACATCATGTATCCAATGATACCTCACATCAATATGTTTGGATCGAGAATGAAAAGTGATGTTTTTACCAAAATGTATAGCACTTTGACTATCACAAAACAACACATACCTCTCTTGAGTAGACCCGAGTTCCTTCAATAATTTCTTATCCAAAGCATCTCCTTGCATGCTTCGGTAATGGCAATAAACTCGACCTCGGTAGTAGACAAAGCAACACATTTTTGTAATCTTGATTGCCAAGACACAGCTCCACCCGCAAAGTTGATCAAGAAGCCTGAAATAGACCTTCTAGAGTCAATATCTCCTGCCATGTTTGAGTCAGTGTAACCAACTAGAATAGGCTTATCACTTCCATAACACAACTTCATGTTAGAAGTACCACGAAGATATCTCATTATCCATTTTACAGCATTCCAATGCTCTCTTCCTGGGTTTGAAACAAAACGGCTAACACAACCAACAGCATGAGCTATATCCGGTCTTGTACACACCATAGCATACATTAAACTACCCACGATTGATGCATATGAAACTTTTTCCATGTCTTTCTTCTCTTCATCACTTGATGGACTTTGTTTGCAGCTCAATTTGAAGTGTGTAGCAAGAGGAGTACTGACGGCCTTTGCTTTCTCCATTTGAAACCTGTGCAACATTGTCTCTATGTATTTCTCCTGTGACAACCAAAGTTTCTTCTCCTTTCTATCACGCTTGATTATTATGCCAAGAATCTCCTTTGCTGGCCCAAGATCCTTAATTGCAAATGACATTGCAAGTTGCTTCTTCAACATATCAATCCTAGAAGCATTCTGACCAACAATAAGCATGTCATCAACATATATCAAAAGGATAATAAAATCGTTACTAGCAAACTGTTTAACAAATACACAATGATCAGAAGTAGTCTTCTTGTAGCCTTGTTCTGCCATAACAGACTCGAACTTCTTGTACCATTGTCTTGGAGCTTGCTTCAAGCCATACAAGCTCTTCTTCAATTTGCAAACATGATCCTCTTTGCCTTTTACCATGAAACTTTTAGGTTGTTCCATGTAAATTTCATCCTTAAGATCACCATGAAAGAAAGCAGTTTTCACATCCATCTGCTCTATCTTTAAATCAAGACTTGGAGCCAAACTCAAAATAGTCCTAATAGAAGATCTTCTCACAACCGGTGAAAAAATTTCATTATAGTTAACTTCCTTTTTCTATCTGTATCCCTTGACCACCAATCTAGCCTTGTACCTTGGACACTAAGAATTTTCTTTATGCTTCAACCTATAAACCCACCTGTTCTGCAAAGCTTTCTTTCCTTTTGGCAACTTCACAAGCTCAAATGTTTGATTATCATACAAAGATTTCATTTCATCTTGCATTGCATCAAACCATTTCTTATTGTCGTCACCTTCCATAGCTTCCGCATAACATTCAGGTTCTCCCCCATCAGTCAAGGTCATATATCCATCAATAAATGTTACATACTCACTAGAAGGATACCTCGTTGAAGGTCGTCACTCTCTAGTAGACCTCCTAGGATGGAAACCTGGTGGATCATCAGGTAGCTCAGGTTGATTATCAACAACATCATTAATTGGAGCATCAATTGGATCTCCCATCTCCTGGTCATCAGGAACCAAAGGCTCATTTTGCTGCATATGCTCCTGATCTTGATTCTCTGTTTGTTCTTACGAAGGAGGCGGCTAAACTGGATCTACATCAGTCAAGTCACTGCTCTCTTGTGATTGACTCTTCTCTGCCTTATCAATATCTTCAATGGTCTGGTCTTCAATAAACTCTACATCATGGCTTCTTACAAGCTTCTTTTCAACTGGATCATAAAGCCTGTAACCAAACTCATCTTGACCATAGCCAATAAAAATGTACGGCCTTGTCTTCACATCCAACTTGGACCTCTCATCCTTTGGAACATGAACAAATGCTTTGCATCCAAAGACTCTTAAGTGACCATACGAGACATCTTTTTCCGACCAAATATGATCCGAAACATCATTGTCCAAAGCAATTGTAGGACTCAAATTAATCACATGAGCCGCTGTAAGTAGCGCTTCACCCCAAAAGACTTTAGGTAGCTTAGCTTCAGTAAGCATACACCTAACTCTTTCAATCAACGTTCTATTCATCTTTTCTGCTAAACCATTCAACTGAGGTATTTTACGGGGTGTCTTTTAATGCTTAATGCCTTGCTACTTGCAATACACATCAAATGGTCCACAATACTCACCACCATTATCAGTGCGAATACATTTAAGCTTTTTACCTGTTTGCCTCTCAACCAAAGCTTGGTTCTTTGTTTTCAAAGTATAAGTCCAAAGCTTTCTTGAATGACCATCAATAAAAGTAATAAAGTAAATAGCTCCACTAAAGACCGTACCTTCAAAGGACCACAAATATCGGAGTGCACCAATTCCAAGAAGTATGATTTTCTTGAAGGTTGATGCTTCTTGAAGGATAATCTTCTTTGTTTGCCAGCCATGCAACAAGAATATTTTTCCAACTCTGCATTCTTCAAACCTGAAAGAGCATCCTTTTGAGCCAGATAATTAAGTCCTTTTTCACTAATATGACCAAGTCGTCTATGCCACAAGCTACAAACTTCTTTACGTTCAATCGCATTCACACTACCTTTTGCAATCATGGCATGCATCACATACAAACTTGAAGTACCTTTTTCTCGAGCCACCACTAAGTTGCCTTTAGTAAGCTTCCATTGTCCAAAGCTGAAAGTGTTTACAAAGCCTTCATTATCAAGCCTTTTAAATGAAACCAAATTCAAGCGAACATCTGGAGCGTGTCTAACATCTTTGAGTAGCAGCTTCATTCCCATATTAGTCTTAAGACAAACATCTCCTACACCAATAACTTTGGCCAAGCCATCATTACCCATCTTAAGTACTCCAAAATTACCTGGAGTATAATAAGTGAAGAACTCCTTCTTCGGTGTAACATTTTTTGAGGCACCACTATTAATTACCCAGCTGAACTCATCATCAGAAACAAGATTAACCTTGTACTCATAATCAGCAATATCAACAGTAAGAAGATCATCTAAAATAGAAGATACACGATCATTACCACTATCATCCTTCTTTTCTTGCTTACCTTTGTTTTCCTTTTTCCAAAGATAGCAATATTTTTTAACATGACCCATTTTGTGATAGTAGTGACACTCAACATTCTTGTATCTTCCCTTGGATTTGCTCTTGCTTTTACCTCTACCCTTTTGAACTCTATTCTGATTTCTCCCCCTGGTTTCAGTAACTAACATTTCAGAGTGTGACGAAGAATTCTGCGTCCTCCTTCTCATCTCTTCATTTAAAATTCCACCTTTAACAAGTTGCATGCTCACTTTACCATTCAAAACAGAATTAGTAAGAGAGATACGAAAAGTCTCCCAAGAATCTGGTAGAGTATTTAGCAACCACAATCCTTGAACCTCATCTTCAAACTTGATTCCCATGATTGACAACTGATCCAGAACCCCTTGAAATTCATTCAAGTGATCTAATACTTGTGATCCCTCATTGTATCTCAAATTCATCAACATATTCAACAAGTACAATTTATTATTGCCAGACTTGGAAGCATACAAGGATTCAATTTGATTCCACAAAGCTCTAGCATGAGTCTCATTAGCAATGTGATTATAAACATTATCATCCACCCATTGCCTAATAAAACCACAAACTTGTTGGTGTTCAAACTCCCATTCTTCATCTGTTTTAAATTCTAGTTTTTGTGTAGAAAATACGGGTAAATATAGATTTTTGACAAACAAAAAATCTTTCATTTTGTCCTTCCATAGATGGTAATTAGTGCCATTCAAACTTATCATTCTAGTAGAATTATTTGCCTCCATCTTTCAAGCAAGTTATAACCAAATACCCAAAAATGTGCTCTAATGCCAATTTGATAGGAATAAAACATAATTCCCTACTTGCAAGAATTAGAGGAGCAACAATATTCACTCACAACAAGTATTAACACCAGCACAATGATACCCAATAGCAGCGAAAAAATCACATAAACCAGAAATTAGAAACAAGCTAACACACCAAGATTTTTAACGTGGAAAACCTCCTCAATGAGAGAAGTAAAAACTATGAGTCACTAAGACCAGGAAATAGCTTCACTATGATGAAAAAATATGGTACAAGAGAATCACAAATTACTGCACAAAACGTGCATACAACAAGCTAAACAACCCAAACTTCAAAACTTTCAAAACAAGAACAAGAAGATGAAAATACCACAAAAATAGAGTTACTGTGCGTGGCCAATATCTCCAGCTACAGATGTCGAATTGAAGATCCGAACAGTGAAATCAAAGAACCAGATGTGTAGAACACACTGTCCAAATTGTAGCTCGATCCAACGGTTAACGAATCTGCTGCGACCAATTTACAGAGACAGATTTGTGTATGTGCGAAAATAACTTTCTCTCTTCTTTTCTCTCTAGTGTTTAGTGTTCTTCTCTCAAAAATGACCTCTCTCACTCAACCCTAACTCACCTCAACCACTTCAACTATTCATGGGATTGGATACTAACATTTGATCTTTTTCTCCACATAGAAAGGGAGCCCAAAAAACCCAACATCAGAATGGGTGAAAACTCGATATGAACAATTAAACATGATAGAAAAAAAAAAGATTATCATCTATTTATCATAGTCAATTGTATCAAAAAAGAATGGCTAGAGCATTCAACAAAAAGATTTGCCCTAGAAAATTTGATGAAGGTGATTTAGTGTTAAAAAAGATACTCCCTAATTAAGAAGATACACGAGAAAAATGAGTCCCAAATTATGAAAGACTTTTTGTTGTCAAAAAGGTGTTACCAGGTGGTCTTATAATCATACAGGATATGGATGGACAAAAATTTTCTAAACTAGTTAATGCCGATACTATAAGAAATTTTATGCCTAAAAAAAGCTTGCTAGGTTGAAAACCTAAAAAGGTAACTTAGGTCAAAAATGTAATTAAATAAAAAAATAAAATGACTCATTAGATTAAAAATTCATACGAATAATCTAAGCGAAAATAGGACAAAGGAATTAGGCATGATTTCTAATCAACGCTGGTATTGTCTAGATACATGACATTAGGACAGGTCCTCATGTAAAGTGCAAGATAAGCAATAATCAAGTGTTATCAAATCAAAAATTCAAAAGGATCAATTGAGAAAGCACCGAAGAAATTTAATAGGGGCAAATTTTTTAACCATCTATCTTTTTTCACCATATCTTTCCACCGTAAAATACCCATTCGTTTTCATCCTTCCAAATGAGTGAACCAATTTGCCATTTTAATGACCAATTCCATTAACCATTTCTTATATACCTTTATACAGTTTTACTCTTTGATGTCTTAAATGATATAAATTTCAAATTACAATGATAGAATTTTAGCGAAACATATACATTGATATTTAATTTCATATTGACATAGTCCCGGTAGTACCGAGAACAATCACCCCTTCTATGAGTGAGTACGGATCGGTTTGGTTCGGATTCAAGATGAAATTATAATCGAACCGATCAAAATGTAATTAGTTCGGATTTGTATTTTTTTATGAATGTATCCGAATCAAACCACACCAATTAAAAACGAATTAGTTTGGTTAGGATAATTGGGTACCTGATGACTTTGAAATTCGTAAAAAAATAAAATTTTTATCTTAAAAATTCAACAAGTACAATAAACATGTAACATTAATATAAATAATCTAAACATGTTAAACATCAAATATATTAAAAACTAAACTCATTAAAATCCAAACATATTAATAATGAATAGTCTTACTAAAGCCACTAAAAACCATATGTATATTTTTATTTTTTTATTTAATTAATATATAATCGATTTCATGGGTTGGTTCGAATTTTGCATCCTTAGAATCGATATCTAAATTAATCACTAACAAAGGCTATTAATTTAATTCGAATTAGACCCGATTATCCGTTAATTTCAAAACCAATTTAATTGATTCGGTTTAAATTCGGTCAGGATATTGAATACCTGATGCCGTGCTCACCCCTAACTCCTTCAAAATGATGATGCCCGAGCAAGAAGGAAAAAGCAAACAATATCAAATACAAAAGATGAATTCAGCCAACAAAAAGATCAAGGTGTAAAACCCAAAGTTTGATTCTATGAGATTTTCTTTATGCATAGCCCGAAAAGAAAAATCAATTTTGGTTTCGTACATTTTTCCAAAAACAATTAATTAATAAAATAAAAAAATCAGTTTCTTTAGGAAGCTTAGATCATCATTTCGTCCAATCCTACAAGCCTATATCCAGTCCGCTTCCTTTATATCTATCGGGTCTTTGAAGCCCATATCCAGTTGGCTCATATCCAGTTCTTTCAACTCATCAAACCCATATCCAGTTGGTTTTATTTATTTTCTGTCATGTCATAAATGCCCATATCCAGTTCGCTGAGACCCATTCTTTTTCAATTGATCAAGGCCATATCCAGCTAGTTAAGGTCCATCTCTTGTCATCAAGCCCATATCCAGTCGGCTACATTCATTTTCTATTTGGTTATTAAAGGTCATATCCAGTTAGCTCAGACCCATTTCTTTCAAGTCATTAAATCCATATCCAGTTGGTTTCATTTATTTTCTTTCAGGTCACAGATGCCCATATCAAGTTGGCCCAGACCCATTGTTTTTCAATTCGTCAAGCCCATTTCCAGTTTGTTTCAATTATTTTCTGTCGAGTCGATGATGTCCATGTCCATTTAGTACTTACCCATTTCTTTCAAATCAAGCAGTTTATATCAAGTTAGGTTTTGGCCATTTCTTTTAAATAATTGTCTTGCAAGTTATTAAGTACATGTTTCAATTACCTTTGTTTTATTTGTTTGAATCTTTAATTCATATCCATATTCAAAGTTAAAAAATGAAAAGTATGCATTTGCTTCATTTCATTTGGCTCTTGCCAGTTTATCTCCATATATCATCATTTGCATAATTACATTCCATTTCTATCTTTCATCTTTTCGATCAAACAAAATAATATTCATTTTTCTTTACTCATTTCTTAATTTGAAAAGATATAAATAATTGTTTATTCTTTTATCAAATAAGTAATGAATAAAGAGGGATAGCTGTGAATACCGTATTTTGTCCGACACAATAATATCTTCAAAAACAAATCTTGTACCAATAAATAATCAAGTTGGTGTTTATTATGCTCGATAAAAAGAATGACAATAAAGGTTCATAAAAATTTTATTTCATTAATAATGTACATATTTATTTTCCAATAGGGTTTCTACTATACCCCATGATACATAATAAATATGGACAAGAATTATATATAACAAAATTGCTAAGTACAGTAGGTCACGTTTTTGCTTGTTATTATACTCGTCGGTCCTTGGAAAATTATTTCTTAGTGGTTGTAATCTATTATTCACCGGAATAATATTTTCCAATGGTGTATGATTTGTAAGCATTTATGTACGTTTGGAAAGTAAACTAGATGATGAAAGGTGGGGTATCACAAATATTTAGCATCTTGTTTTTTAAGCTTTCAGCTCCTATAAAAGGAGACATTCAGCATGAAAAGGGGGTACACACACATTATAACAAAAAATCATCAAGTTTTTTGTGCTATTATCAGGGATTAATTGAGATTGACAATATGCGTCCAGTTAAATTCTAATTTAGATTTTATTCGTTTTAATTTCTTTTATTTCAAGTTCATTTTCTTTTTATTTCTTTTATTTTATTTTTTTATCTTGTTTAAATTCTTCTCTTCTTTCTTTACTCTTTCTTTTATTCCGTAAGATATATTTGATCTTTTCTTTGTTTGTGTATCTAAGGAAATGATGGAGTTGAATGCTATGAAAAAAATCTTATCAAACAATAAATTTATGATTCAACAACATTTTGTACTGACAAAATAAGTGAAATAAACGCAGTGTAAGCTACTAGGATATTCCTCAAACCAAAAAATTACTCATCTTTTCCTGAATAGAGGAATTACCCAAATTCTGATTGGGGGAGTTACGAACAAGGATATTTCAACATTCTATACCAACAGCAAATAAATTTTAATGTTGAATATTGATTCCTTCAAGAAACATTACTTCTTGAACTCACCATGAAAAGATTATCTCAATTCACTGCCAAGTTTGTTCAACAAACCCAAGGTTTCATGCAAGAAACAAAGACAAGTTACAAAAAACATGGAAATTCCCTCAAAATATTAGAGAGGAAAGTGAAACATATTATCAAGCAACTGGTAGAAGAACAAAATTCTACAAAGAAATGCGAGACAATTCATATAAAGGACCCATATCTTAGCAAATCAGAAGAAGTTATAGAGAATGATTTGGCTAATCCATTGAATCAAGAAGTGCCCAATAAAAAGGCTCTAACTAATTTGCCACAATAATTAAAGGACAAAAAAGAAAAGAAGCCATACACTCATCCAACAGAGAGAACATCTTCAAACAACATTAGAAAAAAAAGTGGGACCACCAAAGTTAGAATTAAAACCTTTATCCAACACTCTCAAATTTGCGTTTCTTGGAGACATAGAGACTTACCCAGTAATTATAAATGCCTCATTGAAGCAAGAAGAAGAAAAAATTGCTACAAGTACTAAGGAGTCATAAAACTGCCATTGGGTGGACAATCAGCAATCTGAAGGGGATAAGTCCCACCATGTGCATTCACAAGATCCTACTTGAAGAAAATTCTATGCCAATGGTACAAGCACAAAAAAGACTCAATCCGAATATGAAGGAGGTAGTCCACAAAAAAGACTCATATACCCCATCTCCGATAGTACATGGGTAAGCCCGGTACAAGTGGTGCCAAAGAAGGGAGGAATCCTAGTGATTTCTAATGAAAAAGATGAATTAATTCCCACAAGAACGGTCACCGATTGGAGAATGTTCATTGATTACCGGAGGCTCAACCTAGCTACAAGAAAATATCACTTTCCCCTTCCATTCATTGATCAAATGTTAGAGAGGCTTACTGGCGATACATTTTATTTCTTTCTTAATGGGTATATAGAACAGCTTATCTAGACACTAATTGGCATGTCGCCTTATCAATTGGTCTATGGCAAGGCATGCCATTTACCTGTTAAGCTAGAGCATATAGCATTTTAGGCAATCAAATTCTTGAATTTTAATACCAAGCCCATGCGAGAAAAGAGACTTCTGCAACTTATTGAGCTTGAGGAATTAAGAATTCAAGCTTATGACAATGTCCAGTTGTACAAAGAAAACACAAAGAAGTGGCATGACAAAAAAATCCTCTCAAAGGATTTTGAACTAGGCCACAAGGTTTCGCTATTCAATTCAAGATTGAAGCTATTCCTGGCGAAGCTAAAATCAAGGTAGTCTGGGCCATATACAGTGAGTAAAATATCCTCATATAGACATGTCAAAGTAATAGAGGAAAACTATGGAAGGAGGTTCATGGTTAACGGACAAAGATTGAAGCCCCATGTTGGGAAAATAGATTGACAAAACTCATCCCAACCTCTGATGAGCGGATAATTTATACGCTTTTGGCATTGTTTTTAGGTAGTTTTTAGTAAGTTCAAGCTACTTTTAGGGATGTTTTCATTAGTTTTTATGTTAAATTCACATTTCTGGACTTTACTATGAGCTTGTGTGTTTTTCTGTGATTTCAGGTAATTTCTGGCTGAAATTGAGGGACTTGAGCAAAACTCTGAAAAAGGGTGACAAAAGGACTACTGATGCTGTTGGATTCTGACCTCCCTGCACTCGAAATGGATTTTCTGGAGCTACAGAACTCCAAATGGCGCGCTCTCAACGGCGTTGGAAATTAGACATCCAGAGCTTTCCAGCAAAATATAATAGTCCATACTTTATTCTGGAATTGATGACGTAAAGTGGCGCTCAACGCCAAGTACATGCTGCTGTCTGGAGTCAAACGCCAGAAACACGTCACGACCCGGAGTTAAACGCCAGAAACACGCTATAACTCGACGTTCAACTCCAATAAAAGCCTCAGCTCGTGGATAGATCAAGCTCAGCCCAAACATACACCAAGTGGGTCCCGGAAGTGGATTTATGCATCAATTACTTACCTCTGTAAACCCTAGTAGCTAGTTTAGTATAAATAGGACATTTTACTATTGTATTCAGTGTCTTTTGACCATGTTACATCTTTGGTCTCAGTTTTGTTTTATTCTTCATCTTAGGAGGCCATTGATCACATTTTGGGGGCTGGCCATTCGGCCATCCCTGAACCTTTCACTTATGTATTTTCAACGGTGGAGTTTCTACACACCATAGATTAAGGGTGTGGAGCTCTGTTGTAACTCAAGTTTCAATACAACTACTATTATTTTCTATTCAATTCTCTTTTATTCCTATTCTAAGATATTCGTTGCACGTCAACTTAATGAATGTGATGATCCGTGACACTCATCATCATTCTCACCTATGAACGCACGTGACTGACAACCACTTCCGTTCTACCTTAGGCCGGGCGCATATCTCTTAGATTCCCCGACAAAAGTTTCTTGGTATAAGCTAGATAGATGGCAGCATTCATGGGAATCCGAAAAGTCTAACCTTGTCTGTGGTATTCCGAGTAGGATTCCGGGAATCCGGAAAGTCTAACCTTGTCTGTGGTATTCCGAGTAGGATTCCGGAATTGAATGACTGTGACGAGCTTCAAACTCCTGAAGGCTGGGCGTTAGTGACAGACGCAAAAGAATCAATGGATTCTATTCCAACCTGATTGAGAACCGACAGATGATTAGCCGTGCTGTGACAGAGCATAGGACCATTTTCACTGAGAGGATGGGATGTAGCTATTGACAACGGTGATGCCCTACATACAGCTTGCCATGGAAAGGAGTAAGAAGGATTGGATGAATGTAATAAGAAAGTAGAGATTCAAGAGGGGCACAGCATCTCCATACGCCTATCTGAAATTCCCACTATTGATTTTCATAAGTATTTCTATCCTATTTTATTTTCTGTTTATTATTAATTTTCGAAATCCATAATTAATTACTATCCGCCTGACTGAGATTTACAAGATGACCATAGCTTGCTTCATACCAACAATCTCTGTGGGATCGACCCTTACTCATGTAAGGTATTACTTGGATGACCCAGTACACTTGCTGGTTAAGTTGAATGGAGTTGTGTCCACACGTAGCAAAGAGCCACAATAATGATTCCATACAATAACAAAGAGTATTACATTGATGTGATCACAATTTCGTCCACCAAATTTTTGGCGCCGTTGCCGGGGATTGTTCGAGTATGGACAACTGACGGTTCATCTTGTTGCTCAGATTAGGTAATTTTCTTTTCAAAAAGTTTTCAAAAAAATTTTTCTTTTCGTTTTTCTAAAAAATTTATTTTTGAAAAAAATTAATAAAAATACAAAAAATCATAAAATCATAAAAACAAAAAATATTTTGTGTTTCTTGTTTGAGTCTTGAGTCAATTTTTAAGTTTGGTGTCAATTGCATGCTTTAAAAATTTTTTCTTGCATTTTTAGAAAATTTCATGCATTCATAGTGTTCTTCATGATCTTCAAGATGTTCTTGGTAAGTCTTCTTGTTTGATCTTGATGTTTTCTTGTTTTGTGTTGTTTCTTGTTTTCCATATGCATTTTTCGTTTGTTAGAGCCCATGCATTAAAGATTTCTAAGTTTGGTGTCTTGCATGTTTTCTTTGCATCAAAAATTTTTCAAAATTATGTTCTTGATGTTCATCATGATCTTCAAGGTGTTCTTGGTGTTCATCTTGACATTCATAGTGTTCCTGCATGCATCATGTGTTTTGATCCAAAATTTTTATGTTTTGGGTCATAATTGTGTTTTTCTCTCTCATCATTAAAAATTAAAAAAAATCAAAAAAATATCTTTTCCTTATTTTTCTCATAATTTTTGAAAATTTGAGTTGACTTAGTAAAAAATTTTTAAAATTAGTTATTTCTTACAAGTCAAGTCAAATTTTCAAAATTTAAAAATCTTATCTTTTCAAAATCTTTTTCAAAAATCATATCTTTTCCAATTTTTCCTCTTTTTCAAAAATTTCAAAAATCTTTTTCAAAATATTTTCAAAATCTTTTTCTTATCTTTATATCAAATTTTCGAAAATTAGCTAACTATTAATGTGATTAATTCAAAAATTTGAAGTTTGTTACTTTCTTGTTAAGAAAGGTTCAATCTTTAAATTCTAGAATCATATCTTGTAGTTACTTGTTAGTTAAGTAATTAATTTTAATTTTAAAAAAAATTAAATCTTTTTCAAACATATCTTTTTATCATATCTTCTTATCTTATCTTTTTATCATATCTTTTCAAAATTTTATCTTTTTCAAAAATTTGATTTTAAAATATCTTATCTAACTTCTTATCTTCTTATCTTTTCAAATTTGATTTTAATATCTTTTTCAACTAACTCTTTGACTTTTTGTTTGTTTCTTATCTTTTTCAAAACCAACTAACTACTTTTCCCTCTTCAATTTTCGAAAATACCTCTCTCTTTTTCAAAAATTCTTTTTAATTGTTTTAAGTTTTAATTTTAATCATATCTTATCTTTAATTTTCAAAATTACTAACCCCTTTTTCAAAATTATTTTCGAAATTCTCCCTCTCTTTTCTTACTCTATTTAATTATTTATTTACCAACACTTCTCTTCACCTCTCTTCATCTGAAAATCCGAACCCATTCTTCTTCACTCTTCTCCCCTTTCTTCTTCTACTAACAGAAAGGAATCTCTATACTGTGACATAGAGGATTCCTCTTCTTTTCTTGTTTTCTTCTCTTTCATATGAGCAGGAACAAGGAAAAAGGCACTCTTGTTGAAATTGATCCTGAACCTGAAAGGACTCTGAAGAGGAAACTAAGAGAAGCTAAACAATCCAGAAACAACCTTTCAGAAATTTTCGAACAGGAGAAGGAGATGGCAGCCGAACCCAACAACAATAATGCAAGGAGAATGCTTGGTGACTTCACAAAACCAATGTCCAAATTTGATGGAAGAAGCATCTCCATTCCTGCCATTGGAGCCAACAATTTTGAGCTTAAGCCTCAACTAGTTGCTTTAATGCAACAGAACTGCAAGTTTTATGGACTTCCATCTGAAGATCCTTACCAGTTTTTAACTGAGTTCTTGTAGATTTGTGAGACTGTAAAGACGAATGGAGTAGATCCTGAAGTCTACAGGCTCATGCTTTTCCCTTTTGCTGTAAGAGACAGAGCTAGAATATGGTTGGATTCACAACCTAAGGATAGCCTGGACTCCTGGGATAAGCTGGTCACGGCCTTCTTGGATAAATTCTTTCCTCCTCAAAAGCTGAGCAAGCTTAGAGTGGATGTTCAGACTTTTAAACAAAAAGATGGTGAATCCCTCTATGAAGCTTGGGAAAGATACAAGCAGTTGACCAAAAGGTGTCCATCTGACATGTTTTCAGAATGGACCATATTAGATATATTCTATTATGGTCTATCTGAATTTTCGAAAATGTCACTGGACCATTCTGCAGGTGGATCCATTCACCTAAAGAAAACACCTGCAGAAGCTCAAGAACTTATTGACATGGTTGCAAATAACCAGTTCATGTACACTTTTGAGAGGAATTCCGTGAATAATGGGACACCTCAGAGGAAGGGAGTTCTTGAAATTGATGCTCTGAATGCCATATTGGCTCAAAACAAAGTGTTGACTTAGCAAGTCAACATGATTTCTCAAAGTCTGAATGGATGGCAAAATGCATCCAACAGTACTAAAGAGGTAGCTTCTGAAGAAGTTTATGATCCTGAGAACCCTGCAATAGCAGAGGTAAATTACATGGGTAAACCTTATGGAAACACCTATAATTCATCATGGAGAAATCATCCAAATTTCTCATGGAAGGATCAACAAAAGCCTCAACAAGGCTTTAACAATGGTGGACGTGGTGCGCGAAATTGTGATCATCAATGGCGCCATCAACATGGTACGCTCATTGCAATCTCAACTCTCTATCACAACTCCACACAACTAACCAGCAAGTGCACTGGGTCTTCCAAGTAATAAACCTTACGCGAGTAAGGGTCGATCCCACGGAGATTGTTGGTATGAAGCAAGCTATGGTCACCTTGTAAATCTTAGTCAGGCAGACTCAAATGGGTATAGATGATATATGAATAAACATAAAGATAAAGATAGAGGTACTTATGTATATCATTGGTGAGAGCTTCAGATAAGCGTATGAAGATGCTTTCCCTTCCGTCTCTCTGCTTTCTTACTGTCTTCATCCAATCCTTCTTACTCCTTTCCATGGCAAGCTTATGCAAGGGTTTCACCGTTGTCAGTGGCTACCTCCCATCCTCTCAGTGAAAACGTTCCTATGCTCTGTCATAGCATATGGCTAATCATCTGTCGGTTCTCGGTCAGGCCGGAATAGAATCCATTGATTCTTTTGCGTCTGTCACTAACGCCCCGCCTGCTAGGAGTTTGAAGCACGTCACAGTCATTCAATCATTGAATCCTACTCAGAATACCACAGACAAGGTTAGACCTTCCGGATTCTCTTGAATGCCACCATCAGTTCTCACCTATACCACGAAGATTCCGGTTAAAGAATCCAAGAGATAAACACTAGAGCCTTGTTGCTTGTAGAACAGAAGTGGTTGTCAGTCACTTTGTTCATAAGTGAGAATGATGATGAGTGTCACAGATCATCACATTTATCAAGTTGAAGAACAAGTGATATCTTGGACAAAGAACAAGCGGAATTGAATAGAAGAACAATAGTAATTGCATTAATACTCGAGGTACAGCAGAGCTTCACACCTTAATCTATGGTGTGTAGAAACTCCACCGTTGAAAATACATAAGAACAAGGTCTAGGCATGGCCGAATGGCCAGCCTCCCAAAGAGGGTTCAATCATAAAAACATGATCAAAAGATCCTAAGATTGAAAGATTCCCAAATACAATAGTAAAAGGTCCTACTTATAGAGAACTAGTAGCCTAGGAATGAGTAAATGACATAAAAATCCACTTTCGGGCCCACTTGGTGTGTGCTTGGGCTGAGCAATGAAGCATTTTTCGTGTAGAGACTCTTCTTGGAGTTAAACGCCAGCTTTTATGCCAGTTTGGGCGTTTAACTCCCATTTAGGTGCCAGTTCCGGCGTTTAACGCTGGGATTTCTGAGGTTGACTTTGAACGCCGATTTGGGCCATCAAATCTTGGGCAAAGTATGGACTATCATATATTGCTGAAAAGCCCAGGATGTCTACTTTCAACCGCCGTTGAGAGCGCGCCAATTGGGCTTCTGTAGCTCCAGAAAATCCACTTCGAGTGCAGGGAGGTCAGAATCCAACAGCATCTGCAGTCCTTTTCAGTCTCTGAATCAGATTTTTGCTCAGGTCCCTCAATTTCAGCCAGAAAATATCTGAAATCACAGAAAAACACACAAACTCATAGTAAAGTTCAGAAAAGTGAATTTTAACTAAAAACTAATAAAAATATACTAAAAACTCAACTCAAACTACTAAAAACATACTAAAAACAATGCCAAAAAGCGTATAAATTATCCGCTCATCACAACACCAAACTTAAATTGTTGCTTGTCCCCAAGCAACTGAAAATCAAATAAGATAAAAAGAAGAGAATATACTATAGACTCCAAATTATCAATGAAACTTAGCTCCAAATTAGATGAGCGGGGCTTTTAGCTTTTTGCCTCTGAATAGTTTTGGCATCTCACTCTATCCTTTGAAATTCAGAATGATTGGCTTCTTTAGGAACTCAGAATCCAGATAGTGTCATTGATTCTCCTAGTTAAGTATGATGATTCTTGAACACAGCTACTTATTGAGTCTTGGCCGTGGCCCAAAGTACTCTGTCTTCCAGTATTACCACCGGATACATACATGCCACAGACACATAATTGGGTGAACCTTTTCAGATTGTGACTCAGCTTTGCTAGAGTCCCCAATTAGAGGTGTCCAGGGTTCTTAAGCACACTCTTTTTGCCTTGGATCACACTTTATTTCTTTCTTTTTCTTTCCTTTTCTCTTTCTCTTTTCCCCCTTTTTTTTGGTTTTTTTTTGTATTCACTGCTTTTTCTTGCTTCAAGAATCATTTTTATGATTTTTCAGATCCTCAGTAACATGTCTCCTTTTTCATCATTCTTTCAAGAGCCAACAATTTTAACATTCATGAACAACAAATTCAAAAGACATATGCACTGTTTACGCATACATTCAGAAAACAAAAAGTATTGTCACCACATCAAACTAATTAAGCTAGTTTTAAAGATGAATTCGAAATCCTGTACTTCTTGTTCTTTTGTGATAAAAACAGTTTTCATTTAAGAAAGGTGATGGATTCATAGGACATTCATAACTTTAAGGCATAGACACTAAGACACTAATGATCATAAGACTCAAACATAAGCATGAAAATTTTGAAAAACAGAAAAATAAAGAACAAGGAGATTAAAGAACGGGTCCACCTTAGTGATGGCGGCTTGTTCTTCCTCTTGAAGGTCTTATGGAGTGCTTGAGCTCCTCAATGTCTCTTCCTTGTCTTTGTTGCTCCTCTCTCATGATTCTTTGATCTTCTCTAATTTCATGGAGGAGGATCTCTTGTTTGCTCCATCCTTTTCTTAGTGATGGGCTTGAGGTCATGCCTTCTCAGTTGAACTGGCTTCCCTCTTGAATCTCTCTTCCATTGGGCGCCCTCTTCACAGATATCTATGAAGACTTGGTCCAACTTTTGATCAAAGTTGACCCTTCTTCATGGCTACAACTTCATAGAAGTGGTCTTGATACACCCTTGAGATGAATCTTTCTATCTCCCATGACTCAGAGGTGGAAGCTTTTGCCTTCCCTTTCCTCTTTCTAGAGGTTTCTCCGGCCTTGGATGCCATAAATGGTTATAGAAAAATGAAAAAGCAACGCTTTTACCACACCAAACTTAAAAGGTTTGCTCGTCCTCGAGCAAAAGAAGAAAAAAGAGAGTAGAAAAAGAAGAAATGAGGAAGAAAGGAATGGCTTTGTGTTCGGCCAAAGAGGGGGGAAAGTGGTGTTTAGGTTGTGTGAAAATGAAAGAGTGAAGAAGGGTTTATATAGGAGAGGGAAGGGGTGGGGTTCGGCCATGTATGGGTGGGTTTGGGAGGGAAAGTGGTTTGAATTTGAAGGGTGAGGTAGGTGGAGTTTTATGAAGGATGGATGTGAGTGGTGAAGAGAAAGATGGGGTTTGATAGGTGAAGGGTTTTTGGGGAAGAGGTATTGAGGTGATTGGTGAATGGGTGAAGAAGAGAGAGGGTGGTGGGGTTGGTGGGGATCCTGTGAGGTCCACAGATCCTGAGGTGTCAAGGAAAAGTCATCCCTGCACCAAATGGCAATCAAAATCACGTTTTGAGCCAATTCTGGCGTTAAACGCCGGGCTGGTGCCCATTTCTGGTGTTTAACGCCAGGTTCTTGCCCTTTTCTGGCGTTTAACGCCAGTCTGGTGCCCCTTTCTGGCGTTAAACGCCCAGAATGGTGCCAGACTGGGCGTTAAACGCCCACCTGCTAGCCTTACTGGCGTTTAAATGCCAGTAAGTTCTTCCTCCAGGGTGTGCTATTTTTCTTCCTGTTTTTCATTCTGTTTATGCTTTTTCACTTGATTTTGTGACTTCTCATGATCATCAACCTACAAAAAACATAAAATAACAAAAGAAAATAGATAAAATGCAACATTGGGTTGCCTCCCAACAAGCGCTTCTTTAATGTCAGTAGCTTGACAGAGGGCTCTCATGGAGCCTCACAGCTACTCAGAGCAATGTTGGAACCTCCCAACACCAAACTTAGAGTTTGAATGTGGGGGTTCAACACCAAACTTAGAGTTTGGTTGTGGCCTCCCAACACCAAACTTAGAGTTTGACTGTGGGGGCTCTGTTTGACTCTGAATTGAGAGAAGCACTTCATGCTTCCTCTTCATGGTGACAGAGGGATATCCTTGAGTCTTAAACACAAAGGATTCTTCATTCACTTGAATGATCAGTTCTCCTCCATCAACATCAATCACAGCCTTTGCTGTGGCTAGGAAGGGTCTGCCAAGGATGATGGTTTCATCCATGCACTTCCCAGTCTCTAGGACTATGAAATCAGTAGGGATGTAATGGTCTTCAACTTTCACCAAAACATTCTCTACAAGTCCATGAGCTTGTTTTCTTGAGTTGTCTGCCATCTCTAGTGAGATTCTGGCAGCTTGCACCTCAAAGATCCCTAGCTTCTCCATTACAGAGAGAGGCATGGGGTTTACACTTGACCCTAAGTCACACAGAGCCTTCTTGAAGGTCATGGTGCCTATGGTACAAGGTATTGAAAACTTCCCAGGATCTTGTCTCTTTTGAGGTAATTTCTGCCTAGACAAGTCATCCAGTTCTTTGGTGAGCAAAGGAGGTTCATTCTCCCAAGTCTCATTTCCAAATAACTTGTCATTTAGCTTCATGATTGCTCCAAGGTATTTAGCAACTTGCTCTTCAGTGACATACTCATCCTCTTCAGAGGAGGAATACTCATCAGAGCTCATGAATGGCAGAAGTAAGTCCAATGGAATCTCTATGGTCTCATTTTGAGCCTCAGATTCCCCTGGTTCCTCATTTGGGAACTTAGTGGAGGTCAGTGCACGCCCACTGAGGTCTTCCTCAGTGGCGTTCACTTCCTCTCCTTCCTCTCCAAATTCGGCCATGTTGATGGCCTTGCACTCTCCTTTTGGATTTTCTTCTGTGTTGCTTGGAAGAGTACTTGGAGGGAGTTCAGTAACTTTCTTGCTCAGCTGTCCCACTTGTGCCTCCAAATTTCTAATGGAGGACCTTGTTTCAGTCATGAAACTTTGAGTGGTTTTGATTAGATCAGAGACCATGGTTGCTAAGTCAGAGGGGTTCTGCTTAGATTCTCTGTCTGTTGCTGAGAAGATGATGGAAAAGGCTTGCCATTGCTAAACCTGTTTCTTCCACCATTATTGTTGTTGAAACCTTGTTGAGGTCTCTCTTGATTCTTCCATGAGAATTTGGGTGATTTCTCCATGAAGAATTATAGGTGTTTCCATAGGGTTCTCCTAGGTAATTCACCTCTTCCATTGAAGGGTTCTCAGGATCATAGGCTTCTTCTTCAGATGAAGCATCCTTAGTACTGCTTGGTGCATTTTGCATTCCAGACAGACTTTGAGAAATCAAATTGACTTGTTGAGTCAATATCTTGTTCTGAGCCAGAATGGCATTCAGAGTATCAATCTCAAGAACTCCTTTCTTCTGATTAGTCCCATTGTTCACAGGATTCCTTTCAGAAGTGTACATAAATTGGTTATTTGCAACCATTTCAATTAGCTCTTGAGCTTCTGTAGGCGTCTTCTTCAGATGAAGAGATCCTCCAGCAGAGCTATCCAAAGACATCTTGGATAGTTCAGAGAGACCATCATAGAAAATACCTATGATGCTCCATTCAGAAAGCATGTCAGAAGGACATTTTCTGATCAATTGTTTGTATCTTTCCCAATCTTCATAGAGGGATTCTCCATCCTTCTGTCTGAAGGTTTGGACTTCCATTCTAGGCTTACTCAATTTTTGAGGTGGAAAGAACTTTGCCAAGAAGGCATTGACTAGCTTTTCCCATGAGTCCAGGCTTTCTTTAGGTTGTGAGTCCAACCATATCCTAGCTCTGTCTCTTACAGCAAAAGGGAATAGCATAAGTCTGTAGACTTCAGGGTCAACCCCATTAGTCTTGACAGTGTCACAGATTTGCAAGAATTCAGCTAAGAACTAATGAGGATCTTCCAATGGAAGTCCATGGAACTTGCAATTCTATTGCATTAGAGAAACTAATTGAGGCTTAAGCTCAAAGTTGTTTGCTCCAATGGCAGGGATAGAGATGCTTCTCCCATAGAAGTCGGGAGTAGGTGCAGTAAAGTCACCCAGCACCTTCCTTGCATTGTTTGCATTGTTGTTGTTTTCGGCTGCCATGTCTTCTTCTTTGAAGATTTCTGTTAGGTCCTCTACAGAGAGTTGTGCCTTAGCTTCTCTTAGCTTTCGTTTCAAGGTCCTTTCAAGTTCAGGGTCAGCTTTAACAAGAATGCCTTTGTCTTTGCTCCTGCTCATATGAAAGAGAAGAGAACAAGAAAATGTGAAATCCTCTATGTCACTGTATAGAGATTCCTTGAGGTGTCAGAGAAGAAGAAAATTAGAAGGAAGAAGGAGAAGAATTCGAACTTGGTTAGATGGAGTTCGAATTGTGCATTGAGGAGGAGTGGTACTCCATAAATAGAAGGATGTGAAAAGAGAGGAAGAAATTTTCGAAAATTAAGTTAAAAAGATTTTTAAAAACATTTTGAAAAACTTTAATTTGATTTTCGAAAACAAGAGTGAGAAAGAGATCAAGTAATTTTTGAAAAAGATTTTGAAATTAGAAATAAAAAAGATATGATTAAAAACTGTTTTGAAAAAGATGTGATTATATAAAAAAATATGATAAAAAAAATTATGGTTTTAAAAAGATATGATTGAAAAGATATGATTTGAAAACAATTTAAAAAGATTTGATTTTAAAAATTAATGACTTGCCTAACAAGAAAAGATATGATTCAAACATTAAACCTTTCTCAACAGAAAAGGCAACATACTTGAAATGTTCAATCAAATCATTAATTGTTAGCAAGTATCTTTGAAAAAGGAAAGAAATTGATTTTGAAAACATTTGATTGAAAAGATATGATTTGAAAAAGATTTGATTTTGAAAAACTTTTGAAAACTTAAAAAAAATTGATTTTGAAAACAAAATCCTCCCCCTTGTGCCATCCTGGCGTTAAACGCCCAGAATGGTGCACATTCTGGCGTTTAACGCCCAATGCACTACCTTTTTGGGCGTTAAACGCCCAACCAGGCACCCTGGCTGGCATTTAAACGCCAGTCTTTCCTTCTTCACTGGGCATTTTGAACGCCCAGCTTTTTCTGTGTAATTCCTCTGCTGCATGTTCTGAATCTTCAGTTCCCTGTACTATTGACTTGAAAATAGAACCAAGATCAAATAAACAATGCATGAAAGACACCAAACTTAAATTTAGACACTAGACTCAAACAAGAAACATAAAAATATTTTTGGTTTTTATGATTTTTATAATTTTTTTATGCTTTTTCGAAAATTATATGAAAACAGAAAATAAAGGTTTCAGAATTCTCAATTTGGATTCCAGGAATCATTGCAATGTTAGTCTAAGACTCCGGTCCAGGAATTAGACATGGCTTCACAGCCAGCCAAGCTTTCAAAGAAAGCTTCGGTCCAAAACACTAGACATGGCCAATGGCCAGCCAAGCCTTAGCAGATCATTGCTCCAATAGCAAGATTGATAGAAATCAACAAGCTGTTGTGATGATAAGTTGAAAACTCGGTCCAATAAGATTAGACATGGCTTCACAGCCAGCCAGATTTCAACAGATCATCATGAAACACTAGAACTCATTCTTAAGAACTCTGAAGAAAAATACCTAATCTAAGCAACAAGATGAACCGTCAGTTGTCCATACACAAAACAATCCCCGGCAACGGCGCCAAAAACTTGGTGTTGTTGCCGGATCAAAACTTGGCACTGTTATTGCAGGGAATAAATGCGAAACTGTAGTTAGGACATTTAATTCCCCGGCAACGGCGCCAAAAACTTGGTGCGCGAAATTGTGATCATCAATGGCGCCATCAACATGGTACGCTCATTGCAATCTCAACTCTCTATCACAACTCCGCACAACTAACCAGCAAGTGCACTGGGTCGTCCAAGTAATAAACCTTACGCGAGTAAGGGTCGATCCCACGGAGATTGTTGGTATGAAGCAAGCTATGGTCACCTTGTAAATCTTAGTCAGGCAGACTCAAATGGGTATAGATGATATATGAATAAACATAAAGATAAAGATAGAGGTACTTATGTATATCATTGGTGAGAGCTTCAGATAAGCGTATGAAGATGCTTTCCCTTCCGTCTCTCTGCTTTCTTACTGTCTTCATCCAATCCTTCTTACTCCTTTCCATGGCAAGCTTATGCAAGGGTTTCACCGTTGTCAGTGGCTACCTCCCATCCTCTCAGTGAAAATGTTCCTATGCTCTGTCACAGCATATGGCTAATCATCTGTCGGTTTTCGGTCAGGCCGGAATAGAATCCATTGATTCTTTTGCGTCTGTCACTAACGCCCCGCCTGCTAGGAGTTTGAAGCACGTCACAGTCATTCAATCATTGAATCCTACTCAGAATACCACAGACAAGGTTAGACCTTCCGGATTCTCTTGAATGCCGCCATCAGTTCTCGCCTATACCACGAAGATTCCGGTTAAAGAATCCAAGAGATAAACACTAGAGCCTTGTTGCTTGTAGAACAGAAGTGGTTGTCAGTCACTTTGTTCATAAGTGAGAATGATGATGAGTGTCACGGATCATCACATTCATCAAGTTGAAGAACAAGTGATATCTTGGACAAAGAACAAGCGGAATTGAATAGAAGAACAATAGTAATTGCATTAATACTCGAGGTACAGCAGAGCTTCACACCTTAATATATGGTGTGTAGAAACTCCACCGTTGAAAATACATAAGAACAAGGTCTAGGCATGGCCGAATGGCCAGCCTCCCAAAGAGGGTTCAATCATAAAAACATGATCAAAAGATCCTAAGATTGAAAGATTCCCAAATACAATAGTAAAAGGTCCTACTTATAGAGAACTAGTAGCCTAGGAATGAGTAAATGACATAAAAATCCACTTTCGGGCCCACTTGGTGTGTGCTTGGGCTGAGCAATGAAGCATTTTTCGTGTAGAGACTCTTTTTGGAGTTAAACGCCAGCTTTTATGCCAGTTTGGGCGTTTAACTCCCATTTAGGTGCCAGTTCCGGCGTTTAACGCTGGGATTTCTGAGGTTGACTTTGAACGCCGGTTTGGGCCATCAAATCTTGGGAAAAGTATGGACTATCATATATTGCGGGAAAGCCCAGGATGTCTACTTTTCAACGCTGTTGAGAGCGCGCCAATTGGGCTTCTGTAGCTCCAGAAAATCCACTTCGAGTGCAGGGAGGTCAGAATCCAACAGCATCTGCAGTCCTTTTCAATCTCTGAATCAGATTTTTGCTCAGGTCCCTCAATTTCAGCCAGAAAATACCTGAAATCACAGAAAAATACACAAACTCATAGTAAAGTCCAGAAAAGTGAATTTTAACTAAAAACTAATAAAAATATACTAAAAACTCAACTCAAACTACTAAAAACATACTAAAAACAATGCCAAAAAGCGTATAAATTATCCGCTCATCAGGACGCAATAGGCTGAGTAATAGCAAGCCTTTTCCATCATCTTCTCAGCAACAGACAGAGAATTCTTAACAAAACACTTCTAATTTAGCCAATCTGGTCTCTGATCTGTCAAAGGCCACTTTCAGTTTCATGAGTGAAACAAGATCCTCCATCAGAAATCTGGAGGCACAAGTGGGCCAGCTGAGTAAGAAAGTCATTGAAACTCCTCCCAGTATTCTCCCAAGCAATACAGAAGAGAATCCAAAAGGAGAGTGCAAGGCCATTGATGTAATCAATATGGCCGAATGCACAAGGGAGGAGGAGAACGAAAATCCTAGTGAGGAAGACCTCCTAGGACGTCTCTCAAGCAAAAGGGAGTTTCCTATTAAGGATCCAAAGGAATCTGAGGCTCATATAGAGACCATAGAGATTCCATTAAATCTCCTTCTGCCATTCATGAGCTTTGAAGACTATTCTTCTTTTGAAGAGGATGAAGATGTGACTGGAGAGCAAGTTGCTCAATATTTAGGAGCTATCATGAAGCTGAATGCCAAGTTGTTTGGTAATGAGACTTGGGAAAGTGAACCTCCCTTCCTCATTAGTGAACTAGATACCTGGATTCAGCAAATTTTACCTCAAAAGAGACAAGATCCTGGCAAGTTCTTAATACCCTGTACCATAGGCACCATGACTTTTGAAAAAAGCTCTATGTGATCTGGGGTCAGGGATAAATCTTATGCCACTCTCTGTAATGGAGAAGCTGGGGATCATTGAGGTACAACCTGCCTTGTTCTCATTACAATTGGCAGACAAGTCATTAAGACAAGCTTATGGAGTAGTAGAGGACATGTTAGTAAAGGTTGAAGGCCTGTACATCCCTGCTGATTTCATAATCTTAGACACTAGGAAGGAAGAGGATGAGTGCATCATCCTTGGAAGACCTTTCCTAGCCACAGCAGGAGCTGTGATAGATGTCAACAGAGGTGAATTAGTCCTTCAATTGAATGGGGACTACCTTGTGTTTAAGGCACATGGCCATCCCTCTGTGACAAAAGAGAGTGAGCACAAAGAGCTTCTCTCAGTTCAGAGTAAAGAAGAGCCCCCACAGTCAAACTCTAAGTTTGGTGTTGGGAGGCCACAACCAAACTCTAAGTTTGGTGTTAAGACCCCATATCCAAACTCTAAGTTTGGTGTTGGGACTATACAACATTGACCTGATCACCTTGTGGCTCCATGAGAGCCCACTGTCAAGCTAATGACATTAAAAGAGCGCTTGTTGGGAGGCAACCCAATTTTTATTTATCTAATTTTTATTTTATTTTATTTTATTGTTATTTTGTGTTTTATTAGGTACATGATCATGTGGAGTCACGAAAAAAAATATAAAAATTAAAAACAGAATCAAAAACAGCAGAAGAAAAATCATACCCTGGAGGAAGGACAGACTGGCGTTCAACGCCAGTAAGGAGCATCTAGCTGGCGTTCAACGCCAGAACAGAGCGTGAATCTGGCGCTGAACGCCAGAAATAAGCAACATTCTGGCGTTTGAACGCCAGGAATGTGCCTTGAGGAAAGCTGGCGCTGAACGCTAGTAACAAGCATGGAACTGGCGTTCAACGCCAGAAACATGCTACACATGGGCGTTGAACGCCCAGAGTGTGCATCATCTCGGCGTTTAAACGCCAGAATGGTGTGCAAAGGCATTCTACATGCCTAATTGGTGCAGGGATGTAAATCCTTGACACCTCAGGATCTGTGGACCCCACAGGATCACCTCAGGATCTGTGGACCCCACAAGATCCCCACCTAACATATTCCCACCTTACCTCCTAATCCTATAACACTCTTCCCCATATCACACTTCCCAACAACTTCAATCTCTCTTCCCAATTATCCCCCTTCACCACTCACATCCATCCACTCTTCCCCATAAACCCCACCTACCTTCAAAATTCATAACCACTTTCCCACCCAATCCCACCCTAAATGACCGAAACTACACCCTCTCCCCTCCCTATATATACCCTTCCATTCTACTTCATTTTCACACAACAAAAACCCCTTCTTCCACACCTTGGCCGAAAACACCATCTCTCACTCTCCTCCATATTTTCTTCTTCTTCTTCTTCTCTTATTTCTTCTCTTGCTCGAGGGCGAGCAATATTTTAAGTTTGGTGTGGTAAAAGCATAAGCTTTTTGTTTTTCCATTACCATCAATGGCACCTAAGGCCGGAGAATCCTCTAGAAAAGGAAAAGGGAAGACAAAAGCTTCCACCTCCGAGTCATGGGAGATGGAAAGATTCATCTCCAAAAGCCATCAAGACCACTTCTATGATGTTGTGGCAAAGAAGAAGGTGATCCCGGAGGTCCCTTTCAAGCTCAAGAAAAATGAGTATCCGAAAATCTAACATGAAATCTGAAGAAGAGGTTGGGAAGTCCTAACCAACCCCATGCAACAAGTCGGAATCTTAATGGTTCAAGAGTTCTATGCCAATGCATGGATCACTAGGAACCATGATCAAAGTATGAACCCGAGTCCAAAGAATTATCTCACAATGGTTCGGGGGAAATACTTAGATTTTAGTCCGGAGAATGTGAGGTTGGCGTTCCACTTGCCCATGATGCAAGGAGATGTACGCCCCTACACTAGAAGGATAAACTTTAATCAAAGGTTGGACCAAGTCCTTATGGACATATGTGTGGAAGGAGCTCAATGGAAAAGAGACTCCAAAGGCAAGCCAGTTCAACTAAGAAGACTGGACCTCAAGCTTGTGGCTAGAGGATGGTTGGAGTTCATTCAACGCTCCATCATTCCCACTAGCAACCGATCTGAAGTTACTATGGATCGGGCCATCATGATTCATAGCATCATGATTGGAGAGGAAGTAGAAGTTCATGAAGTCATCTCCAATGAAATCTACAAAATAGCCGAAAAGCCCTCCACCATGGCAAGGCTAGCTTTTCCTCACCTTATTTGCCATCTATGTTACTCAGGTGGAGTTATCATAGAAGGAGACATCTCCATTGAAGAGGATAAGCCCATCACCAAGAAGAGGATGGAGCAAGCGAGAGAGACCCTCCACGGATCTCAAGAGATGCATGAGGAAGCTCATCATCAAGAAATCCCTGAGATGCCTCAAGGGATGCACTTTCCTTCCAACAACTATTGGGAACAACTCAACACTTCCTTAGAAGATTTGAGCTACAATGTGGAACAATTAAGGGTGGAACATCATGAGCACTCCATCATTCTCCATGAAATAAGAGAAGATTAAAGAGCAATGAGGGAGGAGCAACAAAGGCAAGGAAGGGACATAGAAGAGCTTAAGGACATTGTTGGTCCTTCAAGAAGAAGACGCCACTAAGGTGGATTCATTCCTTGTTCTTATTTCTTTCTGCTTTTCGGTTTTTATGTTATGTTTATCTATGTTTTGTGTCTCTACTTCATGATCATTAGTGTTTAGTAACTATGTCTTAAAGTTATGAATAATTCCATTAATCCTTCACCTTTCTTAAATGAAAAAATGCTTTTAATTCAAAAGAACAAGAAGTACATGAATTTCGAATTTATCCTTGAATTTAGTTTAATTATATTGATGTGGTGACAATACTTTTTGTTTTCTGAATGAATGCTTGAACAGTGCATATTTTTTATCTTGTTGTTTATGAATGTTAAAACTGTTGGCTCTTGAAAGAATGATGAACAAAGAGAAATGTTATTGATAATCTGAAAAATCATGGAATTGATTCTTGAAGCAAGAAAAAGCAGTGAAAAACAAAAGCTTGCGAAAAAAAAGGAGAAAAAAATGGAGAAAAAAATATAGAAAGAAAAAGAAAAAACAAGCAGAAAAAGCCAATAGCCCTTAAAACCAAAAGGCAAGGGTAAAAAGGATCCAAGGCTTTGAGCATCAATGGATAGGAGGGCCCAAGGAAATAAAACCCAGGCCTAAGCGGCTAATTTAAGCTGTCCCTAACCATGTGCTTGTGGCATGCAGGTCCAAGTGAAAAGCTTGAGACTGAGTGGTTAAAGTCGTGATCCAAAGCAAAAGAGTGTGCTTAAGAGCTCTGGACACCTCTAACTGGGGACTCTAGCAAAGCTGAGTCACAATCTGAAAAGGTTCACCCAGTCATGTGTCTGTGGCATTTATGTATCCGGTAGTAATACTGGAAAACAAAGTGCTTAGGGCCGCGGCCAAGACTCATAAAAGTAGCTATGTTCAAGAATCAACATACTTAACTAGGAGAATCAATAACACTATCAGAAATTCTAAGTTCCTAGAGAAGCCAATCATTCTAAACTTCAAAGGAAAAAGTGAGATACCAAAACTATTTAGAAGTAAAAAGCTACAAGTCCCGCTCATCTAATTAGAATTAATATTCATTGATATTTTGGAATTTATAGTATATTCTCTTCTTTTTATCCTGTTTGATTTTCAGTTGCTTGGGGACAAGCAACAATTTAAGTTTGGTGTTGTGATGAGCGGATAATTTATACGCTTTTTGGCATTGTTTTTAGGTAGTTTTTAGTAAGTTCAAGCTACTTTTAGGGATGTTTTCAATAGTTTTTTTTGTTAAATTCACATTTCTGGACTTTACTATGAGCTTGTGTGTTTTTCTGTGATTTTAGGTAATTTCTGGCTGAAATTGAGGGACTTGAGCAAAACTCTGAAAAAGGGTGACAAAAGGACTGCTGATGCTGTTGGATTCTGACCTCCCTGCACTCGAAATGGATTTTCTAGAGCTACGGAACTCCAAATGGCGCGCTCTCAACGGCGTTGGAAAGTAGACATCCAGAACTTTCCAGCAATATATAATAGTCCATACTTTATTCGGGAATTGACGACGTAAAGTGGCGCTCAACGCCAAGTACATGCTGCTGTCTGGAGTCAAACGCCAGAAACACGTCACGACCCGGAGTTGAACGCCAAAAACACGCTATAACTCGGCGTTCAACTCCAATAAAAGCCTCAGCTCGTGGATAGATCAAGCTCAGCCCAAACATATACCAAGTGGGCCCTAGAAGTTGATTTATGCATCAATTACTTACCTCTGTAAACCCTAGTAGCTAGTTTAGTATAAATAGGATATTTTACTATTGTATTCAGTGTCTTTTGACCACGTTACATCTTTGGTCTCAGTTTTGTTTTATTCTTCATCTTAGGAGGCCATTGATCACGTTTTGGGGGCTGGCCATTCGGCCATGCCTGAACCTTTCACTTATGTATTTTCAACGGTGGAGTTTCTACACACCATATATTAAGGGTGTGGAGCTCTGCTGTACCTCAAGTTTCAATACAACTACTATTATTTTCTATTCAATTCTCTTTTATTCCTATTCTAAGATATTCGTTGCACGTTAACTTGATGAATGTGATGATCCATGACACTCATCATCATTCTCACCTATGAACGCGCGTGACTGACAACCACTTCCGTTCTACCTTAGGCCGGCGCATATCTCTTAGATTCCCCAACAGAATCTTTGTGGTATAAGCTAGATAGATGGCGGAATTCATGGGAATCTGGAAAGTCTAACCTTGTCTGTGGTATTCCGAGTAGGATTCCGGGAATCCGAAAAGTCTAACCTTGTCTGTGGTATTCCGAGTAGGATTCCGGGATTGAATGACTGTGACGAGCTTCAAACTCCTGAAGGCTGGGCGTTAGTGACAGACGCAAATGAATCAAGGGATTCTATTCCAACCTGATTGAGAACCCACATATGATTAGCCGTGCTGTGACAGAGCATAGGACCATTTTCACTGAGAGGATGAGATGTAGCCATTGACAACGGTGATGCCCTACATACAGCTTGCCATGGAAAGGAGTAAGAAGGATTGGATGAATGTAATAAGAAAGTAGAGATTCAAGAGGGGCACAGCATCTCCATACGCCTATCTGAAATTTCCACTATTGATTTACATAAGTATTTCTATCCTATTTTATTTTCTATTTATTATTAATTTTTGAAATCCATAATCAATTACTATCCGCCTAACTGAGATTTACAAGATGACCATAGCTTGCTTCATACCAACAATCTCTGTGGGATCGACCCTTACTCACGTAAGGTATTACTTGGATGACCCAGTACACTTGCTGGTTAAGTTGAACGGAGTTGTGTCTACACATAGCAAAGAGCCACAATAATGATTCCATACAATAACAAAGAGTACTACATTGATGTGATCACAATTTCATCCACCAACCTCCAACCTGGAAGACTCAACGTTAAGATAGTAACGTTAAAGAAGCACTTGTTGGGAGGCAACCCAACTATGGTTAGTTTTTCTTTTCTCGTTCTTTTTCTTTTTCTTTCATAGTGGGATTAGTCCTCTTCTTCTTCTTTCTTCTTCATGTATTTTTTGGTTTACGTACTTTTCAATTCAAAGAAAAACAGGGAGTTGAATGCCAAGAAGCCACACGCTCAGCGGCCATGCTGGGAGCCCAGCGTCCCATTAAAAAGGGCTCCTAGGGGAGCAAAAATTCAAAGACACCCAGCGCCCTGAGTTGAAGCCAGGCGTCTTCAAAGACATTCTCCATATTTAAAATCACATTGTTTAGAAACCATCTTATTCCTTTCTTTTTCATGCATGTATGCTCTTCTGTGTAACTTAAAACACTTATTCCTAAAACTTTGTTAAACTCAACGTTTGATGTAAGTCCTTAAGTTTGGTGTTGGTAACCCAAAAGCCTTTAGATAATGAAGAATACAAACCGAGGATAAAGAAAAAAGTGATGATGAAAGTAATCTTGGGTAAAATAATGAATTTTCTCTCTCGTGGTTAGTTATTTCTTTTTGGTTTTGTTTTTGTTTTATTTATTTTCTTTCTTTTTGCATGCATTGCATCTTTTTGTTTCTGTTTCATTGCTTTTTTTTCTTTGTTTAAGTGCTAAAACTTGTATGTTCCTCTAGTGATTAGTTGTATGGAAGATATCTTAATAAAAAAATGAATAAATAAACTCAAAACAAAAGTGGTGGTGCTCAAGAATATATGGTTACATTTGATGAACATAAGATATTTGAATCTTGAGGAAACTAAAGGAAAATTTTTAAAAAACAAAGTTCTAAAGAAGTATTATGAGAATTCAACTATCAATTCCTTGAAGCAGTGAAAAAAAGTCTTGAAAGATTAAAAAATCAAAAGTTATAAGGCTCTGAACCAATTATGTTCCTGTGATGTTCGTGTTTTAAGGAGAGGCTTAAGTGAGTAAATCCAAGGGATGCTTTATCACCCGATAATTTGGACCAACAGAACTGGAACTTTTTATTGAAATCCCACATTAAGAGTCACCGTGAGAAAAAAACATTTAGATTCCAAAGAGGCTTTGGGCATCGATATCTGGATCAACAGTTTCCTAATTATGTGCTTGTGGTGTAATTGTGTCAAGGAGAAGCTTAGGTAATTAGATCTGTGGGGTGCTTTATCACCTGATAACTTGGACCAACTGGCCCAGGACTATTGATTGAAAGTCCATTAAGAGTTGTCTTGTGACAAAACACTTAGAGTAAAAAAGCCTCACAGATCTTTTCCTGATTTAAATGTGAAGTAATTGCCTGCAACTCATATAAGCCCAAAAGAATTCTTATAATACGATTTGGATCTAAGTTTTTAAAAATTCTCAAATCCTAAGTATGCAAGATTTATTAAAGATAAGAGAATCTTAATGTAATCATAAGGATTATCATAAATCCCACTTTTTGAAATTAAATTTACATACTCTTTAATTCTTTTTCTCCTAAGATAAACTTTGTTTACTTTTCCTTTTGCTTGAAGACAAGCAAGGTTTTAAGTTTGGTGTTGTGGTGACTATGCATCTTTAGTAGTTTTTAAGGTTCTTTTTCTTTTGTTTTCGTAGATTTTAATCAAATTTCTTATATTTTCTAGTGAAATTTTATAACTAATCAAGTATTTGGAGTTTTGTTATTATTATATTTTTCAGGAATTTTTGTCTCAAAATAATTAAGAATTAAGACTTTTTTAGCAAGAAAACACAAATACGGCTCAAAGATGGACCAACCAGGCCCAAAAAGAGGAGAACCGGATACCCAGCCTTCAATACAAAGACGCCTGGCGGCTCTCCTCACATTAACTCATATGCCCGGTGGCTAAGCATGGAAGCCTGGCAGCCATCTTGCACGCCCAGCAGCCTCCCCCATTATTGCACACACGCCCGGCTTCCTCACTCCAAGCCCGCGACCAGCTCTCCTTGCAAGTTCAATTTAGGCCAACGCTTAAATTTGAAGATAGAAGCCCGACACAAGCCTCAACTCCTAAGATGAAACATTATTAAGGCCCTATCTCAATTATACAAATCATAAGAAGTTTTAATCTCATCCAAAGATTCAAGATTCAAAAGATTAGTTATCATTAATTTCTTCTAGAAAGATGAAGATTTGGTTGTTAGGATTTGTTTCTAAACTAGATTTGAATTATTATTTTGATTTGAATTTGAAGTAGGTAGTTTGCTATCTTATCATTCCTCAAGATAACATTAGGATTAGTTTTGAATTTAAAGTCTAGATAGAATTTAGGATATAAATAAGAAAACCTTGTTCATAGAGGGTGATACTTCGGATCACACACCTCTCTCATCATTAGGATTAGTTTTTTCTTCATCATGAGTTACTAAACCTTCCCTATTAAAGGTTAGGAGCTCTATTTGGTTTAAGGATTAATAATGTAAGTGTTTTCTTTATTTTAATTCATGCTTCTTTACTTTTTCAATATTAAGTTTTGTTCTTCATCACTAATTATTAGAACTATTGAAAAATATTCTAATTCATTCTCAGATTCTGATTTTATATTTGGAAAAATTAATTTCAGAATTACTTAAAACTCTTCTCAAATCTTCAATTATTTAGAGCTAGTTTGAATAAGTGACATATCATTTGGCTAGTGATAGTTCTTAAAGATTGTGTAGCTTAAAATCAAAACCGCTCTTCACCTCTTCTCTCGATTAGTTGACCAAGGGATTGACGATTATTTGGGTTTAGAGAAATTAAATCACCAAGGTATTTGGGTTTGATTATAAATGATTTGTGTAAGAACCGAGCTTAATTAATCATTTAATTAAGTAATTAATATTGCCCAAATTAGGTTCCGAAAGATTAGAGTGAGAATTTAAGGTTTTAAATATGATTTTTGGACTCAGTAGGTTTTTCTGAGTCTGAAAATGTATTTTCTGCGAAAAATCGTGAAAAACTGCGAACCGACAGTTGAACCGGTTGAATCGGTTTAAGTCTGTCCGGTACTGCGCGAGAAAAAGTGAAAACAGTAAAAAACCGGGCATTAATTTTAAAGGTTTGGCCCGAAGTTGGGCCAAACGGGCTAAAAACGCTAATGGGTTAGATCGAGCCCAAGTTGGGCCTAAGTTCAAGATATATATACACCATTAAATGAACCCTTCAGCTCATTAAACACAACACACACAGTAGAAGGGAGATTGATGAAGAGAGGAGGGTTTCCATTAAAATACTATTCACTTCTCACTTCAATCCGCGATATCTCGAGCTATGGTGCTCCGATTCACGTGTCGTCAGCGGCTATAAGAAGCTCTCACCAAGCTCGTCACTTCTATATGAGATTTGTGGTATGCTTATCGAATTTTTCTGTCCATTTTTTGTGCCCTTGTGAAATTCAAATTTTGGGGTTTGGTTTTGAGTGAAATCTTATGTTTTGGGTGTTTAGGTACACTCTAGCACTTGATTGCTTGTGGTGTTGGCTTCTAAAACTATTGGGTAAGGTGAGTTACTCTTGAACCCTTGTGAAATTTCAATTATGATGAGCCCTAGGTTGATTTGTGATGATATATATATTATGAGGTTGGAGGCCTTTGGTGATTGTTGGTGCTTGTTGGAGTTACATTAGTGGCTTGATTGTGATTGAAAGCTTGCTTGTGCTCATTTGGGGTTTTGGTGCATATTGGGAATCGGCCAAGGTATGGTTTCGGTTTCCTCTATGTAATATATAATATTCATAGACACTTAGGCTAGTGACCCATAGGATAGGTTTGAAATAAAATGGTTGTTGAGTTGTTGAATGTTGAGGTATGATGATTTATGATAAATTGATGAGCTTTGGTTATGTTGATGAAAGTGTTGCATGGTAATTGATGATTTGAAATGATTGATAAATGGCTATATTGATGTTGGTAGTATGATATAGGAGATTGATATTGAAATTGGTGATAGAATGATGATTGATGAATGTATTGGTGGAAAACTTGTTTGTAATGTTATATGTTGGATAATTGAGATTAAGAATGATGAAGTGCGATGGAAAAATTTGGTGTGAATGATGAATGGTGACCCAAGAGGGTAGATTGTGTTGTAATTGGAAGTTTGGTATTGTTTTGGTTGGATGTGGTTTGTGAAAGTTGGTAAATTGAGATTTTTGTGAGTCTTGGTAAAGTTGGTGTTTGGTAAACTTTGTCCAATCATAACTTATGCCTTAGCTTTTAAAATTGGTTGAAATTTGTTTAGAATTAAAATTCATTGAAAACTCTTCAAATTGATATAAAGTTTGTAAAATTTGGATTTTGTTAGAAGGAGTTATGATCATTCAAAGTTTGGTGTCAAAATATGAAATTCTACAAAGTTGCAGAATTTTGTGATTTCTGGTATGTGCGCACGCACAGTCTTATGCACACGCACACCCCTGCGAATTTTTAAACCTGTGCGCACGCACAGGCTTGTGCGTACGAACACATAGGGAAATGGCTTCTGCTTAGAGCGCTAGCACAGCTTGTGCGTGCACATGACCAATGGAGTTTTACAATCTGTGCGCACGCACAGCCCTGTGCGCACGCACAAGTTGGGAAGGGCAGTCTGTTGAGGGCGCTAGCACACTTTGTGCGGGTGAACAGAATTGCAAAATTTTGTACCTGTGCGTACGCACACCTCTATGCGTACGCACACGTTTTAAAAATCTCTTTGGGCGTGCACACGCACACCCTTGTGCGTACGCACACGCCCTGTTTCTCAAAATTAACTTTATTTTCAACTATTTCACCTTTCCAACAAGATTGTAAGCTTTTGTGACACCATTTTAAGACTCTTGGGCTTAATTTTGGGTATGAGAACATGGGAAAGAACCTAAGGGATTTAGTTGATATTATTATGAAAAATTAGAAAATGAAGGCTTAGGTTTCGGGTGTACTGAGGATGTGTTTGATGGCGTGTAAAGGTAGATTGGTATCTGAAATGAGAACTGATGAACTGTTAAGTTCGAAACTGAGATGTGAATTGATAGTAGTTGAGATGACTCGAGGACTCTGATTGAAAATGTTGATTGACAGTGGTTGAGATGAGTCGAGGACTCGAATGTGCAATGATGAATCACAGATGTATTGAAAATGTCTTCTGAAAAACCACTGAACTACTGTTTTATATTGAGATTATGAGATACTATGCTCCCGGCAGGGACGGTGGTTAATCCCACCTGTCGAGGTAGCGGCGGCGGCGTAAGGATGATGGTTAATCCCGCTTACGTTGAGATGTGAGGTCTGAGGCAAGAGTATCCCGCTCGCATCCCTTCGGATCAATAGAGTTTGCAGGCACAAAATCCTGGACGATGATCCGAGCACCATATCTCGGGGGTTCCCAATGATGATTCCGAAGGGCGACATCTCCATGGAGGTGTGTCGGGTTGGCAGTTGAACCGACAATGTGATATCACAGCCAGTAGGACAGGCATTCATCATATGCATCTTCTACCTGTTTGTTTGCTTTGCCAACTTGTAATTGCTTGCCTAATTGCTATTTCAATTACTTGCCTTACATGCCAATACTTGTGTTTTACTTGAATTGTATATTAATTGTGTTTTCTACTGGAATTGAGGAGGTTTGGAAGGCGGTGGCGATGGGATCGCATGGAGGATAGGTTGGTGAAGGCTGTGGAATAGCGGAGAATTGTTAGAATATAAAATCCCCTAAGATAGATTACCCTTTAATGTATTATGGTTTAAGTTATGGTTTATTGTTTTAGTATGCTTTAAGATAAATTTTGTGATGGATATGAAGTCTAAAATTGCCTTTGGCGTCCCGAGGTCTTATATCTTACATCACTGGCCATTGTTACCATACTGAGAACCTCCGGTTCTCATACCATATTTCTGTTGTATTTTTCAGATGCAGGTCACAACCCACCTCGGTGAGTTGCTCTGATGGTGACAGTAGCGGAGGATCATGATACTTTTGGAGTCTTGTTTATTTTGTATATATATCTCTCACTTTTGTATTTTGTTTTGCCTAGAGGCTCGTATTTGAGAGAGAAAAACTTGTATAAGATATTTTTTTTACTATCTGGTTTCTGTATGTCTGTATATAGCTAGCCAGCTTAAACTCCGCGAGCTGTGGCTAGAATCTCTTGATATTATACTATTATCTTTTGTTATATTATATATGTTTCTTGTGCTTTAAGTTAGAAGCTTCGTTAGTACATTTTTGCGCTTTTCAAATCCTGTTTTTGAGCTATACCTTTCATCGGGCTTCTAGATTATATTAATTCTTTCTATATATTATATGTATGAGCTTAGAATTGTCGTAGCCTTTGATTAACCTTTATTTTTTGGCGCGAGGTAAAGTTTAGGCTAATTAGGGTGTTACAATTGTTGTGAAAAGAATTTTGCATGAATTAAATAAGAAAGAATAAGAATTGTTCTTCCAAGAATCAAACATCTTCGAGGCCTTCAACATTCTCATCTATTGATTTCCTTCCAACTTCAAAGCATTCTCCTATTCTTTTTTTCTCTGTTTTTTCTCTTCTACAAGATTCACAATTCATCATCCAAGGTTTGATATATCTAATTAGCCATTTACTTAGACGTTACTTGCCTTGATCCGTTAATCCTTGCGGAAATGATATCCACTCACCTTAGTATCCACGAGCTTTAGTTTTTGCTCATCAGTCATAAAACAAGAAAAAAAGTATTTAAGACCAAGTGAATGTAGTTTTCTAACTTTTAACTTTCTAACTTTCCAACCCTCTTTAACATAACACTTTAACATTTAACTTCTTGCTTTCTTAAATCTTTCTTGATGGGTGATTGAACTCCCCTTAGAATTGGGGCAATTTACTTGATTAAAATGATTGTAAAAATTCTTTACTCAAATGCAACATTTCCAAATTGTTTACCTACCACGGTTTACATAATAATGAAAAAAGACACACACGTAAACGATTTAAAAATGTTGCATTTGAGTAAAGAATCTTCACAATCATTTTAATCAAGTAAATTGCCCTTAGAATTGATTTAATTAATTTCTTTATTTTTTTAGTTTATGCTATTTATTTATTTAATTCTTTAACATTACTCATTTTTTTAACTTTCTAACTTTCTACTCTCTAACATTACTAAAACTTTAACATTTAACTTCTCGCTTTCTTATATCTTCCTTGATGAGTGGTTGAACCCCATAGAATTTATTTAATTAATTTTTTTATTTATCTAATTTATACTATTTTTTCCGTCATTGCTATTATTAACATCATTCTCTTATTCCATTCAAGTTATTTCGTTTGAATTCATTGTTGTTCCCTCATCTTTTCTTACCTTCATGTATAATTATACTATTGATAATCTCTTATCTTCTCAATTCATGTAATAGAATAGTAATAACAACAAAAAAGAGCATATAATATATATACACTACAAGAAAACAGCTCTATTGCCACGTTTTAAAAGCGTGGCGAAAAAGTTGAAAAAAACGTAGCGATAGCTTTTCGCCACGCTTTTTGAACTACCGCCACGCTTTTGAAAGGGTGACCTCTGAAAGGGTGGCGGTTGATCTATCGCCACGCTTTAATTTTTTGCCACGCTTTTGCAGATTGCCCCGCTTAAAAAGCGTGGCCGCATGTGAGAGATACGGCCACGCTTTTAAAGCGTGGCAATAGAGAGAGATGGCCACGCTTAAAAAGCGGGGCGATAGAGAGAGATACGACCACACTTTTAAAGCGTGGCGATAGAGATAGATACGGCCACGCTTTTAATGCGTGGCGATAGTGAGAGATATAGCCACGTTTTAAAAGCGTGGCAATAGCCTTGTTAAATTTAAAAAAAATCATTTTTTTTATTTTACCTTCACTGCACAATATAATTTTAGTCCTTTTTTATTACCAAACCTATAAATATAGTATGCAATTTTGATTATAAGACAACTCAAACAATAATTACTGACATATAATTTTTGCTATAATTGTTTTATTCATTAAAAAATAATACTCAAATACAAAATAAATCTCTAGTTCAATGAAGTAATCTATCCCCTAATAGTCGGGCAGCACTAAGACTGAGAATATTTGCTTGCACTATTGGCAGCTCAACCCCTAACAGTCGAGTAGCACGAGCCATCTCTTCCAATATTGCCTCCAAAGAAAGAATACTGCATTTCAACATATATATCACATTTTAACATAAAAGTAAAAATACTGCATGCATCCAAAGAAAGAAAAAGCATATGTGAGCTATAATTTCCTTACAAAGACACATTACCATCACATGAATTAAGAGAGAATTTTTTGTTTAAAAAAAAAGAAAAACTTTTAACATGTATAAAAGTATAAAAACTAACTTGGGATAAAATATCCCTTCAAATATGGAAGAGTAAAGCCATGATATATAGGGCTGAACCCTATAAGAATGCATCTCAATTCCTTTGAATATCAGTTAGAAGAACACCATTAGTCAGAGCATTTGAAGCATCAAAGGTATGCCAAATAAATAATGTTATTCCCCAAAAAATGTCAAAAAAAACTTTACTTCCTTACATGAATGAAAACCTCTAAAATTAACAATCTGGTACCAATAATGTTCCTTGTAATTTTAGCTGACGATCCAGAACTGTAAGTATAAAGGATGCCATCAATATCTGCAAATCATCAAACCAAAGCAAATCCAGAATAGTAAATTGCAGGTTATTAATAACAGTAAATTGCAGGTCCAGTCTCCTTCTTTACGTAGAGCTAAATATGACAAGAAAAAATTTTTAAGAGAGACACTTGGAGGCTAGTTGATACATTGAGATTTTTGTCTTTTAGTTTTCCTTCCAAAACAAAAAAATTTAAGAATCATGGTGTAACATAAAAGACAGAGGCGTGATCGAATAGTTAAAATAAGTGATAAGCTTATTTTTCTGTAGGTGCTAAGCTTTAAGTGCAATCTTATGCACCGCTTTGTTTTCATTTTCTTTATTCTTTATGGGAAGCTAATAAATAGGAAACAGAGAATCCCTGTGCCATCTTGTTATTTAGTGAGTTAATACACAAACTTAACCCACCCCAGACGGGCAGCCTAAAAAGGAAAAAGGGCTAGAGAGAGTCTCCCTTAAATGCTGTTAGTAGTTTGCAAAAAAAGGGTTTACATACCTCAAATTAGTAGGTAGTGTGTACCTCGCATGTAAAAAAGTTTCTCTAAAATGTTAATGAAGTTATCGATGAGTTACATGAGACAGCCAACATAGATAGCTCGAGGATATTGTTGTTGCAGCTTTGGCCACTGCACAAAAAACTTGTACAGGAGCAGTCCACTCAAGGATAGCCTTCTCACTCTTGCAATAATACTCTCAGCATAGAAAATTCATGACCATCTAATTCCCAGTACCTAGAAAGCTTAAAAATTGGAATCACAACTGAAACAATTGAATAGATTGGGTTAATAATGTAATGGAAGTGAAGGATATAAGAACCTTAAATAAGAAAGCAATTGCACATATGGGAATACAAGTTCTAGACCCATTGCAAAGTATATAGATTATAGCAACACAAAAATACTCAATATGTTACAGAGTAGCAGAAATCAATATGTTACAGAGTACCCAAAAAAAAATAGAAGAGCACGTGTTGTCTTTGCTACTCAAAAATTTAGATATAAGAGTTCTTTTCATTTGAGATTATCTGTTTTCTTAATGTTGTCATGCAACTAGTAACAACTCTCTTCTTTCTACTTAATGAGTGTGAGAATACCTGGCCAATTCTATGAGCACGATCTTTGGCCTGAATTAGGTCACCTGGAGTCCAGGATTGCTCTGTAAAGATAACTGTGCTTGCAGCAGTTAAAGTTAATCCAACTACTCCCACTTTAATGGATAACTGCCTGATAACATGTCACATGGAAGAAATGCACAACCAAAAATACCACCATACTACAGCTGCCTGGATATAATCCTTTTCCTGGAAATCTGTAACCAATTGTTGCCTTCATGCAGCGGGTGTACCTCCATCAATCCAGATGCAACCCACTTTTTTCTTCTGGAAATTTTCAACAGTTTTTGTAAGTGCTATGATTTCCAATATAAATAAAAAGAGAGTAAAATTGAACTGGTCTTACAAAAAGGCACTCATGTATCGTATTTGTCATTGGCTGATGGTGCGCAAATATAAGAAACTTGCAACTTGCCTGCAGTGATCACAACATATTACACATGATAACCACCGATAGCCCAAATGAAATAGAAAGATGGAAGCAAGAGAGAAAAAAATTGAAGCAATCAAACTTTCAAATTAAGGATACATAACGATTTGGGGCGTTGGAAGATGAATAAAATATAAGAATCAACACATAATCTAAACCACTCAGACCAGCCAACATTGACACTAATAATAGTTGTGGCATATGCTGACATGTCATATGCTGACATTTTCACTACAACTGAAACAGTTCACAAAAAATAAAATAAAATACACGGAGGTTCTAGAGTCAAACAAAAATTCACCTGATCCACCAAGGAGTTCTCCAGCAACTGAGCCTTTTGAAGACTCGTATTATCAGTAGCAGCAGCAACATAGAATCTGGGATTGAACTTATCTTTCTGTAACACTGCCAATAGATTAAGCATCTCAACAGTATGAGCACCTATAGAATAATAAAATTTAGGAAGCTTATCACCTATTCCATTGTACAATTCTGGGATCAAAACCTGAGTGATCAAAATAAAATACGAACAGAGAGCACTAAACCAAATTTGACATGAGTACACCAAACAACAAATTAAAATCAAATAATTAAAAAAATGCAGCCACAAAAGTTAGAGAACAAATTAAAATTCAACAAAAATCAAGAATCAAGAACAGAACAGAAACTGACAGTGAAAAATAGATGCAGACAAAATACAAGAACAGAAACGAGCAATGAAAAATAGATGCAGGGAAAAATCAAGAGCCAAAAATTAAGTACAAAACAGGAAAAAATAGAAGCAGTAAAAAATCATAACAAAAATCAAGAATCAAGAATAGGAACCAAGAGAATAGTGCTTACAGTCTTTAGATAACAAACTCAACCACAACAATTACATACTAAATAAGAATGCAACTTTACTTAGCCATCACTCAAATTAAGTGAGAAATTGTAACTTAACAAGAATGCAACTTTACCTCATAAAGGGTCATAGAATCTCTCTATGAAGGACACAATTGTGCTCTTTCCGGAGCCGTTACTGAGCAATCCTCAATGCAGATGAGTAACCTTAGCTTGTAGTGCTCTATTCTCCCCAACAAATGCCAACACCACTCTGATTTAAACAACAGTCTGCAAAACAAACAAAAGCCTCAACAACAATCACAACACCAACCCAAATTAATACTTTGGTGTATTATTAACCTGTTCAACAATGTTGCTTGCTTGAGAAAGTGCTTCTTGGCCTTTAGTAGAGAGCTTGGCCAAAGTTGTTTGTGAAACTGTGAATGGCTCCAATGATAGCTACGAAGAAATAAATCCATTTTTAGCAATAATTTCAACAACACAACATCAATTATTTGATTTCTATTTCCAATTTCACATTCAGAAATTAAAAAGAGCAGCAACAGAATAACAAATCCATTTTTAGCAATAATTTCAACAACACAAAATCAATTATTTGATTTCCATTCACAATTTCATATTCAGAAATTAGAAAAAGCAGCAACAGAGTAACAAATTCATTTTTAGCAATAATTTCAACAACACAAAATCAATTATTTGATTTCCATTCATAATTTCACATTTAAAAATTAGAAAAAAGCAGCAACAGAGTAACAAAAAATAATTAAACAATTATTATTACAAAAAAATTAGTACCTAAGAAGGAATATGCGTGTATGAAACAACATTCAAAATTAGGTATCCATTATCAATTAACCAAGAAGGAATATGCGTGTTGAGCATGTGATTAACAGAGAGAACGAATCAGGGGAAAACAAAAATGGAAAGGGAAAGCCCTAAAAGTAAAAACACGAAAAAATCGAGAAAATAAAAAAATAGAAGCGTTGGAAGCGGAAAATTGTTCAGACCTTTGGAATCGGAGGGCTTGGAGGAGAAGAGATCATCGGGGAGGTTGACCTTGCCGTCACCCATGTTTGGTGGAGCTCGAAGGTGAACAGAGAGATCCAGAAAGATCGGAAGAAGAACAAGAAAGAGAAGAAGAGTATGAAGATGAAGTTGAAGATTAAGAAGATGAAGAATAAGTGGTTTCGAGTGACGAAGGCGAAGGGCGAAGGGCGAAGGGAATGGGAGGAGCTCTTGCTGAGTGGTTTCGAAGGTGAAAGAGCTCGATTAAGGTTAGTTAGTGTCAATAGGTTGGGGACCGTGTTGGGGGCCGGGTTAGTGTCAACGGGTTGGGGACCTTCTGGCCACGCTTTTAAAACGTCCCTGTTTCTTTCTACGGCCATGCTTTTGAAGCGTGGCAGAAAAAAAATTTTTGGCCACGCTTTTAAAGCGTGCCAAAAGAGTACCAGGTTATGGCCACGTTTTGTAAGCGTGGCCATAATGAAACCATGTCGTCACGCTTTTAAAACGTCCTTGTTTCTCTCTATGGCCACACTTTTGAAGCATGGCAGAAAAAAACGTGGCTGTTTCTCTAATCAATTGCCACCCTTACAAAAGCGTGGCTGTTGATCCTTTTCGCCACGCTTTTGAAGCGTGGCAAAAAAAGTAGCCAAATCTCTAATCTATCACCACCCTCGTAAAAGCATGGCTATTGACCACTTTTAGCTACGTTTTTGAAGCGTGACAAAAAAAGCGTGGCCATAGGCCTTTTTTCTTGTAGTGATAGATTTTACCTTGTTTAAATAACTTTTAAAAAAAATTATATTATTGATCTTATTTTTGTTCTAGCATGTCTAATGTTTATCTCTCAAAAGCTTTTTTAATTTTTCTTCTCTGTGAATTTTGAATATATAAGTTTTGGATATGAAAAAGGTTGGACGAAATAAAAATAGGTGTAAATGTAAGTGTATCCAATATTTTATGTACAGACGATTGTGTTACTTGTATATAATGTGTGTGCAAAACAAAAAAAATAAAAATATTATTTAAATCACAGAGACTCACATAATACATTTAAAGATAACCGTTTACATGGATGTGTTAAGGGCGTAGTAGAATTAAGCTTTCATTCTTTCTTACGCATAATCAGACTTCCAAACTGAGGATATCTTAAAGACTAATTTTCACAAACTAATGGCTTTATCCAATTTTCCTATAATAAAATTGGTGGCGACTCCATTATTTATATTCTTACTTTTTTTTGTCGCATCCTAATCCCATTGTAGTCCATCTTGGGCACGTTATGATAGTCTTCAATAATATTTTTTTGTTTAAATTTATTCCTAAGATTCAATTGGGTTCTAGAATCATCCTTCTCTTAATTTAAGAATAAAAATATGCTCATCTTTCTGCTTCTGATCTAATCCTACACACACTCGCGCTCAAAAAATGCAAAAGAAAGAAAAAAAAAAACATAGAAGGAAAAGAGAACAAAAAAATGAAAGAAGGAAGAAGAATAATAAAAGAAGTTATGCAATGAGCTGCAAGTTGCCATTGATTTCTTAAGCATTGTCATCATAACCGCTACCGGAAACACCTACTTCTGTTCCTCCTCATTTTTTTATGTTGCTCTCCTCTCCCTCCTACAACCAATGCATCAGCCGTCTTCTCTCTCTCTCTCTCTCAAAGATATTTATTGACAATTAATTTAACCTAACTAACGGTCTTAGTTGGTAATTAACTAAATGAATCAACTTGGTTGTGGCCAAATCATCAAGTCAAATCACATAGGACTTAAAATTTATAATTAAAAAATTACTAATGTAATATAAAAAGTGTTTAATATTGATATACTAACAATGTTAATAATAATTATAAAAAATATAACTATGAAAAATTGTTTTTTTTGGATAATCATTTAAGTTATAGTGATAAAAAGTATAATTAAATATATGTGTAATCGCATAAGAAAAGAGCGATATTGACTTGTATACTATTTTAATTGAATCTTTCAGTTAATTTGTAGTTGAAAAAATATAGGGAAACAATGATAACTGTGAATAATATGAATAATGAATTAAAAAAGGAAGGTAAAATTAAAATTAAAAATTAGGGTATTAATTAATTATTTAATTTTTAAATTTAAAATTTGAAAAATTAAAATTAGCATTTAAACGCATTCATACTACGATTATTCCAAATTTCACCGTAACTTCCAATACACTTCCTAAATTCATTCACACCCCCTAATTGAACGTCTCATCTCATTGCACCTCCGTACTGATATTGCTGCTGCCACTGCTGGGTCGTGACCATGTTCTCTGCCGCCGTTCCTGTCCATGACCACAGTACCACCGCCGCTGCTGTTCATGAGTCTAGCAACGCTGCAGCCATTTCTATTTTGCGACCACGTTCTCCCATTGCCACTGTTGTATACAATCACAATGTCACCGCTGCTGCTGTTCACGAGCCTCAAACTGCTGCTGTTTGCGATCCGTTAGGAAGGTGCTGCTACTGAAGGCTAGTGATGAATAGGGAATTAATTGAGCTAAGAAAATTGTTGGAAAATCGATATAGAATGTTCATCTGGAAAAGGAGGATCTCTTACACCGTCTTCATGTGTCACTCATGATACATATAGCACGGATGTCAACATTGTTGATGTATGTGTTGAGTTTCGAAATTTAGGAATTCTACGATGGTGCCACTCTTTCTAACAGGGGTTCCAATGAGTTTTGTCTCTTCGTTTGCTGCCTTCTTGAGTTTAAGTTCCGGTATTCAATATGGCTAGGTCAAGATGGTCATTTTAGTAAGTATATGAATGGTTATTTTAATTCTTATGTAGATGGTTATTTGATTGGATTGGGTTTAGTTATATACAATTAAAATATGCTAGATGATCAATTAACTAGGTATATAAATGATTATTTTTATCCTTAAATAAATGATTATTTTCATTAAGGGTGAGCGATGGCGAGGAGGAGCCCGGCGACACCATTTGTTTCTGGTTTGGAGGAGAGCAACATTGATGAGGGTTCTTGTTGACAAACTAGCGGCGGTGAGAAGGATCCCGATGATGACAATGGAGGCTGGTTGGAGACCAAGCGACAGCAGAAAATTTAGAGAAAAAGCTAGTGTTTTGATAAATTAGGATATAATGAATTGTTAAAATTTTTAAATTATTGAATGAGATTTTTTTATTGGATAATTTGGATAGAGTGTATTTTTTTAACTTCATTAAGTTAAATTTCTAATCCATTATTTACGTTAGTCAGATTCTTTATTGTCTATTTAACGGAATCGTTTTTAGTTTTGCCTTTCCCTCTCTATTATTGCAACACCAGCCAATCAAGCATAGGAGAGGGGCCAAGCTATGATACAAGACTCATTTAATTTGTCCGAGTTGTAAGTGAGGAGTCAAAAAGTGTAAACTAAGGTACATGATGTGAAGTAGAAGCTAAAAACGTTTTTGTGCATGTTCTATCTGGCTAGAGTTGCCTTGCTCGACTATACTGAGGCTTAGATCATACACCATCATCACAAAGTATGAAAAACCGTTGTATTGTAGGGTAGTAGTTTCACACATTTATTGCTTTTGCCATCCATATCTTCTGATATCTCTGTTTTAGGATGTTATGTATGGCCTCTAATTAAAATGATTGACAAAAGCAGCAATTACGTTGCTTCACATTGCAAGCGACCGCAATTGAATTCAATATGGTGCCCATTCAATATATAGAACGCGGAAAAAAAAATTATATCCATCCCAGTTTTTTAATAATTTTTTTAAACGTGGACTACGAAATTTTGATAAAAAAAATTCGTATTTAATTTTATGAGATTGATTAATTTTTCTATCAATAATCTCTCGTTAAAACATACTTATGTAATATGTTAATTGTTAATATACTTTTTTATTTAATTTTTATAAATAAAAATAATTTAAAAATCACTAATATTTCTTAGTTTCACACGATAAATTTAGCTAGTGTATTTAAAGAAGGTAATAAAAAATTAAACGGTTTTGATAATTATTATTAAAAGATAATGAGACTTCCAATAAAAAAAATTTGTCAATCCTAATTAATTCTTAATAGACAAATCAACAGTTTAATATGTCATATAAATTTATTTCGTTAATACAAATAAGAAATATTAATAAAAAGGCTAATGACTTTCATAAAAGTAAATATCAGAAACTGAAAAGAGTTTTTTTTTCTATTAAGAATTTTATTGTCTTTTAAAATAATTTTCAAAAACTATTTAAAATTTTTTCACAAAAACGAATAAACTGTTGAACTCAAAATTTTTTATCACTAAAACTATTACCCAATCAAATTGTATGAAAGGATATTATTTAATTATTTATGCCAATTCGCCACTTTTATTGCAATTTTATAATCATATTAAGTGTACATAAAAATTAATTATTAATATAAAATATATAATAAAATATAAAATATATATTAAAAATTATTTTTAATATGTTTCTCACACAAGAATTTTTTTTAGATTTGTATGAATTTTTTACGTAAGTTTTTTTTTTTATATTATTTTTTTTCACTTTTTAAAAGTAACAAGGATTAAATTCTAAACATTTCAATTATAAAAATTTCGACATCATATATCATAAAACTAACTAGTAACAGACCTAAAAGATTTTAATAATAAAAATAAAATTATACTAAAATAAATTTTGTTATGTTGGATATCGATATTTATATTATATGTACTAAAAAAATTAAACCTATATATGAAATATATATTGATCAAAAATAAAGAAAACTTAACTTACACTAATTTTCCTCTTTTTTTTTTCAAAGTAACAAAATTTTTTTAATTTAATTTTGGTTCATTGTTAGTTTAATAATTTTTATGCATCCATTTAATTCTATATTGTTACGTGAATGTAATTGAATGATTATGCTAAAAAAAATTTACATTGTGAACGTATTAAAATTAAATTCTTTGTTCTTAAACAATTACTCTATTACAAATTGTAATTTTTAATTATTTATTATCTTTCACTCAATTAGAAAGTCCATTGCTATAATATTTATGACTTTTTTTAACCAAAATAACTATTATAAGAAAACTCATTTAAGAGTTAAAATAAAAAAATACTATATACTTTTAAAATAAAAATATAATTAATAAATAGATAATATTCTTTTTTAACTTAATTATCTAATTTTAAAGAGAAAAAAAACTAATAATTTTACCTATGTTTAGAAAACTAAGCTTCAATTTGATAATTAGCTAATTGCAGAAAATATATTATCATTACATACTACTTTTTTATTAAGTTGATTTAGTTATTTATTTATAGTTTTGATACTAAATTAAATCTAACATGATAAATATTGGTATATGTTAAGTTAATAAAACAAAAATTCATTTTAACATGAACCTCAACAAAATGGTTATCATTTATACTGTAGGGACAAATACAATATAATAATAGAGACAATAAATACATTAATAATTATTATTTTTGTAAAGTTCTAGAAGGGGCAAACTTTTACTTTATCAGTCGCGGAACTTGAAAATAATTTTGAGGAACTAAAAATATTTGTATATATATAAAAAAAATACATATATATATATCATAGCATTTATATAAAAACAAAATTTATAAATATTGTTATTTTTAAAGTTTGATAATAAATAAAGAATTTTATAATACATTTTATAAAATATCTTAGTGTTATTTTTTTAGTTTTGAAAAACTTAAAATTTTTAATAATTGAATTAAAACTAAATTTTTAGTATTTTAATATTCTTATTGTCTAGTTCTAAAAATCAAACTCAATAAATGTAATTCTTTGAATATATAAAATGTAGCATGTTTATACCTTCGCCTAAAATGAAGTCAGGCCCAAAAGAAATAAAGTCCACCCAATGAAGGTGGCCTCATTTACTCCTACTCGACCTCATAGAGGTCGGGTGTGACGACGGGAATTCAGCCTTACCTATTTAATTAGATAACTAACTCCTAAGTATCTCCTATCCATCTAGAAGGGAGATCTAAACAACTTTTCTAAAAAAAGGAAAACGGCTATCCACCATCTAAGGTGGAACTATTCTAAAAGGTGGTTATCTTTTCTACTATAAATACACTGAGACCCTCAGGTATATTCAGAATCCAAACCTGCCTAAAGCCTTTACTAACTTAAGCACCGGAGTCTCTTGCAGGTACCACCCCCCATCTCTTATCGAGAAACTCGGACAACAGCACCTCGGCACCAGTACAAGTTGTATGCTGTCTTAGAAAGAGTCCAGACCTCACGTTCAAGCCCAAATACAACCTAGTTTCAGGTAATTTTCGGAACGTTGGTGTCGTTACCAGGGATATGAAAGTCTACACCCCACCATGGTGGACGAGCAATTTGAAGACAGACGCAATGCATTTGAGTTTGAGCCAGAACCTCAAAACGACGACCGAGCTTTTGTGATACCCCCACGACAAGAAGGATCAAGTAATTCTAATGGGGAAGGAACATCACGAAATCCTCACACTCGACGACTACAGTTAGAGGTACATTTACCTGAGAATGAAAAGTCCCCGCACCCAACCGAGATCATCGGACTCGTACATGGACAGCAAGCCCGATTGGAGCAACTCGGGCAAGAGAACAAGCGATAAAGAGAAGTTGAAAAAAATCTATGAAGAAAGGTATGGCACAGAAGAGAACTCGAGAAAAAACTTTTAGAAATAGAAGTTGATCTATGAACTCGGACCAGCAATGCTGAGGAGAAGAAAGCCCTTTTGAGGGAGAAGATTCCTTCATAGAAGGGATCATGCAGGCTAGGGTTCCAAAGAAGTTTAAAAGTCCCGACATAGATCTCTATGATGGCACAACCAACCAATCATCTAAGGAATTTTAAAAGTAAGATGTATTTGTCTGACGCGACTCGTTGCAAGGCTTTTCCAACAACCTTAACCAAAGTAGCAATGAAATAGTTTGATAGCTTACCACCCAAGTTAGTGACTTGATTTGATGACCTGGCCAAGAAGTTTCTTACCATTTTCAATTTAGAAGGACAAAGTCAAACATGCTCTAATCTCTTCTGGGTAAAGCAAGAAGTTAGAGAGACCCTCCGAACTTATATGGAAAGGTTCAACAAAGTCTTCTTAGAAATATAGAATTTGTCTCTCGAAGCAGTAATAATGGGATTAGTTAATAGCTTTAGAGAAAGGTCATTCTCTCAATCTATATGAAAGTGGTACCCAACATCTTTATATGAAGTACAAGAGCATACAAAAAAGTATATCAATATGGAAAAGAACTCCTGACTTAGAGATCTAGTACCAAGGCCAAACGTATCCTTCCAAGCTCGGGATAAGGAAAAAGAGACAAAAAAAAAAAAGAGGAGTACATCTCGAAAAAGCCTCGGAGATACTGCAACTACACCCCACTCTGAGTTTCTCTTATTGATATCTATAGAAAGATCTGTTACACTGAAAACCTTCTGCCTCTTCACCCCCTTTAAGCACAAAAAGGCAGGAAGTTAGACAGAATATTGTGAGTATCATAAACTATAATGGTCATTATACCAATGATTGTTATCATCTAAAAAATATTATAGAAAAGTTAGCCAAAGAAGGTCAGCTAAAAAGATACCTCACTGAAAGGTCAGACGACCCAGGAAAAAAGAAGAGAGGTAATGAAGATGGATGTCAGCGAGATCTACCATGACAAACTCCTGATAGATGGAGGATTTCTAGGAGGGGAAATTACTAAATCCTCACGCAAAAGACATCTTAAGGAGGTATATCAAGTCGGAGAAGACATCGGAGATCCAGATCTACCCACAATTTCATTCAGCAAACAAGATGCACAAGTGGTGATATCTGGTCATGACAATCACGTGGCAATTAATTACAATGATCCTTATTAATGCAAACTTCCATAGAACTTTGGGGGACCAAGGAAGTTCGGTCGACATACTATTCAAGCCCGTTTTTGACAAACTCGGGTTAGAAGAAAAGGACTTAAAGGCTTATCCAGACATACTATTTAAGCATTAACTACATTGTGGTTGATTGATGCATGAGCATCTTTTCTATATTTTCTTAGTAAGTTAGATGTGAATTTGTGGAGTTTTTATTAGATTCTGGTGTTTTAAAACTGTTTGGATGCTACTTTGATGTGTCCTATTGTTCTGATAATTTCAGGTAAAGTTCGGACAAATTTGACAGAGTTCGTGTAGAGAAAAAAGGAAAAATTTTGATGCTGTCAAGCTGGCGTTAAATGCCACAACCTGACGTCTAGCGCCAGGAGCTTCGTAACTTGTGCCAAGTATGTACGCTAATGGCGCTATACACCGCTACCTGGCATTTAGCGCCAGAAGGTTAGTAACGCCAGATTTTCTTTCTGTCCAGCAGCAGTAAACGTCGAGCATGGTTTTAGCGCCAGTGGCGCGTTTTTCACTCTCCACAGAAGGCCTTGTTTGATTTTTCTTAATTAGTTTTTAATTTATAAAAAGATATTACGAGGTTTAGAATTTTAATTTCAAATCAATTAGGATTAGATATAAAAGGATAAAAGATTCAACCCTTCGTGTTCTCTGCTCTTCTTCTTCCTCATTTTGCACTTTCATACTTTTGCTTTAGGTTTTTCTCTGAGCTGTGAGCAACTAAACCTCCACTGTTAAGGTTAGGAACTCTGTTTATTTTGATGAATTAATGTTATTTTCATTATACTCTTAATTAATGCATTGGTTTAAATTCAAGGATTGTTTTCATTCTTCATCCTAGGGATTAGAATATATTCAAGGATAACTCCTTTTATAATTGAGTTCTTGTTGAATCTTGGAAAAGTTAAATCACTTGAACAACAGCTTGAAATCAATTTCTCATAACCCTCTAACTACCTTGACTTAACATGATATGTGAAATATAATCATCTAATCTTTGGGTACTTAAGATTTGTGTGGCTCATAAACTAGAATTGGACTTAATCCTCTAAATGAAATTAAGTGACCAAGGAATTATCGGTTGACTAGGTTAGAGGAGATTAAATTACTAAAGAATTAGGGTTTAATCAATTAAAGTTTGCCATGAATTGAACCTTTACATGATTAAAGTAGTTGATAAGAATTATTAATCCGGAAAATTAATCACCTCTAAAGCCTTAACTATTTTTACTATTTTCACCAACCGTTCATTACTTGCTTTCTTGAATTCTCTGAATTATTGCTTTATGATAATTGGAATACAAAACACCCAATTTAGCTTGTCTCACTAGCCTAATCACTCAATTATTATTGCTCAGTCCATTAATCCTTGTGGGATCGACACTCGCTTACCTGAGTTATTACTTGGTACGACCTAGTGCACTTGCCGGTAAGTTGTGGTATTCGAAAATCTGCACTAAGTTTTTGGCGCCATTGCCGGGGATTAACTATGATTGACAACTATCCGTTGTTTAATTACCTAGATTAGATGTTTTCTGCTTTAATTTGCTTAAATTTTTCTTTTTAGTTTTTGAGTTCTTTAATTGCATTTTTTCTTGTTTTATTCAGTTTATTTTCTTAATTTTCCTTCTTAATTTTGAAATTTTTTTCTTTAATTTTCTTTTTCATTTTCAAAAAAAATTGCTTCCTTTTGTTTAGTTTATTTTATTTTATTTCTTTTACTTAGTTTAACTCACTGGGAATTCTCTTTACTTTGACGTAGAAACTCCCACTTTTTTCTGCTTTCTGTTTGTTTATGAGTAGGAACAGAGACAATGAACCTCTTCTTGATTTTGATCCTGAGATTGAAAGAACCGTTTGAAGACGTCAACAATAGACTAGAGCTTATAGAGCTACTGAAAATCTCATAGACAATTCTAAGAAGGAAGCTGAAGAAATCACTATGGAGCCAAATAACAACAACAATGTTGCTATTCCCAATGCTCCTAATACTCCTGAGCAACCTAGAAGAACTCTTGGTTCTTACACTACTCCAAATCTTACCTTCTATGGCAGTAGCATTGTTGTGCCCTCAGTGAATGCCAACAACTTTGAGTTGAAGCCTCAACTCATTACTTTGGTGCAACAAAACTGTTAGTTTTATGGACTCCCGCAAGAAGATCCAAACTTGTTTATCTCTAATTTCATGCAAATTTGTGATACAGTGAAGACTAATGGAGTCCATCTTGATGTGTACTGGTTATTGCTCTTTCCATTTGCTGTATGAGATTGAGCAAAGCAGTGGTTTAATACACAACCCAAGAAGAGCCTAGATACACGGGATAATATGGTTAGCTGATTATTAACTAAATTCTTTCCACCTCAGAGGCTCACCAAGTTGAGGACTGATGTTCAGACCTTCAAGCAACAAGAGGGTGAATCTCTCTATGAAACTTAGGAAAGGTACAAGGTTATTCTTAGAAAGTATCCTCCTGACATGTTTTCAGACTGGATACAGTTGCAGATCTCCTATGATGGGAATACTCAGGCCGCTAGGACCTCTTTAGATAATTTTGTAGGAGGAACCCTGCATATGAAGAAAACTACTGAAGAGGTTCCAAAGTTGATTGGGATGGTTACAAAAAACGAATATTTATACTCTTTTGAGATTACCGCCATGAGGAAGGGATTCATGGACCTAGATGCTTTGGATACTATTCTGACTCAGAATAAAGTCATGTCTCAACAGATAAATGTCATTACTCAACACTTGGGTGGATTACAAGTTTCAGCTATCAATACCCAAGATATTCCTTATGACATGAGTGGTGGAATTTCTCAAGGTGAGAGTTTTGATTATGGTCAATTTTTCTCTCAACAGGTTAATTATGTGGGAAATTCCAATAGCCCCGCAACCATGATCCTTTTTCTAAGACTTACAATCCGGGGTGGAGGAATCACCTAAATTTCGGATGGAAAAATCAACCACAGAGGTAATAGAATTTCAATAACGTCATGGCCATCAGAATAATTTCAATCAAAATAATTTCAACAACAACAATCCACTATTCACTTCTCAGAAATCTTCTTACTCGGAAGGTTTAATGGAAGAACTTTCCAAGAATACTATTAGTTTCATGCAGGAAACTAAAGCTTCAAATAGGAACTTGGAGGTTCAGATAGGTCAATTAGCCACACAAGTTGCTGAAATTGATAAGAGGTCCACCAATACCTTTCCTAGTAACACAATTCTAAATCCAAGAGAGGAGTGCAAGGCTATCACCTTGGTAAATGGACAAGTGGTAAGTACAGCAGCACAAGTTACTGAGGAGCCGGTTGAAAAAGAAGCCCCGGGGAAGGCATAAGCCAAGGAGAAGTACGCCCCTAGAGGCACCCTGATAATCCCTTCCTGGTTGATGTTGAGCAATACAAGGTGAAGTCTCCAGTGTGTGAGCATAAGCCCAAAATTCCATACCCTTAGAGGTTTCAAAGGGAGACCAAGGACAAGTAGTTTTCAAAGTTCTTGGAAGTCTTCAGAAAATTACAAAGTAATATTCCTTTTGCTGAGGTCTTAGAGCAAATGTATCTCTATGTTAAATTCATGAAAGAGTTGCTATCCAAGAAGAGGACTTTAAAGGGAGATGAGACAATGGTCCTGACCAAGGAATATAGTGTCATAATTTAGAGTAATTTGTGAAGAAAGAGGCCAGATCCAGGGAGCTTTCGAATTCCATGCACCATTAGGAGCACAACCTTTGATAAAGCCTTGTGTGATATAGGAGCAAGCATTAATTTAATGCCCTTGTTTGTGATGAAAAAGCTGCAAATCAAAGAGGCACAACCAACAATGATAGCATTACAAATGGCAGATAAATCCTTGAAGAGTGCACATGGAATAGTGAAGAATCTCTTGGTCAAAGTGGGGAACTTCTTCCTCCTAGCCAACTTTAACATTCTTGACATGGGGGAGGATGATAACGCCTCTATAATCCCTGGAATACCATTTATAACCATTGGGAGAGCTCTAACCGATGTAGGAGATGGTGAATTACTGCTTAGAGTGCATGGGGAGCAACTGGTCTTTCATGTCTTCAAGAATATGCATTCATCAAGTGAAGAGGAGAGGTGCATGTAGACTAAGCTTATTGATCTAAACCTTAAAGAGCCCCCTGATGATACACAACAAGATTTGTAGCCTAAGCCTCATTTGGTGAAAATCAGCAAATCCCCCCATGACATCAAAACTAAGTTTGGGGTTGGGAATGCAGTGCCAAGAAAGGGGGAGGCTTCCAAGAAGAAAGTATCCATGTGATGGAGAAATAAGAAGATTCCTATTGAAGGTTTCTCACCAAGGTTGAAGGTGGTGTTGACTCGCAATCCAATGTTACCTCATACAGTGAACAAAATTCTCTCTCTTGAGCATATTGAGCTACTTCATGGGGAAATAGGAAGAAGATTCACAGTGAGAGAGGAGAAGCTGAAGTATTATGATCAACCCCACCTTAACAAGAAATCAACCGTCAAGTAATGACATTAAAGAATCGCTTGTTGGGAGGCAGTCCAATCTTTAGTATCCTTAGATTTTATATGCATTTTTGTTTTAGTTATTTTATTTTGATTTTTTTAATAGTTTTCCTTCTTTTTACGCATGTTTAGATCATGCAAAGTGTTTAAAACAAGAACAGGTGCAATCAGAAGGGAATTCAGCACACTCTAGAGGATATTCAATTCAGGTGCCAGATGGCAAAAAATTGAATTCCGCACAAACTCACCGGTAAGTATACCGGGTTGCATCAAGTAGTAAATCTCACAAGAGTGAGGTCGATCCCATGAGGATTGATTGGATCGAGCAACTTTAGTTAGGTGATGAATTTAGTTAAGCTAATATTGATGAATTGAGTGGAAACTGATTGGCAGAATGTAAAGTGCTAGGAATTGTAAATTGCAGAATATAAATTAACTGAAACTTAATTAGCAAGAAACTTAAATTGCTGAAACTTAAAGAATAAGAAATTAAAAGAGCTGAAACTTAAATTCCAAGAAAGGTAAATAACTGGAGCTTAAATCGCAAGAAATTTAAATTGCAGAATCTAAATAGCTAGGAAACGTAAATTTCATAAAGAATAAATGGATTTGGGTGCTGGAAATTAAAACAGAACTGGAAAATGCAGATTGCAGTAAATCAGAGAACTCTAGGGTGAAGAAATTCAAAGAAAGTCGTTCATCAGGGATTGGAGATATTACAATCCTTCCTGAATCAATTAGTTCTTAACTCCTTTCTCAATCATATGGTAGATCTATGGCGGATTGAAATTGATTGAATCCCAATTCCTTGGCAATCCAATCTCTCTAATCACAATCAATCTTGCCAATTCCTTGATCTAACTGTCATGAGAAGAGGTTAAGTGCATATCTCTCATCCATAAGCCACACTGACTCTCAAGATCTCAATTCCTCCCGAATAGTATTGATCAAGAGAGTAGTGAAGGATAGAGCTCCAATTCTAATACAAGTGATTCCCCTTCTGGAGTGAATAATCCACAATCAAAACAGAAGATACCCAATTGCTACACATATGAATAGAGAAGAAGAAGAATTTCATTGATTCCTTGGAATTACAATAGAGCTCTTCCCCCTAACGAAAGTGGGGTTTAGTTCATCATTGCTCTAGTACTAAAACAGAAAAGAAAAATTACAGAAGAAGATGAAGAACAGAAAAGAAAATAAAGTCAGATCTCAAAAAGCTCAAAATAAAAGGTAAAAAGAAAATCCCTAGTAAAAGTTCCCGTCCTAATGAAATTAAATTTTCTTCTATTTATACACTTTCCAATTTAGTCATCAGGTGCTTGGATTAGGCTTTTTGGCCTTGGTTGAAACAGATCAGAATGGGTCCTCAGTTGGTGTGGTTAGGAGCATGCTTCAGGAGAAAATAGCGTTCTCAAAATGAGCGCAGCGTTCATTCACCGGAGCATGAGCGTCCTATGTGCATGTGCGTCATTTGCATCTTTCACCATCGACACGTACGCGTAACACATGCGTGCGCGTTGATACTATCTTCAGCCTCGACCATACTTGCGCGTATCCTGCATGCGTGCGCGGCCCTTGGAAGCGTTCATTAACTGAATGTTATGTTCGCACCATGAATGCTTCTCACACGTGCGCGTGAATGGTAAAATATCACCTCTGTGCTCCAGCATCATGTACGCATTTACGCCAACCACCACTATCGTCACATCGACGCGTGCGCGTAATGCGCTCGCGCGCGTCGGTGACCAAATTCAAATTCCAATTCTGAAAGTATCGCAGGCGCTCATTCAAAGTGAACGTAGCGTTCATTGCTGGTGAACGCTGATCTTCCTTCCACGTGTGCGCGTCATACATGCGTACGCGTGGATCTCCAAAAGTGTCATCTTGCGCGTAAGCTCCTTGTACGCGTGGGCATTAGTTATGAACGTAGCGTTCATCAAATGAACATAGCGTTCTCCTGCACTTCCTCCTTCTTTGTTTCTTCCTTTCATTTTTTCACCTGTCATCAACCAAACATGCCATCAAAGTCTCACCAAAATCATAAGATTTTGCATCATTCATAAGAATCATCTAAATTGGGTATAAATCTCATGATTTTGTATAAAATCAACAATGTTTGATTGAGTCAAGATAAACATGGAATTCCACTCCAATCACTTACTTATTGTGCAAGAATGTGCATAAATCATCATAAAAACCAAAAAAAATGCTAGTAAAACTAGCATAAGATGACTTGTCATCAGTGCCTCGGTGCTAAATGCCACAACCTGGCATTTAGTGCCAGAGGGCACGAAATTCGAGGAATGGTTGACGGAGGATAAATGTTGGTCTAGAAAATCCAAAGGTTTTCAAACTCGAATGTTGCAAGTATAGTCTAAACCGACAAGTGATCCTCAATCAAAGTTTAGAAGAGTGTCACAAGAATCAAATCAATTATTGGGAGTAGGTTCCCAGGTCATTTTCCCTAGGACTTGAAATTGAATGCACATCATTGATTAGGAAATTTGGGGGTTATGAATTGCTTGCAGAAAAAGTAAAGTGACTAGAATTAAAAAGCAATTAATACTTAACAATTAAAATGGAAGAATTAGGATCACCAAGTAAGTAATTGACTATCTAACAAGCATGTAATTAAGATGATAACAATAAAATGTCATATGACTAAGAAATACGAATTTCAAGTAAAAGAACTAAGAAATTAAAGTCAACAAAAAGGATTGACAATCACTTAATCTAAAGAGCCTTGGCTAGGGATGAGCACTAAGCTTCCTATCCTTGTTGTTAACCACAAATATGGTAATTAGGAAGAGTATTCCTACTTTATCATCCTCTAACAATGAAGGAAAGTCAAGTAAATATAATTGATTTCAATCCACAAGTCCTAGCCAACTCACTAATATGACTTAGTGAAAGCCTAGCGTTAGTGAAAACAAACCAATTAACAACCCTCAATTACCAACTAGAATTGGACATTAACAACTCAAGGATACCCAATTACTCAACCCCCAAGTCAAGAAAGAAAATCTACTCTATATTCAAAGTAAATACTCTATCAAACACTTGGTGAGCAAGAAAGAAGAACATCATGAAATTGAGAAAATTAAGCACAATTAAATCTATCCACTACTAATTGGCAAGGATCATAACTCAATTAACACATAAATCATGAAAACTTCAACGCATTAATAGAAATTCAAAATTAACAAGATCCATAAATCAAAAATTAAGAGAAAGTGGCTAGTAAAGTTTCTACGTGAAATTAAGCTAGAGAAACTACAATTAAGGCAACAAAAGGGAAATTCAACAAGATCCAAACTAGGAATTAAGATCAAATGTAATCAAAGTGTACTAAAACTCTAGAGAGAAAGAAGAGTTTCTCTCTCTAGAAATGTAGGAACAAAAACTAGCTAAAAATTAAGTAAATGTGTGTATGTTTGTGTCCTCCCATTCCCCCTTCAATGTTTGACCTTTCTCCATTCAGAATTAGATTGATTTGGGTCCAAGAAGGGTCCAGAAATTGTTGGAATGTGCAATTCTAAGAAAATCACGCACTTCATGTCATGCATATGCAAGTGTCATGCATACGTGCAAGCTGAGATTTACGAGGGTCATGCATATGCACAAGCCATGCGTACACGCGAGCGCTAAATCCTAAAAACTTCAATTCTTCATGGTTCTTCCACTTTTGCATGCTTCCGTTCCATCATCCAATCCATTCTTGGCCTATAGATCTTAAAATTACTTAATAAACACATCACAGCATCGAATGGTAATAGAAGAAAATTAAAAATTAACATCTTTAAGACTTAGGAAGCATGTTTTCAACTACCAAGCGTAATTAGGAAGAAATCATAAAAGCATGTAATTAATATGAATAAGTATGAAAAGAGTTGACAAAAATCTACTCAATTCAATCGAAAATAAACCATAAAATTGTCGTTTATCAATGGTCACGGGAGGCTGGCACTAAACGCCACAACTTGACGTTTAGTACCGTAGTGCACGTACTGCGATGGTGGCGCTAAACGCGGCAATATGGCGTTTAGCACCAGGAGGAGGACCAACATCTCCAAACTTTCTACCGGGTGTGCACACACACTACTATGCATATGCACGACCATCCTTTCTTCACTTAGTATGTGTACGCACGGACCTATGTGCGTATGCACAAGCGTATAAAAAAAGTGAAAACACGCTATCGGCGCTAGAGCCTGGAATTTTGCGCCAGTAGCGCTTTAGAAAGGGAATTCAAATTTTGAATGAGAATCTGTGTGGGCCCCACTCCCCACACCTGAAACCCCACCATTACCCAATCAACCTTACCCTCACCCCTAAAAATCTCTCTCCCCAATGCCCCTCTCTTAACTGTTACCCTCACCCCTTCTCCCTATTAATTTCCTTTCTTTCTCGACTACCATCCGTATCCCCCAAACCAGCTCCATTTAATTCCATTCAATTCCCTTCCCTTTTTTCTTCTTAACCCACCGTAACACCCCCTCCCCATTTCCTCTGTATAAACACTTTTACCCCCTCCCCTTTTACATCATAACAACAATACCTCACAATCTCTACTACTTCTTTTACCATCTCCTTTTATTCTTCTTTTTACCACCCCGACCTTCTCTTATTTTTTTAATCACCATATCCCCTTCCCTTCTCCATTCTTCTTTTCTAGTTTTTCTTTTTCTCTTTCCATTATCACTCATATCCTCCTGTCTCTATTTTCTATTTTTCTTTACTCGAGGACGAGCGAAAGTTTTAAGTTTGGTGAGACTGTGCCACTTCGTTCTTGGATTTTTACTTATTGCACCTAAAGGAGGAGAGTCCTCTTCCAGGAAGAGGAAAGATAAGGCTCCCGTGACTGGTCCATACGATGCTAACCAGTTCAGTTCTAAAGTGCACGAAGAGCACTTCTTTGAGATCACTAGTAAGAAGAAAGTGATCCCGAAGGTGCGATTCGATCTTAAGCCGGATGAGTATCCGAAAATTTGGGAGCAAATCCAAAGGAGAGGCTGGAGAACATTCTATAACCCGGTGACTAAAGTAGGCCAGCTGATGGTCCAGGAATTCTATGCTAATGCTTGGGTCATATACAAGCATGTGAGGGGTGTGAATTTCAGTCCTAAGTACTAGCGCACCATGGTCAAAGGGCGGATTTTGGATTTTAAGGAATGTAAGGGAGGCGCTTCAATTACCACATTCGAGAGATGATCCTCACTCTTTTACTGAGATGGTGAATGGAGACTGGAGGCGTGACCATATTCTAGCAGCAGAATGCCTTCCGAGAGCCCAGTGGAGGCTGAATGCTGAAGGACAGCCCTATTAGTTGGGGCGACATGACTTGAGACCAGTAGTCCGTGGATGGTTGGAGTTTATCCAACGCTTCAACATCCAAAAGAGCAACCGTTCTGAGGTTACTATAGACCGAACTGTGATGATCTACTATATCATGCTCAGAAGTGAGGTGGAGGTGGAGCGAGTGACTGCACAGGAAATATATAGCATTGCTTCCAATGCCTCCACCCATGCCAAGTTGGCATCCCCACATTTCATGTATGGCCTCAACGATGCCTCTAGAGTGCGTATAAAGCATGGCACCCTCATTCCTATAGAAATGATGGTCTCTAGGAGGACGATGGAGTATGTCCAGGAGTATGCACGAGCCCTGAGGGAGGAGCCAGCAGCACAAGAAGAGCCCGTTCCCCCACCTCAGCAGGGACACTATTTTCCGCCACAGGAGTATTGGCATCAATTGAATTCCTCCATGGAGAAGCTGAGGGTGAGCCAGGATACTCATAGTGGTCTTCTTCAGCAGGTTCTGGTAAACCAGTAGAGTCAGCGCCAGTAACTCACACAGATGAGGCTTGACTTTGGGCGACTGAGAGGATATTCGAGAGCTTAGCCTGACGGAGGAGACGACTACCAGAATGACTAAGGTGGTTGAGTTTTTTTTATGCTATTTTTCTTTTTCTATTCTTATTTGTTATTTCCTGTTTTCTGTTGCTTATCTTTATCCCTTGCATGATCTTTAGTATTTGTAGCTTCTTAGGTATTTTAGTTTAATTCAGTTGCTTTTATCTCTATTTTGAAAAGATGCCTCATGTATCACTCACTGAGCTTAAATTCAAAAAGTGGTGTAATACATGATTGGTTGAGCTATATATAGAGTTGTCTTATTTAACTTCATGTGGTTGTATTTATCTGTGATTGTGAATGCATGAGAAGGAACAGTACATATTTGATTTTGGAGTAAAGAATGTTAATTCATGAGCAACAAGAATTTAGAGAAGTATTATGAATTCTCTAAATTAAACAAAAAGTTTATCCTTGAAACAAAAGAAATAGCAAGAAAGAAAAAATGAAAGCAAGACCCAAGGCTTTGAGCATCAATGGCTAGGAAGGTTAAAATTGATCAAAGCTCAAAGGAGTTGTTTTCCTAGCTATATGCTTGTGGTGTAAATGGTTAAGGAAATTCTTGAGACACAACACCTAGAGTCAAAGCCAAGTGCAAAAAAAGAGTATGTCAAAGGCTCTGAGCACCACTAACTGGGAAAACTCAATAGAAAGTTCAGAACTCAAAGAGTTCTCCAATTAAGTGCTTGTGGTGTTTCTGTGTAAAGAAAAGATTGAGACAAAATATTTAGAGTCACGGTTAGGCTCAAGGTGCAAAGTGGTGCACAAAATTGGCTCCGCAGAATTCACACAGATAGATCGGCAAGTATACAGGGTCGTCCAAGTAATACATCAGGTGAGTGAGGGTCGATCCTACGGAGATTGTTGGTTTGAGCAAGTAGTGGTTACCTTGTAGATCTTAGTTAGGCGGATAGAAATTATAGTTTATCACGAAAAATGCATAAAACAAAATAAATAAATAAAACGTTACTGGATAGATGTGAAATCAATGATATTAGAACGGTTAAGGCTTCGGAGAAGCTTTGTCTTTCTAAATTAACTTGTCTTACTGTCTACTTCAATAACTTTCTGATTCCTTCAATGGTAGCTGTAAGTGATTAACTCATGTAGAACAAGGGTAATTGTTACGGGTCACCCTCAATTCATGACATGAAGAACGAGAATGCATAAGAGAATAGAATCAGACATATTAAACAAGAACGGTAATATTATTAATCCATGAAACTCAGCAGAGCTCCTAACCTTAACCATAGGAGGTTAGTGACTCATACTGATAGAAAAATACAATGGAAAATGTAAAAGTGGGCAAGAGTTTTGTAACAAGGGTGAACTCTTGTATATATATATACAAATCTGCTAACTAAGAATTACAGAAATAAGATAAACTAGTCTTGTAGTGTGAAAATCCACTTCTGGGGCCCACTTGGTGAGTGTTTGGGCTGAGCTTGAGTGTTTCCCACGAGCTAGAAGCCCTTAGGGGCATTGAACGCCACCCCTGGGCTCCCTTTTGGGCGTTGGACGCCAATTGCTCCCCTGTGAGCGCTGGACACCAGGAATGGGACTGGTGGCTGGCATTAAATGCCCATCTTGGGCCTTCATTTCCAAAGCAAAGTATCGACTATTATATATTTTTGAAAGCCTTATATGTTATCTTTCTATAGCCGTTGAGAGCACGCAATTTATACTTCTGTAGCTCTAGAAAAGCTCCTTCGAGTGCACAGAGGTTAGATCCTGACAACATCTACAGTCCTTTCTCTGTCTCTGAATCAGACTTTTACTCAAGCTCCTCAATTTCAGCCAGAAAATACCTGAATCACCATAAAACACACAAACTCAAAGTAGAATCCAAAAATGAGAATTTTGCACTAAAACCTATGAAAACATAATAAAACTTAAACAAAACATAATGAAAACTATATGAAAATGATGCCAAAAAGCGTATAAAATATCCGCTCATCAGGACACCAAACTTAAACTGTTGCTTGTTCCCAAGCAACCAAAAACAAAGTAGGATAAAAAGAAGAGAATGATACAGTAAATCTCAGAGTTCTCAATGAAGCTCAGTTTCAATTAGATGAGCGAGACTAGTAGCTTTTTGCTTCTGAATAGTTTTGGCTCAAAATGATTGGCATCTTTAGGAACTTAAAATCCAGATGATATTATTGATTATCCTAGTTTAGTTCTTTTTTATTCTTGAGCACAGCTTCTTTAGAGTCTTGGTCGTGACCCTAAGTACTTTGTTTTTCAGTATTTCCACCGGATACATAAATGCCACAAACACTTTAACTAGGTGAATCCCTTAGGACTGTGATTCCGCTTTGCTAGAATCCCCAGCTAGTGGTGTCCAGAGTTCTTAAGCACACTCTTTATTTTGGACCACGACCTTAACTACTCAGTCTCAAGCTTTTCACTTGACACCTTCACACCACAAGCATATAGTTAGGGGAGCAGCTCAATTGAACTGTTTAGGCCAAGATTTTATTTCTTTTACGCCTTCCTAACCATTGATGCTCAAAGCCTTGGATCCTTGCTCTTGCCATTTGATTTAAAAAGCTATTGGCCTTTTGCTTTTGCCTTTTGGTTTAAAGGGCTATTGGCTTTTTCTTATTATTATTTCTTTTCTGCTTGCTTTTTTTTTGCATGCTGCTTTTTCTTACTTCAAGAATCAATTTTTTTATTTTTCAGATTACCAATAACACTTCACTTTTATCATCATTCTATCAAGAGCCAACTTTCTTAACTTCAACATCAAATATACACTATTCATTCACACATTCAAAAAACAAAAGCAATGCAACCAGATCAAATAATTGAACTATTCTCAATATATAACTTGAAATTCATGCATCTTACTTCTCTTTTTCAAATAAATTTTTCTTTTTAGCAAGGTGATACATGCATGGAATATTTTGTAGCTCTAAGACATAAATAAAGATGATCATGCACTAGAAACAGACAATAGAACAAAATACATGGAAAACAGAAAAACAACATAGGCAATAGGGGATTAAGGGAATGAATTCACCTTAGTGATGGCGGCTACTACTCCTTCTGGAGGATCCAATGGAGTGCTTGATTTCTTCTATGTCACGTCCCTGCCTCTGTTGTTCTTCCCTTATAACTCTTTGTTTTTTCCTTATGGCTCTTTGATCTTCTCTTATGTCATGGAGGATTATAGAGTGCTCTTGATGTCTCATCCTTAGTTGATCTATGCTGGAGCTCAATTCCCCTAGAGAAGGGTGCAGTTGGTCCCAATAGCCTTAGAGAGGAAAATGCATCCCTTGAGGCAACTCATGGATTTCTTATTGGGGCAGCTCCACATGCTCTTTTTCTGGTTCATGTGCTGGCTCTCTGGTTTGTTCTATCCTCTTTTTGGTGATGGGCTTGTCCACCTCAATAGGAATGTCTCCTTCTATGGCAATTCCATCTGAATTGCATAGGTGACAGATAAGGTGGGGGAAAGCCAACCTTACTAAGGAGGAAGGCTTTTCAGCTTTCTTGTACAATTCTTGAGGTATTACCTCATGTACCTCCACCACATTTCCAATCATGATGTAATGAATCATGATGACTCTGTCAATGGTCACTTCTGACCAATTTCTTATAGGGATGATAGAACGATGGATAAATTCTAACCATCCTCTAGCTACGGGCTTGCAATCAAGCCTTCTCAATTGGATAGACTTGCCTTGAGCATCCCTCTTCCATTGTGCTCCTTCCAACAAATGTCTGAAAGGACTTGGTCCAGCCTCTGGTCAAAGTTGACTCTCCTGGTGTAAGGATGTGGGTCTTCTTGCATCATTGGCAAATGGAGTGCCAACCTTACACTCTCCGGGCTAAAATCCAAAAGACGCCCTCGGACTATGGTATGCCCATTTTTGGGACTTGGGTTCACGCTTGTATCATGGTTTTTCGTGACCCATGTATTGGCATAGAACTCTTGTACCATCAAGATCCCAACTTCTGGGATAGGATTGGTTAGCACTTCCCAACCTCTCCTTCGGACTTCTCTTCGGATCTCCGGATACTCATTTTTTTAGCCTAAAAGGGACTTCAAGAATCACCCTTTTCTTTGCCACTATTTCATAGAAGTGGTCTTGATGAGCTTTGGTGGTGAATCTCTCTATCTCTCAAGATTCGGAGGTGGAAGCAACTGCTTTCCCTTTCCTCTTTCTAGAGGATTCTTCGACTTTGGGTGCCATGAGTGGGAATAGAAAGCAAAAAGCAAGTAATTTCCAACACCAAACTTAAAAAGCTTTGCTTGTCCTTGAGCAAAATACGAAGAAAAGAGTAGAAGAAGAAGAGAATAGAGGAGATGGAGGGAGAGAGGAGAATTCAGCCAGGTGGGGCTTTAGTATATGAATGGTGTGTGTATGAAGGGTAGGAAGAAGGGGGTATTTATAGGAGTAGGAAAGGTTGGGTTTGAATGAGTGGGTGGGAATTGGGTGGAAAATTTTGAATTTGAAGTTGGTGGGGGTTGGTGGGAGTTATGATGGTTTTGGAAAGTGAAATGGATGTGATTAGGTTAGGGTTTATAGGGAAGAGTGTGTAGGGAAGATTGAAAGGAAGGGAGAGAAGAAGGTGGGGTAGGTGGAGATTCTGTGGGACCCACTGGTCCTGAGATGCTGGGAAATTCAAGTTCCCTGCACCCTTATGGGCGTTTCATGCCCAGCTCCTACTCCTGGCTGGCGTTCAACGCCAGTAATGTGCCTTTAAGTGGGCGTTGAACGCTCATTGGGGTGTTCCTACCTGGCGTTCAACGCCAGGTCTCTGCCTCCTGGCTGGCGTTCAACGCCAGCTATGTGCTCCCTGGCTGGCGTTCAACGCCAGCTTTATACTCCCTGGCTGGCTTTCAATGCCAGCAAAGGACTTGCTCCAGAGTGTTCTGTTTCCAACTATGACTTCTTCTATTTTTGTTCTAACTACTGCACATGATCACAAACTTAAAGAAAACATGAAAATTAAACGAATATAACTTAATTAAACTTAATGAAAAACAGAAATAACTAATTATGGTTGGGTTACCTCCCAACAAGCGCTTCTTTAACGTCACTAGCTTCACGGTTAGCTTTTTACAGAGATGGATAGGGGCTCAGAATTTTGCTCCTTACAGTGAACTTCTTGCCTGTGCTCTCATGGATGAGCTCCACACGCTCTAGAGACAGGATCTTGTTCTTTGTGTGTGAAATGACTGGATTGTCAGTGAAGATGACTCTCATACTAGATGAGAGGCCTTCAGTGGGGATTTTGTTATCCCTCCAGCCCTTGGGCACTTTCTTACTACCATTCCACTCAGAGCTTGGTAATGACCGCCTAACAAAATACTTAGAGTTGGTGTTTGAGGGCTCTGATAGCTCTGCACCGAGAGAGAAGGTTGGAACCCTAGGCGTTGTACAACTGTTTCTCTTTTGTCAAAGGAAAAGTTAGGGCTAGGCATCTTGAATAAGATGTGGTCCTCCCATAACTGTAAAATCAGCTTTCCCTTTGCTACATCAATGATGGCATTGGCAGTGGCTAGGAAAGGTCTTCCAAGGATGAAGGATTCATTATCTTCCTCCCCAGTATCCAAGACTATGAAATCTGCAAGAATGTAAAGGTTATCAACCTTTACTAAGACATCCTCTACACCACCATAAGCCTTTTTCATTGACTTATCTGCCATCTCTAGTGAGATTCTCGCAGCTTGTACATCAAAGATTCCCAACTTCTCCATTACAGAGAGTGGCATAAGGTTTATGCTTGACCCTAGGTCACACAGAGCCTTATCAAAGCTAATAGTGCCTTTGGTGTAGGGAATCAGGAAGCGTCTGGGATTCAGTAGCTTCTGAGGTAGTTTCTACTGAACCAAGGCATTGAGTTCCTGATGATTGGATTTTTGATGGTTCAAAATTCCACAAATGAAGTCTCGTTGTAAAGTATAGTTTCTAAACCAACAATAATCCTTTCATGCAAAAATTTGTTTGTCACTAGTACAAACCCCTAAATTTATAAACTGAAGTATTGAACCTCGGGTCGTTCTCCCTAGGAATTGCAATAAAGTGTTCTTGTTATTGGTTATGAGATATTTTGGGGTTTTTGAGATTTTAGACAAGAAATATAAATGGCAAAGAAAATAAACTAACAACTAACAAAGCTCTTGGCAAGATATGAGAACTAGAAGTCCTATCCTAGTTATCCTCCTCAATTGTGACCACAAATTGTTCATTGCTACCACTTAGTTAACCTTTAACCATGGAGGAAAGTCAAGTGAATGAATTAACTTGATTCCACAAGTCCTAGCCAACTTTCAAGGGAAAGACTAGCTTTAGTGGAATCCGAATCAATTAGCAACTTCTAATTATCAATCAACAAAGGAATTAGATAACTCAAGCGTCACTAATTACTCTACCTAGGCCAAGAGGAGCAAAATCTATACTAAAGCTAAAAGAGACATTTCATCAAACACATAGAAGGAAATAAAAGTAAACAACATGAATTGCAAGAATTAAAGAGGGATCTAACTAGAATAGCAAGAGATCAACAATAGAAAAAGAAAGCAATTATGAAACAACAAATAACCTACCAATTGCATTGAAGAAGGAATGTAGATCTACAAAAGAAAGTTCATAAACTACAACTAACAATACAAAGGAATTACAAGAGCAGAAGAATTCTACAACTATAAGAGAACAACTAGGGAAGAAAAAGGAAAATTAGAAGAAGAGAAGAATTAGATATAGATCTAAAACCTAAACCTAATTCTAGAGAGAGGTGAGAGTTTTTCTCTCTAGAAACTAACTCTAACTAATTCTAAAACTTAACTATAGCTAAATGTTCTAATTCTCCTTCAATACTTGGCTTAAATAGCATTAGAAATGAGTTGGATTGGGCCCACAAGGCTTCTAAAATCGCTGGCCATGAGTTGCATTAAGTGAACCATGTGCACCCATCGGCGCGTACACGTACTGTGCACGTGCGCACCCCTAACCGCAATGCAACTATAACAAATATTATATCGTTTCGAAGCCCCAGATGTTAGCTTTCCAACACAACTGGAACGGCATCATTTGGATTTTTGTAGCTCAAGTTATGATCGATTAAGCGCGAAGAGGTCGGCTTGACAGCTTTTGCGATTCCTTCATTTCTTCATGAGTTCTCCATTTCTACATGCTTTTCCTTCATTCCCTTGATCCAATCTTTGCCTCCTAAATCTGAAATTACGTAACAAACATATCAAGGCATCTAATGGAATCAAGGTGAATTAAATTTAGCTATTTTAAGACCTAAAAAACATGTTTTCACTCTTAAGCACAATTAAAGGAGAAGTTATAAAACTGTGCTATTTCATTGGATAAATGTGGGTAAAAGGTTATAAAAATCCCATAAATCAAACACAAGATAAACCCTACAAATGGGGTTTATCAGTTCCTTGGTGAGCACTAGAGGTTCTTCCTCTAATGGTTTTGTGCCAAAAAACTTGGCATTCAGCTTTATTAGAATTCCTAGATATTGAGCAACTTGCTCCTCCCTAGTTTATTCTTCCTCATCAGAGGAGGAGTACTGATGAGCGGATAATTTATACGCTTTTTGGCATTGTTTTTAGGTAGTTTTTAGTAAGTTCAAGCTACTTTTAGGGATGTTTTCATTAGTTTTTATGTTAAATTCACATTTCTGGGCTTTACTATGAGTTTGTGTGTTTTTCTGTAATTTCAGGTAATTTCTGGCTGAAATTGAGGGACTTGAGCAAAACTCTGAAAAAGGCTGACAAAAAGGACTGCTGATGCTGTTGGAATCTGACCTCCCTGCACTCGAAATGGATTTTCTGGAGCTACAGAACTCCAAATGGCACGCTCTCAACGGCGTTGGAAAGTAGACATCCAGAGCTTTCCAGCAATATATAATAGTTCATACTTTATTCGGAAATTGACGATGTAACTTGGCGTTGAACGCCAAGTACATGCTGCTGTCTGGAGTTAAACGCCAGAAACACGTCATGATCCGGAGTTGAACGCCCAAAACACGTTATAACTTGGAGTTCAACTCCAAGAGAAGCCTCAGCTCGTGGAAAGATCAAGCTCAGCCCAAGCATACACCAAGTGGGCCCCGGAAGTGGATTTATGCATCAATTACTTACTCATGTAAACCCTAGTAGCTAGTCTAGTATAAATAGAATAAGTTACTATTGTATTAGACGTCTTATTTTTTGACCACGTTTCATCTTTGGTCTCAGTTTTGTTTTATTCTTCATCTTAGGAGGCCATTGAGCACGTTTTAGGGGGCTGGCCATTCGGCCATGCCTGAACCTTTCACTTATGTATTTTCAACGGTGGAGTTTCTGCACACCATAGATTAAGGGTGTGGAGCTCTGCTGTACCTCAAGTTTCAATACAATTACTATTACTTTCTATTCAATTCTCTTTTATTCTTATTCCAAGATATACGTTGCACAACACTTTGATGAATGTGATGATCCGTGACACTCATCATCATTCTCACCTATGAACGCGCGTGACTGACAACCACTTCCGTTCTACCTTAGGCCGGGCGCATATCTCTTAGATTCCCCAACAGAATCTTCATGGTATAAGCTAGATAGATGGCGGCATTCATGGGGATCCGAAAAGTCTAACCTTGTCTGTGGTATTCCGAGTAGGATCCCGGGAATCCGGAAAGTCTAACCTTGTCTGTGGTATTCCGAGTAGGATTCCGGTATTGAATGACTATGACGAGCTTCAAACTCCTGAAGGCTGGGCGTGATGACAAACGCAAAAGAATCAATGGATTCTATTCCAACCTGATTGAGAACCGACAGATGATTAGCCGTGCTGTGATAGAGAATTTGGACCATTTTCACTGAGAGGATGGGATGTAGCTATCAACAAGGGTGATGCCTCCAGACGATTAGCCGTGCAGTGACAACGCATAGGACCATTTTCCCGAGAGGATTAAAAGTAGCCATTGATGATGGTGATGCCTTACATACAGCTTGCCATGGAAAGGAGTAAGAAGGATTGGATGAAAGCAATAAGAAAGTAGAGATTCGAAAGGAGTCCAGCATCTCCACACGCCTATCTGAAATTCCCACTATTGATTTACATAAGTATTTCTATCTCTTTTTATTTTCTAATTATTATTAATTATTCGAAAATCCATAAACCAATTTAATCTGCCTAACTGAGATTTACAAGGTGACCATAGCTTGCTTCATACCAACAATCTCTGTGGGATCGATCCTTACTCACGTAAGGTATTACTTGGATGACCTAGTACACTTGCTGGTTAAGCTGAATGAAGTTATGATCATAAATTCCAATAGAGCCAATTTTTAAATCTCATGCAAATACAAAGAGGATCACAATTTCGTCCACCAAGTTTTTGGCGCCGTTGCCGGGGATTGTTCGAGTATGGACAACTGACGGTTCATCTTGTTGCTCAGATTAGGTAATTTTCTTTTCAAAAATCTTTTTCAAAATTTTTCCTTTATTTTTCGTTTTTCTAAACTTTGCTTTCGAAAAAAATTAATAAAAAAAATACAAAAAAATTAGAAAATCATAAAAATAAAAAATATTTTGTGTTTCTTGTTTGAGTCTTGAGTCAATTTTTAAGTTTGGTGTCAATTGCATGCTTTAAAAATTTTTCTTGCATTTTTCAAAAATTCCATGCATTCATAGTGTTCTTCATGATCTTCAAGTTGTTCTTGACAAGTCTTCTTGTTTGATCTTGATGTTTTCTTGTTTTGTGTTGTTTGTTGTTTTTCATATGCATTTTTTGTTTGTTAGAGTCCATGCATTAAAGATTTCTAAGTTTGGTGTCTTGCATGTTTTCTTTGCATCAAAAATTTTTCAAAAATATGTTCTTGATGTTCATCATGATCTTCAAAGTGTTCTTGGTGAACTTGACATTCATAGTGTTCTTGCATGCATCTTGTGTTTTGATCCAAAATTTTTATGTTTTGGGTCATGTTTGTGTTTTTCTCTCTCCTCATAAAAAATTCAAAAAAATCAAAAAAATATCTTTTCCTTATTTCTCTCCAAATTTTTGAAATTTTGGGTGACTTGGTCAAAAATTTTTAAAATTAGTTGTTTCTTACAAGTCAAGTCAAATTTTCAGTTTTAAAAATCTTATCTTTTTGAAATCTTTTTGAAAAATCATATCTTTTTCATTTTTTTCTTTATTTTTCAAAAAATTTCAAAAATCTTTTTCAAAATATTTTCAAAATCTTTTTCTTATCTTTATATCACATTTTCGAAAATTAGCGAACAATTAATGTGATTGATTCAAAAATTTGAAGTTTGTTACTTTCTTGTTAAGAAATGTTCAATCTTTAAGTTCTAGAATCTTATCTTGTAGTTTCTTGTTAGTGAAGTAAGTAATTTCAAATTTTTAAATTAAATCTTTTTATCTCTTATCTTATCTTTTTAAAAAATTTTACCTTTTTCAAAATTTGATTTTAAAATATCTTATCTAACTTCTTATTTTCTTATCTTTTTAAAATTTGATTTTAAAATCTTTTTCAACTAACTAATTAAATTTTTGTTTGTTTCTTATCTTTTTCAAAACCACCTAACTACTCTTTCCTCTCTAATTTTCGAAAATATCTCACCCCTTTTTCAAAAATTCTTTTTAATTAACTAATTGTTTCATGTTTTAATTTTAATTACATCTTATCTCTAATTTTCGAAATTACTAACCCTTTTTTTTTCAAAATTATTTTCGAAATTCTCCCTCTCTTTTCTTGTTTTATTTAATTATTTAATTACTAACACTTCTCTTCACCTCTCTCCATCTAAATATCCGAACCCACTCTTCTACATTCTTCTCCCCTTTCTTCTTCTACTAACATAAAGGAATCTCTATACTGTGACATAGAGGATTCCTCTTCTTTTCTTGTTTTCTTCTCTTTCATATGAGCAGGAACAGGGAAAAAGGCACTCTTGTTGAAATTGATCCTGAACCTGAAAGGACTCTGAAAAGGAAACTAAGAGAAACTAAATTACAACAATCCAGAAACAACCTTTCAGAAATTTTCGAACAAGAGAAGGAGATGGCAACCGAAAATAATAATAATGCAAAGAGAATGCTTGGTGACTTCACAAAGCCAACGTCCAAATTTGATGGAAGAAGCATCTCCATTCCTGCCATTGGAGCCAATAATTTTGAGCTTAAGCCTCAACTAGTTGCTTTAATGCAACAAAACTGCAAGTTTTATGGACTTCCGTCTGAAGATCCTTATCAGTTTTTAACTGAGTTCTTGCAGATCTGTGAGACTGTAAAGACGAATGGAGTTGATCCTGAAGTCTACAGACTCATGCTTTTCCCTTTTGCTGTAAGAGACAGAGCTAGAATATGGTTAGATTCACAACCCAAGGATAGCCTGGACTCCTGGGATAAGCTGGTCACAGCCTTCTTGGATAAATTCTTTCCTCCTCAAAAGCTGAGCAAGCTGAGAGTGGATGTTCAAACCTTCAAACAAAAAGATGGTGAATCCCTCTATGAAGCTTGGGAAAGATACAAGCAGCTGACCAAAAGGTGCCCATCTGACATGTTTTCAGAATGGACCATATTAGATATATTCTATTATGGTCTATCTGAATTTTCGAAAATGTCATTAGACCATTCTGCAGGTGGATCTATTCACCTAAAGAAAATGCCTGAAGAGGCTCAAGAACTCATTGATATGGTTGCAAACAACCAATTCATGTACACTTCTGAGAGGAATTCCGTGAATAATGGGATACCTCAGAAGAAAGGAGTTCTTGAAATTGATGCTCTGAATGCCATATTGGCTCAGAACAAAGTGTTGACTCAACAGGTTAACATGATCTCTCAAAATTTGAATGGATGGCAACATGCATCCAACAGTACTAAAGAGGCAGCTTTTGAAGAAGCTTATGATCCTGAGAACCCTGCCATGGCAGAGGTTAATTACATGGGTGAACCTTATGGAAACACCTATAACTCATCATGGAGAAATCATCCAAATTTCTCATGGAAGGATCAACAAAAGCCTCAACAAGGCTTTAACAATGGTGGACGCAATAGGCTGAGCAATAGCAAGCCTTTCCCATCATCTTCTCAGCAACAGACAGAGAATTCTGAACAAAACACTTCTAATCTAGCCAATCTAGTCTCTGATCTTTCAAAGGCCACTTTCAGTTTCATGAGTGAAACAAGATCCTCCATTAGAAATCTGGAGGCACAAGTGGGCCAGCTGAGTAAGAAAGTCATTGAAACTCCTCCCAGTATTCTCCCAAGCAATACAGAAGAGAATCCAAAAGGAGAGTGCAAGGCCATTGATATAATCAATATGGCCGAATGCACAAGGGAGGAGGGGGACGAAAATCCTAGTGAGGAAGACCTCCTGGGACGTCCCTCAAGCAAGAAGGAGTTTCCTATTAAGGATCCAAAAGAATCTGAGGCTCATATAGAGACCATAGAGATTCCATTAAATCTTCTTCTGCCATTCATGAGCTCTGAAGACTATTCTTCCTCTGAAGAGGATGAAGATGTGACTGAAGAGCAAGTTGCTCAATATTTAGGAGCTATCATGAAGCTGAATGCCAAGTTGTTTGGTAATCAGACATAGGAAAGTGAACCTCCTTTGCTCATTAGTGAACTGGATACCTGGATTCAGCAAATTTTACCTCAAAAGAGACAAGATCCTGGCAAGTTCTTAATACCTTGTACCATAGACACCATGACCTTTGCAAAAGCTCTATGTGATCTAGGGTCAGGGATAAATCTTATGCCACTCTCTGTAATGGAGAAGCTGGGGATCATTGAGGTACAACCTGCCTTGTTCTCATTACAATTGGTAGACAAGTCATTGAGACAAGCTTATGGAATAGTGGAGGACGTGTTAGTAAAGGTTAAAGGCCTTTACATCCCTGCTGATTTCATAATCTTAGACACTAGGAAGGAAGAGGATGAATGCATCATCCTTGGAAGACCTTTCCTAGCCACAGCAAGAGCTGTGATAGATGTCAATAGAGGTGAATTAGTCCTTCAATTGAATGGGGACTACCTTATGTTTAAGGCACATGGCCATCCCTCTGTGACAAAAGAGAGTAAGCATGAAGAGCTTCTCTCAGTTCAGAGTCAAGAAGAGCCCCCACAGTCAAACTCTAAGTTTGGTGTTGGGAGGCCACAACCAAACTCTAAGTTTGGTGTTAAGACCCCATATCCAAACTCTAAGTTTGGTGTTGGGACTATACAACATTGACCTGATCACCTTGTGGCTCCGTGAGAGCCATTGTCAAGCTATTGACATTAAAGAAGCGCTTGTTGGGAGGCAACCCAATTTTATTTATCTAATTTTTATTTTATTTTATTTTATTATTATTTTGTGTCTTATTAGGTACATGATCATGTGGAGTCACAAAAAAATAAAAAAATTAAAAACAGAATCAAAAACAACAGAAGAAAAATCACACCTTGGAGGAAGCACAGGCTGGCGTTCAACGCCAGTAAGGAGCATCTGGCTGGCGTTCAACGCCAGAACAGAGCATGAATCTGGAGCTGAACGCCAGAAACAAGCAACATTCTGGCGCTGAATGCTAGGAATGTGCTTAGAAGAAAAGCTGGCGCTGAACGCCAGTAACAAGTATGAAACTGGCGTTCAACGCCAGAAACATGCTTTACATGGGCGTTGAACGCCCAGAACGTACACCACTCGGTGTTTAAACGCCAGAATGGTGTGCAAAGGCATTTTGCATGCCTATTTGGTGCAGGGATGGAATTCCTTGACACCTCAGGATCTGTGGACCCCACAGGATCACCTCAGGATCTGTGGATCCCACAGGATCCCCACCTACTATACTCCCACCTTACCTCCTAATCCTATTTTACTCTTCCCCATGTCACACTTCCCAAAAACCCTTCACCAATTACCTCTATCTCTCTTCCCAATCACTTATTCACCACTTACATCCATCCACTCTTCCCCATAAACCCCACCTACCTTCGAAAATTCAAAAACATTTTCCCACCCAATCCCACCCTAAATGGCCGAACCTACCCTCTCCCCTCTCCCTATATATACCCTTCCATTCTACTTTATTTTTACACAACACTACCCCCTCTACTATACCTTGGCCGAATCCATCTCCCCTCACTCTCCTCCATTTTCTACTTCCTCTTCTTCTTCTCTTCTTTCTTCTCTTGCTCGAGGGCGAGCAATATTTTAAGTTTGGTGTGGTAAAAGCATAAGCTTTTTGTTTTTCCAGTACCATCAATGGCACCTAAGGCCGGAGAATCCTCTAGAAAAGGAAAAGGGAAGACAAAAGCTTCCACCTCCAAGTCATGGGAGATGGAAAGATTCATCTCCAAGAGCCATCAAGACCACTTCTATGATGTTGTGGCAAAGAAGAAGGTGATCCCTGAGGTCCCTTTCAAGCTCAAGAAAAATGAGTATCCGGAGATCCGACATGAAATCCGAAGAAGAGGTTGGGAAGTCCTAACCAACCCCATGCAACAAGTCGGAATCTTAATGGTTCAAGAGTTCTATGCCAATGCATGGATCACTAGGAACCATGATCAAAGTATGAACCCGAGTCCAAAGAATTATCTCACAATGGTTCGGGGGAAATACTTAGATTTTAGTACGGAGAATGTGAGATTGGCGTTCCACTTGCCCATGATGCAAGGAGATGAACGCCCCTACACTAGAAGGGTCAACTTTGATCAAAGGTTGGACCAAGTCCTTACGGACATATGTGCGGAAGGAGCTCAATGGAAGAGAGACTCCAAAGGCAAGCCAGTCCAACTAAGAAGACTGGACCTCAAGCCTGTGGCTAAAGGATGGTTGGAGTTCATTCAACGCTCCATCATTCCCACTAGCAACCGATCTGAAGTTATTGTGGATCGGGCCATCATGATTCATAGCATCATGATTGAAGAGGAAGTAGAAGTTCATGAAGTCATCTCCAATGAATTCTACAAAATAGCCGAAAAGCCCTCCACCATGGCAAGGCTAGCTTTTCCTCACCTCATTTGCCATCTATGTTACTCAGTTGGAGTTATCATAGAAGGAGACATCTCCATTGAAGAGGCTAAGCCCATCACCAAGAAGAGGATGGAGCAAGCAAGAGAGACCCTTCACGGTTCTCAAGAGATGCATGAGGAAGCTCATCATCAGAAATCCCTGAGATGCCTCAAGGGATGCACTTTCCTCCCAACAACTATTGGGAACAACTCAACACTTCCTTAGAAGATTTGAGCCACAATGTGGAACAATTAAGGGTGGAACATCATGAGCACTCTGATGGTGTTTTTGTGGAAAAATAAATTTTCCAAACACATAGATCCAATCGGCAAGTATACCGTGTCGCATCAAGTAGTAATAACTCACTTAGAGTGAGGTCGATCCCACAGGGATTGATGGATCAAGCAACTTTAGTGGGTGATTAGTTTAGTCAAGCTAACATTGAAGTGAAATTGAGTGAAATCGTAGCCAACAGAAAGTAAATTGACAAGAATTGTAAATGACAGAATGTAAATAGGCAGGAAGCTTAAAGAACAAGCAATGTAAATTGCAGAAACTTAAATGACAAGAAATGTAAATTGCAGGAAAAGTAAAAGGGAGTGGGTGCAGGGAAATTAAACAAAAGCAGTAGATCCAAGCTTAGAATAATTGCAAGGAAATTAAATTGCAGGAAAAGTAAATTCAAGGTCAAAGTAGCTTAAATGTAAATTGCAGAAGAACACAAGTACAGGAAATTAAATTGGGAGCAATGAGACGCAACAAAGAGACATAGATCATTTCTCAAGTCTCAAAGTGAAACTAACAATTTCAATGAAACAGTAAAAACAGAAGGAAAGCCAAGAGCTCAATTGCTCACTTGATCAAGACAGAAACAAAATTCAACTCAGTTGTGAAATTCAGAAAAGAAATTCAAGATCTCAGGGAATCAATGAGACTAGAGAACAAGTCTAGATCTCAAGCCCTTCTTTGATCAATTCAGAGAACAATTTGCAGAAGAAAAAGAAGATGAAAGAAATAAATGAAAACTCAGATTCACTTCTCAATTTTCTGAAATTATGCAGAAGGTGAACAAAGATGGATTTCAGATTAAAGATTGAAACAGAATTCCTCCAACCTCAATCCAAAATTTCAAAACAGAAATGAAAACTAAGAGAGAGATCTCTCAAATCCTAATACTCCCTAGTGGAGCTAGCACTCTTTTTCTTCGAGCTCCCCCTTTTACAAAGATGGAAATGATGCCTTATATAGGCTTTACAAAATAAAATGAAATTGAAATGAAAAACAAATTAAATGAAAATCCTAATTCTAGCTTGTTCTTGTGCCTTTGAGTGATGATGTGGGCTTAGCTTGCTTTGGATTTGAGGAGAAATGGGTTTGCATGGCCTTGATTCAATTTGGAGAGGAATTGAATTTAAATGAGATTTTGGTTGAATTTTGGCCCATGATGCTCCCAGGAGGCTGCTCTGCTCTTGTGGAGGGCAGAGCAGGGAAGCTTTGTGTGGGCACCCTTGCGCGCTCCAAGTCCTCTTGGTCCGTGTTATGTTGTGTGACATGCTTCCCTGGGCCGTGCCAATTTTGTGTGCCATGCACCAATAAATGCTGAAGGGCAGGGCAGCGCAAGCTTTCCTTGTTCTTGGGTGAGGTCCCAAGTTCGAAACTTGCTGTAAGCATTTAGGGAGCAATTTTCCTTGATTTTCCATGAAGAGAGCACGACATTGCCCTGCTCTCCAAGAGGGCAGAGCAGAAAAATGAGCGCTACTTTGCTTTGGAGTGAGGCTCCAGCTTCGAACCTTGGTGGAAGCACTTTGGTTTATTTTCGCTTATTTTTGGCCCTTAAAGATGCCTTTCACTCATGCCACAATTGTACGCCAAATATAAATTTCTATATATCGTTGGAAAGCTCTGAATGTCAGCTTTCCAACGCAACTGGAAGCACATCAATTGGACATTTGTAGCTCAAGTTATAGCCCTTTGAAGGAGGCATGGTCATGCTGTGAGCGCCCAGATTTTACCTTAGCGAAAATTCTTGCTTCCAACCTCACTTTGCATCACGATACTGCTCTGCCCTTGGCAAGAGCAGGGCAGTGTGTGTAAATCATGTTGCTTGTATGGGAAGTTTGTATTCGTAGGTTTTGATAAATGACAAACCAACAAACGACATGAAAGACAAACCAACAAACAACTTGAATGAACAAGCATGTTGAAAGATCAACCAACATTCAACGTTGAGGAATGAAGAGTTGAAAGTAACACAACAACAACAAGAAACTCAAGACCACAACATTTGAAGACAAGTATAGTGTCTTAGGACTTAGGTAACTTCTTGTTAAGAACCAATTGCTAAATCTCTCAACACACACTCACAAAATGTTTTGATGCACATCTTGCAATTCGATGCTAGCCAAATGGTTTAAAACTTGTTTTCAAAGGTACAAAAGCATAGGAATTGACTCCAACAAGTTTGAGATCAATTCTAAGTATTTTGAAGTGATTTTTAAGCCATTCTTTAAGGTTTGCATCGATGCACACTCATCTTGCATCGATGCAAAGCATGCGACGACTGGTTGCATCGATGCAAAGATGTTTGCATCGATGCAACCTAGCTGAAAATTCAAATTTCAGCTTCAAAGACACATTTGCATCGATGCAAAGTGTTATGCATCGATGCAAATGATTCAAAAACATAAAAAACGGCTAGTTTTGACAAAAAGGCTCCATCCCATTAACTCCCCAACGTTTCTAAGGTTTGGGGAGTCTATAAATAGATGGATTGAAGCCTTATTTCATATACTTGAGTATTTGCAAACTATCTTGTTCATATTCTTTCATTCTACACATTTTTTAAGGTGTTATAATACACAATTTGAGAGAGCAATATCAATTGGTTCAATAGTGCTAAACTTGTAATCATACACTCTTCTAGAGAGTACTCATTTCGTCTCAACAATTCTTTGAGAATTGTTTTCTTGTACACTTTGTAAATTGGAGTGTGATCTCCAAGGTTGAGTCAAGAGTTATAAACACTATAGTCGGTGAGGATACCAAAGAGGTATACTAAGTACTCAAGGCAAATCTTAGAGAAGGTATCTCTAAGTGGAGTGGGTTAGTATACGAGTGGTGATCATATACCGTGAGGTGTTAGAAACTAAGGACTCGGATTGTAAAAGGTTTTGCGCGAGCACCTTGAAGCTTGGCAATAGTGGAACTTCTCAATAGCGATTGAGAAAGAAAGTGGACGTAGGACAAGGATTGTGCCGAACCACTCTAAATAGCGTTTGCATCTCTCCAAACTCATCTCTTCAATATTATTGTCTTTTACCTTTGAGCAAATAAATTGTGATCGAAAAGTAGCTTCGTAAGTACTTAAGGAATAGCTTAAGTCCGATTGGTGAAAAGCTTGATCAATTTATTTGAGTTGGTGTCTATTGGAAAGTAAAAGCTCCTTATAAATGCTTAGCAATTGAGTTAAGCTCTTGGAAAAATACTAGTACAATAACACTTTTGTATATTGTCTTTAACTTTCGCAAAAAGATTCATTGTTGTTGCAATACTCAATTCACCCCCCCTCTTGAGTAATTGTGCATAGGTTCTACAAGTGGTATCAGAGCTTAACCCTTTGAAAGACTTAACCGTTTAAGGGAAAAGATCATGGCAAGCACAAGCTTTAACAACAACAACACCAGTGAAGGTAACTCAACCGCTAGACCTCCTCTTTTTAGTGGAACAAATTACTCTTATTGGAAAAATAAGATGAGAATTTGGATCCGTTCTCAAGATGTGAGAATTTGGAAAGTGATTGAGAATGGAAATCACATTCCAACAAAGACAACAAGCCCTAAAGAAGGAGAAGTCTCCGTCTCAAAGCAAGTACCGAAAGGAGAAGATGAATATAGTGACGATGATTGGAAGAAAGTGGCAATGAATGATAAAGCCATCAACTTCATTCATTGTGCACTTAACGAGCATGATTATATGAAGATCTCTACATGTAAAACCGCTAAAGAGATTTGGGATAAACTCCAAATCACTTACGAAGGAACTGACCACGTTAAAGAATCAAAGGTATTTATGTTGGTTCATGAATGGGAAAATTTTAAAATGAAAGATGAAGAGAGCATTGAAGAAGCTCTTGAAAGACTCTCCAAGATCTTCAACAATCTAAGCATGCTTGGCACAAAATACAATGATAAACAAATTGTGACCAAGGTGCTTACAAGCCTTACACCAAAATGGAACTCCAAAGTGAACGCCATTGTGGAAGGAAGGCTCTATGATCAACTTACATTTGATCAACTGCGAGGTAATCTTCTCACCTATGAAATGACTATGCTAAATAGACAAAAAGGTGAAGAAAGCAAGAAGAAAAGTCTCGCCCTTAAAACAACATCACTACAAGAAGAGAGTGATGATAATGAAGAAGAAGGAGATGAAGAATTTGCACTCTTATTAAAAAGATTCAATAAGTTTGCAATGAAGAAAAACTTCAAGAGCAAAACAAAGGTACCAAAATGCTATGAGTGTGGAGAAGTTGGACACATCAAACCCAATTGTCCAAAACTTCAAAAGGAGGACAAAAACAAGAAATTTAAGAAGAAGGAGAAAGCATACATATCATGGGAGAACGAGGATGAATCCGACTCCGATGACGACGAGGTTGCAAATCTTTGCTTAATGGCAAGCGAAGAAAAGGTTGGTGATGACAACTCCACTTCTTTTAATTTACAAGATGAATATGATGCCTTACTTGAGGTGTACACAAAACTTACCCAAGATTATTCTCTCCTAAAGAAAAAGAATATGGATCTTTTAAAACAAAATGAGATGTTGAAAAACGAGAATATCAATCTTGGAAAAGATAAGTGTAGCACAAGTAGTGATCCATACAAATCTTGTAAAATGCATGAAAATGAAATTACAAATCTTAAGAACACTTTAGCTAAGTTCAATGAATCTTCAAAGAACTTAGATAAAATGTTGAAAAACCAAAAGCATGTTCATAATAAGGAAGGTTTAGGTTTTGAAAAAGGAAAATTTAAAAATACTAAAACTCCTATTAGGCAACCACAAGCCCAAAAGGCAAGCATGCCTAAAAGGAATGAAGCCTTTAAATATCCTCCTCAACATGCTTCATTTAGAAATTATAATCACAACGCATATAGATCAAAAGATGTTGCATTTAGGAAACAACCTAGGCAACCATTTAGAAACATGCATAGGATGCATAATCCAAATGTCATATGTCATTATTGTAATAAAGTAGGTCATATAGCACCCGTATGCTTTACTAGAATTAAACATATAAACTTTCGTAGTCAAGATACGAGATGGGCACCTTATGGGCATTATGCTCATACTAACCATCAAGGACCCAAATTCACTTGGGTACCTGATGAGCGGATAATTTATACGCTTTTTGGCATTGTTTTTATATAGTTTTTAGTAAGTTTAAGCTACTTTTAGGGATGTTTTCATTAGTTTTTATGTTAAATTCACATTTCTGGACTTTACTATGAGTTTGTGTGTTTTTCTGTGATTTCAGGTAAATTCTGACTGAAATTGAGGGATTTGAGCAAAACTCTGAAAGAGGCTGACAAAAGGACTGTTGATGCTGTTGGATTCTGACCTCCCTGCACTCAAAATGGATTTTCTGGAGCTACAGAACTCCAAATGGCGCGCTCTCAACGGCGTTGGAAAGTAGACATCCAGGGCTTTCCAGCAATATATAATAGTCCATGCTTTATTCGAAGAATGACGACGTAACTTGGCGTTAAACGCCAAATTCATGCTGCTGTCTGGAGTAAAACGCCAGAAAAACGTCATGATCCGGAGTTGAACGCCCAAAACACGTCATAACCTGAAGTTTGACGCCAAGAAATGCCTCTACACGTGGATTGATCAAGCTCAGCCCAAACACACACCAAGTGGGCCCCGGAAGTGAATTTATGCATCAATTACTTACTTATGTAAACCCTAGTAGCTAGTCTAGTATATATAGGACCTCTTACTATTGTATTAGACATCCTGGATGGTATTTTCTATCCTGTGATCACGTTTAGGGGGCTGGCCATTCGGCCATGCCTGGACCTCTTCCTTATGTATTTTCAACGGTGGAGTTTCTGCACACCATAGATTAAGGGTGTGGAGCTCTGCTGTACCTCAAAGATTAATGAAGTTCTATTTTTTTTATTCAATTCTCTATCTTATTCTTATTCCAAGATATTCATTCGTACCCAAGAACATGATGAATGTGATGAGCTAATAACTCTCATCATCATTCTCACTTATGAGCGCTCGTGATTGACAACCACTTACGTTCTACATGCAACACAAGCTTGAATGTGTATCTCTTAGATTCCCCAACAGAATCTTCGTGGTATAAGCTAGATAGATGGCGGCATTCATCTGGATCCGGAAAGTCCAACCTTGTCTGTGGTGTTCCGAGTAGGGTCCTGGGAATCCGGAAAGTCTCACCTTGTCTGTGGTATTCCGAGTAGGATTCCGTTCATGAATGACTGTGACGTGCTTCAAACTTTAACCTGCTGGGCGTTAGTGACAAACGCAAAAGAGGGATTCTATTCCAGTAGGAGCGGGAACCAACCGGTGATTGGCCGTACTGTGACAGAGTGCGTGCATTAGCTTTCACTGCGAGGATGGGATGTAGCTATCAACCATGGGTGATGCCTCTAGACTGGTTAGCTGTGCGAGTGACAGCCGCACAGGTTATTTCCCCGAGAGGAATGAAAGTAGCCACAGCTGATAGTGAACCCCTATACAAAGCTTGCCATGGAAAGGAGTAAGAAGGATTGAGTAGAAGGAATAGGAGAGCAGGCGTCCGAGAGCTCTACAGCATCTCCATTCCGCTTATCTGAAATTCCTACCAATGAATCTGCATAAGTATTTCTATCCTTTTTATTATTTATTTTATTATTAATATTCAAACTCACCATGAATCAATATTTAATCTGCCTAACTGAGATTTGCAAGGTGACCATAGCTTGCTTCATACCAACAATCTCTGTGGATTCGACCCTTACTCACGTAAGGTTATTACTTGGACGACCCAGTACACTTGCTGGTTAGTTGAACGGAGTTGTGAATTCCAATAAAGAAAACCTCACACAGGTGCTGCCCCTTAGAAGCCTTCATCTCAAAATAAACAGTGTCCTAAGGGTATATTCATACTAAAGCTCAAAAGATAGATTCCATACAAACTTAAGGATGTTGAATCACAATTTCGTCCACCAAGTTTTTGGCGCCGTTGCCGGGGATTGTTCGAGTATGGACAACTGACGGTTCATCTTGTTGCTTAGATTAGGTACTTTTCTTTTCAAAAATCTTTTTGCAAAAATTTTTCTTTTATTTTCCGTTTTTCCAACCTTTATTTTCGAAAATAATTAATAAAAATACAAAAAAATTAGAAAATCATAAAAACCAAAAATATTTTGTGTTCTTGTTTGAATCTTGAGTTAATTTTTAAGTTTGGTGTCTTTTGCATGCTTTTAAAAATTTTTCTTGCATTTTTCGAAAATCTCAAGCATTCATAGTGTTCTTCATGATCTTCAAGTTGTTCTTGACAAGTCTTCTTGTTTGATCTTGATGATTTCTTGTTTTGTGTTGTTTGTTGTTTTTCATGTGCATTTTTGCATTCATATTTTCCATGCATTAAAGATTTCTAAGTTTAGTGTCTTGCATGTTTTCTTTGCATCAAAAATTTTTTCAAAATAATGTTCTTGATGTTCATCATGATCTTCAAAGTGTTCTTGGTGTTCATCTTGACATTCATAGCATTCTTGCATGCATTCATTGTTTTGATCTAAAAATTTCATGCATTGAATATTTTTGTTGTTTTTCTCTTTCATAATTAAAAATTCAAAAATCAAAAAAATATCTTTTCCTAGTTTCCCTCCAATTTTTCGAAATTTTGGGTTGACTTGGTCAAAAATTTTCAAAATTAGTTGTTTCTTACAAGTCAAGTCAAAATTTCAATTTTAAAAATCTTATCTTTTTAAAATCTTTTTCAAAAATCATATCTTTTTCATTTTTTTTGTAATTTTCGAAAATTCCAAAAATCTTTTTCAAAATATTATCAAAATCTTTTTCTTATATTTACATCTAATTTTCGAAAAATAGCTAACAATTAATGTGATTGGTTCAAAAATTTGAAGTTTGTTACTTTCTTGTTAAGAAAGGTTCAATCTTTAAATTCTAGAAGCTTATCTTGTAGTTTCTTGTTAGTTAAGTAATTTTTAAAATTAAATCTTTTTCAAATATCTTTTTCAAATTTATCTTATCTTTTATCTTATCTTTTTCAGAAATTTATCTTTTTCAAAATTTGATTTCAAAATATCTTATCTAACTTACTATCTTCTTCTTTTTCAAAATTTGATTTCAAATCTTTCTCAATCAACTAACTAACTTTGTGTTTGTTTCTTATCTTTTTCAAAACTACCTAACTACTTTTCCCTCCTATTTTTTTCGAAAATATCTCCCTCCTTTTTCAAAAATTATTTTTAATTAATTAATTGCTTCATGTTTTAATATTTTCGAAAAACACTAACCTCTTTTTCAAAATTAATTTCGAATTCTCTCTTTTCTTTTCTTCTTCTATTTAATTATTTAATTATTAACACTTCTCTTCACCTCTCTTCATTCATATCCTAACATCTCATCTCACATTTCTGCCATCCTCACAGTTGTGTTTCTTTCTTCCACTCTTCTTCTACCCCTTCTTTTTCTACTAACATAAAGGAATCTCTATACTGTGACATAGAGGCTTCCTTTTCTTTTCTTGTTTTCTTCTCTTTCATATGAGCAGGAACAAGGATAAAGGCACTCTTGTTGAAATTGATCCAGAACCTGAAAGGACTCTGAAGAGAAAATTAAGAGAAGCTAAATTACAACAATCCAGAAGCAACCTTTTAGAAAATTTCGAACAAGAGGAAGAGATGGCCGAAAATAATAATAATAATGCAAGGAGAATGCTTGGTGACTTCACAAAGCCAACGTCCAAGTTTGATGGAAGAAGCATCTCCATTCCTGCCATTGGAGCCAATAACTTTGAGCTTAAGCCTCAACTAGTTGCTTTAATGCAACAAAACTGCAAGTTTTATGGACTTCCATCTGAAGATCCTTACCAGTTTTTAACTGAGTTCTTGCAGATCTGTGACACTGTAAAGACAAATGGAGTTAATCCTGAAGTCTACAGACTCTTGCTTTTCCCTTTTGCTGTAAGAGACAGAGCTAGAGTATGGTTGGATTCACAACCCAAGGATAGCCTGGACTCATGGGATAAGCTTGTCACTGTATTCTTAGATAAATTCTTTCCTCCTCAAAAGCTGAGCAAGCTGAGAGTGGATGTTCAAACCTTCAAACAAAAAGATGGTGAATCCCTCTATGAAGCTTGGGAAAGATACAAGCAGCTGACCAAGAGATGTCCATCTGACATGTTTTCTGAATGGACCATATTAGATATATTCTATTATGGTCTCTCTGAATTTTCGAAAATGTCATTGGACCATTCTGCAGGTGGATCTATTCACCTGAAGAAAACGCCTGAAGAGGCTCAAGAACTCATTGACATGGTTGCAAACAACCAGTTCATGTACACTTCTGAGAGGAATTCCGTGAATAATGGGGTACCTCAGAAGAAAGGAGTTCTTGAAATTGATGCTCTGAATGCCATATTGGCTCAGAACAAAATGTTGACTCAACAGGTCAACATAATCTCTCAAAATTTGAATGGCTTGCAACATGCATCCAACAGTACTAGAGAGGCAGCTTCTGAAGAAGCTTATGATCCTGAAAACCCTGCCATGGCAGAGGTTAATTACTTAGGTGAACCTTATGGAAACACCTATAACTCATCATGGAGAAATCATCCAAATTTCTCATGGAAGGATCAACAAAAACCTCAACAAGGTTTTAACAATGGTGGACGCAACAGGCTGAATAATAGTAAGCCATATCCATCATCTTCTCAGCAACAGACAGAGAACTCTGAACAAAACACTTCTAATTTAGCCAATATAGTCTCTGATCTGTCAAAAGCCACTTTCAGTTTCATGAATGAAACAAGATCCTCCATTAGAAATTTGGAGGCACAAGTGGGCCAGCTGAGTAAGAAAGTCATTGACACTCCTCCCAGTACTCTCCCAAGCAATACAGAAGAGAATCCAAAAGAAGAGTGCAAGGCCATTGATTTAATCAAAGTGGCCGAATGCACCAAGGAGGAAGAGGACGAAAATCCCAGTGAGAAAGACCTCCTGGGACGTCCCTCAAGCAAGAAGGAGTTTCCTATTAAGGACCCAGAGGAATCTGAGGCTCATCTAGAGACCATAGAGATTCCTTTAAATCTACTTCTGCCATTCATGAGCTCTGAAGAATATTCATCCTCTGAAGAGAATGAAGATGTGACTGAAGAGCAAGTTGCTCAATATTTAGGAGCTATCATGAAACTGAATGCCAAGTTATTTGGTAATGAGACTGGGGAAAGTGAACCTCCCTTGCTCATTAGTGAACTGGATACTTGGATTCAGAGAACTCTACCTCAAAAGAAACAAGATCCTGGCAAGTTCTTAATACCTTGCACCATTGGCACTATGAGCTTTGAAAGAGCTCTATGTGATCTTGGATCAGGAATAAATCTTATGCCACTCTCTGTAATGGAGAAGCTGGGAATCATTGAGGTACAACCTGCCTTGTTCTCATTACAATTGGCAGATAAGTCCATAAGACAAGCTTATGGAATAGTAGAGGACGTGCTAGTAAGGGTTGAAGGCCTTTACATCCCTACTGATTTCATTATCCTAGACACTAGGAAAGAAGATGATGAATGCATCATCCTAGGAAGACCTTTCCTAGCCACAGCAGGAGCTGTGATAGATGTCAACAGAGGTGAGTTAGTCCTTCAATTGAATGGGGACTACCTTGTGTTTCAGGCACATGGCCATCCCTCTGTGACAAAAGAGAGTAAGCATGAAGAGCTTCTCTCAGTTCAGAGTCAAGAAGAACCCACACAGTCAAACTCTAAGTTTGGTGTTGTGAAGCCACAACCAAACTCTAAGTTTGGTGTTCAAACCCCATATCCAAACTCTAAGTTTGGTGTTGGGACTACACTAACATTGACCTGATCACCTTGCGGAGCACTGTCAAGCTAATGACATTAAAGAAGCGCTTGTTGGGAGGCAACCCAATTTTATTTATCTAATTTTATTTTATTTTGGTGTAATTTTTGTGTTGAATTAGGTACATGATCATGAGGAGTCACGAAAAAATCAAAAGAATTAAAAACAGAGTCAAAAACAGAAGAAAAAAATTTTTTCACCCTGGAGGACGCACGGGCTGGCGTTCAACGCCCAGAAGGTGCATCTGGCCGGCGTTCAACGCCAGAACAGAGCACCATTCTGGCGCTGAACGCCCAAAACAAGCAACAACCTGGCGTTAAACGCCAGGATGGTGCACAGAGAGGACAAACTGGCGCTGAACGCCAGAAACAAGCATGAAACTGGCGTTCAACGCCAGAAACATGCATTACATGGGCGTTGAACGCCCAGAATGTGCACCAATGGGCGTTTAAACGCCAGAATGGTGTGCCAAGGCATTTTACATGCCTATTTGGTGCAGGGATGGAATTCCTTGACACCTCAGGATCTGTGGACCTCACAGGATCCCCACCTACCTCGCCTTCTCTCTTTTCCATTCATCCCTTCTGTTCTTCATTCACCACTCACCCTTTCCCATAAACCCCACTCACCTTCAAAATTCAAAATTCTCTCCCACCCAATCCCACCCATATAGCCGAATCCATCTCCCCTCACTCCCCTCCATTTTCTTCTTCTTCTTCTTCTCTTCTTTCTTTTCTTGCTCGAGGGCGAGCAAAATTTTAAGTTTGGTGTGGTAAAAGCATAGCTTTTTTGCTTTTCCATTACCATTAATGGCACCTAAGGCCAGAGAAACCTCAAAGGAAAGACAAAAAGCTTCCACCTCTGAGTCATGGGAGATGGAAAGACTAATATAAGCTGGAATAGCTCAGTTGGTTAGAACATGTGGCTGCAAATCAAGAAATCCCTAAGATACCTCAGGGGATAAGTCATCCTCCACACAAATATTGGAAGCAACTAAGGGTAGAAACACCAAAATTACTATGAATCATTCAACAGAAGCAAGGAAGAGACATAGAGGAGCTCAAAGAGCACCATTGGACCTTCAAGAAGGCGCCACCTTCACTCAGGTGGATTCATTCCTTGTTCTTTATTTCTTTCTGTTTTCGGTTTTTAATATAATATTTATCTATGTTTTGTGTCTTTATTTCATGATCATTAGTATGTAACCATGCCTTAAAGCTATGAATAAAATCCATTAATCCTTCACCTCTCTTAAAAGAAAAATGTTTTAATTCAAAAGAATAAGAAGTACATAATTTTCGAAATTATTAGTGAATTTAATTTAATTATATTGATGTGGTGGCAATAATTTTTGTCTTCTGAATGAATGATTGAACAGTGCATATGTCTTTTGATCTTGTTGTTTATGAGTGTTTAAAATTGTTGGTTCTTGAAAGAATGATGAACAAAGAGAAATGTTATTGATGATCTGAAAAACATCATGAAATTGATTCTTGAAGCAAGAAAAAGCAGTGAAAAAGGAAGCTTGCGAAAAAAAAAAATGGAGCTAAAAGAGTATATAGAAAAAGAAGGAGCAGTAGAAAAAGCCAATAGCCCTTAAAACCAAAAGGCAAGGGTAAAAAGGATCCAAGGCTTTGAGCATCAATGGATAGGAGGGCCCAAGGAAATTAAATCCGGGCCTAAGCGGCTAAATCAAAGCTGTCCCTAACCATGTGCTTGTGTCATGAAGGTCCAAGTGAAAAGCTTGAGACTGAGTGGTTAAAGTCGTGATCCAAAGCAAAGAGTGTGCTTAAGAGCTCTGGACACCACTAATTGGGGACTTTAGCAAAGCTAAGTCACAATCTGAAAAGGTTCACCCAGTTATGTGTCTGTGGCATTTGTGTGTCTGGTGGTAATACTGGAAGACAAAATGCTTAGGGCCACAGCCAAGACTCATGAGTAGCTGTGTTCAAGAATCAACATGCTCAAACTAAGAAAGTCAATAACACTATCCCAAATTCTAAATTCCCCCAGAGACGCCAATACCTCTAAACTACAAAGGAAAAAGTGAGATGCCAAAGCTGTTCAGGAGCAAAAAGCTACAAGTCCCGCTCATATAATTAAATTAATATTCATTGATATTTTGGACTTTATAGTATATTCTCTTCTTTTTATCCTATTTGATTTTCAGTTGCTTGGGGACAAGCAACAATTTAAGTTTGGTGTTGTGATGAGCGGATAATTTATACGCTTTCTGGCATTGTTTTTATATAGTTTTTAGTAAGTTTAAGCTACTTTTAGAGATGTTTTCATTAGTTTTTATGTTAAATTCACATTTCTGGACTTTACTATGAGTTTGTGTGTTTTTCTGTGATTTCAGGTAAATTCTGACTGAAATTGAGGGATTTGAGCAAAACTCTGAAAGAGGCTGACAAAAGGACTGCTGATGCTGTTGGATTCTGACCTCCCTGCACTCAAAATGGATTTTCTGGAGCTACAGAACTTCAAATGGCGCGCTCTCAACGGCGTTGGAAAGTAGACATCCAGGGCTTTCCAGCAATATATAATAGTCCATGCTTTATTCGAAGAATGACGACGTAACTTGGCGTTAAACGCCAAGTTCATGCTGCTGTCTGGAGTAAAACGCCAGAAAAACGTCATGATCCGGAGTTGAACGCCCAAAACACGTCATAACCTGAAGTTTGATGCCAAGAAATGCCTCTACACGTGGATTGATCAAGCTCAGCCCAAACACACACCAAGTGGGCCCCGGAAGTGAATTTATGCATCAATTACTTACTTATGTAAACCCTAGTAGCTAGTCTAGTATATATAGGACCTCTTACTATTGTATTAGACATCCTGGATGGTATTTTCTATCCTGTGATCACGTTTAGGGGGCTGGCCATTCGGCCATGCCTGGACCTCTTCCTTATGTATTTTCAACGGTGGAGTTTCTGCACACCATAGATTAAGGGTGTGGAGCTCTGCTGTACCTCAAAGATTAATGAAGTTCTATTTTCTTTTATTCAATTCTCTATCTTATTCTTATTCCAAGATATTCATTCGTACCCAAGAACATGATGAATGTGATGAGCTAATAACTCTCATCATCATTCTCACTTATGAGCGCTCGTGATTGACAACCACTTACGTTCTACATGCAACACAAGCTTGAATGTGTATCTCTTAGATTCCCCAACAGAATCTTCGTGGTATAAGCTAGATAGATGGCGGCATTCATCTGGATCCGGAAAGTCCAACCTTGTCTGTGGTGTTCCGAGTAGGGTCCTGGGAATCCGGAAAGTCTCACCTTGTCTGTGGTATTCCGAGTAGGATTCCGTTCATGAATGACTGTGACGTGCTTCAAACTTTAACCTGCTGGGCGTTAGTGACAAACGCAAAAGAGGGATTCTATTCCAGTAGGAGCGGGAACCAACCGGTGATTGGCCGTACTGTGACAGAGTGCGTGCATTAGCTTTCACTGCGAGGATGGGATGTAGCTATCAACCATGGGTGATGCCTCCAGACTGGTTAGCTGTGCGAGTGACAGCCGCACAGGTTATTTCCCCGAGAGGAATGAAAGTAGCCACAGCTGATAGTGAACCCCTATACAAAGCTTGCCATGGAAAGGAGTAAGAAGGATTGAGTAGAAGGAATAGGAGAGCAGGCGTCCGAGAGCTCTACAGCATCTCCATTCCGCTTATCTGAAATTCCTACCAATGAATCTGCATAAGTATTTCTATCCTTTTATTATTTATTTTATTATTAATATTCAAACTCACCATGAATCAATATTTAATCTGCCTAACTGAGATTTGCAAGGTGACCATAGCTTGCTTCATACCAACAATCTCTGTGGATTCGACCCTTACTCACGTAAGGTTATTACTTGGACGACCCAGTACACTTGCTGGTTAGTTGAACGGAGTTGTGAATTCCAATAAAGAAAACCTCACACAGGTGCTGCCCCTTAGAAGCCTTCATCTCAAAATAAACAGTGTCCTAAGGGTATATTCATACTAAAGCTCAAAAGATAGATTCCATACAAACTTAAGGATGTTGAATCACAATTTCGTCCACCAGTACCTAAATCCCAATTTTAATTGTTTTGTAGGTACGTGTTGGAGCTAAGGATACAAATTGGTATGTTGATAGTGGATGCTCCAAACACATGACCGGCGATGAATCAAAGTTCACCGCAATAGAGCCTACAAACGGAGGAAACGTGATCTATGGAGACAACAACACCGGCAAAGTAATCGGCGTTGGAAAAGTTGGTAAAATTCTTCTACCTCCATAGATAATGTTATACTTGTCAAAGGTCTCAAACATAATCTCATTAGTGTTAGCCAACTTTGTGACAAAGGAAACTTAGTCACCTTTGATTCAAAATGTTGTTTGATAAAAAGGCAAGACACTAATGAAATTGTGCTAATTGGGCACCGTGTTGACAATGTATACATGATTAATCTAAATGAAGTTTCCTTAAATGATGTGAAATGCCTTGTTAGTAAAAATGATGAAACTTGGTTATGGCATCGTAGAGTAGCTCATGCTAACATGGACCATCTTAGCAAGTTGGTCTCTAAAGAGTTAGTAATTGGCTTACCAAAGCTACGTTTTGAAAAAGACGTCTTTTGCGACGCATGTCAAAAGGGAAAACAAGTAAAGGCCTCTTTTAAATCCAAAAACATTGTTTCAACAACAAGGCCATTACAACTTTTGCACATGGATTTATTTGGTCCTTCTAGGACTATGAGCTTTGGTGGCAATTACTATGCTTTAGTTATTGTTGATGATTACTCTCGATTTACATGGACCTTGTTCCTAACAAACAAGAGTGATGCATTTCGAGCATTCAAAAGATTAGCCAAAGTTATTCAAAATGAAAAGAATTTGCATATATCATCTATTAGAAGTGATCATGGTGGAGAATTTGAAAACAATCTTTTTGAAACTTTTTGTGAAGAAAATGGCATTGAGCATAATTTTTCCTCTCCTAGAACACCACAACAAAATAGTGTGGTTGAAAGGAAAAATCGTCATTTAGAAGAAATGGCGAGAACTATGCTCAATGAGGCTAATATTCCTAAGTACTTTTAGGCGGATGCGGTTAGTACCGCGTGTTATGTTATGAATAGGATTATCATTCGACCTATTCTTAAGAAAACACCGTACGAATTGTACAAAGGAAGAAAGCCAAATATTTCCCACCTTCACGTCTTTGGTTGTAAATGCTTTATTCTAAATAATGGAAAAGATAACTTAGGCAAATTTGATGCTAAGACTGATGAAGGAATCTTCTTAGGCTACTCTTTAACTAGCAAAGCTTTTAGAGTATATAATAAACGCATCATGACTATGGAAGAAAGTATTCATGTCGCTTTTGATGAAACTAACCGTTGTTGTGCTAGAAAAGATTTTGATGAAAATGTAGAAAACTTTGATTCACTAAATTTGAATGGTAAAGACAAAGAAAAAGATTTAAATGAAGCCTCTACAAGCTCAACAAAGGATAGTGTTCAAGTTGAAGAAATTGAACCCTCACAAGCACAAATAAATGCACTTCCAAAGGATTGGCGTACTTCAAAGGATCATCCTCTAGACAACGTCATTGGTGATGTTTCGAAAGGGGTAACAACTCGATCCACTTTTAGAAATTTATTTGCATATAGTGCTTTTGTTTCTCATATTGAACCATCTACCATTGAGTCCGCAATTGATGATGAACATTGGGCTATGGCAATGCAAGAGGAGCTTAACCAATTCAAACGAAATGACGTTTGGGAATTGGTGCCTAAACCAAGTAATCAAACAATTGTAGGAACAAAATGGGTTTTTAGAAATAAACTCAATGAAAATGGTACAATTGTTAGAAACAAAGCTAGATTAGTAGCTAAAGGTTATAATCAAGAGGAAGGCATTGATTATGACGAAACTTATGCTCCCGTAGCTAGATTAGAAGCAATTAGGATGTTACTTGCTTTTGCATCCTCTTATAACTTCAAACTTTATCAAATGGATGTTAAGAGTGCCTTTCTTAATGGTTTCATTCAAGAAGAAGTATATGTTGAACAACCTCCCGGTTTTGAGGATTATGAAAATCCTAATCATGTTTTTAAACTCAAGAAAGCTCTTTATGGTCTTAAACAAGCTCCAAGAGCTTGGTATGAACGTTTGAGCAAGTTTTTAATAGAAAAGGGTTTTAGAAGAGGGAAGGTTGATACAACTTTTTTTATCTTGATTGAAAACAAAAATATCCTTTTGGTACAAGTTTACGTCGATGACATAATATTTGGTTCAACTAACGAATCACTTTGCAAGTTTTTCTCAAACCTCATGCAAAGTGAATTTGAAATGTCCATGATGGGCGAACTCAACTTCTTCCTTGGTCTTCAAATCAAACAAGGAAAAGAAGGAACTTTCGTTAGCCAAACCAAATATTGCAAGGAACTGCTCAAAAGATTTGGAATGGACAATGCTAAGGCAATGGACACACCAATGAGCACTACTTGCTACCTTGACAAAGATGAACAAGGTAAAAGCATAGATGTAAAGAAGTATAGAGGCATGATAGGATCATTACTTTATCTAACGGCAAGTAGGCCAGATATCATGTTTAGTGTATGCATGTGTGCGAGATACCAAGCTAATCCTAAGGAATCTCACTTAAGTGCGGTGAAAAGGATTATGAAGTATCTCATAGGAACATTAAATGTTGGATTGTGGTATCCGAAAGGATCCACTTGTGATTTGATTGGTTATTCCGATTCCGATTTTGCCGGTTGCAAATTGGATAGGAAAAGCACTAGCGGCACTTGTCACTTGCTAGGAAACTCTCTTGTTTCATGGCATAGTAAGAAACAAGTAAGTGTAGCCTTGTCTACCGCCGAAGCCGAGTATGTAGCCGCCGGTAGTTGTTGCGCCCAAATTTTATGGATGAAACAACAACTTGTGGACTATGGACTCATGCTTGATCACATTCCTATCAAATGTGATAATACTAGTGCAATAAAATTAACCAAGAATCCGGTTCAACATTCAAGAACCAAGCATATTGAGAGTAGACATCACTTCATAAGAGACCATGTTGAAAAGGGTGATGTGGTTATTGAATTTGTCGAAACTAGTAAACAACTAGCGGACATCTTCACTAAACCTTTATGTAAAGAAAGTTTTTTTAACATCCAAAATGAACTTGGTATCTTGGATTCTAATCTAATATGATTTGTTTGAATTCATTGTATTTATATTGCTATTTTTGTATCTCTTACTAACTTAAGCATTGGAGATATCCAATTAGCCATTGTTTTGTAGGTTTATGAGTTGATGAATGAGAAATTTATCTTGAGGTAGATTGAAGAATTTGAAGATTATAAACAATGGAGGATCAACAAATTGAAGTTTATAATGGTTTAAGTGAGTATATACATGATGGAACTCAAAGGATTGAAGAAAGAACCACCAAAGGATGAAAATTTGGTGATTTTGGGCAAAATGATGCATGTTGCATCGATGCAACCAAGCTTTGCATCGATGCAAAGCACACAACGTGCTATGTGCATCGATGCAAAGCCTATTGCATCGATGCAAACACGACCAAATTGCACAAAAACACGTGAATTTGGCATTTTTGAGCAACAAAACTCCACTTTTTCATCATCTTCAACCTCACAACTCATATCCCCACATTCAAACCTCCATAACCTCCAAAACAAGCTCACATATAGCTTCATACAACTCACAAAACTTAGATACCCACTACAAACAAATTACATATTTGAAGTCCCCACATTCTCCTCTACAAAACCCATAAAACAAAATCATCCACAATGCCTAGAATCAAGAGAACCATCAAGAAGTCAAAAGGCTCTTCAAGTGTGGTTCCACCTCCAAATGATCATCCTTTGGCAAGGTACTTTGCTTCTAATGAAGATCTTCAATTCTATGAGGCAAGGCTCGCCGGAAGAAAGGAAATTCCTCCGAGGTATTTGGATCCGACCCTTCTTGTCATTCATAAGTTTGATACTCTTAAGGCTATTCTAGTTCATCAAGGCCTCATGGATTTTGTTCAAATTAAGAGTAAATATTATCCGGATTTAGTTGCCATAGCCTATAGTACACTCATGATTGAGATTGATGAGGAAGATGAATCAAATTTCACATTATTCTTCAAGATAGGAAGAAAGGATTATAGGCTAGATGGTGATGAGTTAGCCACCATTTGGGAGTTGCCAAATCAAGGTGACTTGTTTCAAGGTGGTAAAACCCCAATTGATGAATGGGGTTATTCAAAGGACAATGCCATGCATTTGTTCAACCTTGTACAAGGAGCTCACTCCAAAATTAGTTGCAATTCAATGAGTGCGGAACATAGAACTTTGTTATATCTAGTCACCTATGTATTGCAACCTAGAATATCCGGGCATGCGAATGTAAATGATGAAGATTTGATTGTCATGTGGGCTATGATGAATGGGATTAAGATTAATTGGCCATACTTTATAGTACAACATATGATTAGGCTCAAGATGAAGGATAGGAATGGTGGATTAGGATTCCTTTGCCTATGGTCTAAAGTCTTTGATTATGTTGGTATTGATGTATCAAATGAGATTGCCAAGGAAGTACCACCTCAATCTTGTATCAACACTCATATTCTCAACAAAATGGGAAGAAGAAATGTTGATGAACAAGGTCCTCAAGAGCAAGCTCCTCCACAAGCACCTCAAGCTCAAGAACCACCCTCCTTGGTTGATGTAATGAGAGAATTACAATCCATCAACCAAAACATCCAAAGGATTGAAGTAGAGCATGGTAGGCAACTTGAAGCACTTAATCGTCGTGTGTCTCGTGTAGATCATCGCACGGGTCGCTTGGATCGTCGTATTGATGACTTATATGAGCATTTCGGCATCCACCTACCGTATGAAGAGGATAATGATGATGATGAAGACCAAGATTGATTGTCTCCTCTTCATCAAGTCACTTTTTATTGCTTTATGTTTATCTGATTATATGAATTGTTAAACTAACTCCTAGTAAGCTAAGGATTTCTTTTATGGTTTAAATACTTTGATATTTCCTTCATAATTTTGTTTAATGATTAATGCTTGTATGCTTATTTGGTGAATAACTCAAAATAGGCTTGGTACCCCTATTTTAAGTTAATGTGCATGCCTTGATATATTTCACTTCTTTAGGGGGAATTATGCATGCTTGTTATATATAAAAAGAGGAAATCAAATTCTTTTTGAAAGGGGGAATATCTCATCCTTGAGATTAATAGAGAAATTGAACTTAAAAAATTCATTGTTTTATGCATGCTTCTATGACACATTTCAAACTCCTTTCTTTTTGATAATGTCAAAAGGGGGAAGAAAAGTTTGAGGATATTTGAAGTTTTGAACTTTTGAAAAAGAAGAAGTTTGAGGATTTGAAAAGAAGAAATAAGTTTGCGAAACAATGATTTCAAAAAGACTTCCGCTAAGCAAAAACTTTGATATCTAAATCGTTTTCTTTGATAAACGCCCTTTAAGGGAACAAATGCACATATTTAGGGGGAACTCCTGCAAAATTTTTTTTGTGAAGTCTTCTCCAAAGCTTTCTATAAAACAAAGTGCATTATTGTTGCTTTCAAAATCATTTATAAATGCATATCCTCAAAATTGGTTTGTCATTATCAAAAAGGGGGAAATTGTAAATCATGTTGCTTGTATGCGAAGTTTGTATTCGTAGGTTTTGATAAATGACAAACCAACAAACGACATGAAAGACAAACCAACAAACAACTTGAATGAACAAGCATGTTGAAAGATCAACCAACATTCAACGTTGAGGAATGAAGAGTTGAAAGCAACACAACAACAACAAGAAACTCAAGACCACAACATTTGAAGACAAGTATAGTGTCTTAAGACTTAGGTAACTTCTTGTTAAGAACCAATTGCTAAATCTCTCAACACACACTCACAAAATGTTTTGATGCACATCTTGCAATTCGATGCTAGCCAAATGGTTTAAAACTTGTTTTCAAAGGTACAAAAGCATAGGAATGGACTCCAACAAGTTTGAGATCAATCCTAAGTATTTTGAAGTGATTTTTAAGCCATTCTTTAAGGTTTGCATCGATGCACACTCATCTTGCATCGATGCAAAGCATGCGACGACTGGTTGCATCGATGTAAAGATGTTTGCATCGATGCAACCTAGCTGAAAATTCAAATTTCAGCTTCAAAGACACATTTGCATCAATGCAAAGTGTTATGCATCGATGCAAATGATTCAAAAACATAAAAAACGGCTAGTTTTGACAAAAAGGCTCCATCCCATTAACTCCCCAACGTTTCTAAGGTTTGGGGAGTCTATAAGTAGATGGATTGAAGCCTTATTTCATATACTTGAGTATTTGCAAACTATCTTGTTCATATTCTTTCATTCTACACATTTTTTAAGGTGTTATAATACACAATTTGAGAGAGCAATATCAATTGGTTCAATAGTGCTAAACTTGTAATCATACACTCTTCTAGAGAGTACTCATTTCGTCTCAATAATTCTTTGAGAATTGTTTTCTTGTACACTTTGTAAATTGGAGTGTGATCTCCAAGGTTGAGTCAAGAGTTATAAACACTATAATCGGTGAGGATACCAAAGAGGTATACTAAGTACTCAAGGCAAATCTTAGAGAAGGTATCTCTAAGTGGAGTGGGTTAGTATACGAGTGGTGATCATATACCGTGAGGTGTTAGAAACTAAGGACTCGGATTGTAAAAGGTTTTGCGCGAGCACCTTGAAGCTTGGCAATAGTGGAACTTCTCAATAGCGATTGAGAAAGAAAGTGGACGTAGGACAAGGATTGTGCCGAACCACTCTAAATAGCGTTTGCATCTCTCCAAACTCATCTCTTCAATATTATTGTCTTTTACCTTTGAGCAAATAAATTGTGATCGAAAAGTAGCTTCGTAAGTACTTAAGGAATAGCTTAAGTCCGATTGGTGAAAAGCTTGATCAATTTATTTGAGTTGGTGTCTATTGGAAAGTAAAAGCTCCTTATAAATGCTTAGCAATTGAGTTAAGCTCTTGGAAAAATACTAGTACAATAACACTTTTGTATATTGTCTTTAACTTTCGCAAAAAGATTCATTGTTGTTGCAATACTCAATTCACCCCCCTCTTGAGTAATTGTGCATAGGTTCTACAGTGTGTGCTGATTGCCTATTCTCCTTTAATTTGGTCATGGGCCACGCTTTTAAAAGCGTGTCCTAAGGCTCCAAAGTGTGCTCCAACTTTAAAATGTACCCCAAAGCTCTTTTTTTCTCCTTTTTAGCTTATTTTGTGCTTCTTTGCTTCTTTTTCTTCTTATTTCCTACAAGATTTATAAAATTAAAAGATCAAGAAAATATATCATTTAAGCACAAAAGAATGCAATATTTAAGCACTAATCATCAATTTCTTGTATGAAAAAGCATAGAAAAATAGGTATATGATGACATGTCATCACAACACCAAACTTAAACCTTGCTTGTCCCCAAGCAAGAAAAGAATTATGCAATAAAGATTGACAACCCAAGGTAAGAAGAATAGCAACTCAATGTTCATGGTAAGCTAGTTTTCTATGCATGCTTCAATCACAAAAGAAATGTAAATGATTGATGCTTCCATCTAGCTCAATTTATGAAATCTTTTTCTTATAATTCTTCCTTGAAACAAGCTTTTGATTTTATTTTATTTTTTTTATTTTTTTATTTTTTTTAGCTTCTCCTTTTGGGTGCTTTGCCCCATGAGTTGATAACAAAGCTACGACTTCTAAATGCTTTGTTTTCAAGTATTACCACTTGATACATAAGCACCACAAGCATTTAATTAGAGGACTTCATTAAGCTCATCATTTTTTTCTTTTCTTGACTCTCTAATCATTGATGCTCAGAACCTTGAGCTTTGAGGGAGTGCTTTTGCACTTGAGCCTAGCCTTGACTTCTAAGTGTTTTGTTTTCAAGCATTTGGCTTGATACATAAACACCACAAGCACTTAGCAAATAAATTGCCATTGGTACTCAGAGCCTTCAGCTTTCTCATTCTTTCCCTTTTTCTTTTCTTGCTTTAATTGTATTTGCTTCTTCAAGGTTTTCATGATTTCAAAAGATTTCACAAAATGTACTAGATGAAAAGCTTCAATTAAATAAAATCCAATGCAATTGAGCAACAATCAATCATACTAGCTTTCCAATACTTGTATGCACATGCTAAATTCTTCTTTAATGCCTTGTTTGTTTATGATCATGATGCTTTACTGCTTTTGAACTCACCGAATTCAAGTTGGTAGTTATAATGCCACAGCACCATGTTTCAATCAAAATTCAAGTTGTGCTTATTCATACACACATGTAAACAGAAAAGATGGAGACAATCATGCAATTTAAGTGCTGGAAACAAATGAGAAGAAAAGGAACTCTACAACCTTGTAGTCCATCTTCTCTATTGTTGTCCTTTTTCCTCTATTCTTCCTCTTTCCCTTGCCAAACTCAGAATGCTTGCTCATCCTCAAGCAACAATTAGAACAATGGCTATGAGGCTAAGATGGATCATGAATGTCTTACACAATGAAATGTTAGTAGCACATGTGTTTTAAGCAAGCAAAATTAAAGATAACAATCAAGACACAAGAGACAGAGACATTTTGATTGCATAGATAAGAAGGTGTGCACAATACATTGCATAAAAGATAAGTGGCACACCAAACTTAGTGTGACACTTTCACTTGGAATTAATGCAAGTATCTTGTAAGAATTAGAACCAAATTTTGTTGCATAGCAACACCAAACTTAGAATGAAATCATATGTCAATTTATTTGAACTAAAACTAAACAAAAGAAACTGTTATATGTTAAATACAATCACCAAATGAAGAGTCTGTCATGAATAAGGATGTCTTAGTGATGTATTAACAAAAACAGTTAATGAAAGAAAGCATTAAAAACAAGTAAATAAATGAAACAAAGAGAAAACAAAAATTATCCAACTAAGAAGAAGAAAAATAACACTGCAAAAGGCAATATGATTATGCAGACAAGTGATGTTGCTTGAATGATTTGCATAGAAAATAAGTGGCACACCAAACTTGGAATCTTGGTGTGTCACTTTCATTTTTGATTTGATGCAATCATCCAAAAAGATTGAAAATAATTTGTTGCAAGGCAACACCAAACTTAGAGTGTAATCATATGCCAATTTATTGAAATTTAAACAAAGCATGGAGAAGAAATGTACCTACTGTCTACCTGTTCTTCACTTTCTTCCTCTTCTTCCAGTTTGTTAAGAGGAATGACCTCAAAGGAGGAGAAGTTTCAGCTATTATCCCCTTTCTTGGTTTCCTCTCAGCAAGCCTCCTTTTATACATGGCTTGATTGAGCTTGCTTGCTAGTGGTCCAGGGGAAGAATTGCTTGCAGTTGACCTTCTCTTGAATGTTGTCCTTGGTATCTTGGTCACAATCCTCTTCTTGGTGCTTTTGTTAATTGCCTTCACTTTTTGGATGTCAAGACATGGTTGCTGTGTGATTTTTAGAGTAATTTCTTCATCAAGAGCCTCTTGCATTGGTGGTTCCATGAGTTGTTCCTCTTTGCACTTCTCTGCTTCACTTGAGTTTGGACGTCCTTGATTGTCCTCCTCACTTTCTTGTTCTTCCACTTCCTCTTTTACACTCAACATTTATTTTAATAGTACTTTCATAGAAGATGTTTGTTGTTCTTCCCATGATTTCTTCATCTCCTCTTCATATCTTTCAATTAGTGTTGAGCATCTTTGGTTCAGGGAGGTTTGTGGGGGTTGTGAGCTTTCATGTTCCTTTATCATCTCAAGTGGCTTCTGTGAATATGAAATCCTTGGCTCATGTTCCTCATCTTTCATTGCAATTTCACTTGACACAAGGACCTTTTGTTCTTGTTTTTCCACTTCCTTTCTCACAAATTGATTTTTACTGTTTGATGGTTCTAAGTGTTTCCTTATGTTCTCAAGGTGCTCATTTGTCCTCTGACGGAGGATTTCTTTCCTTTTCCAGGCTTGTTCTTGTCTTTCAAAAAATCCTCTGGACTTTTGAAGGAGATCCTCTGAATCACATTTTGAAGAATTGTTGAACTCATCACAGTATGGATTGCTAAGATTTCTTTGATTTTGACTTTCCCAGTCACAATATGACTAGTTGTTAGACTCATCAAAATCTGGATCATATTGTGTCTCTGGGAAGTGTCCCATATGATTCTCTTGCTCATCTTGTGTCTCTGAAGCAATTCTCCATAGATTGGAGTGCTCAGAATCTGTTAATTCCTGGTGATATCCCCAGCCACCATTAGAGATTTGTGATGGTGGGTGATATCTCAGAAAATTTGTTTGATCACAAGATGAGTTGAACTCCATTTGAATTTTGTAAAACACAACACCAATGAAAATTGAAATTACTCATATCAGAAATGAGTTTTGCTTAGTGAGGCAAAAACACAAACACCTTGGTTTCAACTTAGAACAGAGAACAAAAAAAAAAAGAAAAAAATGCTTGATCTAGACTTCTCACCCACTTAATCATTGTTGATCTAATCAATCCCCGGCAACGGTGCCAAAAACTTGATGATGTTTTTGTGGAAAAATAAATTTTCCAAACACATAGATCCAACCGGCAAGTATACCGCGTCGCATCAAGTAGTAATAACTCACTTAGAGTGAGGTCGATCCCACAGGGATTGATGGATCAAGCAACTTTAGTGGGTGATTAGTTTAGTCAAGCTAACATTGAAGTGAAATTGAGTGAAATTGTAGCCAACAGAAAGTAAATTGACAAGAATTGTAAATGACAGAATGTAAATAGGCAAGAAGCTTAAAGAACAAGCAATGTAAATTGCAGAAACTTAAATGACAAGAAATGTAAATTGCAGGAAAAGTAAAAGGGAGTGGGTGCAGGAAAATTAAACGAAAGCAGTAGATCCAAGCTTAGAACAATTGCAAGGAAATTAAATTGCAGGAAAAGTAAATTCAAGGTCAAAGTAGCTTAAATGTAAATTGCAGAAGAACACAAGTGCAGGAAATTAAATTGGGAGCAATGAGATGAAACAAAGAGACATAGATCATTTCTCAAGTCTCAAAGTGAAACTAACAATTTCAATGAAACAGTAAAAACAGAAGGAAAGCCAAGAGCTCAAGACAGAAACAAAATTCAACTCAGTTGTGAAATTCAGAAAAGAAATTCAAGATCTCAGGGAATCAATGAGACTAGAGAACAAGTCTAGATCTCAAGCCCTTCCTTGATCAATTCAGAGAACAATTTGCAGAAGAAAAAGAAGATGAAAGAAATAAATGAAAACTCAGATTCACTTCTCAATTTTCTGAAATTATGCAAAAGATGAACAAAGATGGATTTCAGATTAAAGATTGAAACAGAATTCCTCTAACCTCAATCTAAAATTTCAAAACAGAAATGAAAACTAAGAGAGAGAGCTCTCAAATCCTAATACTCCCTAGTGGAGCTAGCACTCTTTTTCTTCGAGCTCCCCCTTATACCAAGATGGAAATGATGCCTTATATAGGCTTTACAAAATAAAATGAAATTGAAATGAAAAACAAATTAAATGAAAATCCTAATTCTAGCTTGTTCTTGTGCCTTTGAGTGATGATGTGGGCTTAGCTTGCTTTGGATTTGAGGAGAAATGGGTTTGCATGGCCTTGATTCAATTTGGAGAGGAATTGAATTTAAATGAGATTTTGGTTGAATTTTGGCCCATGATGCTCCCAGGAGGCTGCTCTGCTCTTGTGGAGGGCAGAGCAGGGAAGCTTTGTGTGGGCACCCTTGCGCGCTCCAAGTCCTCTTGGTCCATGTTATGTTGTGTGACATGCTTCCCTGGGCCGTGCCAATTTTGTGTGCCATGCACCAATAAATGCTGAAGGGCAGGGCAGCGCAAGCTTTCCTTGTTCTTGGGTGAGGTCCCAAGTTCGAAACTTGCTGTAAGCATTTGGGGAGCAATTTTCCTTGATTTTCCATGAAGAGAGCACGACATTGCCCTGCTCTCCAAGAGGGCAGAGCAGAAAAATGAGCGCTACTTTGCTTTGGAGTGAGGCTCCAGCTTCGAACCTTGGTGGAAGCACTTTGGTTTATTTTCGCTTATTTTTGGCCCTTAAAGATGCCTTTCACTCATGCCTCAATTGTACGCCAAATATAAATTGCTATATATCGTTGGAAAGCTCTGAATGTCAGCTTTCCAATGCAACTGGAAGCACATCAATTGGACATTTGTAGCTCAAGTTATAGCCCTTTGAAGGAGGCATGATCATGTTGTGAGCGCCCAGATTTTACCTTAGCGAAAATTCTTGCTTCCAACCTCACTTTGCATCACGATACTGCTCTGCCCTTGGCAAGAGCAGGGCAGTGTGTGCTGATTGCCTATTCTCCTTTAATTTGGTCATGGGCCACGCTTTTAAAAGCGTGTCCTAAGGCTCCAAAGTGTGCTCCAACTTCAAAGTGTACCCCAAAGCTCTTTTTTTCTCCTTTTTAGCTTATTTTGTGCTTCTTTGCTTCTTTTTCTTCTTATTTCCTACAAGATTTATAAAATTAAAAGATCAAGAAAATATATCATTTAAGCACAAAAGAATGCAATATTTAAGCACTAATCATCAATTTCTTGTATGAAAAAGCATAGAAAAATAGGTATATAATGACATGTCATCACACTCCATCATTCTCCAAGAAATAAGAGAAGATCAAAGAGCAATGAGGGAGGAGCAACAAAGGCAAGAAAGGGACATAGAAGAGCTTAAGGACATTGTTGGTCCTTCAAGAAGAAGACGCCACTAAGGTGGATTCATTCCTTGTTCTTATTTCTTTCTGTTTTCGGTTTTTATGTTGAGTTTATCTATGTTTTGTGTCTCTACTTTATGATCATTAGTAGTTAGTAACTATGTCTTAAAGTTATGAATAATTCCATAAATCTTTCACCTCTCTTAAATGAAAAATGTTTTAATTCAAAAGAATAAGAAGTACATGAATTTCGAATTTATCCTTGAATTTAATTTAATTATATTGATGTTGTGACAATACTTTTTATTTTCTGAATGAATGCTTGAACATTGCATATTTTTGATCTTGTTGTTTATGAATGTTAAAATTGTTGGCTCTTGAAAGAATGATGAATAAAGAGAAATGTTATTGACAATCTAAAAAATCATGAAATTGATTCTTGAAGCAAGAAAAAGCAGTGAATAGCAAAAGCTTGTGAAAAAAAAATAGAAAGAAAAAGAAAAAGCAAGCAGAAAAAGCCAGTAGCCCTTAAAACCAAAAGGCAAGGGTAAAAAAGATCCAAGGCTTTGAGCATTAATGGATAGGAGGGCCCAAGGAAATAAAATCCAGGCCTAAGCAGCTAAATCAAGCTGTCCCTAACCATGTGCTTGTGTCATGAAGGTCCAAGTGAAAAGCTTGAGACTGAGTGGTTAAAGTCGTGATCCAAAGCAAAAAGAGTGTGCTTAAGAGCTCTGGACACCTCTAACTGGGGACTTTAGCAAAGCTGAGTCACAATCTGAAAAGGTTCACCCAGTTATGTGTCTGTGGCATTTATGTATCCGGTGGTAATACTGGAAAACAAAATGCTTAGGGCCACGGCCAAGACTCATAAGTAGCTGTGTTCAAGAATCAACATACTTAACTAGGAAAGTCAATAACACTATCCAAAATTCTGAGTTGCTAGAGACGCCAATCACTCTAAACTTCAAAGGAAAAAGGGAGATGCCAAAACTATTCAGAAGCAAAAAGCTACAAGTCCCACTCATCTAATTATAATTAATATTCATTGATATTCTGGAATTTATAGTATATTCTCTTCTTTTTATCCTAATTGATTTTCAATTGCTTGGAGACAAGCAACAATTTAAGTTTGGTGTTGTGATGAGCGGATAATTTATACGCTTTTTGGCATTGTTTTTAGGTAGTTTTTAGTAAGTTCAAGCTACTTTTAGGGATGTTTTCATTAGTTTTTATGTTAAATTCACATTTCTGGGCTTTACTATGAGTTTGTGTTTTTTCTGTAATTTCAGGTAATTTCTGGTTGAAATTGAGGGACTTGAGCAAAATTCTGAAAAAGGCTGACAAAAAGGACTGCTGATGCTGTTGGAATCTGACCTCCCTGCACTCAAAATGGATTTTCTGGAGCTACAGAACTCCAAATGGCGTGCTAGCAATGGCGTTGGAAAGTAGACATCCAGAGCTTTCCAGCAATATATAATAGTCCATACTTTATTCGGAAATTGACGACGTAACTTGGCATTGAACGCCAAGTACATGCTGTCTGGAGTTAAACGCCAGAAACACGTCATGATCCGGAGTTGAACGCCCAAAACACGTTATAACTTGGAGTTCAACTCCAAGAGAAGCCTCAGCTCGTGGATAGATCAAGCTCAACCCAAGCATACACCAAGTGGGCCCCGGAAGTGGATTTATGCATCAATTACTTACTCGTGTAAACCCTAGTAGCTAGTCTAGTATAAATAGAATAAGTTACTATTGTATTAGACGTCTTATTTTTTGACCACGTTTCATCTTTGGTCTCAGTTTTGTTTTATTCTTCATCTTAGGAGGTCATTGAGCACGTTTTAGGGGGTTGGCCATTCGGCCATGCCTGAACCTTTCACTTATGTATTTTCAACGGTGGAGTTTCTGCACACCATAGATTAAGGGTGTGGAGCTCTGCTGTACCTCAAGTTTCAATACAATTACTATTACTTTCTATTCAATTCTCTTTTATTCTTATTCCAAGATATACGTTGCACAACACTTTGATGAATGTGATGATCCGTGACACTCATCATCTTTCTCACCTATGAACGCGCGTGACTGACAACCACTTCCGTTCTACCTTAGGCCGGGCGCATATCTCTTAGATTCCCCAAGAGAATCTTCGTGGTATAAGCTAGATAGATGGTGGCATTCATGGGGATCCGGAAAGTCTAACCTTGTCTGTGGTATTCCGAGTAGGATCCCGGGAATCCGGAAAGTCTAACCTTGTCTGTGGTATTGCGAGTAGGATTCCGGTATTGAATGACTGTGACGAGCTTCAAACTCCTGAAGGCTGAGCGTGATGACAAACGCAAAAGAATCAATGGATTCTATTCCAACCTGATTGAGAACCGACAGATGATTAGCCGTGCTGTGACAGAGCATTTGGACCATTTTCACTGAGAGGATGTGATGTAGCTATCAATAAGGGTGATGCCTCCAGACGATTAGCCGTGCAGTGACAGCGCATAGGACCATTTTCCCGAGAGGATTAAAAGTAGCCATTGATGATAGTGATGCCCTACATACAGCTTGCCATGGAAAGGAGTAAGAAGGATTGGATGAAAGCAATAAGAAAGTAGAGATTCGAAAGGAGTCCAGCATCTCCACACGCCTATCTGAAATTCTCACTATTGATTTACATAAGTATTTCTATCCCTTTTTATTTTCTAATTATTATTAATTATTTGAAAATCCATAAACCAATTTAATCTGCCTAACTGAGATTTACAAGGTGACCATAGCTTGCTTCATACCAACAATCTCTGTGGGATCGATCCTTACTCACGTAAGGTATTACTTGGATGACCCAGTACACTTGCTGGTTAAGCTGAATGAAGTTGTGATCATAAATTCCAATAGAGCCAATTTTTAAATCTCATGCAAATACAAAGAGGATCACATTTTCGTCCACCAAGTACTCTTCCGATTCTAAAATTTTCAATCAAGCATTCAAGGGAACTTCAATTGGCTCCTCATGAAACTTTGGTTCCATCAGTTCTTTAATAGGGAAGTTCTCAGTGGGCTTAGGGTTGCCACCTATCCCTATTGTGGCGTTCAACGCCAGGGCTTGTGTTTCTTTGGGCGTTGAACGCCCAGCAAGGACCTCCTTACTGGCATTTAACGCCAGTAATGGTGGCTTATTGGGCGTTGAACGCCAGTAAGGACCTCCTTACTGGCGTTCAACGCCAGTGATGGTGGCACCGAGTAAGATCTTTCTTTCTGGCGTTCAACGCCAGTAATGGTGCTTCTGTGAGCGTTGAACGACCAGTAAGGACTTCCTTACTGGCGTTCAACATCAGATTACTCCCTTCAGGTTTGACCTCAGCTTCTACAGTAATGGCCTTGTACTCTTCTCTTGGATTCACCTCAGTGTTACTAGGAATAGTGTTAGGAGGAGTCTTAGGGATTCTCTTGCTCAGCTAACCAACTTGTACCTCCAGAATTCTGATGGAGGACCTAGTTTCTATTATGAAACTGTGAGTGGTCTTAGAGGGTTCAGAGACTATGGTTGCTAAGTCAGAAAGAAGCTGCTTAGAAGTCTCCATCTATTGCTAAGAAAATGGGAATGGTGGTCTGTTGTTGAACCTATTCTGGGTTCTTCCACCTTGATTATTGTTGAAGCCTTGTTGAGGCTTCTGTTGATCATTCCATGAAAGGTTAAGATGATTTCTCCATGAGGAGTTGTAGGTGCTTTCATAGGATTCTCTCATGTAATTCACCTCTTCCATCATGGGTTGATCTGGATCGTAGGCATCTCTATCATAGGAGTTGGCTTCAGTGCTGCCAGCTGCAGCTTACACTCCAGTCAAGTGTTGAGAGATCATATTGACCTGCTGGGTCAAGATCTTGTTTTGAGCCAATATGGCATTTAGAGTGTCAACTTCCAGGACTCCTTTCTTCTGAACTACTCCATTGTTCACAGGGTTTCTCTCAGAAGTATACATGAATTGGTTATTTGTAACCATTTCAATGAGTTCCTGTGCCTCTTCAGGCTTTTTTTTTTTAAGTGGAGTGATCCACCAGTAGAATGGTCGAAAGAAATCTTGGCCATCTCAGATAGACCATCATAGAAGATTTCTAAGATAGACCATTCTAAGAGCATGTCAGGAGGACACCTCCTGATCTGTTACTTGTATCTTTTCCAAACTTCATAGAGGGATTCACCCTCTTTTTGTCGGAAGGTTTGAACTTCTACCCTGAGCTTGCTCATCTTTTAAAGTGGAAAGAACTTGGCCAAAAAAGTATTGACCAACTTTTCCCAAGAGTCTAGGCTTTCCTTAGGTTGAGAATTCAACCATATCCTAGCTCTGTCTCTAACAGCAAAAGGGAAATGCAGAAGTTTGTAGACCTCATAATCCACTCTATTGGTCCTAATAGTGTCACAAATTTGCAAGAATTCAGATCAAAACTGATGTGGATCTTCTAGAGGAAGTCCATAGAACTTGCAGTTTTGTTACATTAGAGAGACTAACTGAGGCTTTAGCTCAAACTTATTAGCTCTAATGGCAGGTATAGAGATACTTCTGCCATAGAGGTCAGAAGTTGGAGCATTGAAGTCACCAAGACCGTTCCTTGCATCTCCTCCATTGTTTTGTTCGGCTGCCATGCCTGTATTTTCAATTTCTTGTTCAGAAAGTTCTATGAGATCTCTTCCAGAATGTTGTGCCTTAACTTTTTGCAAATGCTTCCTTAGGGTCCTCTCAGGTTCAGGATAAAGATCAAAGAGAGGTTTTTTTTATCTCTGTTTCTACTCATAAACAAGAAAAAGAAAACAAGAAAGAAGAAGAATGGCATCTCTATGTCAAAGAATAGAGGACTCCCTGTGAGATGTGAAGTAGAAAGAAGAGTGAGGGTAGAGGAGTGAGAAGAAGAATTCGAATAGAGGAGGTAAAGAATTCAAAAATTAAGAAGTAAAAAGAGAAACTAGAATTAAAATATTTTTGTTTTTATTTTATTTAATTTTGAAAACAAGAAGTAAATTAAAAGCTAATTAACTAAAAATATTTGAAAATTAAAGGATGATTTTCAAAAAAGAAGAAAGAGAAATTATTTAGGAAGTTTTGAAAAAAGATAGAAAGAGAAAACAAGTAACTAATTAAGAAAGATTTGAAAATGAGATAAAATAGAAGATTTAAAAAAGATTTTATTTTAAAAAGTTTTGAAATTTAAAATTGGAAAGAAAAAGTCAACAAGATAAGATAAGAATTGAAAGGATTTAAAAAAGAATTATTTTGAATTTTGAAATTCAAACAAGATAAGATAGAGATATTAAAAAGATTTGATTTTTGAAAAGATTTGATTTTAGAATTTAAAACTAGGATAAGATACGATAATGATTTAAAATTTAAAGAAAGATAAAAAGATAAGATAAAGATTTGAAAAAGTTTTGAATTTTAAAATTTAAAAGCAAGATAAGATAAGAAAGGATCAAATTAAAAGAAAAGATTTTAAAAAGATTAGATTTAAAATTTGAAATTTGAAATTAAGATAAGATAAGATAATAATTTTGAAATTAAAATTGGAAATATTTTTTTGAAATTTTCGAAAATAATTTTGTTTTTAAAATAAAGATAGAAAAGATATATTTTTTTTTTGAATTAATGAAGAAAGAAAAAAAACAACAAAAGGACACCAAACTTAAAATTTTTAGATCAAAAGACACAAAATTTTGAAAATTAAGAAAACAAATACCAAAAGACACCAAACTTAAAAATTTTAAGATCAAAACAAGAAAAGAAACAAGAACAACTTGAATACCAAGAAATAACACTAAGAATAATTTGAAAATTTTTAAGAAAAGATAAACACACAAGGGACACCAAACTTAAGAATTGACACTAGACTCAAATAAAAGACACTATTTTTGAAATTTTTGGCAAAAGAAAGCAAGAAATTTCGAAACTTTAACAAGATCAAGAACAAAGACTCAAACAAAAGTAAAGATTAATAAAGAAAACAAAAGGTTTTGAAAAAATTTTGAAAAGAAAACAAAAGACTCAAACAAAATAGTAAAAAGTATCTAATCTAAGCAACAAGATAATTCGGTTGTTTGTCAAATCCGAACAATTTCTGGCAACGGCGCCAAAAACTTGGTGCACGAAACTGACTCCGCAGAATTCGCACAGATAGACTGGCAAGTATACCGGGTCGTCCAAGTATTACCTCAGGTGAGTGAGGGTCGATCCTACAGAGATGAGCAAGCAGTGGTTACCTTGCAGATCTTAGTTAGGCGGATAGAAATTATAGTTTGTCACGAAAAACGCATAAAACAAAATAAGTAAATAAAACGTTACTGGATAGATGAGAAATCAAAGGTATGAGAACGGTTGAGGCTTCGGAGATGCTTTGTCTTTCCGAATTAACTTTTTTTACTGTCTACTTCAATAACTTTCTGTTTCCTTCAATGGCAGCCGAAAGTGATTAACTCATGTCCTCTCATCAAATTAACCTCCTCCACTGCAGCAATCCACCATGTTGAGATGACTCATGTCCTCTCATCAAGCCAGCTCTAGGTTTCTCACTATAGTAGAAGATGAAGTTCTAAACAATCCACTCCCCTTCACCATCCTACTCAAGGTGCAACAGACAAGGCAGATCTTTCGGATCAAAAAGTGCTGCTTCTCTTACTCTAGCCTTAACGCCACAGATACCTCACTTACCCACGGTCAACGTGATTTTATGTCACGTATCCAAAGTTGCCCAGGTACTCTATTGGAATCCGCAATGCAAACTCTAGCTTTGGTTCAACGCTATCCAGGTTAGGACTCGCATAGAACCCATGTAGAACAAGGGTAATTGTCACGGGTCACCCTCAATTCATGAGATGAAGAACGAGAATGCATAAGAGAATAGAATTAGACCTATTGAACTAGAACGATAATATTATTAATCCATGAAACTCAGCAGAGCTCCTAACCTTAACCTTAGAAGGTTAGTGACTCATATTGACAGAAAAATACAATGGAAAATGTAAAAGTGGGCAAGAGTTTTCTAACAAGGGTGAACTCTTGTATATATGTACAAATCTACTAACTAAGAATTGCAGAAATAAGATAAACTAGTCTTGTAATGCGAAAATCCACTTCTGGGGCCCACTTGGTGAGTGTTTGGGATGAGCTTGAGTATCTCCCATGAGCTAGCACCCCTTGGGGGCATCGAACGCCAGCCCTAGGCTCCCTTTTGGGCATTGGACGCCAGCTGCTCCCCTGAGGGCGCTGGATGCCAGGAATGGGGGTGGTGGTTGGCATTAAATGTCAGTCTTGCACCTTCATTTCCAAAGAAAAGTATGAACTATTATATATTTCTGGAAAGCCCTAGATGTTAGCTTTCTATAGCCATTGAGAGCGCGGAATTTACACTTCTGTAGCTCAAGAAAAGCTCCTTCAAGTGCACAGAGGTCAGATCCTAACAGCATCTGCAGTCCTTTCTCTGTCTCTGAATCAGACTTTTGCTTAATCTCCTCAATTTCATCCAGAAAATACCTGAAATCACCATAAAATACAAAAACTCAAAGTAGAATCCAAAAATGTGAATTTTTCACTAAAACCTATGAAAACATAATAAAACTTAAACAAAACATAATGAAAACAATATGAAAATGGTGCCAAAAGCGTATAAAATATCCGCTCATCAGAACACCAAACTTAAACTGTTGCTTGTTCCCAAGCAACCAAAAACAAAGTAGGATAAAAAGAATAGAATAGTATAATAAATCTCAGAATTCTCAATGAAGCTCAGTTTCAACTAGATGAGCGGGACTAGTAGCTTTTTGCTTCTAAATAGTTTTGGCATCTTAATTTTCATTGAGGCTCAGAATGATTGGAATCTTTAGGAACCCAGAATCCAGATGATATTATTGAGTCTCCTAGTTTAGTTCTTTTTTATTCTTGAATACAGCTTCTTTAGAGTCTTGGCCGTGATCCTAAGCACTTAGTTTTCCAGTATTACCACCGGATACATAAATGCCACAGATACTTTAACTGCGTGAAACCCTTAGGATTGTGATTCAGCTTTGTTAGAATCCCCAGCCAGTGGTGTCCAGAGTTCTTAAGCACACTCTTTACTTTGGACCACGACCTTAACTGCTCAGTCTCAAGCTTTTCACTTGACACCTTCACACCACAAGCATATAGTTAGGGGAGCAGCTCAATTGAACTATTTCGGCCAAGATTTTATTTCTTTTAGGCCCTCCTAACCATTGATGCTCAAACCCTTGGTTCCTTGCTCTTACCTTTTGGTTTAAAGAGCTATTAGCTTTTTGCTCTTGCCTTTTAGTTTAAAGAGCTATTGGCTATTTCTTATTTTTATTTCTTTTCTGCTTGGTTTTTTTTCCGCATGCTGCTTTTTCTTGCTTCAAGAATCAATTTTTGGATTTTTCAGATTACCAATAACACTTCACTTTTATCATGATTCTTTCAAGAGCCAACATTCTTAACTTCAACATCAAATATGTGCTATTCGTTCATACATTCAGAAAACAAAAGCAATGCAACCACATCAAATAATTGAACTATTATCAATATATAACTTGAAATTCATGCATCTTACTTTTCTTTTTCAAATAAAATTTTCTATTTAAGCAAGGTGATAGATGCATGGGATATTTCGTAGCTCTAAGAGATAAATAAAAATGATCATGCACTAGAAACAGACAATAGAACAAAATACATGGAAAATAAAAAAATAACAAAGGCAACAGGGGATTAAGGTAATGAATCCACCTTAGTGATGGCTGCTGTTACTCCTTCTGGAGGATCCAATGGAGTGCTTGATTTCTTCTATGTCATGTCCCTGCCTCTGTTGTTCTTCCCTCATAACTCTTTGTTCTTCCCTTATGGCTCTTTGATCTTTTCTTATGTCATGGAGGATGGTAGAGTGCTCTTGATGTCCCATCCTTAGTTGATCCATGCTGGAGCTCAATTCCCCTAGCGAAGTGTGCATTTGGTCCCAATAGCCTTAGAGAGGAAAATGCATCCCTTGAGGCATCTCAGAAATTTTTTGTTGTGGCAGCTCCACATGCTCTTGTTGTGGTTCATGTGCTGGGTCTCTAGTTTTCTCCATCCTCTTCTTGGTGATGGGCTTGTCCTCCTCAATAGAAATGTCTCCTTCTATGACAATTTCAGCTAAATTGCATAGGTGATAGATAAGGTGGTGGAAGGCCAACCTTGCTAAGGGAGGAAGACTTTTCAGCTTTCTTGTACAATTCTTGAGGTATTACCTCATGTACCTCCACGTCACTTCCAATCATGATGCAATGAATTATGATGGCTCTGTCAATGGTCACTTCTGACCAATTGCTAGTAGGGATGATAGAGCGTTGGATAAATTCTAACCATCCTCTAGCTACGGGCTTGAGGTAAAGCCTTCTCAATTGGATAGACTTGCCTTGAGCATCCCTTTTCCACTAAGCTCCTTCCAACAAATGTCTAAAAGGACTTGGTCCAGCCTCTGGTCAAAGTTGACTCTCCTAGTGTAAAGATGTAGGTCTCCTTGCATCATTGGCAAATGGAGCGCCAACCTTACACTCTCTGGGCTTAAATCCAAGAGACACCCTCGAACCATGGTATGCCCATTTTTGGGACTTGGGTTCATGCTTGTATCATGGTTTTTCGTGACCCATGTATTGGCATAGAACTCTTGTACCATCAATATCCCAACTTCTGGGATAGGATTGGTTAGGACTTCCTAAGCTCTCCTCTGGATTTCTCTTCGGATCTCCAGGTACTCATTCTTTTTTAGCCTAAAGGGGACTTCAGAAATCACCCTTTTCTTTACCACTACTTCATATAAGTGGTCTTGATGAGTTTTGGTGATGAATTTCTCTATCTCTCAAGATTCGGAGGTGGAAGCAACTGCTTTCCCTTTCCTCTTTCTAGAGGATTCTCCGACTTTAGGTGCCATGAGTGGGAATAGAAAGCAAAAAGTAAGGCTTTTCCAAAACCAAACTTAAAGGCTTTGCTCGTCCTCAAGCAAAATATGAAGAAAAGAGTAGAAGAAGAAGAGAATAAAGTAGATAAAGAGAGAGAGGAGAATTCGGCCAAGTGGGGCTTTAGTGTATGAATGGTGTGTGTATGAAGGGTAGAAAGAATGGGTATTTATCAGAGTGGAAAAGGTTGGGAAAGGTTGGGTTTGAATGAATGGGTGGGAATAAGGTGGAAAATTTTGAATTTGAAGTGGGTGGGTGTTGGTGGGAGTTATGATGGTTTTGGGAAGTGAAATGGATGTGATTGGGTTAGGGTTTATAGGGAAGAGTGTGTGGGAAATAGTGAAAAGAAGAGAGAGAAGAAGGTGGGATAGGTGGAAATTCGATGGAACCCACTGATCTTGAGAGGCTAGGCAATTCAAGTTTCCTGCACCCTTATGGGCGTTTAACGCCCAGCTCCCGCTCCTAGTTGCCGTTCAATGCCAGTAATATGCCTCTAAGTGGGCATTGAACACCCATTGGGGTGTTCCTACCTGGCATTCAACGCCAGGTCTCTGCCTCCTGGGTGGTGTTCAACGCCAGCAAAGCTGCTCCTCAGGGCCATTGAACGCCCATTCTAGCCTTGATACAAGAATTGTTGTCGGTCTAGAATTTCTCTTGTAGAAACAAGAACTTCGTTGTAAGCATAGCTCCAAACAACCAAACAACTCTCACATCAAATTAAATTTAGTTGTCGCAAGTAACAAACCGCAAACAAGAATTAACTGAAGTATTTAAACTCCAGGTTGTCTCACAAGAAATTGCAATGAAGTGCTCAATTATTGGCTATGAAGGGACAAGGGGGATTTGATTGTTAAAAGGGGCAAGAAAAATAAATGGCAAGCAAAGTAAAAGAACAATTAGCTAAATCAAAAATACTCTTGGCTAGACATAGGTAATTGAGATCACCATCCTTGTCTACAGACTATATATTGATAATTATGAGAGGTCAACCTATTAAGTCTACTTCCCAAAGCCTTAAATACGTAATATCTACTCCTAGGCTTGAAGTAGGTCAAATAGGCTTGATCACATCAACCCATAAGTCCCAACCTATCTATTAATTAGATTAGTAGTGGGTTAGTGCCAATGAGTATCAAATTGATCACCAAGGGTTCTCAATTACCAATTCATAGAGACCCAATGACTCAAGGTCACTTAATTTCCTTAGCCTAGGCCAAGAGTAGAGAAAACTACTCAAAAACTAAAGGAAGCATTCCATCAAACAACTAGAGTGCAAGAAAAGTAAACATCACCAATTGCAAGAATTAACAAGACCTATAACCATCATGAGCAAGAAATCAACAATATCAATGAAAATAAACATCAAAGAGAGCATGGAAACATAAAATTACATTAAAAGAAAAGAAAATCCAACAAGGTTCATCAACATAAAAGAGGGCAAAACAAGAATTTAACAAGAGAAACTAGAGAATTAAGACATTAGAATAAGAAATTGTGAAGGAAACAAGATGAAATCAAGAAATTACAGTTAGATCTAAGAGAATTTAACCTAATCCTAACCTGATTCTAGAGAGAAGAGGGAGCTTCTCTCTCTATAAAACTAACTAAAGGCTTATGTTGACTAACTAAGTGCTCCCCTTTTGCTTCAAGAATGGGTTGGAATTAGGCCTGGGTAGCTCAGAAATCGCCCCAAGTGTTTTGCCTTTAAGTAAGTCACGTGCGAGCATTGACGCGTACGCGTCACCTGGCACTTTTCCTATTCACGCATACGCGCCATGTACGCGTACGCGTTGCCATGCGATGTCACTTCTGCGCGCGTGCGCCTGGTGCGCGTGCGCGTCCATTGATGCACTCCCAATCCTTGTTTTCTCATGCATTCTCCACTTTTGTATGCTTTTCTCTTCACTTCTTCCATCCAACACTTGCCTTATAAACCTTAAATTACTAACAAACACATCAAGGCATCGAATGGAATTAAGGTGAATCAAAATCACTAATTTAAGGGCCTAAAAAGTATGTTTTTACATTTAAGCACAAATTGAGGGAGAATTACAAAACCATGCTATTTCATTGAATAAATGTGGGAAAAGGTGATAAAATCCCCTAAAATAAGCACAAGATAAACCATGGAATCGTGGTTTATCAAACCTCCCCACACTTAAACTAAGCATGTCCTCATGCTAAATTCAAGAAAAAGATAAAGGGGTATCAACATTTATTCAATGTAAACTACCTAAATGCAACCTATCTAAATGAATGCAATCACTTGGTCAAAATAAATCAACTTCCAAGAAAACATGTGTAAGCATAAGGGAAAGAAAAATAAGAATTAACTCACACCAAACCAAACCCACAATTGCATTGAATTGATAAGAAGATTTACAAACTTGCAAGAAGAAGAATAATCAAGGTGGAAACATGTAATTGAGCAATCGAACCCTCACCGGATATGTATCCACTCTAGTCACTCAAGTGTTTAGGGGTTGATTCACTCAATTTGTCTCTTATCATGCTTTCCAAGATTTGTTCTTCATCTAACAATCAACAATCATTCAATACATGCATGCAATCATCGTGAGGACTTGCCATAAGGTTGTAATGGGGCTAGGGTCAAGGTAGGGTTATATATGGTTAAGTGGACTAAAATTTGAATCTTTGATTAGCCTAGACTTTCCACCTAACCTATATAATAACCTATAAAATTAAGTGCTAACCTAACTACCCATTCATCACTTTTCACATACTCATGCATTTTCTCTTCATTTACAACACTCATGCATTGATTTTATTGAACTTCACCTTGGGGCATTTTTGTCCCCTTTTTATTGCTTTTCTTCCTTTTCTCTTTTCTTTTTCAACTTTGTACAAGAACATCAATGTATAAGGTTAATACAATTAATTTATATATGAGTACGCACCCAATTGCCAAATATGGAAATGCAAAAACACCCTTTTATCCCAACCAGTGTTCCTAAATCTCCCCAAACTTGAATAATAAACACTCATCACTAGCCTAAGCTAATCAAAGATCCAAACAAGGGACTTTTATTATTTTTCACTTTAGGCTTGTAATGTGCTACAATAAAGAACAATTGGATTAAGCGTAGGCTCAGATTTGGCTAACAATGGAGAGTAAAAGGTAGGCTTTTTAGGTAAATGAGCTAATGAAACAATGGCCTCAATCATACAAGTGCATGTATACAAGAAATGATGGACATATAGAATTAAACAAATCAAAGATCACAATCATAGGAGGAGAACAATTACACACAAGAAGGAAAATAAGTGGCTATAAAATAACCACACCATTAGGCTCAAATCTCACAAGCTTATGTTCTTAGCTCAAAATATGATCCACAAAGTGTATGATTCAAGCAAGTTCTAAAAAAAATTTTCAATCAATTGTGTTGGTACCCTATAAATGAGTTTCTTAAAAAATTTCATCATTTTGACTAAGCTTATTAATGCAATGAAGTGCTCAATTATTAGCTATGAAGGGACAAGGGGGTTTGATTGTTAAAGGGGGCAAGAAAAATAAATGGCAAGCAAAGTAAAAGAACAATTAGCTAAATCAAAAATACTCTTGGCTAGACATAGGTAATTGAGATCACCATCCTTGTCTACAAACTATATATTGATAATTATGAAAGGTCAACCTATTAAGTCTACTTCCAAAAGCCTTAAGTATGCAATATCTACTCCTAGACTTGAAGTACGTCAAATAGGCTTGATCACATCAACCCATAAGTCCCAACCTATCTACTAATTAGATTTGTAGTGGGTTAGTGTCAATGAGTATCAAATTGATCACCAAGAGTTATCAATTACCAATTCATTGAGACCCAATGACTCAAGGTCACTTAATTTCCTTAGCCTAGGCCAAGAGTAGAGAAAACTACTCAAAAACTAAAGGAATTATTCCATCAAACAACTAGAGTGCAAGAAAAGTAAACATCACCAATTGCAAGAATTAACAAGACCTATAACCATCATGAGCAAGAAATCAACAATATCAATGAAAATAAACATCAAAGAGAGCATGGAAACATAAAATTGTATTAAAAGAAAAGGAAATCCAACAAGGGTTCATCAACATAAAAGAGGGCTGATAAACCACTATTTTATAGTTTATATTGCGTTTAATTGTGTGGTTTTGTCGTGATCCTTACCCACTTATTCATCAATTTAGCATGCATTTAGATTTCCTTCCTGAATTTATTACATGTTTGAAAATTGCTTCCTAGAGACTTTAATTATTTAATTTTAATTCTCCTTTATTCCATTCGATGCCGTAATCTGTGTGTAAAGTGTTTCAGGCTTTATAGGGCATGAATGAGACAGAGATTGGAAAGGAAGCTAGCAAAAATGGAAGGAACACAAGAATTTGAGGAGATAACCAGCAAAAAGTGACGCGGTCGCATGGCTCACGCGACCGCGCGAAGGAGTGCAAATCACAGTGACGCGGCCGCATGGCTTGCGCGGCCGCGCAGATTGGAAAGCACAAGCAACGCGGTAGCGTAGACGACGCGAACGCGTGAAGAGGAAAAGTGCAAGCGACGCGTCCGCATGGACGACGCGATCGCGTGACATGCCCGATCTGCATAATCTGCAGAATCCGAAACCAGCGATTTTGGACCCTATTTCGGCCCGAAATAGTAGACTAGAGTCAGAGAATATGCAGAAACAACAGAGACACATTCATTGAGTAGTTTGAGATCTAGTTTTTCACTCTCTTAGGTTTTTTCTCTCTAGTTTTTAGAATTTTAATTTTCAATTGGTCTTAGCATTGGAACATTGAGAAGAGTTATTTCCTCATCAAGACTTCATCATTCTAGTTTGTTCTCTTAACTTGGTTTTATTCTTCCATGTTCTGTGTTATGTTCAATTTTGTCATTCAGATACTTTTATGATTAATTAATGCAAGGATTATTTTTTTAATTTAATTTCAATTCCAATAATCATGTCTTCTTTTAATTCCCTTTCATGTGCCATGGATTCTTTATTTACAATGCGTGAGTAGTTTCATTACTTGATGAGGAATTGATTAAAAGGAACTCTTGAGTTGGAAGGATTGAAGGAAAAATTTGTAATTGGGTTAAATGTTGGATTGCTATCCTGTCACCGGTGCCAATCCCTTTGAACTAAGTGGGTTGTAACTTGTGAACAGATCTGACATTTCCACTTGTATGACTTTCCCTTACCTAGTAAGGGATAACCAAACAGAACAACTATTAATTATAAATTAATCTTACAATCACATCATCAATGATAGAGATTCTAACCAATCAATTCCCACTCAAGGTTTTTATTTATATTATTTAAAATTCCTCAATTTAAATTCCAATTTACTTAGCTCAACTTCTTGGAATATCTGATCAATAAAACAGCACACTTTTCTGCAACTCGTTGGGAGATGACCTGGGACTTAAAACTCCCAGTAATTTTAATTTAAACTTTCTGTGACATATTTCTAAATTGATAGGCAGATTTTCGGTGAGTTAAGAACTATACTTGCAACGTAACCATTTAAATAAATTTTTAATTCACCAGCTTTTGCACTCCATCAATTTTTGGCGCCGTTGCCGGGGAGTTGCAATAGAGTGCTAATTTTATTAATTAGAATCTATTTACTTGCATTTTATTTAATTTTGCTACTATGAGCTGCATGTTTCTTCCGTCAAATGACACGTTCACTTCCTGATCCGCGCTTGCTAATATTCGATCCTGAAATTGAAAGAACAATGTCACGAATAAGGCGAGAACAGCGTAGGTTAGTCCGCTCTGAGGGCGGATCTGAAAGTGAATCTGAGGAAGAAACCAGCCCCCGTTCTACTGATTCGGTTGTTTTACGTGCAGAAAACATGGCAGCTAGAAGAGTTACCATTTAGGAGGAAGGAGCTCCTGATTTTACAACGCAACCGTTTCAAGCGCATCATCCAGCGGTAGCTACGGTTTTTGAAATAAAGACCGCACTACTAAATTTGATGCCCAAGTTTCATGGCCTACCTGCTCAAGAGCCTATCAAGCACTTGAGAGATTTCCAGGCAGCCTGTTCTACTGTCAGGCGTGATGGCACTGATGAAACTTCAATTCTGCTGAAAGCTTTTCCGTTCTCTCTTGAGGGAAAAGCAAGAGAGTGGTACTACACTCAACCTCTAGCAAATGTATCCAACTGGGATACACTAGGGGGAAGAATGCTACTCCCACAGTGTCTAGCATTTGCAAATGTATAGGAAGCCAGTACTCTTCTTTGTTGTTGATTATTATTGGCTCCTCCTTTTGGTTGATTGGGATTTGATGGATCTCCTTCCATTTCTTGGAACTCCTCCTCAGATTCTTCCTCTCCAATAACGTTCTTTCCTCTTTCAGCTCTTCTTATTCTTCGAAGAGTTCTTTGGTCAATTTCAGAGAGGACAGGGGAAGATCTTCCTGTACCTGACATACAAACACACAACAATAAACACACAGATCCAAAAAATCAATAAAACTTCAATCTATAGCTAGAATGAAGTTTTAGTTAGTTTAAGCAAAAATTCAAACAGTTAGTGTGTTAGAGAAACAGAAAAGAAAAAGTGCTTAATCTAGACCTCCACTTCACTTAATCATTGTCAATCTATTTCAATCCCCGGCAACGGCGCCAAAAACTTGATGTGCGGAAAACGATCCGACACAAAACTCACCGGTAAGTGTACCGGGTCGCATCAAGTAATAATAACTCACATGAGTGAGGTCGATCCCACAGGGATTGAAGGATTGAGCAATTTTAGTTTAGTGGTTGGTTTAGTCAAGCGAATCAAGTATTGGTTGAGTGATTTGTGTTTTAACAGAAGCTAAATTGCTTGGAATGTAAAGGGGGAAGGGAAAATTGCAGTAAATTTAAGAACAGGAAAGTAAACTTGCAGAATCTTAAAGAACAAGAAAGTAAATGACTGAAACTTAAAGTGCAAGAAATGTAAATTGCAGTAACTTAAATTGCAAGGAATATAAATTGCTTGAATGTAAAAGGGATTTGAGGATAGGGATTTCAGAATTTAAGCAAGAGAATGTGAATTGCAACAATCAATAGAGCATAAATTGAATTAGAAACAATTATAATTCAGACAGTAAGGAAATAAAGTGCAGCAGAGGTTCACAGAAGAACCAAAAGTAAATTGGGATCTCAGGTCTCCAGAGACTAGGTAGCAAAGCCTAGATCTCAATTGCCTTCCCAGATCCAAGTTCACAAAGCAATTGACAAGAAATTGAAGAAGAAGCAGTAAAGGAAATTGAAATTGAATTTAATTGTGCAGAAAGGGATTAAAGAGATTTTGAATGGAGGTTGAGACAGAATTTCCTCAACTCTTCACACCCAAAACTCAAAACAAGAAAAATAAAAGTGCTCCAGCAAGAACGAGGAAGAAGAGAGATCAATTCTCCTCCCCAATTCTCTGAAGGCTCAGTGAAGTCACCAAGAGAAGTTGCAGAACTCAAAGCTCCAAAAGAAGTATTAAATTCAAAATCAAGTAAAAGGTAAATGTCAAAAGATCAAAAGGGCAAGTAAAGGTCAGTCCTATTTACATCAAACTAACTCCTATTTATACACTTTCTATTCTTGGATCTTGGGATTTGGATGGGCTTTTGATTTGGTGAAGAATTGAATTAAATTGGATTTTTAATTCAATTTTTGGCCCATGAGAAGTTGCTTCCAGGAGGCTGCCCTGCCCTTGTGGAGGGCAGGGCAGAAAATGGTGCTTGGTGCGTGCATGGTGCGGCTTGGTGCGCAGAACGCTGCCCTGCCCTCCGCGAGGGCAGGGCAGAAAGAAAATGGTGCGCCAGAAATTGTGCTGTGGTGCGCGCTGGTGCTGCCAGGATCGTGCTGTGGTGCGCGCTGGTGCTGCCAGATTCATTCCTTGGTGCGCCAGAATCATGCCACACAAAATGCTGCCCTGCCCTCGCGGAGGGCAGGGCAGTGTTTTCACTTTGATGTCCCAAGTTCGAATCATGGCCGAAACACACGCTACTTAATTTCCTTGGCTTTCTTGGCACGGTGATGGCACTTAGTTCCTTGCTTCCTCATGGTCCCGTGTTCAACTCTTGTGGCAAGCATTTGGAGACATTTTCCTTTGATTTTCTCCCCTTATGAGCCCGATACTGCCCTTGTGGAGGGCAGGACAACATTTTCTTCTTCTTGATTCCAAGGCACAGATTTGTGCTCTGCCCTTGTAGTGGGCAGGGCAGAGTTGCCTTTTATGCCTTGTTCCCTTATGTTGCCCTCCTAGAGGGCAGTGTCCCCTTGTGGAGGGCAATGCTTGCCTCCCCCCATTGCATGCGGCACACTTTTCCTTCCTTTGACCACGCTTCCTTCTCCTTGGGTCACGCTTTCTTAGGCCACGCTTTTCCTTTTTTTTCTTTTCTTCACCTACAATAAACCAAAACAACCACTCAAAGTATCACTAAATTCAAGAGGCTTATAAATCAATTAAAAATCAATTAAATTTAGCTTAAACCTCATGAGTTAACATTAATTTCATGGTGGTTGTTTGATTTAAAGAAGTTATGCATTTTCACTTCAAATCACTTACTTAGGATGCAAGAAAGTGTATAAATGCTAATAAAACAAGTGAAATTAGCTTGAAAAATGGGTATATGATGACTTGTCATCACAACACCAAACTTAAATCTTGCTTGTCCCCAAGCAAGCATCAAAACTAAGAGAAATTGAAATGAACAAGAAAAGACACATATCCTTATTAGGCATATAGCAGAACTTGATCTATGGGGTCTTTATGCAGACAATGATAACTCAAGTTATTGTTTGCTGTTACATAATACACATTTTTCATCAAAGGTTTGCTAAACTTGCTGTTATAAGACTTACTCTTTAATCACTCCCTTGCTAACTTTTCTTTCTTATAATGCTTAACAAGCTTATTCTTTTGGAGGTTTGGTGTCAAATGTTGCAGTAGTAGCCTTTGGCTTTATTTGTTTCTTTCTTTTACTCAACATCTTTCCACCACAGACACATGGCTCACTATTTCTTCCTAGGATCATTGATGCCCAGCATCTCTTTGGATAACTAAATGTTCTGTATCTAAGTTGCTCTTTATTGTGGATTTTCAATTGGCCATCCCAAATCAGTTGATCTAAGTGACCGGGTTTTAAAATACCCCTTAGAATTTACTTATCCAAGCATATCTTAGTACAAGAACACCACAGGCATATGTCCTAGGGTCCAAGCTATTGGTGTCCAACCTTTATTCTTTGTTTTTCTTGCCACTTTGGCTTTTTCTTCTCCCTTTTCTTTCTGTTTTTGTTCTCAAGGGCTTTTTTATTTATTGGTAAGGGTCTTGATAACAGCAAGCTAACTCATACTTGAATGAGAATGATATTATGCAACAATTATTTCATGAGTTATGCATTTAATCAAACATATATACCACCATTAACTTCCATTCAACTTATGCAACATTGGATATTTCACTTTTCAATTCAAACTAAATCTCTTTTATTCAAGCATATGGGAAACAAAACAAAATTTAAAGCTAAGTCATGAATGACAAGTATTATGCAAATCATTTCTCTAGCTACTTATTGAACAACAGAAAATACAAGAAATAAAAAGGAAATAAACAGTGGAGGCATATCATGTTTCAGACATGCTTCTCCTTATTAGAAGAGTGAAAGAAGGTGAATGAAAGAACTTTGCCACCTTCTATTGGTCGTGGCTGCTGCTTGATTCTCCCTTCTTCTTCTTTCTCTTCCCTAGTTTGGAATAATCTCGGATCTCTTCACCAGGACATCTTCTACTCCAGACAGAATCTAAGAGTCCTGAGAGCCCAACATCTTCCAATCTTTTAAAGGTTGCCTCCGTATAGTGACGAGACCTTGCTTGTTGCTTGGCTTCAAATTCGGGGCATTGCTCAAATGGCTTGATCTGAGGATTGAGTGTTGGCAAATTATGGGTCAAGTACTCCAACCTTGCTTGCATGTTTTCATCATTCTCCATTCTTTGTGCATATCTCACTTCTCCCATGGTGTGATGAATATTCTTCCATTGATACAGGTTGTGACTGTATTCCCCTGCTTTAGCTTGACTAAAATACAGCTTATCATATGATTCTTTGAATTCTTTGTATTGCTCTTTTTGTCCTTCAAGAATCTGTGCTTGAAATTCTTGTTGCTGAGTCATCATTTGCTGTTGCCATCTCTCTTGCTTCTCCTCCATTTGACGCTGCCAAGCTTCTCTCTCCTCTCTGTCTTTCAGATATTGCTCCATAAACTCTGGATGGGGCTCCCGATATTTCTCTTGGCACCCCTGATTTTGCTCTTGTTGAGTCTGCATGAGTTGTTGAGATAGCTCTTCTATCGCCCTGTGTAACTGGCTCATGTCTATGGCATCATGAGCTTGATTTCGTCCTTCCTTTCTTTGTGATCTCCTCTGTCTGGGAGCTACCACCCCCTCTGGATCATCTTCTTCATTTATTCCTTCCATACTCTTCTTAGTGATCCCTTTTCCCTTTTTCACTTTTTCTGTGTCCTCATCTTCAAAGATTACTCCAGCTTTGTCACATAGCCTGAGGATGGTACTTGGATGTCCAAGACCACTTGATTTGCTTGTGCTATTGGCCATCTCTTGAATAGTGTTGGCTATGAGTTGCGCGAGGTTGATCTCACCTCCATGCAAGATGCAGTATGTCAAGAGTGCTCGTTTGATTGTGACCCAAGAGGCGTTTCCAGTAGGAAGGATAGATCTCTTCACTATTTCATACCATCCCTTAGCCACAGGAGTGAGATTTATCCTCCTCAAGTGACTTGGAACTCCCTTTGAATCTCTTTCCCAATCTGTATTCTCCACACATAACCCCTGCAAGATCTCATCAGGGTTGTTTTCTATCTGCAATCTGGTTTCATAACTGGGCTCTGCATAAGTTATGGTTCTCAACTTGAGGGCCCTTGTGATGGCAGCTGGGCTAAAACTCACTTCAACTCCTCTGACATAACTTGTGTAAGGAGCACTATCTTTATTTTCTTTTACAGCATTTGCATAGAACTCCCTGATCATAACTGTACTGATGTCAACAAGAGGAGCACATAAAAGTTCCCACCTTCTTTCTTTAGTGATTTGCCTCATGATGGGATATTCCCCATCTCTCAACTCAAGGCCTTTCTCATAAATGACATTCTTTGTCTCCATGAACCTATGATATCTCCCTTCATGGAATTGGGATCTAAATTTTGTTGCATCAAATGATGGAGGTTCGGCTACCATAGGTTCCTTTCCTGGCCTTCTTTTTGAACTTGAGGAGGCCATTGGATTTGAGGTAAGAAGAAAGAAAAAGTGAGAATAGAAGAAGTATGTGTTGTGTTTGGGATGAGTTTTGGTTCGGTTTTGTTGTGTGAGATAAGGGAATTATGTTGGTTTTGGAAGTGGAAGAGATTATGGCTTTCATATGAAAGTGGCTTGAATGTGTGTATATACCGTGTTGGTGCCAACGGCTATTTATAGGTGGATTCTTCAAGCCTTCCAACCAAACCATAATGAGTGAGAAAGGGACTCGTTGGTGCTCATGAATGGTTAAGATTGAGTTGTTCATCCAAGGGATGCATGAAATGGACGGCCTACATGTATTGTTGAGGCTTTGACGAGGATCATTCTCCCATTGGCTGCATGCATTTAGGTGTTCAAGGATGCATGCATGCAAATTCTGTTTCCCCATGAGCGCGTTCTTCTAGGCACATGTGACCATCCTCTCATAGCTTATCCTAGCCGTGGCCCCTCCTTGCTTTTGTCTCAATCTTTTTCTCCTGCATGAACCAAAGCAACTAGCCTTAGATCATCAATATAGTCGTTGGCAATTGATTTGTATTAAAGGAAAAGAATTGTTTTGTTTTGTTTATTATTATTTAAAAAAAAAAATTTTTTATGGTCAATTGTGTCCCTTAATTAAATATGCTAAAAGTTGGTGAACACCAAACTTATCTTTTATTGAGGGGGTGGCTTAGCAATGCAAACCATTCTTCACAATTGATGTATTTTTAAAGAAATTATTTGATGCATGATCCCTTTCTGTATGGTTTTGATTCCATGATTGGGAAATGATCTTCTGAACATTGTTACACATGCAGACACCAAACTTAGTGTTTGGTCATATGCTCCATCAAAAGAATTACGCATATGTTCTAAGAATAGCTCCCTTTCTTTTTGAAAAGCAAAAATTAAGTGTGCCTTAAGGGACACCAAACTTAGAAGTCTGACTTATACTTTAAAATGTGCATTTATCAAATATGAAAGTTCAAAATCATACTCAGGAAATCATAGCTTATTAAAGAGAAGACAGAAATTTTAAATCATGGGTTGCCTCCCATGAAGCGCTCTTTTATTGTCACTAGCTTGACATTGGACTCCCTTTAGGGTGGTTGATGTTGGTGATGTCTCAACTTGTCACCTCTCACTGTAAACTTTCTCTGTGTGCCTTGATGCTCAATTTCAATGTGCTCAAGAGAGAGTACTTGGTTGACAGTGTAATAATCCTTTGTTCCTAGCTGTTGATACACTAGTTGCACCTTGTCACCTTTGGCAAATCCTTCTGTTGGGATTTTCTTATTCTTCCACCCTTTGTAAGCCCTTTTCTTGTTTTTCTTCTTTTTCTTCCTTGTTGATATGCTTCCTTTGACATTGACTTGAGTTTTGATACCTTCCTTTTTGTTTATTCTCCCAGCTTCTTTTTGAATTCCTTTTTCTCCTTGTACAAACTCACTCTCTTGTTTTCTTGTTTTGTCGGTTGCTTGCTTTGGAAGGAAGTCACCACTTGTCTTGCTTGTTTCTTCATTCCTTTGTAATTCTGGGAAGACTTTCAAGGTGATGCTCTCCTCATGCATTCTGAGAGTTAGCTCTCCTTGCTCTATATCCACAATGGCTCTAGTAGTAGCCAAAAATGGTCGACCAAGTATTAGGAGTCATTTCCATTTTCTGAAGAATCCAAGATCACAAAATCTGCCGGATAGATGAACTTGTCAACCTTAACTAAAAGGTTCTCATTCAGCCCTTTAGGATATACTACTGATTGATCCACCAACTCCAAGGATATTTGTATTGGTTTCACCTCCTCTATGCCAAGCTTTTTCACTAAAGAAGATGGGATTAGATTTATGCTTGCTCCTAAGTCACACATCCCCTTGTTGATGAATAGGTTTCCAATAGTGCAGGGTAGGAAGAAACCTCCAGGATCTTCAAGCTTGGGAGGGAGTCCCTTTTTAATGAGTGCACTGCATTCTTCACTAAGCATCACAGTTTCCTTCTCATTCCAATCTCTCTTCTTGTTGATGAGCTCCTTCAAGAACTTGGCATACAGAGGCATTTGCTCTAATGCCTCAGCCAAAGGTATGTTGATTTCCAACTTCTTGAAAGTCTCAAGAAATTTGTGGAAGTGCTGATCCTTTGTTTCTTTGTGGAATCTTTGTGGATAAGGTATTGGGGGTGTCAAGTTTTTCTCCCCTTGAAGTTGTCTTGGAATCGGTTCTTCCATGATCTGTTTTCCCTTTTTCAGACTTTGTGGTTGGTTGTTTTCTTCTGTGAGTTCTTCTGGGACATTCTTGGTTGTCATGTCCTTGTTGATGGCTTCAGCATTCTTTGTTGGCTCATTGTCATTCTCCATAAATTTCTTGGTTGCTCCCTGGTTACCATCCACTAACATCTTTCCACTTCTTAGTTGCACGACCTTGCATTCTTCCTTTGGGTTAGGAATGGTGTCACTTGGTAGTGAGCTTGATGGTTTTTCAACAGAAATTTGTTTGGAGAGTTGACCAATCTGCCTCTCTAGGTTCTTCATGGAAGCTTCTTGGTTCTTTGTTGTCAATTCTTGGTTCTTCATCATTTTCTCCATGAGCAACTCTAGATTAGTGATCCTCTGAGATTCTTGTGAGATAGGTTAGTTTTGGGATGTTGATGGATGATGGTAAGTGCTTTGGTTAGTTGGGTGGTTATTGGGTTGGTGATGGTTAGAATTGGGGTAGTTATTTTGTGGTTTTCTGTATGTATTTTGGTTAGTGTTCGGCTGGGGGTTGTGGTTTGTATTTTTCCAATTGTTCTGACTTGTGTTTCTTTGCCATGGTTGTTGGTTTTGATTATGGTTGTCTCCCCATCTGAGGTTGGGATGGTTCTTCCAAGATGGATTGTAAGTATCACCATAAACTTCATTTGTTCCAGGATTTTGGTTGTGCATGTATTGGACTTGCTCTTGCTGTTGCTCCTCTTGGATCTCTTCACTTTGCACCCATGTGGTTGATGGTTGGCTTGTGGTGCTCACTGCTGCTACTTGCAGGCCATCAATTCTTTTGGCCATTTGCTCAAACTGTTGTTGAATCTGCTGCTGCATCATCTTGTTCTGAGCTAGAATTGAATCCACTCCTTCTAACTCCATTACTCCTCTTCTCTGTGATGGTTGGCGTTGTCTTTGATGAGCAAAGAAATATTGGTTGTTGGCCACCATATCAATGAGGTTTTGAGCTTCCTCTGTGGTTTTCATGAGTTGTAATGAGCCTCCAGCTGAGTGATCAAGTGCTTCTTGAGCCTTTAGAGTAAGTCCTTCATAGAAGTTTTGCAACTTATCCCATTCAGTAAACATCTCTGGTGGACACTTTCTCAATAGAGCTTTATATCTTTCCCATGCTTCATATAAATTCTCAGCCTCCATTTGAGTGAATGTCTGCACCTCAGTCTTTAATCTTATGATTCTTTGAGGGGGATAAAATTTGGCAAGGAACTTGCTCACCAAGTCATCCCAAGTGTTGATGCTTTCCTTTGGGAACGTTTCTAGCCATTGAGTGGCTTTATCTCTAAGAGAAAATGGGAAGAGCAACAACTTGTAACTGTCAGGAGGCACACCATTGGTTTTAACAGTGTCACAAATCCTCAAAAAAGTGGATAAGTGTTGATTTGGGTCCTCCAATGGTCCTCCTCCAAAAGAACAGTTGTTTTAAACCAAGGTGATGAGTTGTGGCTTTAATTCAAAGTTGTTTGCATTGACATTGGGGGGAAGAATGCTACTCCCACAGTGTCTAGCATTTGCAAATGTATAGGAAGCCAGTACTCTTCTTTATTGTTGATTATTATTGGCTCCTCCTTCTGGTTGATTGGGATTTGATGGATCTCCTTCCATTTCTTGGAACTCCTCCTCAGATTCTTCCTCTCCAATAACGTTCTTTCCTCTTTCAGCTCTTCTTATTCTTCGAAGAGTTCTTTGGTCAATTTCAGAGAGGACAGGGGAAGATCTTCCTGTACCTGACATACAAACACACAACAATAAACACACAGATCCAGAAAATCAATAAAACTTCAATCTATAGCTAGAATGAAGTTTTAGTTAGTTTAAGCAAAAATTCAAACAGTTAGTGTGTTAGAGAAACAGAAAAGAAAAAGTGCTTAATCTAGACCTCCACTTCACTTAATCATTGTCAATCTATTTCAATCCCCGGCAACGGCGCCAAAAACTTGATGTGCGGAAAATGATCCGACACAAAACTCACCGGCAAGTGTACCGGGTCGCATCAAGTAATAATAACTCACATGAGTGAGGTCGATCCCACAGGGATTGAAGGATTGAGCAATTTTAGTTTAGTGGTTGGTTTAGTCAAGCGAATCAAGTATTGGTTGAGTGATTTGTGTTTTAACAGAAGCTAAATTGCTTGGAATGTAAAGGGGGAAGGGAAAATTGCAGTAAATTTAAGAACAGGAAAGTAAACTTGCAGAATCTTAAAGAACAAGAAAGTAAATGACTGAAACTTAAAGTGCAAGAAATGTAAATTGCAGTAACTTAAATTGCAAGGAATATAAATTGCTTGAATGTAAAAGGGATTTGAGGATAGGGATTTCAGAATTTAAGCAAGAGAATTTGAATTGCAACAATCAATAGAGCATAAATTGAATTAGAAACAATTATAATTCAGACAGTAAGGAAATAAAGTGCAGCAGAGGTTCATAGAAGAACCAAAAGTAAATTGGGATCTCAGGTCTCCAGAGACTAGGTAGCAAAGCCTAGATCTCAATTGCCTTCCCAGATCCAAGTTCACAAAGCAATTGACAAGAAATTGAAGAAGAAGCAGTAAAGGAAATTGAAATTGAATTTAATTGTGCAGAAAGGGATTAAAGAGATTTTGAATGGAGGTTGAGACAGAATTTCCTCAACTCTTCACACCCAAAACTCAAAACAAGAAAAATAAAAGTGCTCCAGCAAGAACGAGGAAGAAGAGAGATCAATTCTCCTCCCCAATTCTCTGAAGGCTCAGTGAAGTCACCAAGAGAAGTTGCAGAACTCAAAGCTCCAAAAGAAGTATTAAATTCAAAATCAAGTAAAAGGTAAATGTCAAAAGTTCAAAAGTGCAAGTAAAGGTCAGTCCTATTTACATCAAACTAACTCCTATTTATACACTTTCTATTCTTGGATCTTGGGATTTGGATGGGCTTTTGATTTGGTGAAGAATTGAATTAAATTAGATTTTTAATTCAATTTTTGGCCCATGAGAAGTTGCTTCCAGGAGGCTGCCCTGCCCTTGTGGAGGGCAGGGCAGAAAATGGTGCTTGGTGCGTGCATGGTACGGCTTGGTGCGCAGAACGCTGCCCTGCCCTCGCGGAGGGCAGGGCAGAAAGAAAATGGTGCGCCCGAAATTGTGCTGTGGTGCGCGCTGGTGCTGCCAGGATCGTGCTGTGGTGCGCGCTGGTGCTGCCAGATTCATTCCTTGGTGCGCCAGAATCATGCCACACAAAATGCTGCCCTGCCCTCGCGGAGGGCAGGGCAGTGTTTTCACTTTGATGTCCCAAGTTCAAATCATGGCCGAAACATACGCTACTTAATTTCCTTGGCTTTCTTGGCACGGTGATGGCACTTAGTTCCTTGCTTCCTCATGGTCCCATGTTCAACTCTTGTGGAAAGCATTTGGAGACATTTTCCTTTGATTTTCTCCCCTTGTTAGCCCGATACTGCCCTTGTGGAGGGCAGGGCAACATTTTCTTCTTCTTGATTCCAAGGCACAGATTTGTGCTCTGCCCTTGTAGTGGGCAGGGCAGAGTTGCCTTTTATGCCTTGTTCCCTTATGTTACCCTCCTAGAGGGCAGTGTGCCTTTGTGGAGGGCAATGCTTGCCTTCCCCCATTGCATGCGGCACACTTTTCCTTCCTTTGACCACGCTTCCTTCTCCTTGGGTCACGCTTTCTTAGGCCACGCTTTTCCTTTTCTTTCTTTTCTTCACCTACAATAAACCAAAACAACCACTCAAAGTATCACTAAATTCAAGAGGCTTATAAATCAATTAAAAATCAATTAAATTTAGCTTAAACCTCATGAGTTAACATTAATTTCATGGTGGTTGTTTGATTTAAAGAAGTTATGCATTTTCACTCCAAATCACTTACTTAGGATGCAAGAAAGTGTATAAATGCTAATAAAACAAGTGAAATTAGCTTGAAAAATGGGTATATGATGACTTGTCATCAACAACCCCCCAGAAGATCGTTCTATCTTCCAGTGTGATGTCATAGATGAAAGTGTGGCTGAAGTTCAAAAGGAAGAGTTTGAAGAGAGGCACACTGGACAAGGTCCAAGTGTGGGGACCCTCTTAACTGACAATGAGGACACTTCGCCATTTTCACAAGCCCCAGATAACCCAGAGCCTGCCCATGATCAAAAGTTAGAATTGAAACCTCTCCCTCCACATCTCAAATATGCTTACCTTGAGGATGAGCAGAAGCTTCCGGTTATTATTGCAAGAGAACTGACTTCTCAACAAAAAGAACAGCTACTTGATGTGCTGAGGAAGCATAAGAAGGCAATTGGGTGGAGTTTGGCAGACATAGTGGGAATCAACCCTCAAATATGTGAGCACAGAATATTTTTAGAAGTGGGAGCAAGACCTGTCCGTCAACCACAAAGAAGATTGAATCCTACCATCTTGGAAGTTGTCAAAAAGGAAGTGACCAGACTATTGGAGGCCGGTATCATATATCCCATTTCAGACAGTGAATGGGTAAGCCCAGTACAAGTGGTGCCCAAGAAGTTCGGAGTCACTACCGTGAAGAATGAGCATGGAGAGCTCATAGCAACTAGAGTTCAGAATGCTTGGAGAGTCTGCATTGATTACAGGCGTCTTAACCAAGCTACTCGTAAGGATCACTACCCACTTCCATTCATTGATCAAATGCTGGATCGCCTGTCAGGTAAATCACATTATTGCTTTTTAGATGGTTACACAGGTTATTTTCAGATTCATATAACTCCTGAGGATCAGGAAAAGACTACTTTTACATGTCCTTTTGGGACCTACGCTTATAAGAGAATGCCCTTTGGCTTGTGCAATGTACCAGCTATTTTCCAAAGGTGCATCATGAGTCTTTTCTCTGATCTTATTGAGGACTGTATGAAAGTTTTTATGGACGATTTTAGCGTTTATGGTGATTCTTTTAACCTTTGCTTAGATGGATTATCTAGAGTATTAGATAGATGTATTAATACAAACCTTGTATTGAATTTCGAAAAATGCCACTTTATGGTAAAGCAAGGGATTGTATTGGGACATGTGGTATCTAATAATGGCATTTCTGTAGATCCAGCAAAGGTGAATGTTATTTCTAGTTTACCCTCTTCTGTGAGGGAAGTCCGTTCGTTCCTTGGCCATGCAGGTTTCTACAGGAGATTTATTAAGGACTTTAGTAAGGTGACACTTCCCTTATCCAGATTACTACAAAAGGATATTGAGTTCGAGTTTAGTGAGGATTGCAAACAAGCATTTGATAAGCTAAAGACTGCTCTAACTCAAGCTCCAATTGTTAGAGGACCCGACTGGAGCCAGCCATTTGAAATCATGTGCGATGCTTCCAACCATGCAGTAGGAGCAGCGCTGGCTCAGCGTGAAGGTAAGAATCCTTTTGTTATTGCCTATGCGTCTAAGACTTTAGACACTGCCCAGTCCAATTATACTACTACTGAGAAAGAGCTACTTGCTATTGTTTTTGCTCTGTATAAATTCCGGGCTTATTTACTTGGTACTAGAGTAGTAGTGTATTCGGACCATGCAGCTCTAAAGTATCTATTGTCTAAAAAGGAATCCAAACCAAGACTTATACGTTGGATACTGCTGTTACAAGAATTTGATTTAGAAATCAAAGATAGGAGTGGTAATCAAAATTTAGTAGCAGACCACTTGAGTCGCCTTGAACATAATAAGGATGATTCTACTCCTATAGATGATAATTTTCCTTTTGACAACCTGCAAGCAGTATCTGAGGTAGTCCCTTGGTATGCACCTGTTGCTAATTATTTAGTTAGCCGCACATTTCCTCCACATTTTTCTAAACATCAAAGAGACAAGCTGAAAAACGAGTCTAAATATTATACATGGGATGACCCATATTTATGGAGATGTGGCGCTGACCAGATAATTAGACGTTGTGTACCTCAATCAGAATTCCAGTCCATTTTAGAGGCCTGTCACTCATCTGAAAGTGGAGGACATTTTGGCCCCCAACGAACAGCTAGAAAGATCTTAGACTGTGGATTCTGGTGGCCTACTCTTTTTAGAGATGCTGCTGAGTTTTGTAAATCTTGTCACCCATGCCAGAAATTTGGTAACATATCCAAGAGGGATGAGATGCCTCAACAATATATGCTTTTCTGTGAAATTTTTGATGTTTGGGGCATTGACTTCATGGGTCCATTTCCAAATTCTAGTGGATATTTTTATATATTGTTAGCTGTAGATTATGTTTCCAAATGGGTGGAAGCAATTCCTACCCGCACTGATGATGCTAACACTGTTGTTTCCTTTGTGAGAAACCATATTATATGCCACTTTGGATCACCACGAGCGATCGTGAGTGATCAAGGCACCCATTTTTGTAATAGGAGACTAACAGGATTGATGAAGAAGCATGGGATAATCCATAAAGTTGCAACAGCTTACCATCCCCAAACTAATGGGCAAGCCGAGGTGTCAAACAGAGAAATTAAACGTATCTTGCAAAAGATAGTAAAGCCTCACATAAAAGACTGGAGCACCAGACTACAAGATGCACTGTGGGCATATAGAACAGCATACAAGACACCCATTGGGATGAGTCCCTACCGCTTAGTCTATGGAAAAGCTTGTCATCTCCCAGTTGAAATCGAACACAGAGCCTTCTGGGCAGTTAAAGAGTGCAACATGGTGATTGAGAATGCTGGAGCTGAAAGAAAGTTGCAACTGCAGGAATTGGAGAACCTTCGCCTAGAAGCTTATGAGAACTCCAGAATATACAAGAAAAAGATGAAAGTTGTGCATGATCAAAACATTAAGAAGAGAGAGTTCCAACCTGGAGATTTTGTTCTCCTTTACAAATCTCGACTGAGGCTCATGCCCGGTAAGTTGAGATCAAAATGGGAAGGTCCATACAGAATAGAGAAGGCTGAACCGTACGGAGTTTATCACCTAAGCCATCCTTCAAGTTCTGAACTTATTAAGGTTAATGGACACCGCCTGAAGCTATACCATGGTGAGAAGGTGCAGAAAAGCAAGGAGCTTGAGATCTTCCGCCTGGAAGATCCCCACATAGCAACAAATTGAGCTAGTGGAACGTCCAACTTACGGACGTTAAAGCAAAATGCTTGGTGGGAGACAACCCACCGCGGTATGATCATTCTTTTCTTCACTTTTAGTTTTTCTTCTTTAAATAACTCTTCTCTTTATTAGTTCTTTCGTGGTCTTTCAATTACATGTCTTTATCTTTCCTTAAAAAAAAAAATTTAGCCGCGCGATGCGATCGCACCAGCGACGCGTCCGCGTGGCAGGGGGAGTAAAGAAAAATAAAAATGAATAGAAAGTTACGCAGGAGCAGCGCTAGAGTCGTGCCAAAGGCACAAATTATTCCACACGACCGCGTCGCATGGAAATCATGGCCTCCCACGCGACCGCGTGCTCCACGCGGCCGCGTGCCCTGCATTTTCGACGTCAAAGGGTGCACAATGCTATATTGTGCGAGAGTGGTGCTGGATTGGTGCTGGAAGCACAATCCTTATCACGCGACCGCGTCGCCGACGCAGCCGCGTCAATTAATTTCTGATACACACTCACGCGATCGCATGACCCACGCGATCGCGTCACCTTAATTTGGCAATTGAATTATATTGAATAGAGAGTTGTGCTGGAGCGAGGCTGCACTCGCGCCAGCAGCACAACGTAGGTCACGCGACCGCGTGACAGACGCGATCGCGTCCCCTTTCCTGATACGCACTCACGCGAATGCGTGCCTTCCGCGGCCACGTCGCATGCGCCGCACAGCTCAACTTCAGTTGCCAAATTATCTTATCTTTCTTTCCTCCAAATCCTAATTTTTCTTTTCCCTCCTTCCTTCTTCTTTCCCCTTCCCCTTCTACCTCACCTTTCACTCTCTATCTCTCTCACCACCATTAACAAGGTTTTACCTTCTTCTTCCTTCTTCTCTTTTCTATCATTCTTATTATATTATGTATATATATATTATTTTTTTTTTCTTTTCTTTTTCTTTTCAAATCTTTATTTTTCCTTCTTCTTCTTTTCCTTTTACATGGTGTTAGAAACCTTTTGAGTCATCATTCCTCATTATATGCTTGTGGATTATTGCAAATTGTTTGACAATTATTTTTCTCCTATCTAAGGGATTTTTTGCATGTTCAATTTCATACTTTTTATATCTTGTTTACCATGCATGCCATGTGTTTGTGAAAAGGCCCATATAGCACTATGCACTTTTCTACATTATTTTACTCTACTCTGCAATGCTTGCTTTTCACAAATTTCCTTTCATATTTTATTAATTAAATTTAATTGTCAATACAAACGTGATAGTTAGTTTGTTACAAATGGTAACCTAAATTGGACATTGAATGTTTGATATATGCTACTCATGCCTTTGCCTGCATGCCAATAAACCTCTTGCATTCCATGGTCCTACATGCACTTGCTATATTTCCATTGATGAGCTTTTCACATGTAATCCGGACCATGTGTTAATGCCATTTATCTTTATTGTGCAATGACTATCACTTACAATACCCTCTTCCTTGCTCTATCTCTTTGAATTTAATTTCCTTTCTCTTCCCTTCTTTCAGGATGGCCGCCAAGAAAGGAAAAGAGAAAGCTACTTCCAAACCACCAGCAAGAAGAGGAACTAAAAGAGCATTAGTGGCAGAGCCTTCTTCAACCGCAGTCAAGCCCTCAACAAAAAGAGTTAAGAGGATAATAAAGGTTGACGACAAGGAGAAAGCCTTTCCAGCAAAGGACACTGCGCGATTTTCCAATCGCTACTGTGAGCAGATGTTCCCTATCCTAGCAGAAAGGAACTATAACAATGAATACCTTCTTATCCTCCCGTCCAATATTGCCACCTTTGTTGAGCCGCAAATTGAGCGAAGACAATGGGGTTTCCTACGGAGACAGCCAAGGCAGGTCAATCTTTCTTGGGTAGTTGAGTTCTACTCCAACTTCTACATACCAACCCTGCAGTCTGTTTATGTCCAGCAGAAGCAAGTCCCCATCACAGAAGAGGCCATTCAGCAAGTTCTGAGTCTTCCCCCTATTCAAGCAGGAATGGACGCTTTTCAAGAAGTCACCCTTCAGCGCCAAAGATACCAATTTGACTGGGACTCCATTCTCGGAGTCATCGCTTTACCTGGCAGCCGTTGGATCTACGGATACCACCACACCAGCCCTAAGGGAATCTTGGCTTCTGCACTTACCTTGGAGGCTCGCGTATGGGCACAGATCATGTCCCATTACGTCTTTCCAAGCACTCATGAGTCCTCCTTCACTGCGGACATGGTTGTTCTACTATGGTGCACCCTTACAGACCAACCTCTAGATCTCTCAAGACACATCCGGCATGCTATGGAGCATGTACAAATCGCGGGCAACTTACCTTTCCCCGCCTTAGTCTCAAATCTTGTCTCAGCAGTCGGAGTCTCCTGCAGAGCTGGGGACACCAAAGCCATGCTTCCACGGGATGATCAATATGTCTCTAACGGGAAATACCTCAGACTTTCAGTAGCCACTACAAGCCAGCCTACTGAGCCGGTTGAAGATATTCCTTCTTCAACACCATAAGCATCTACCACTGAGAAATTGCTCCAGCAGATACTTGAAAAGTTGGATCGGCATGAACAGAAAGCAAAGATGAGAGAGCGCCGTAACGAGCGCCGATTCAAACACCTCAAGGAGCTACTCAAGGGACGCTTCAGAGACTCAGACACCCCGGACTCCACTACTTTTACCAGCACCGGGAGCCATGATGATCCCGACTGTGGAGATACTGCCACCAGCCCACCCCTGTTCCTGAGAGATGGCACCGAGGACGGTGCAAAGCCTTAAGTGTGGGGAGGTCGGTCAGTACCTGACTTTCGGAGGTAAATTCTCTTCTCTGACACCAATAATTAGGATATTTTAGTTAGATTTTTCTTTCTTTTATAGAATAGAATAAATTGCCCCTGGGGGGGTAGGGCTAAGCGGAGCGAAAAGGGTTTCCCATGAGATGGGAAATGAAAACTATTAGCCCCACAGGGGGTTTGTGAATAAGTGATTGTCTGATAATGAGCAAGGAATATCCGTCTTTCTGCTAAACAGGATGTATTGAACTCATAATTCATTAGATACTTTTTATGAATGTCAACTAAGTATCGTAAGTAAATTGCTCCCGGTTGTTCAATCATTTGATAACCAGAGTTATTCTTTGATAAAGGATCACTATGAGTCAGACTCAATAGAATTTGATCAATCCTTTTTTCTGTCGTTAAGGTAGAGAACTGAACCAAGAATTCTCTTTCTTTATCATCAATCGAATCACTGTTCGAGAACCAGGATTCTATTTTATCATCAATCCAATCACCATTCACGTTTTTTCTTTTTCAAAATTTTTATGATAAATCTGCTTGAGTTGTATTTGGAACATGATGTTTGAGCTAAAGAACACACAACCTGTGAAAGATTTGAGCCTTTATGTATGGTTACATTATTTAACCATAATTATTTTATTCTTGTGTGTTTACTTCTCTATGATTGTAATCTATATTTTGTTTTATCTTATATGTCCAATATTTATTATATTTACATGCTTGCACATGATTGAGGCCATTATTTGTTTAAACTCACTTATCCAAATCAAGCCTACCCTTTTCAATTACCCTTGTTAACCACTTTGAGCCTTTAAAACCCCATTTGTTCTATATTTTACCACATTACTAACCTTAAGCTGAAAAACAATTGCATATCCCAAATTGAATCTTTGGTTAGCTTAAGATAGAATTGTGTGTGCTAGTTAAGTATGGGAAATTGTGGGAACAAAAGTTATTAAGGGAATGTGTCATGAAAATTTAAAGGAAATTTGGATACCCACTCATGTGAAAATATAAGAATGAAAAATCTATGTGCATTGATAAGCTTTATTTATTCAAAAAAAATCAATAAATAAGGGGACAAAATTACCCCAATGTTAAATTCAGAATTCAAAGGTCAATGCACATATGATAGAATTAAAATACAAGGTTGAAACATGAGTATGGGTTGAAAAAGGGAATTATGGGTAGCTAGGCATGAATTTAAAAGTATATAGAATATATGTATATTAGGTGAGAGCTTAGGTTAATTAAAGATTCAATTTATAAAGCTCACTTAGCCATATGTATATCCTTACCTGCACCTTGGCCCCATAACAACCCTGAAAAGACCTCATGATGTTTGCATTGGTATATTAACTGTTGTTGATTGGTTAGGAGAAAAACAAAAGTTAGAAAGCATGACAAGAGAAGAATAGAGTGATTACCCTATACACTAGAGATTAGAGCGTACATACATTATCAGTGAGGGTTCAATGCTTGAATTTTCATGTTTCCGGCCTTCATAAGCTATCTTCTTGCACTTTTATCGGTTTTATTATATGATGATAGAATTAGTGAAATTTGATTTGTAATTGTTTTGAAGGGCTTATTTACTTTTGATCAAGTGGATAATAATCATATAGTTGCATTTATTTATATATGTAGGATTGCATTTCATTTCATGAGTTTCTGCATGTTCATACTTATTTCCTTGTCTCCTTTAATTTAGCATGAGGACATGCTAATGTTTAAGTGTGGGGAGGTTGATAAACCACTATTTTATAGTTTATATTGTGTTTAATTGTGTGGTTTTGTCGTGATCCTTACCCACTTATTCATCAATTTAGCATGCATTTAGATTTTCTTCCTGAATTTATTACATGTTTGAAAATTGCTTCCTAGAGACTTTAATTATTTAATTTTAATTCTCCTTTATTCCATTCGATGCCGTAATCTGTGTGTCAAGTGTTTCAGGCTTTATAGGGCATGAATGAGACGGAGATTGGAGAGGAAGCTAGCAAAAATGGAAGGAACACAAGAATTTGAGGAGATAACCAGCGAAAAGTGACGCGGTCGCATGGCTCACGCGACCGCGCGAAGGAGCACAAATCGCAGTGACGCGGCAGCATGGCTTGCGCGGCCGCGCGGATTGGAAAGCACAAGCAACGCGGTAGCGTAGACGACGCGAACGCGTGAAGAGGAAAAGTGCAAGCGACGCGTCCGCATGGACGACGCGATCGCGTGACATGCGCGATCTGCATAATCTGCAGAATCCAAAACCAGTGATTTTGGACCCTATTTCGGCCCAGTTTTCGGCCCGGAACAGCAGACTAGAGTCAGAGAATATGTAGAAACAACAGAGACACATTCATTGAGTAGTTTGAGATCTAGTTTTTCACTCTCTTAGGTTTTTTCTCTCTAGTTTTTAGAATTTTAATTTTCAATTGGTCTTAGCATTGGAACATTTAGAAGAGTTATTTCCTCATCAAGACTTCATCATTCTAGTTTGTTCTCTTAACTTGGTTTTATTCTTCCATGTTCTTTGTTATGTTCAATTTTGTCATTCAGATACTTTTATGATTAATTAATGCAAGGATTATTTCTTTTTAATTTAATTTCAATTCCAATAATCATGTCTTCTTTTAATTCCCTTTCATGTGCCATGGATTCTTTATTTACAATGCGTGAGTAGTTTCATTACTTGATGGGGAATTGATTAAAAGGAACTCTTGAGTTGGAAGGATCGAAGGAAAAATTTGTAATTGGGTTAAATGTTGGATTGCTATCCTGTCACCGACGCCAATCCCTTTGAACTAAGTGGGTTGCAACTTGTGAACAGATCTGGCATTCCCTCTTGTTTGACTTTCCCTTACCTAGTAAGGGATAACCAAACAGAACAACTATTAATTATAAATTAATCTTACAATCACACCATCAATGATAGAGATTCTAACCAATCAATTCCCACTCAAGGCTCTTTATTTATATTATTTAAAATTCCTCAATTTAAATTCCAATTTACTTAGCTCAACTTCTTGGAATATCTGATTAATAAAACAGCACACTTTTCTGCAACTCGTTGGGAGACGACCTGGGACTTAAAACTCCCAGCAATTTTAATTTAAATGTTCTGTGACATATTTCTAAATTGATAGGCAGATTTTCGGTGAGTTAAGAACTATACTTGCAACGTAACCATTTAAATAAATTTTTAATTCACCAGCTTCTGCACTCCATCAAGGGCAAAACAAGAATTTAACAAGAGAAACTAGAGAATTAAGACATTAGAATAAGAAATTATGAAGGAAACAAGATGAAATCAAGAAATTACACTTAGATCTAAGAGAATTTAACCTAATCCTAACCTAATTCTTGAGAGAAGAGGGAGCTTCTCTCTCTAGAAAACTAACTAAAGGCTCATGTTGACTAACTAAGTGCTCCCCCTTTGCTCTAGCTTGAATTCTGCATGAAATAGATTCAGGAAAGGGTTGGAATTGGGCCTGGACAGCTCCGAAATTGCCCCCAGTGTTTTGCCTTTAAGTGAGTCACGTGCGAGCATTGACGCGTACGCGTCGCCTGGCACTTTTCCTGTTCACGCGTACACGCCATGTACGCGTACGCGTTGCCATGCGATGTCACTTCTGCGCGCGTGCGCCTGGTGCGCGTGCGCGTCCATTGATGCACTCCCAATCCTTGTTTTCTCATGCATTCTCCACTTTTGTATGCTTTTCTCTTCACTTCTTCCATCTAACACTTGCCTTATAAACCTGAAATCACTAACAAACACATCAAGGCATCGAATGGAATTAAGGTGAATCAAAATCACTAATTTAAGGGCCTAAAAAGCATGTTTTTACATTTAAACACAAATTGAGGGAGAATTACAAAACCATGCTATTTCATTGAATAAATGTGGGAAAAGGTGATAAAATCCCCTAAAATAAGCACAAGATAAACCACGGAATCGTGGTTTATCAAACCTCCCCACACTTAAACTAAGCATGTCCTCATGCTAAATTCAAGAAAAAGATAAAGGGGTATCAACATTTATTCAATGTAAACTACCTAAATGCAACCTATCTAAATGAATGCAATCACTTGGTCAAAATAAATCAACTTCCAAGAAAACATGTGTAAGCATTAGGGAAAGAAAAATAAGAATTAACTCAAACCAAACCAAACCCACAATTGCATTGAATTGATAAGAAGATTTACAAACTTGCAAGAAGAAGAATAATCAAGGTGGAAACATGTAATTGAGCAATCGAACCCTCACTGGATATGTATCCGCTCTAGTCACTCAAGTGTTTAGGGGTTTATTCACTCAATTTTTCTCTTATCATGCTTTCCAAGATTTGTTCTTCCTCTAACAATCAACAATCATTCAATGCATGCATGCAATCATCGTGAGGACTTGCCATAAGGTTGTAATGGGGCTAGGGTCAAGGTAGGGTTATATATGGTTAAGTGGACTAAAAGTTGAATCTTTGATTAGCCTAGACTTTCCACCTAACCTATATAATAACCTATACAATTAAGTGCTAACCTAACTACCCATTCTTCACTTTTCACATCCTCATGCATTTTCTCTTCATTTACAACACTCATGCATTGATTTTATTGAACTTCACCTTGGGGCATTTTTGTCCCCTTTTTATTGCTTTTCTTCCTTTTCTCTTTTTTTTCAACTTTGTACAAGAACATCAATGCATAAGGTTAATACAATTAATCTATATATGAGTATGCACCCAATTGCCAAATATGGAAATGCAAAAACATCCTTTTATCCCAACCAGTGTTCCTAAATCTCCCTAAACTTGAATAATAAACACTCATCACTAGCCTAAGCTAATCAAAGATCCAAACAAGGGACTTTTATTATTTTTCACTTTAGGCTTGTAATGTGCTACAATAGAAAACAATTAGATTAAGCGTAGGCTCAAATTTGGCTAACAATGGAGAGTAAAAGGTAGGCTTTTTAGTTAAATGAGCTAATGAAACAATGGCCTCAATCATACAAGTACATGTATACAAGAAATGATGGACATATAGAATTAAACAAATCAAAGATCACAATCATAGGAGGAGAACAATTACACACAAGAAGGAAAATAAGTGGCTATAAAATAACCACACCATTATGCTCAAATCTCACAAGCTTGTGTTCTTAGCTCAAAATATGATCCACAAAGTGTATGATTCAAGCAAGTTCTAAAAAAAATTTTCAATCAATTGTGTTGGTACCCTGTAAATGAGTTTCTTGAAAAATTTCATCATTTTGACTAAGCTTATTAATGCAATGAAGTGCTCAATTATTGGCTATGAAGGGACAAGGGGGTTTGATTGTTAAAGGGGGCAAGAAAAATAAATGGCAAGCAAAGTAAAAGAACAATTAGCTAAATCAAAAATACTCTTGGCTAGACATAGGTAATTGAAATCACCATCCTTGTCTATAAACTATATATTGATAATTATGAGAGGTCAACCTATTAAGTCTACTTCCAAAAGCCTTAAGTACGCAATATCTACTCCTAGACTTGAAGTACGTCAGATAGGCTTGATCACATCAACCCATAAGTCCCAACCTATCTACTAATTAGATTAGTAGTGGGTTAGTGTCAATGAGTATCAAATTGATCACCAAGAGTTATCAATTACCAATTCATTGAGACCCAATGACTCAAGGTCACTTAATTCCCTTAGCCTAGGCCAAGAGTAGAGAAAACTACTCAAAAACTAAAGGAAGTATTCCATCAAACAACTAGAGTGCAAAAAAAAAGAAACACCACCAATTGCAAGAATTAACAAGACCTATAACCATCATGAGCAAGAAATCAACAATATCAATGAAAATAAACATCAAAGAGAGCATGGAAACATAAAATTGCATTAAAAGAAAAGGAAATCCAACAAGGGTTCATCAACATAAAAGAGGGTAAAACAAGAATTTAACAAGAGAAACTAGAGAATTAAGACATTAGAATAAGAAATTATGAAGGAAACAAGATGAAATCAAGAAATTACACTTATATCCAAGAGAATTTAACCTAATCCTAACTTAATTCTAGAGAGAAGAGGGAGCTTCTCTCTCTAGAAAACTAACTAAAGGCTCATGTTGACTAACTAAGTGCTCCCCCTTTGCTCTAGCTTGAATTCTGCATGAAATAGCTTCAGAAATGGGTTGGAATTGGGCCTGGGCAGCTCAGAAATCGCCCCTAGTGTTTTGCCTTTAAGTGAGTCACGTGCAAGCATTGACGCGTACGCGTCGCCTGGCACTTTTCTTATTCACGCGTACGCGTTGCCATGTGATGTCACTTCTGTGCGCGCGCGCCTGGTGCGCGTGCGCGTCCATTGATGCACTCCTAATCCTTGTTTTCTCATGCATTCTCCACTTTTGTATGCTTTTCTCTTTACTTCTTCCATCTAACACTTGCCTTATAAACCTGAAATCACTAACAAACACATCAAGGCATCGAATGGAATTAAGGTGAATCAAAATCACTAATTTAAGGGCCTAAAAAGCATGTTTTTACATTTAAACACAAATTGAGGGAGAATTACAAAACCATGCTATTTCATTGAATAAATGTGGGAAAAGGTGATAAAATCCCCTAAAATAAGCACAAGATAAACCATGGAATCGTGGTTTATCAAACCTCCCCACACTTAAACTAAGCATGTCCTCATGCTAAATTCAAGAAAAAGATAAAGGGGTATCAACATTTATTCAATGTAAACTACCTAAATGCAACCTATCTAAATGAATGCAATCACTTGGTCAAAATAAATCAACTTCCAAGAAAACATGTGTAAGCATTAGGGAAAGAAAAATAAGAATTAACTCAAACCAAACCAAACCCACAATTGCATTGAATTGATAAGAAGATTTACAAACTTGCAAGAAGAAGAATAATCAAGGTGGAAACATGTAATTGAGCAATCGAACCCTCACTGGATATGTATCCGCTCTAGTCACTCAAGTGTTTAGGGTTTATTCACTCAATTTTTCTCTTATCATGCTTTCCAAGATTTGTTCTTCATCTAACAATCAACAATCATTCAATGCATGCATGCAATCATCGTGAGGACTTGCCATAAGGTTGTAATGGGGCTAGGGTCAAGGTAGGGTTATATATGGTTAAGTGGACTAAAAGTTGAATCTTTGATTAGCCTAGACTTTCCACCTAACCTATATAATAACCTATACAATTAAGTGCTAACCTAACTACCCATTCTTCAGTTTTCACATACTCATGCATTTTCTCTTCATTTACAACACTCATGCATTGATTTTATTGAACTTCACCTTGGGGCATTTTTGTCCCCTTTTTATTGCTTTTCTTCCTTTTCTCTTTTTTTTTTCAACTTTGTACAAGAACATCAATGTATAAGGTTAATACAATTAATATATATATGAGTATGCACCCAATTGCCAAATATGGAAATGCAAAAACACCCTTTTATCCCAACCAGTGTTCCTAAATCTCCCCAAACTTGAATAATAAACACTCATCACTAGCCTAAGCTAATCAAAGATCCAAACAAGGGACTTTTATTATTTTTCATTTTAGGCTTGTAATGTGCTACAATAAAGAACAATTGGATTAAGCGTAGGCTCAAATTTGGCTAACAATGGAGAGTAAAAGGTAGGCTTTTTAGGTAAATGAGCTAATGAAACAATGTCCTCAATCATACAAGTGCATGTATACAAGAAATGATGGACATATAGAATTAAACAAATCAAAGATCACAATCATAGGAGGTGATGCAGGTGGAAACTGTCTCTCAACAAATTTTCTTCGGCAAGTGTACCGAATTTGTCGTCAAGTAAAAACTCACAATAGAGTGAGGTCGAATCCCACAGAGATTGGTTGATCAAGCAACTTTAATTAGAAGAATGTTCTAGTTGAGCGAATCTAGAATTTGGGTTGAGATTTGCAGAAAATAAAATGGCTGGAATGTAAATGATAGAAAAAGTAAATGCTAGAATTAAAGAGCCGAAAGTAAATGACTGAAAGTAAATTGCAGAATTGTAAATGGGAATGGGGTGTTTGCTCATAAAAGTAAATGCAGAAATTAAAGAGAATGGGTAAGATCAGAAATGGGGAGTTCATTGGGCTCAGGAGATGTTGCAATTCTCCGGATCAAGTTCATTTTCATCTCTTCCTCAATCAATGCACTCATTGATCTCCTTGGCAATCTTAATTGATCAAATTACAATTTCTTGCAATTCAATCTCTCAAATCTTGATCAATAGCAAATTCCTTGGTCAATTGCTCATGAGAAGAGATGAAGTGTGGTCACTGATTATACCACATGCATTTCCCAAATCAGGTGTTGAGAGGATTATAGTCACATATCCATCCAAACCCAATTTGGTCCAGCATGAGAAAGCATTTCTAGCTTGATCTCTTCATTCCTCTTTCAAGGTTCAGAAGAGATCCAAGTTTGAATAGCTTCTTTTCTGGTGGACGAAATTGTGATCCATAAAGTTGTACTCCTTGTACTTGTATTGAATTTAAAAATTGGCTCTAATGGAATTTACGATCACAACTCCATTCAACTTAACCAGCAAGTGTACTGGGTCATCCAAGTAATACCTTACGTGAGTAAGGGTCGATCCCACAGAGATTGTTGGTATGAAGCAAGCTATGGTCACCTTGTAAATCTCAGTTAGGCAGATTAAATTGGTTTATGATGAGTTCGAAAATTAATAATAAACAGAAGATAAAATAGGATAGAAATATTTATGTAAATTAATGGTGGGAATTTCAGATAGGCGTGTGGAGATGCTAGAATCCTCTCGAATCTCTACTTTCTTATTACATTCATCCAATCCTTCTTACTCCTTTCCATGGCAAGCTGTATGTAGGGCATCACCGTCTTCAATGGCTACTTTTTATCCTCTCGGGAAAATGGTCCTATGCGCTGTCACTGCATGGCTAATCGTCTGGAGGCATCACCCTTGTTGATGGCTACATCCCATCCTCTCAGTGAAAATGGTCCAAATGCTCTGTCACAGCACGGCTAATCATCTGTCGGTTCTCAATCAGGCTGGAATAGAATCCCTTGATTCTTTTGCGTCTGTCACTAACGCCTAGCCTTCAGGAGTTTGAAGCTCATCACAGTCATTCAATACCGGAATCCTACTCGGAATACCACAGACAAGGTTAGACTTTCTGGATTCCCGGGATCCTACTCGGAATACCACAAATAAGGTTAGACTTTCCGGATCCCCATGAATGCCGCCATCTATCTAGCTTATACCACGAAGATTCTGTTGGGGAATCTAAGAGATATGCGCCCGGCCTAAAGTAGAACGGAAGTGGTTGTCAGTCACGCGCGTTCATAGGTGAGAATGATGATGAGTGTCACGGATCATCACATTCATCAAGTTGAAGTGCAACGTATATCTTGGAATAAGAATAAAAGAGAATTGAATATAAAGTAATGGGAATTGTATTGAAACTTGAGGTACAGCAGAGCTCCACACCCTTAATCTATGGTGTGCAGAAACTCCACCGTTGAAAATACATAAGTGAAAGGTTCAGGCATGGCCGAATGGCCAGCCCCCATGGTCTAAGGACTATGCGCCCCCAGATGTTCCTTAGATCTAAAGTGATCAAAAGATATCTAATACAATAGTTAAAAGTCCTATATATACTAGACTAGCTACTAGGGTTTACATGAGTAAGTAATTGATGCATAAATCCACTTCCAGGGCCCACTTGGTGTATGCTTGGGCTGAGCTTGATCTATCCACGAGCTGAGGCTTTTCTTGGAGTTGAACGCCGAGTTATAGCGTGTTTCTGGCGTTCAACTCCGGGTTATGACGTGTTTCTGGCGTTTAACTCCAGACAGCAGCATGTACTTGGCGTTGAGCGCCACTTTACGTCGTCAATTTCCGAATAAAGTATGGACTATTATATATTTCTGGAAAGCTCTGGATGTCTACTTTCCAACGCCGTTGAGAATGCGCCGTTTGGAGTTTTGTAGCTCCAAAAAATCCATTTTGAGTGCAGGGAGGTCAGATTCCAACAGCATCAGCAGTCCTTTTGTCAGCGTTTTTCAGAGTTTTGCTCAAGTCCCTCAATTTCAGCCAGAAATTACCTGAAATTACAGAAAAATACACAAACTCATAATAAAGTCCAGAAATGTGAATTTAACATAAAAACTAATGAAAACATCCCTAAAAGTAGCTTGAAGTTACTAAAAACTACCTAAAAACAATGCCAAAAAGCGTATAAATTATCCGCTCATCACAACACCAAACTTAAATTGTTGCTTGTCCCCAAGCAACTGAAAATAAATTAGGATAAAAAGAAGAGAATATACTATAAATTCCAAAATATCAATGAATATTAATTCTAATTAGATGAGCGGGACTTGTAGCTTTTTTGCTTCTGAACAGTTTTGGCATCTCACTTTTTCCTTTGAAGTTTAGAATGATTGGCTTCTCTAGGAACTTAGAATTTCAGATAGTGTTATTGACTTTCCTAGTTAAGCATGTTGATTCTTGAACACAGCTACTTATGAGTCTTGGTCGTGGCCCTAAGCACTTTGTTTTCCAGTATTACCACCGGATACATAAATGCCACAGACACATGACTGGGTGAATCTTTTCAGATTGTGACTCAGCTTTGCTAGAGTCCCCAGTTAGTGGTGTCCAGAGCTCTTAAGCACACTCTTTTGCTTTGGATCACGACTTTAACCACTCAGTCTCAAGCTTTTCACTTGGACCTTCATGACACAAGCACATGGTTAGGGACAGCTTGATTTAGCCGCTTAGGCCTGGATTTTATTTCCTTGGCCCTCCTATCCATTGATGCTCAAAGCCTTTGATCCTTTTTACCCTTGCCTTTTGGTTTTAAGGGCTATTGGCTTTTTCTGCTTGCTTTTTCTTTTTCTTTCTAAATTTTTTTTTGCCATTTTTTTTCGCAAGCTTTTTACTTTTCATTGCTTTTTCTTGCTTTAAGAATCAATTTCATGATTTTTTTTCAGATTATCAATAACATTTCTCTTTGTTCATCATTCTTTCAAGATCCAACAATTTTAACATTCATAAACAACAAGATCAAAAATATGCACTATTCAAGCATTCATTCAGAAAACAAAAAGTATTGTCGCCACATCAATATAATTAAACTAAACTCAAGTATAATTTCGAAATTCATGTACTTCTTGTTCTTTTGAATTAAAACATTTTTCGTTTAAGATAGGTGAAGGATTAATGGATTTTATTCATAGCTTTAAGACATGGTTATTACATACTAATGATCATGAAGTAGAGACACAAAATATAGATAAACATAACATAGAAACCAAAAAACAGAAAGAAATAAGAACAAGGAATGAATCCACCTTAGTGGCGTCTTCTTCTTGAAGGACCAACAATGTCCTTAAGCTCTTCTATGTCCCTTCCCTGCCTTTGTTGCTCCTCCCTCATTGCTCTTTTATCTTCTCTTATTTCATGGAGAATGATGGAGTGCTCATGATGTTCCACCCTTAATTGTTCCACATTGTGGTTCAAATCTTCTAAGGAAGTGTTGAGTTGTTCCCAATAGTTGTTGGGAGGAAAGTGCATCCCTTGAAGCATCTCAGGGATTTCTTGATGATGAGCTTCCTCATGCATCTCTTGAGAACCGTGGAGGGTCTCTCTTGCTTGCTCCATCCTCTTCTTGGTGATGGGCTTATCCTCTTCAATGGAGATGTCTCCTTCTATGATAACTCCAGCTGAGTAACATAGATGGCAAATAAGGTGAGGAAAAGCTAGCCTTGCCATGGTGGAGGGCTTTTCGGCTATTTTGTAGAATTCATTAGACATGACTTCATGAACTTCTACTTCCTCTCCATTCATGATGCCATGAATCATGATGGCCCGATCCACAGTAACTTCGGATCGGTTGCTAGTGAGAATGATGGAGCGTTGAATGAACTCCAACCATCCTCTAGCCACAGGCTTGAGGTCCAGTCTTCTCAGTTGAATTGGCTTGCCTTTGGAATCTCTTTTCCATTGAGCTCCTTCCACACATATGTCCATAAGGACTTGGTCCAACCTTTGATTAAAGTTGACCCTTCTAGTGTAGGGGCGTGCATCTCCTTGCATCATGGGCAAGTGGAACGCCAATCTCACATTCTCCGGACTAAAATCTAAGTATTTTCCCCGAACCATTGTGAGATAATTCTTTGGACTCGGGTTCATACTTTGATCATGGTTCCTAGTGATCCATGCATTGGCATAGAACTCTTGAACCATTAAGATTCCGACTTGTTGCATGGGGTTGGTTAGGACTTCCCAACCTCTTCTTCGGATCTCATGTCGGATCTCCTGATACTCATTTTTCTTGAGCTTGAAAGGGACCTCAGGGATCACCTTCTTCTTTGCCACAACATCATAGAAGTGGTCTTGATGGCTTTTGGAGATGAATCTTTCCATCTCCCATGACTCAGAGGTGGAAGCTTTTGTTTTCCCTTTTCCTTTTCTCGAGGATTCTCCGGCCTTAGGTGCCATTGATGGTAATAGAAAACAAAAAAGATTATGCTTTGACCACACCAAACTTAAAATATTTCTCGCCCTCGAGCAATAGAAGAAAGAAGAGAAAAAAAAAAGAAGAAAATGGAGGAGAGTGAGGGGGGATGGATTCGGCCAAGGTATAGAAGAGGGGGTAGTGTTGTGTGAAAATGAAGTAGAATGGAGGGGTTTATATAGGGAAAGGGGAGGGGGTAGGTTCGGCAGGTTCGGCCATTTTAGGGTGGGTTTGGGTGGGAAAGATTTTTGAATTTTGGAGGTAGGTGGGGTTTATGGGGAAGAGTGGATGGATGTGAGTGGTGAATAGGTGATGGGGAAGAGAGATTGAGGTGATTGGTGAAGGGTTTTGGGAAGTGTGACATGGGAAAGAGTGTTAATAGGATTAGGAGGTAAGGTGGGAATATGTTAGGTGGGGATCCTGTGGGGTCCACAGATCTTGAGGTGATCCTGTGGGGTCCACAGGTCCTGAGGTGTCAAGAAATTCCATCCCTGCACCAAATAGGCATGTAAAATGCCTTTGCATACCATTCTGGCGTTTAAACGCCGAGATGATGCACGTTTTGGGCATTCAACGCCCATGTAAAGCATGTTCTGGGCGTTCAACGCCCATATGTAGCATGTTTCTGGCGTTGAACGCCAGTTTCATGCTTGTTACTGGCGTTCAGCGCCAGCTTTTCTCAAGGCACATTCCTAGCATTCAAACGCCAGAATGTTGCTTGTTTCTGGCGTTCAGCGCCAGATTCATACTCTGTTCTGGCATTGAATGCCAGCCAGATGCTCCTTACTGGCGTTGAACGCCAGTCTGTCCTTCCTCCAGGGTGTGATTTTTCTTCAGCTGTTTTTGATTCTGTTTTTAATTTTTATATTTTTTTTCGTGACTCCACATGATCATGTACCTAATAAAACAAAAAATAACAATAAAATAAAATAAAATTAAAAATTAGTTAAATAAAATTGGGTTGCCTCCCAACAAGTGCTTCTTTAATGTCAATAGCTTGACAGTGGGCTCTCATGGAGCCACAAGGTGATCAGGTCAATGTTGTATAGTCCCAACACCAAACTTAGAGTTTGGATATGGGGTCTTAACACCAAACTTAGAGTTTGGTTGTGGCCTCCCAACACCAAACTTAGAGTTTGACTGTGGGGGCTCTTTTTGACTCTGAACTGAGAGAAGCTCTTCATGCTTACTCTCTTTTGTCACAGAGGGATGGCCATGTGCCTTAAACACAAGGTAGTCCCCATTCAATTGAAGGACTAATTCACCTCTGTTGACATCTATCACAGCTCCTGCTGTAGCTAGGAAAGGTCTTCCAAGGATGATACATTCATCCTCTTCCTTCCTAGTGTCTAAGATTATGAAATCAGCAGGGATGTAAAGGCCTTCAACCTTTACTGACACGTCCTCTACTATTCCATAAGCTTGTCTCAATGACTTGTCTGCCAATTGTAATGAGAACAAGGCAGGTTGTACCTCAATAATCTCCAGCTTCTCCATTACAGAGAGTGGCATAAGATTTATCCCTGACCCCAGATCACATAGAGCTTTTTCAAAGGTCATGGTGCCTATGGTACAAGGTATTAAGAACTTGCCAGGATCTTGTCTCTTTTGAGGTAAAATTTGCTGAATCCAGGTATCTAGTTCATTAATGAGCAAGGGAGGTTCACTTTCCCAAGTCTCATTACCAAACAACTTGGCATTCAGCTTCATGATAGCTCCTAAATATTGAGCAACTTGCTCTCCAGTCACATCTTCATCCTCTTCAGAGGAAGAATAGTCTTCTGAGCTCATGAATGGCAGAAGGAGATTTAATGGAATCTCTATGGTCTCTATATGAGCCTCAGATTCCTTTGGATCCTTAATAGGAAACTCCTTCTTGCTTGAGGGACGTCCCAGGAGGTCTTCCTCACTAGGATTTTCGTCCTCCTCCTCCCTTGTGCATTTGGCCATATTGATTATATCAATGGCCTTGCACTCTCCTTTTGGATTCTCTTTTGTATTGCTTGGGAGAATACTGGGAGGAGTTTCAATGAATTTTTTACTCAGCTCGCCCACTTGTGCCTCCAGATTTCTGATGGAGGATCTTGTTTCACTCATGAAACTGAAAGTGGCCTTTGACAGATCAGAGACTAAATTTGCTAAATTAGAAGTGCTTTGTTCAAAATTCTCTGTCTGTTGCTGAGAAGATGATGGAAAAGGCTTGCCATTGCTCAGCCTATTGCGTCCACCATTGTTAAAGCCTTGTTGAGGCTTTTGTTGATCCTTCCATGAGAAATTTGGATGATTTCTCCATGATGAATTATAGGTGTTTCCATAAGGTTCACCCATGTAATTAACCTCTGCCATTGCAGGGTTCTCAGGATCATAAGCTTCTTCAGAAGCTGCCTCTTTAGTACTGTTGGATGCATTTTGCCATCCATTCAGACTTTGAGAAATCATGTTGACTTGCTGAGTCAACACTTTGTTCTGAGCCAAGATGGCATCCAGAGCATCAACTTCAAGAACTCCTTTCTTCTGAGGTATCCCATTATTTACGGAATTCCTCTCAGAAGTGTACATGAATTGGTTATTTGCAACCATGTCAATGAGTTCGTGAGCCTCTTCAGGCGTGTTCTTTAGGAGAATAGATCCACCTGCAAAATGGTCCAATGACATTTTCGAAAAATTAGATAGACCATAATAGAATATATCTACTATGGTCCATTCTGAAAACATGTCAAATGGACACCTTTTGGTCAACTGCTTGTATCTTTCCCAAGCTTCATAGAGGGATTCACCATCTTTTTGTTTGAAGGTTTGAACATCCACTCTCAGCTTGCTCAGCTTTTGAGGAGAAAAGAATTTATCCAAGAAGGCTGTGACCAGCTTATCCCAAGAGTCCAGGCTATCCTTAGATTGTGAATCCAACCATATTCTGGCTTTGTCTCTTACAGCAAAAGGGAAAAGCATGAGTCTGTAGACTTCAGGATCAACTCCATTCGTCTTAACAGTCTCACAAATCTGCAAGAACTCAGTTAAAAACTAGTAAGGATGTTCAGATGGAAGTCCATAAAACTTGCAGTTATGTTGCATTAAAGCAACTAGTTGAGGCTTAAGCTCAAAATTATTGGCTCCAATGGCAGGAATGGAGATGCTTCTTCCATCAAATTTGGACGTTGGCATTGTGAAATCACCAAGCATTCTCCTTGCATTATTATTATTTTCGGCTGCCATCTCCTTCTCTTGTTCTAATGTTTCTGAAAGGTTACCTTTAGATTGTTGTAACTTAGCTTCTCTTAATTTTCTCTTCAGAGTCCTTTCAGGTTCTGGATCAATTTCAACAAGAGTGCCTTTTTCCTTGTTCCTGCTCATATGAAAGAGAAGAAAACAAGAAAAGAAGAGGAATCCTTTATGTCACAGTATAGAGATTCCTTTATGTTAGTAGAAGAAGAAAGGGGAGAAGAATGTAGAAGAGTGGGTTCGGATATTTAGATGGAGAGAGGTGAAGAGAAGTGTTAGTAATTAAATAATTAAATAGAATAAGTGAGAAGGGATAGAAAATTCGAAAATAATTTTAAAATGGGTTTAGTAATTTTTGAAAATTAAAGATAAGATATAATTAAAATTAAAATTTAGAAAAGAATTTTTGAAAAAGAGGTGAGATATTTTCAAAAATTAGAGAGGGAAAAGTAGTTAGGTGGTTTTGAAAAAGATAAGAAACAAACAAAAAGTTAATTAGTTAGTTGAAAAAGATATTAAAATCAAATTTGAAAAGATTAGAAGATAAGAAGTTAGATAAGATATTTTGAAATCAAATTTTGAAAAAGATAAAATTTTGAAAAAGATAAGATATAAAAGATATGATAAGATATGTTTGAAAAAGATTTAATTTTTAAATTAAAATTAATTACTAACAAGAAACTAAAAGATAAGATTCTAGAACTTAAAGATTGAACCTTTCTTAACAAGCAAGTAACAAACTTCAAATTTTTTAATCAATTACATTAATTGTTAGCTAATTTTCGAAAATTTGATATAAAGATAAGAAAAAGATTTTGAAAATATTTTGAAAAAGATTTTTGAAATTTTCGAAAAAGAGGAAAAATTGGAAAAGATATGATTTTTGAAAAAGATTTTGAAAAGATAGGATTTTTAGATTTTTGAAAATTTGACTTGACTTGTAAGAAACAACTAATTTTAAAAATTTTTGACCAAGTCAACCCAAAATTTCGAAAATTTGGAGAGAAAAAAGGAAAAGATATTTTTTTGATTTTTGAATTTTTAATTATGAGAGAGAAAAACACAAACATGACCCAAAACATGAAAATTTTGGATCAAACACATGATGCATGCAAGAACACTATGAATGTCAAGATGAACACCAAGAACACTTTGAAGATCATGATGAACATCAAGAACATAATTTTGAAAAATTTTTTATGCAAAGAAAACATGCAAGATACCAAACTTAGAAATCTTTAATGCATGGACTCTAACAAACGAAAAATGCATTTGAAAAACAACAAACAACACAAAACAAGAAAACATCAAGATCAAACAAGAAGACTTACCAAGAACAACTTGAAGATCATGAAGAACACTATGAGTGCATGAATTTTCGAAAAATGCAAGAAACAATTTTTAAAGCATGCAATTGACACCAAACTTAAAAATTGACTCAAGACTCAAACAAGAAACACAAAATATTTTTTATTTTTATGATTTTATGATTTTTTTGGATTTTTATTAATTTTTTTTCGAAAATAAAGTTTGGAAAAACGAAAAATAAAAGAAAAATTTTAAAAAGATTTTTGAAAAGAAAATTACCTAATCTGAGCAACAAGATGAACCGTCAGTTGTCCAAACTCGAACAATCCCCGGCAACGGCGCCAAAAACTTGGTGGACGAAATTGTGACCCTTAAAGTTGTACTCCTTGTACTTGTATGGAATTTAAAAATTGGCTCTATTGGAATTTATGATCACAACTCCATTCAACTTAACCAGCAAGTGTACTGGGTCATCCAAGTAATACCTTACGTGAGTAAGGGTCGATCCCACAGAGATTGTTGGTATGAAGCAAGCTATGGTCACCTTGTAAATCTCAGTTAGGCAGATTAAATTGGTTTATGATGAGTTCGAAAATTAATAATAAACAGAAGATAAAATAGGATAGAAATACTTATGTAAATTAATGGTGGGAATTTCAGATAGGCGTGTGGAGATGCTAGAATCCTCTCGAATCTCTACTTTCTTATTACATTCATCCAATCCTTCTTACTCCTTTCCATGGCATGCTATATGTAGGGCATCACCGTCTTCAATGGCTACTTTTTATCCTCTCGGGAAAATGGTCCTATGCGCTGTCACTGCATGGCTAATCGTCTGGAGGCATCACCCTTGTTGATGGCTACATCCCATCCTCTCAGTGAAAATGGTCCAAATGCTCTGTCACAGCACGGCTAATCATCTGTCGGTTCTCAATCAGGCTGGAATAGAATCCCTTGATTCTTTTGCGTCTGTCACTAACGCCCAGCCTTCAGGAGTTTGAAGCTCGTCACAGTTATTCAATACCGGAATCCTACTCGGAATACCACAGATAAGGTTAGACTTTCTGGATTCCCGGGATCCTACTCGGAATACCACAAACAAGGTTAGACTTTCTGGATCCCCATGAATGCCGCCATCTATCTAGCTTATACCACGAAGATTCTGTTGGGGAATCTAAGAGATATGCGCCCGGCCTAAAGTAGAACGGAAGTGGTTGTCAGTCACGCGCGTTCATAGGTGAGAATGATGATGAGTGTAATGGATCATCACATTCATCAAGTTGAAGTGCAACGTATATCTTGGAATAAGAATAAAAGAGAATTGAATATAAAGTAATGGGAATTGTATTGAAACTTGAGGTACAGCAGAGCTCCACACCCTTAATCTATGGTGTGCAGAAACTCCACCGTTGAAAATACATAAGTGAAAGGTTCAGGCATGGCCGAATGGCCAGCCCCCATGGTCTAAGGACTATGCGCCCCCAGATGTTCCTTAGATCTAAAGTGATCAAAAGATATCTAATACAATAGTTAAAATTCCTATATATACTAGACTAGCTACTAGGGTTTACATGAGTAAGTAATTGATGCATAAATCCACTTCCGGGGCCCACTTGGTGTATGCTTGGGCTGAGCTTGATCTATCCACGAGCTGAGGCTTTTCTTGGAGTTGAACGCCGAGTTATAGCATGTTTCTGGCGTTCAACTCTGGGTTATGACGTGTTTCTGGCGTTTAACTCCAGACAGCAGCATGTACTTGGCGTTGAGCGCCACTTTACGTCGTCAATTTCCGAATAAAGTATGGACTATTATATATTGCTGGAAAGCTCTGCATGTCTACTTTCTAACGCCGTTGAGAGCGAGCCATTTGGAGTTCTGTAGCTCCAGAAAATCCATTTTGAGTGCAGGGAGGTCAGATTCCAACAGTATCAGCAGTCCTTTTGTCAGCCTTTTTCAGAGTATTGCTCAAGTCCCTCAATTTCAGCCAGAAATTACCTGAAATTACAGAAAAACACACAAACTCATAGTAAAGTCCAGAAATGTGAATTTAACATAAAACTAATGAAAACATCCCTAAAAGTAGCTTGAAGTTACTAAAAACTACCTAAAAACAATGCCAAAAAGCGTATAAATTATCCGCTCATCATTTTCCAATGCAAGATAACTACCCAATTGGATGAAGATCGAAAGCTTTCAAGTAAATTCAAGAGAAAAGATAGAAGAAGAATAATGAAAACTAGTATTGATCCATCAAATTACAGCAAAGCTCCCTAACCCAATGAAAGGGGTTTAGTTGTTCACAGCTCTAGAAAATGAAAACAAAGATGGAGAATACATCATGGAACTAGAAGAGCAGAGAAAGTAAAAAATACAGAGAGTAGTGCTATTTTCCAACTTCCAGAACTCCTAAATAATTCAAAGCTACTCCTATATATAATACTCTTCTCAGCTTCTAGTTGGCTCTTCAAGTCTTGGGCCTTTGGATCTTGAGTTTGAAGCAGTTCTCTTCTTCATTTGGGCTTGGCTTTACTTGCAGAGATAAAGTGTGAAGTGGGCAGAGACTTTAGCTCAAGACGTTAGGGGTGTTAACGTTTAGTGAAAATATGAGTTCGAGAACGTTAGTGACACTCAACATTGTCACTAACATTCCAATGTACCCCTTTGCCTCACGTTAGAGCCCACGTTAACTAGGTTAACGTGGCTTCTAACGTGGCCTTGCCGACCTTCGAGAATGTTAGTGACACTTAACATTGTCACTAACGTTCCAGTGTGCCCCTATGTCTCACGTCAGAGTCCCACGTTAACGAAGTTAGCGTGGCTTCTAACGTGGCCATTCTTAGCCATCCCCAACGTTAGTGACAATGTTGAGTGTCACTAACGTTGGCTCATCTTTCACTCATCAACGTTAGCTTCCACGTTAACTAAGTTAACGTGAAAGTTAACGTGGCTCCTTGGGGGTTTTGTGGGCGCTTCCAACGTTAGTGACAATGTTGGGTGTCACTAACGTTGTCGACCTCCCTTGCCTTTTACGTTAGCTCCCACGTTAACCAAGTTAACGTGGAAGTTAACGTGGTACATTGCACCTTAGGCCAACGTTAATGACAATGTTGAATGTCACTAACGTTGGCTTCCTTCCCCTTTTTAACGTTAGAGGCCACGTTAACTAAGTTAACGTGTACTCTAACGTGGCCACTTATGATCATTGGCCAACATTAGTGATAATGTTAAGTGTCACTAATGTTGGCTCAAAGTCCCTTCTTCACGTTAGAGTTCACGTTAACTTAGTTAATGTGACTCTTAACGTGGGCAATGATGGCTTCGAGAGCGTTATTGGCAGTCACTTTTCTCATCAACTTTGCAAGTTACCTCCCATTCCACGTTAGTGGCCACGTTAATTAGATTAACGTGACTGCTAAGTGGTTCTTCCTTGCTTCCTTTGGTCCTGAAATCAAGCAATAGAGTGCATCAAAGTTCTAGTCCAAGTCATGGGTAATGCAACATACAATTTGTCACTAAACTCATGCAAAATCCTCATGAAATCATGTAAAATGCACAATGTATGCTTGAATCAAGGTATAAGTGAATATCCACTCAAAACTAGCTTATTTCCTAAGGAAATGCATGAAACTACCTTAAAAACAATAAAGAAAAGGTCAGTGAAACTGGCCAAGATGCCCTGGCATCACAACACCAAACTTAAAGCTTGCTTGTCCCTAAGCAAGTACTGGAACAAGAGAATCATGAATGGAATGCCAAGAGAAATGAGTCATTCTTGTGGAAGTCATGTCACTGATTTTATGGTGGTTTCATGCATAGCAACTTAGGTTCATTCCATTACTGGCTTTCAGACCTTTATCATATCCTAAAACAATGACTTTGCTTACATCCCATGAGACTTTTATTGATCCTTTTATTGTCATTCCAGGGCTTATTTGTGTTCTTCAAGCTAAGTGCTCTGTAAGGGGGTAACTCTTTAAGATAAGCTTTCAGCCAACACTCCCGAACTAGTTGGTTCAAGGTGCTAGGTGTTGAGACACCCCTAAGGACTTACTCCCTCAAGTCTCTCCCCCATACATACACACCACAGGCATCTAGTTCATTTATTTTTCCTTCTTGAGACCTTGGTGTCCAGCACCTCTTTGGGTTACTAAGTGCTCTGTAGTGAGGGTTACTCTTGATAGTGCACTTTCAGCTGATAATCCCGGGTTAGTTAACCTAAGTTACCAAGTGATAAGGCACCCCTAAGAGCTTATTCATCCAAGTAGATCCCTCACATAGGAGCATCACAGACACATGTCTTAATGTTAAAACCATTGGTGCCTAGCCTTATTGCTTACTCTTTTTCTTTTGTTTTTCACTTTAAGTGTTCTTTCCCTTTCTCTTATTAGGATCTTGTTATTTACTTAGTCTCATGGGTATATTCAAAGTATAGTATTCAGGCCAGATAGTTATCATCCCTACCTTATGGCTGAACCAACTTAGCTAACTTATGATCACACCAAAGACTCATGAATGCACTTCCATATTATGAACTCCACTCTGGTCTTTTTAAAATACAATCATTCTCTTTTTCATTTGATTTAAAAGGACAAGCATACAAGTAAATAAGGGAAAGATGCAGTGACACTTAAACCAGAAATCATAGACCTAAGCAATGAAAACTTAAAGTACAGAATTGAAAAGGTTCAAATTAACATGGAAGCATGTTCTATTCCATACAAGATCTTCCTTATTTAAAGCATAGAAAAAAAAATGAGTAAAGAAGGAACTCCACCACCTTTTACTCTTGTGGTTGCCCATGCTCTCCTTCTTGCCTGTCCTCTTGGTGCTTTTCTTGAGTGCTTGTGCTCCCACTTCCTTTGCCTTTCCCAAGCAGTTTCTTCCAGAAGCCAGCATCTTCCATCTTCTTCTTTAGTGTGTCCTTCTGCTGTTTCACCTTCCCTTCTTCTTGTTCAACAAACTCTTTTTGGACCTCATCATATGTGAGAATGGCATAATGTAGATGATGCATATTACCGGACATGTAGTTCAACCTAGCCTGAGTGTTTACGTTGAACTCCTCTCTATGTAGCTGCCTTCCTTCATTCAGCACATTGAACTCATTGAATGATTTCATCTGAGCTAGTTGCCGCTGGTTGAGCTCTTGAAGGCGTTTATCTTGACGCTTCTGCCTCTCTGTAACTTGGTGGATGGCTTGAGTGAGTTGAGAGTATTGCTCCTGTTGCTGCTCCATGTGTTGTTTCTGCCATTCTTCTTGTTGTCTCATCCAGTTGGACTGAAGGCTAAGTATTTGCTCTTGTCCCTCCATATGTCTCATTCCCAAATCCTCAATGGCTCTTAGAAGGTGAGTCATATTTAAGTTGGCTGGGTCATAATGCTCTTCTTGTTGATATTCTTCCTGATGATATTCCTCTTGATGAGTTCCTTCCTTAGCTTTTTGCTTTCCTATATGTGGCCTTCTTTGTTGCTGAGCAGGTGTGGTATAGACCAATCGCTCGAGTGTAACTGGCCTCCCTGGGTTCACCCAGTCAGGATTGCTGTCCTCAAATACTACCTTGGCCTTGTTGCACAACCTGAGAATGGTGCTAGGGTACCAGAGCCTGGCACCTGAATCAGCCTTCTCAGCTGAATCTTGAATCCCCTCAGCGATGAGTTCATGCACATTGATCTCCCTACCCTGTACTAAGCAATGCACCATAGTAGCTCGATTGATGTTTACCTCTGAATTATTTGCAGCTGGTAGAATGGACCTCCTTACGAGTTCAAACCACCCCTTGGCTTCAGGGCTAAGGTCTCCCCTCTTGATGAACTTGGGTCTCCCATCTGCGCACCTCTCCTAATCAGCTGCTATAACATAGATGTTTGTCACTATCTCTGTGAGCTCATCATTGTCAGGACTTTTACTTATCCTTTCCTGATAGATGGCCTCATCAAAATGAGGTGATTTCAGGTGAAGAGCTCTTGTTATGGTATTTGGGCTGAAGTCTGATGACAAGTCATCATATACCCATTTTTGATGCTTTTTCATACAAGAAATTGATGATTTGTGCTTAAATATTGAATGCTTTTTGTACTTAAATGATATATTTTCTTGATATTTTAATTTTATAAATCTTGTAGGAAATAAGAAGAAAAAGAAGCAAAGAAGCACAAAAAAAGGAGAAAAAAAGAGCTTTGGGACACACTTTGAAGTTGGGGTACACTTTGGAGCCTTAGGCCACGCTTTTAAAAGCGTGGCCCATGACCAAATCAAGAAAGGAAGCAGCCAGCACGCACACGATCCTGCCCTTGCCAAGGGCAGGGCAGAATTGTGATGCAAAGTGTGGTTGGAAGCAAGAATTTTCGCTAAGTTAAAATCTGGCCGCACACAGCATGACCATGCCTACTTCAAAGGGCTATAACTTGAGCTACAGACGTCCAATTGATGTGCTTCCAGTTGCGTTGGAAAGCTGACATTCAGAGCTTTCCAACGATATATAGAAATCCATATTTGGCGTCCAATTGAGGCAGGAACGAAAGGCATCTTTAAGGGCCAAAAACAAGCGAAAATAAACCAAAATGCTTCCACCAAGGCTCGAAGAGGGAGACACAAGGAACCCAAGGAAGTCTGCCCTCAAGGAGAGCAGAATGCCCTCTTGGAGGGCAATGTCGTGTTTTCTTCATGAAAATTCAAGGAAAAATTGCAACAACTTCCTCCACCAAGTTTCGAACACAAGACCTCTAGGAAGCCAAGCCTTAGGCGTGAATTAGGTGCCAAGAAGCCAAGAAAAAAATGATGAGCGTGTGCTTCTGCCGTGTTTCGAACACGGGCCGTGAAGGAAGGAACATTGCCCTGCCCTTGGCGCGGGCAGGGCAATGTCTTGTGTGGCGCACCAAGAAGCAACTTTGGCGCACCAAGTTTCTCCCCTGGCAGCACCAAGCGCGCGCACCAACACAATTCTGGCGCACCAAACTCTTCCTGCCCTGCCCTTGGCGCGGGCAGGGCAGCATCCTTGCGCACCAACAAGCGTCCCACGCACCAAGGCCGCACCAATTTCTAGCGCCATGCATCAACTTTCTGCCCTGCCCTCCACAAGGGCAGGGCAGCCTCCTGGAAGTGTCATGGGCCAAAAATCAACCAAAATTCAATTTAATTCAATTCCTCTCCAAATTGAATCGAGGCCAACCAAACCCATTTCTCCTCAAATCCAAAGCAAGAAAAGCCCACATCATCACTCAAAGGCACATGGATCAATTAGATTAGGATTTTCATTTTAATTGTAATTTGTTTTAATTTTTCACTTTGTAAAGCCTATATAAAGGCATCAATTCCGTCTCACTGGGAGAGCTCTCTTAGTTTTTCATTCTAGCTTTGGATCTTGGGTGAAGAATTGAAGAAATTCTGTTTCAATCTCACCTTGAGATCTCTTGTTTACTTTTTCTGCATAATTGAAATTCACATACTGCTTCATCTTCTCTTTAATTCTGCAATTTATTTTTTTTCTTTCTTCTGCAAATTGTTCTCTGAATTGATCAAGGAAGGGCTTGAGATCTAGACTTGTTCTCTAGTCTCATTGATTCCCTGAGATCTTGTCTCTTTAAATTTCACAATTGAGCTGAGTTACATTCTGTGTTGCTTCTTCAAGCAATTTTCCATTTCTGTTTAAATCTACTTCACTTATTCCATCTTTTAATTCTCTGCTTGATTGCTCTTTACTTTTTCTTGTTGAAGTTTTAATTCCCAGCACCCAATCCCTTTTACTTTTCATGCAATTTAATTATTCTGCAATTATTCTAAGTGCTGCTTATTGCTTCCCTTTAAATTTCCTGCACCCAATCCCCTTTACATTTCCTGCAATTTACATTTCTTGCAATTTAAGTTTCAGTTATTTTACTTTCTTGTTATTTAAGTTACTTGCAATTTTACTTTCTGCAACTTTAAATTTCCTGTCATTTACAATTCTGTTGGCTACACTTCATCCAAATTCACTTCAATGTTAGCTTGACTAAACTAATCACCCACTAAAGTTGCTTGATCCATCAATCCCTGTGGGATCGACCTCACTCTAAGTGAGTTATTACTACTTGATGCAACCCGGTACACTTGCCGGTTGGATATGTGTGTTGGAAATTCATTTTTCCACAAAAACACCATCAAGTTTTTGGCGCCGTTGCCGGGGATTGATTAGATCAACAATGATTAAGTGGGTGAGAAGTCTAGATCAAGCATTTTCTTTTTTTTTTTGGTCCTCTGTTTTAAAGTTGAAATCAAGGTGTTTGTGTTTTTGCCTCACTAAGCAAAACTCATATCTGATATGAGTAATTTCAATTTTCATTGGTGTTGTGGTCTACAAAATTCAAATGGAGTTCACCTCATCTTTTAATCAAACAAACTTCATGGGATATTACCCACCTTCACAATATGATTCAAGTCATTATTCTAATTATGGTTGGGAATACCACCAGGAAGACACAAATTCTGAGCACTCCAATCCATGGAGGTTTGCTTCAGAACCCCAAGATGAGCAAGAGAATTATGAGGGATACCAACCACCACCACAAAATGATTCATATCATTATCCTCATGGTGGATGGGAGTATCACCAAGAAACTGCAAATTCTGAGCAGTCAAATCACATGAAAAATTATCCACCCTTACTTCCCAGTTTCTCATTTCAAAATTCTTCATCATTTGATTATGCCTCAACACAAAATTTCCTCCAAGATCCATACAACTCATCTCACCAACCACAAAATTACTCTCAACCTTTATCCTTTGAGCTAGTGGCTGAGGATCCCCTTCAAAAGTCCAGAGAATTATTGGAAAGACAAGAACAAATTATGGAAGAACAAAAACAATGCTGGACAGAACAAGAATTCCTCCTCAAGAAAACAGAAGGGCATGTAGAGCAAAGGAAGATTCATTCAGGATCACCAAGTTTTAAGGATGAGGAACAATCTGTGAGTGAAGAAGAGGAAGAAGAGGTTCCTATATCAATTGAAATTTCAATGGAGGAAGAGCAAGATGAGGAGGCTACTGTATCAAGTGAACTTTCAATGAAGAACAAGGTGGTTAAAAATGAAATTGCACTTGAGATGACAAGGGAACATGAAGACTCACAACTCTCACAAACTTTCCTGACCCAACAACTCTCAACACTTGAATCCATGATTGAAAGGTATGAAGAGGAGATGAAGAAAGCTTGGGAAGATCAACAAACCTCCTCCATGAAAGAGCTACTAAAGCAAATGTTGAGTGTAAAAGAGGAAGGGGAAGAACAAGCTAGTGAGGAGGACAATCAAGAACGTCCAAACTCAAGGGAAGCAGAGAGGCTCATGAAGGACAAGCTCATTGAACCATCACTGCAAGGAACTCTTGATGAAGACAAAACTCCAACAATTACACAACCACCAAGACTTGGACTCAAGGAAGTGAAGGCAATTGACAAGAACACCAATTCTGTCCCTAATCCAGCAAGAAAAATCAATCAAGACATTTGCAAAAGAAAGCTTGCTGAGGAAAGGCCAAGACAAGGGACAGTAGCTGAATCTTCTCCCCCCTTGAGGTCATTCCTCTTAACTAATTGGAAGAAGAGGAAGAAAGTGAAGAACAACATGTGTTTGTCAAGTTTGGGTTGGAATTCATAAATATTGACTTATTCACTATCTTCTAAAAGCATATAAAACATGGGCTGCCTCCCATGAAGCGCTTCTTTAGCGTCACTAGCTTGACGTTACTCCCTCGTTAGGGTGGTTGGTAATGCTTGAAGTCATCCCCTCTTGTTGTGGACTTGTATCCATTGGTTGTATCAATGATCTCTACATGTTCTAGGGAAAGAACTCTGTTAATTGTGAAGACTTTAGGTAACTGAGATGGTACAGTAGGGAGATTAGGGGAAATATTTGGGAAGTAAGCTGAGATCACTCTATCCCCTGGAGAAAAGTCTTTCGTAGGGATCTTTTTGTTCCTCCACCTCCTTGGTACCTTCTTCCTTGTGTCTTTTGATATTGCCTTGCTCTTGATGACTTCTTCCTCTAAGGGGGTTTTGATGTTGTCTTCACGTCCATCTAGAGGTTTAGGTTCCTCCAACTTTTCCTTGAGCTGTGGTAGTTGCTGTTTACCTTGTTTATCAACCAAAGGGGTCTCCAGATAGGTTGGGTGTGCTTCAGTGCTTGCTTCCTCCTTCAGCATCTCATTATGATCTTTGCTTGGTTCCTTGTGCTCTTGGTCTGCTTCTTGTGAGAGTTTGAAGACATTAAAGCTGAGCCGTTCATCATGGATCCTCAATATTAGCTCCCCTTTTTCCACATCTATGAGTGCTCTTGCCGTAGCTAGGAATGGTCTTCCCAATATGATTGGGTGAATGTGACTCTCTTCCATGTCCAGAATGACAAAGTCTATTGGGAGAAAGTATTTCCCAACCTTTAGCAACACATTTTCCACCACTCCTATTGCTTGCTTTTGAGTCTTGTCAGCCAGTCTGATGACCACATCTATGGGCATTATCTCATTGATCTGCAACCTCTTTACCAAGGATAATGGCAGTAAGTTGATGCTTGCCCCCAAGTCACAGAGTGCTCTATCGAACATTGTTTCTCCTATGGCACAGGGGATGTGAAAACTCCCTGGGTCTTTTCTTTTTGTGGGCAACTCAGGTTGAATAAGGGCACTACATTCCTTGTTCAACACTATAGTCAGGCCTCCTTTGAGTGAGCTTTTCCTGGGAAGAAGTTCCTTCATATACTTGATGAATGTAGGCATTTGTTGAATGGCCTTGATGAATGGTATGTTCACATGCAGAGATGCAAACGAGTCTAGGAACCTTGAGTATATTCTCTTCCCCACAGCACCATTGAGCAGTTGGGGAAATGGTGCATAGAGCTTCAGCAGCTCTTGTTGTGAGATTTCTGGTTCTTGGTGATCTCTATCCTCCTCCTCTGTTGAATTGTCTTTAGGTTGTTCGGAAAGTTTGCTTTGCTTGTCTTCAGCCTCTTGACCACTTGTAGTGACCATTTTGCAATCTTCCCATCTTACTTTCTTTGCTTCTCCTCTTGGGTTTTTCTCTGTGTCACTTGGGAAGCCATCAGTAGGTTTGGGAGTCTTCTCAGCAAAGCATCCCACTTGGAATTCCAGCTTCTTGATGGTCTCTCCTTGGTTCTTAATATTGACTCGCACCTCCTCTTTGAACACCTTGTTTTCTTGAATCTCTTGGCATATTCCTTCAAGTAAGGTTTCAAGCTTAGAGAGTCTGTCATCAATTGATGGTAGATTGGGATTAGAGGTGGAAGGATGAGAGGTGTTGTTTTGGTTTTGATATGGGTGTGGAGAAGTGTTGTTGTGGGGGTGTTGATATGTCCTCTGTGTGAATTCTTGATGGGCTGTATTGTTGTTGGAGTTATAACGTCTCTGGTCTTGGCTTTGATCTTGCTGATTCCCCCACCCAAAGTTTGGGTGGTTCCTCCATCTAGGGTTGTATGTCTTGGAGTATGGATCATGGTTCTGCCTAGGTGAATTCCCAATGTAGTTGGCTTGCTCAAGGTTACCTTCTGCCTCTTCATCCATTCCTTCTTGGGTTGTTGATGAAGTGGTGATGGCTGCCACTTGGTTCCTCTCCATCTTCTTGGTGAGGTCAGCTAGCTGCTTGGTAATGAGCTTGTTCTGAGCCAGCAGAGCATCTACATTGTTTAGCTCTATCACTCCTCTAGTGTTCCCTCTTTCGGAAGCATAGAAGTAGTCATTCTCAGCTACAATCTCAATGACATCTATGGCTTCTTCAATGGTCTTCTTCTTGTTCAATGATCCTCCAGAGCAATGGTCTACTGCCTTCTTTGATTCATATGACAAGCCTTCATAGAAGATGTGCAACTGCACCCATTCATTGAACATATCTGGTGGACATCTCCTTGTTAGGTCTTTGAACCTTTCCCAAGCTTCATAAAGTGTTTCCCCATCTTGCTGTCTGAACGTCTGCACTTCAGTTCTCAGCCTATTGATCCTTTGAGGGGGTAAAACCTTGCCAAAAACTTATTCACTATCTCCTCCCAATTTGTCAGGCTTTGTTTTGGGAAGGATTCAAGCCATTTGGATGCCTTGTCCCTGAGTGAAAAAGGGAACAAGAGCAGCCTATAGACATCCTGGTGGACTCCATTGGACTTCACTGTGTCACAAATCCTCAAGAAGGTGGTCAAGTGTTGATTCGGATCTTCTTGAGCACCTCCTCCAAATGAGCAATTATTCTGCACAAGAGTGATGAGCTGAGGTTTTAGCTCGAAATTGTTGGCATGGATTGTTGGCTTTTGGATGCTACTTCCACAGTTGCCTGGGTTTGGATTGATGTAAGAGCCTAACACTCTTCTATCCTCCCCAGCATGATTTGCTCTACCTCCTCCCCCATGGTTATGAGCCTCTTCTTCATGTTGGTTTTCCATGTTGTCTTCCATGTTTAGTTCAAAGTGTTCTTCCTCCTCTTTAGCACCGATTGCACGTTTTGCTCTTGCTTCCCTCCTTAATCTAAGGAGGGTCCTCTCTGGTTCAGAATCGAAGGAAGTTGAAGCCCCGCTTCTTCTCCCTGTCATACAACCAACAAGTACAAGCAAGTAACAATATGTGCAGATAGTATTACTGTTAGAATTACTGTTAGTTGTGAGTGATGCAATATATCAAAAAGTTAGTGGGTTAGCAAAATGAATGGTAAATAACAAAGAACACGAAAGAGTAGAGGGGGAAGGGAAGAAGTTAACTAAGACAGAAAGTAAATTACTCAAACAGAAAATTAAATCAAACAAAACAAAAATGCTCAATCTAGTGATCTCCTAATTTAATCATGGTTGATTCACAATCAATCCCCGGCAACGGCGCCATAAACTTGATGCAGGTGGAAACTGTCTCTCAACAAATTTCCTTCGGCAAGTGTACCGAATTTGTCGTCAAGTAAAAACTCACAATAGAGTGAGGTCGAATCCCACAGAGATTGATTGATCAAGCAACTTTAATTAGAAGAATGTTCTAGTTGAGCGAATCTGGAATTTGGGTTGAGATTTACAGAAAATAAAATGGCTGGAATGTAAATGACAGAAAAAGTAAATGCTAGAATTAAAGAGTCGAAAGTAAATGACTGAAAGTAAATTGTAGAATTGTAAATGGGAATGGGGTGTTTGCTCATAAAAGTAAATGCAGAAATTAAAGAGAATGGGTAAGATCAGAAATGGGGAGTTCATTGGGCTCAGGAGATGTTGCAATTCTCCGGATCAAGTTCATTTTCATCTCTTCCTCAATCAATTCACTCATTGATCTCCTTGGCAATCTTAATTGATCGAATTACAATTTCTTGCAATTCAATCTCTCAAATCTTGATCAATAGCCAATTCCTTGGTCAATTGCTCATGAGAAGAGATGAAGTGTGGTCATTGATTATACCACATGCATTTCCCAAATCAGGTGTTGAGAGGATTATAGTCACATATCCATCCAAACCCAATTTGGTCCAGCATGAGAAAGCATTTCTAGCTTTATCTCTTCATTCCTCTTTCAAGGTTCAGAAGAGATCCAAGTTTGAATAGCTTCTTTTCCAAGATAACTACCCAATTGGATGAAGATCGAAAGCTTTCAAGTAAAATCAAGAGAAAAGATAGAAGAAGAATAATGAAAACTAGTATTGATCCATCAAATTACAACAGAGCTCCCTAACCCAATGAAAGGGGTTTAGTTGTTCATAGCTCTAGAAAATGAAAACAAAGATGGAGAATACATCATGGAACTAGAAGAGCAGAGAAAGTAAAAATACAGAGAGTAGTGCTATTTTCCAACTTCCAGAACTCCTAAATAATTCAAAGCTACTCCTATATATACTACTCTTCTCAGATTCTAGTTGGCTCTTCAAGTCTTGGGCCTTTGGATCTTGAGTTTGAAGCAGTTCTCTTCTTCATTTGGGCTTAGCTTTACTTGCAGAGAGAAAGTGTGAAGTGGGCAGAGACTTTAGCTCAGGACGTTAGGGGTGTTAACGTTTAGTGAAAATATGAGTTCGAGAACGTTAGTGACACTCAACATTGTCACTAACGTTCCAATGTACCCCTTTGCCTCACGTTAGAGCCCACGTTAACTAGGTTAACGTGGCTTCTAACGTGGCCTTGCCAATCTTTGAGAACGTTAGTGACACTTAACATTGTCACTAACGTTCCAGTGTGCCCCTATGTCTCACGTTAGAGTCCCACGTTAACGAAGTTAGCGTGGCTTCTAACGTGGCCATTCTTAGCCATCCCCAATGTTAGTGACAATATTGAGTGTCACTAACGTTGGCTCATCTTTCACTCATCAATGTTAGCTTCCACGTTAACTAAGTTAACGTGAAAGTTAACGTGGCTCCTTGGGGGTTTTGTGGGTGCTTCCAACGTTTGTGACAATGTTGGGTGTCAGTAAAGTTGTCGACCTCCCTTGCCTCTTACGTTAGCTCCCACGTTAACCAAGTTAACATGGAAGTTAACGTGGTACATTGCACCTTAGGCCAACGTTAGTGACAATGTTGAATGTCACTAACGTTGGCTTCCTTCCCCCTTTTAACGTTAGAGGCCACGTTAACTAAGTTAACGTGTACTCTAACGTGGCCACTTATGATCATTGGCCAACGTTAGTGATAATGTTAAGTGTCACTAACGTTGGCTCAAAGTCCCTTCTTCACGTTAGAGTTCATGTTAACTTAGTTAACGTGACTCTTAACGTGGGCAATGATGGCTTCGAGAGCGTTATTGGCAGTCACTTTTCTCATCAACTTTGCAAGTTACCTCCCATTCCACGTTAGTGGCCACGTTAATTAGATTAACGTGACTGCTAAGTGGTTCTTCCTTGCTTCCATTGGTCCTGAAATCAAGCAATAGAGTGCATCAAAGTTCTAGTCCAAGTCATGGGTAATGCAACATACAATTTGTCACTAAACTCATGCAAAATCCTCATGAAATCATGTAAAATGCACAATGTATGCTTGAATCAAGGTATAAGTGAATATCCACCCAAAACTAGCTTATTTCCTAAGGAAATGCATGAAACTACCTTAAAAATGGTAAAGAAAAGGTCAGTGAAACTGGCCAAGATGCCCTGGCATCAGGAAGAGAACAATTACACACAAGAAGGAAAATAAGTGGCTATAAAATAACCACACCATTAGGCTCAAATCTCACAAGCTTGTGTTCTTAGCTTAAAATATGATCCACAAAGTGTATGATTCAAGCAAGTTCTAAAAAAAATTTTCAATCAATTGTGTTGGTACCCTATAAATGAGTTTCTATAAAAATTTCATCATTTTGACTAAGCTTATTAATGCAATGAAGTGCTCAATTATTGGCTATGAAGGGACAAGGGGGTTTGATTGTTAAAGGGTGCAAGAAAAATAAATGGCAAGCAAAGTAAAAGAACAATTAGCTAAATCAAAAATACTCTTGGCTAGACATAGGTAATTGAGATCACCATCCTTGTCTACAAACTATATATTGATAATTATGAGAGGTCAACCTATTAAGTCTACTTTCAAAAGCCTTAAGTATGCAATATCTACTCCTAGACTTGAAGTACGTCAGATAGGCTTGATCACATCAACCCATAAGTCCCAACCTATCTACTAATTAGATTAGCAGTGGGTTAGTGTCAATGAGTATCAAATTGATCACCAAGAGTTATTAATTACCAATTCATTGAGACCCAATGACTCAAGGTCACTTAATTCCCTTAGCCTAGGCCAAGAGTAGAGAAAACTACTCAAAAACTAAAGGAAGTATTCCATCAAACAACTAGAGTGCAAGAAAAGTAAACATCACCAATTGCAAGAATTAACAAGACCTATAACCATCATGAGCAAGAAATCAACAATATCAATGAAAATAAACATCAAAGAGAGCATGAAAACATAAAATTGCATTAAAAGAAAAGGAAATCCAACAAGGGTTCATCAACATAAAAGAGGGCAAAACAAGAATTTAACAAGAGAAACTAGAGAATTAAGACATTAGAATAAGAAATTATGAAGGAAACAAGATGAAATCAAGAAATTACACTTAGATCTAAGAGAATTTAACCTAATCCTAACCTAATTCTAGAGAGAAGAGGGAGCTTCTCTCTCTAGAAAACTAACTAAAGGCTCATGTTGACTAACTAAGTGCTCCCCCTTTGCTCAAGCTTGAATTCTGCATGAAATAGCTTCAGGAATGGGTTGGAATTGGGCCTGGGCAGCTCAGAAATCGCCCCTAATGTTTTGCCTTTAAGTGAGTCACGTGCGAGCATTGACGCGTACGCGTCACTTGGAACTTTTCCTATTCACGTCGTACGCGCCATGTACGCGTACGCGTTGCCATGCGATGTCACAACTGCGCGCGCGCGCCTGGTGCGCGTGCGCCTGGTGCGCGTGCGCGTCCATTGATGCACTCCCAATCCTTGTTTTCTCATGCATTCTCCACTTTTGTATGCTTTTCTCTTCACTTCTTCCATCTAACACTTGCCTTATAAACCTGAAATCACTAACAAACACATCAAGGCATCGAATGGAATTAAGGTGAATAAAAATCACTAATTTAAGGGTCTAAAAAGCATGTTTTTACATTTAAGCACAAATTGAGGGAGAATTACAAAACCATGCTATTTCATTGAATAAATGTGGGAAAAGGTGATAAAATCCCCTAAAATAAGCACAAGATAAACCACGGAATCGTGGTTTATCAAACCTCCCCACACTTAAACTAAGCATGTCCTCATGCTAAATTTAAGAAAAAGATAAAGGGGTATCAACATTTATTCAATGTAAACTACCTAAATGCAACCTATCTAAATAAATGCAATCACTTGGTCAAAATAAATCAACTTCCAAGAAAACATGTGTAAGCATAAGGGAAAGAAAAATAAGAATTAACTCAAACCAAACCAAACCCACAATTGCATTGAATTGATAAGAAGATTTACAAACTTGCAAGAAGAAGAATAATCAAGGTGAAACATGTAATTGAGCAATCGAACCCTCACTGGATATGTATCCGCTCTAGTCACTCAAGTGTTTAGGGGTTGATTCACTCAATTTTTCTCTTATCATGCTTTCCAAGATTTGTTCTTCATCTAACAATCAACAATCATTCAATGCATGCATGCAATCATCGTGAGGACTTGCCATAAGGTTGTAATGGGGCTAGGGTCAAGGTAGGGTTATATATGGTTAAGTGGACTAAAAGTTGAATCTTTGATTAGCCTAGACTTTCCACCTAACCTATATAATAACCTATACAATTAAGTGCTAACCTAACTACCCATTCTTCACTTTTCACATACTCATGCATTTTCTCTTCATTTACAACACTCATGCATTGATTTTATTAAACTTCACCTTGGGGCATTTTTATCCCCTTTTTATTGCTTTTCTTCCTTTTCTCTTTTTTTCAACTTTGTACAAGAACATCAATGCATAAGGTTAATACAATTAATCTATATATGAGTATGCACCCAATTGCCAAATATGGAAATGCAAAAACACCCTTTTATCCCAACCAGTGTTCCTAAATCTCCCCAAACTTGAATAATAAACACTCATCACAAGCCTAAGCTAATCAAAGATCCAAAGAAGGGACTTTTATTATTTTTAACTTTAGGCTTGTAATGTGCTACAATAAAGAACAATTGGATTAAACGTAGGCTCAAATTTGGCTAACAATGGAGAGTAAAATGTAGGCTTTTTAGGTAAATGAGCTAATGAAACAATGGCCTCAATCATACAAGTGCATGTATACAAGAAATGATGGACATATAGAATTAAACAAATCAAAGATCACAATCATAGGAGGAGAACAATTACACACAAGAAGGAAAATAAGTGGCTATAAAATAACCACACCATTAGGCTCAAATCTCACAAGCTTGTGTTCTTAGCTCAAAATATGATCCACAAAGTTTATGATTCAAGCAAGTTCTAAAAAAATTTTCAATCAATTGTGTTGGTACCTTATAAATGAGTTTCTTGAAAATTTTCATCATTTTGACTAAGCTTATTAATGCAATGAAGTGCTCAATTATTGGCTATGAAGGGACAAGGGAGTTTGATTGTTAAAGGGGGCAAGAAAAATAAATGGCAAGCAAAGTAAAAGAACAATTAGCTAAATCAAAAATACTCTTGGCTAGACATAGGTAATTGAGATCACCATCCTTGTCTACAAACTATATATTGATAATTATGAGAGGTCAACCTATTAAGTCTACTTCCAAAAGCCTTAAGTATGAAATATCTACTCCTAGGCTTGAAGTACGTCAAATAGGCTTGATCACATCAACCCATAAGTCCCAACCTATCTACTAATTAGATTAGCAATGGGTTAGTGTCAATGAGTATCAAATTGATCACCAAGAGTTATCAATTACCAATTCATTGAGACCCAATGACTCAAGGTCACTTAATTCCCTTAGCCTAGGCCAAGAGTAGAGAAAACTACTCAAAAACTAAAGGAAGTATTCCATCAAACAACTAGAGTGCAAGAAAAGTAAACATCACCAATTGCAAGAATTAACAAGACCTATAACCATCATGAGCAAGAAATCAACAATATCAATGAAAATAAACATCAAAGAGAGCATGGAAACATAAAATTGCATTAAAAGAAAAGGAAATCCAACAAGGGTTTATCAAAATAAAAGAGGGCAAAACAAGAATTTAACAAGAGAAACTAGAGAATTAAGACATTAGAATAAGAAATTATGAAGGAAACAAGATGAAATCAAGAAATTACACTTAGATCTAAGAGAATTTAACCTAATCCTAACCTAATTCTAGAGAGAAAAGGGAGCTTCTTTCTCTAGAAAACTAATTAAAGGCTTATGTTGACTAAGTAAGTGCTCCCCCTTTGCTCTAGCTTGAATTCTGCATGAAATAGCTTCAGAAATGGGTTAGAATTGGGCCTGGGTAGCTCAAAAATTGCCCCCAGCATTTTGCCTTTAAGTGAGTCACGTGCGAGCATTGATGCGTACGTGTCATGTGCGCGTATGCGTCACCTGGCACTTTTTCTATTCACGCATTCGTGCCACGTATGCGTACGCATCGCCATGCGATGTCACTTCTGCGCGCGCGTGCCTGGTGCGCTGTTGACCAGAATTCACTACCCCTTTCAAAAATTAGTGAATTAGTTCTTTTGGCAAGCGCACCAAAATTATCGCCAAGTAATAACTCACAGTGGAGTGGGATTGTATCCACATAGATTGGTAAATCCAAGCAGTTTTAATTGATTGATGAATTAGTCAAGCGGATCAATAAGATTGTAAAGTGCAAAATTGTAAGTAATGACATAAATGTAAATGACTAGAATATAAAGAAAAGCAATAAAGGGCAGAAATGGAAATTTTAGAATGTAAAGTGCTGAATCATAAATGACTTGAATGTAAATGGGAGTGGGGAATTACTGAATGTAAAATTAAGCTGTAAAGAAATAGATAGATAAGAATGGGAAAATTCATTGAGATTGGGAGATGTTGTCTCTTTGGATCAAATCTAGCTTATATCTTCTTCAATCATGCAACTCATTGACCTCTTGGCAATCATGATTGATTGAGCCCCAATCCCTTGGTGACTCAATCTCTCAGATCTTGATCAATAGCCAATTCCTTGGTCTAATTACTCATGAAGAGAGATATGCTTGGTCCCTGATTATACCACACACCCTCATAGGTCCAGGTAGAGGGAGAATTATATGTCACGTATCCCATCACCAAAACCCATATTCTACTCAAGTGTGAGAAGGGATTTCAAGCATGATTTCATGTTTCCTTTCCCAAGGTTCCCATGAAACCCAATTGCATTCAATCTCTTTCCCAAGATAATTGAACACTAAGCATTAAGAACTAAATTCCTTCTAGCAAATCAAGAGAAGATGAAGAGAAGAAGAATTTCACTATTATCAATCCATCAAGTACAACAGAGCTTCCTCTCTCAATGAGAGAGAAGTTAGCTACTCATAGCTTGAAAAGTACTCAAAAGTGGAGTGTAAAAGTGGATCTAAAACAAACTGCTTAACCCCCCTTCCGTACTCCTTGGGGGTATTTATAATTCTCCTAGTAAAAATAAAAGAATTACAAAAGTGAAAAAGGGAAAATTACATTTTGGAGGGAAAGAAAACACTCAACAAGCGTGACTTCTTAGCTGGCGTGTAGCTGGCGCTCTACCAGCGTGTCACGTGCCCTTCAAACTAGCTTGGCGTGCCACGCTCAATCCTTCAAGTGGCATGCTCGTCTCTCTATCAACCTTGGCATGCAACACCTTCGAACTCAAGTGGCATGCCATAGTGGAAGTCTTGTGTTGGCGTGCCACGCCTTCGAGCTCAAGTGGCACGCCCTTTGCTTTTTCCACTTTCCTTTTCCTCTGGAAACTTGAACTTGCGTGGCACGCCCAGGGTCTGTGATGACAAGTCATCATATACCCATTTTTCAAGCTAATTTCACTTGTTTTGTTAGCATTTATGCACTTTCTTGCATCCTAAGTAAGAGATTTGGATTGAAAATGCATAACTTCTCTAAATCAAGCAACCACCATGAAATTAATGTTAAATCATGAGGTTTAAGCTAATTTTAATTGCATTTTAATTGATTTATAAGCCTCTTGAATTTAGTGATACTTTGAGTGGTTGTTTTGGTTTATTGTAGGTGAAGAAAAGAAAAGAAAATGAAAAGCGTGGCCTAAGAAGCGTAACACAAGAAAAGGAAAGCGTGGCCGAATCAAGATGAAGCGTGCCGCAACTAATGGGGGAAGCAACATTGCCCTCCACAAGGGCAGAATGCCCTCTAGGAGAGCAACATGAAGGAACCAAACACGGAAGGCACTTCTGCCCTGCCCACCACAAGGGCAGAGCACAAAATAGTGCTTTGAAACCATGAAGAAGAAAACATTGCCCTGCTCTTGTGGAGGGCAGAATCGGGCTCTATAAGGAAGAAATTCAAGAGAAAAAGGTCACCCATGCATGCTACAAGGTTCGAACAAGGAACCATGAGGAAGCTAGGATTTAAGGATGAGTGCCGTGCCAAGAAGCCAAGAAAATTAATTGAATTTGTGCCCCAGCCGTGTTTCGAACACGGGACAGCAAAGTGGCAACATTGCCCTGCCCTTGGCACGGGCAGGGCAGCATTTGGAAGGCACATGAACTTGGCGCACCAAGAAGCACCAACGCGCGCACCAATTCCTTCCTTGGCACGATCCGCGCGCACCAACCCGTCCCTGGCGCACCAATCCTTTCCTGCCCTGCCCTTGGCGCGGGCAGGGAAGCGTCCCACGCGCATCAACAAAATTTTGGCGCACCATGGCCGCGCCAGACTCGCACGTTGCCGCACCAAGTCTCAAGCCATGCATCAATTTTCTGCCCTGCCCTCCACAAGGGCAGGGCAGCCTCCTGGGAGTGAATTTCATGGGCCGAAAATTTAAATTAAAATCCCATTTTAGTTCATTTCTTCACCAAATCAAAAGCCCATCCAAATCCCATTATCCAAGAATAGAAAGTGTATAAATAGGAGATAGTTTGATGTAATTAGGACCTTTTTTTTTAGCTACCTTGAGCTTTTACTTTTACTTTTGACCACTTAGACTTTTACCTTGGCTTTTGAATTTCATTTTCTTTGAGCTTTCTTGAGAGACTTGTCCGAGAACTAAGAGGATCAAGGGAGAATTGACTGATCTCCGTCCTCATTTCCCTTGGGCAATTCTACTCTCTTGTTTTTGAGTTTTGGGTGTGTGAAATTGGGGAAATTCTGTCCCAATTCCCATTCAAGCTCTTTGCACTTTGTTTTCTGCATAATTCTATTCCAATTCTGTTCTTCTATTACTTCTTCTTTAATTTTCTGTCAATTGCTTAGTTAATTCAGATCTGGGAAGGAAATTGGGTTTTAGGCTCTGCTACCTAAGCCCTTGGGTCCTGAGATCACAACTCATTTTGGGTTCTTCTGTGAACCTTTACTGCATTTTATTTTCTTTCTGTTTGAATGCTATTTGCTTCTGATTTAATTTCTGCTCAATCCATTGCTGCAATTTACTTCTTCTTTGTTTAGATCTTGCAATCCCATTCCTCAATTCCCTTTTTATATTCAAGCCATTTATCTTTCTTGCCCTTTAAGTTACTGCAATTTAAGTTTCTTGCACTTTAAGTTTCAGTCATTTACTTTCTTGCTCTTTAAGATTCTGCAAATTTACAATTCTGTTCTTCAATTTACTGCACTTTTTCCTTCCCCCTTTACATTTACTGTCATTTACTTCCTGTTAAACACAAATCACTCAATCAAAACTTGATTCGCTTGACTAAGCCACCCACTAAACTAAAATTGCTCAATCCTTCAATCCCTGTGGGATCGACCTCACTCATGTGAGTTATTATTACTTGATGCGACCCGGTACACTTGCCGGTGAGTTTTGTGTTGGATCGTTTTCCACACATCAAGTTTTTGGCGCCGTTGCCGGGGATTGAAATAGATTGACAATGATTAAGTGAAGTGGAGGTCTAGATTAAGCATTTTTTTTCTTTTTCTGTTATTCTAACTCTTACTAACACACTAACTGTTTGAATTTTTGCTTAAACTAACTAAAACCTCGTTCTAGCAATAGATTGAAGTTTTGTTAATTTTCTGGGTCTGTGTGTTTATTGTTGTGTGTTTGTATGTCAGGTATAGGAAGATCTTCCCCTATTATCTCAGAAATTGATCAAAGGACTCTTCGGAGAATAAGAAGAGCTGAAAGAGGGAAGAACATTGTTGGAGAAGAAGAATCTGAGGAGGAATTCCAAGACATGGAAGGAGATACCAATCAACCAGGAGAAGGAGCCAACAATAATCAACAACAGAGAAGAGTTTTGGCTTCATACACATTTGCAAATGCTAGGCATTGTGGGAGTAGCATTCTTCCTCCCAATGTCAATGCAAACAACTTTGAACTCAAGCCACAACTCATCACTCTGGTGCAAAACAATTGTTCTTTTGGAGGAGGGCCTTTGGAGGATCCAAACCAACATTTGTCTACTTTCTTGAGAATTTGTGACACAGTGAAAACAAATGGTGTGCCCCCTGATAGCTACAAGTTGCTACTCTTCCCATTCTCTCTCAGGGATAAAGCAACTCAATGGCTAGAGACCTTTCCAAAAGAAAGCATCAACACTTGGGATGACTTGGTGAGCAAGTTCCTTGCCAAATTCTATCCACCTCAACGAGTCCTAAGGTTGAAGACAGAGGTTCAAACATTCACTCAAATGGAGGCCGAGAGCTTATATGAAGCATGGGAGAGATATAAGGCTCTATTGAGGAAATGTCCCCCAGAAATGTTCACTGAGTGGGACAAGTTGCAAAACTTCTATGAGGGACTCACTCTCAAAGCTCAAGAAGCTCTTGATCATTCTGCAGGAGGCTCTTTACAGCTCATGAAAACCACAGAGGAAGCTCGAAACCTCATTGATATGGTGGCCAACAACCAATATTTCTTTGCTCATCAAAGACAACGCCAACCATCACAGAGAAGAGGAGTAATGGAGTTGGAAGGAGTTGATTCAATTCTAGCCCAGAACAAGATGATGCAGCAGCAGATTCAACAACAATTTGAGCAAATGGCTAAGAGAATTGATGGCTTGCAAGTGGCAGCAGTGAGCACCACAAGCCAACCTCCAACCACTTGGGTGCAAAGTGAAGAAACTCAAGAAGAGCAACAACAAGAGCAGGTTCAATACATGCACAACCAAAATCCTGGAACAAATGAAGTTTATGGGGATACTTACAATCCATCTTGGAAGAACCACCCCAACCTCAGATGGGGAGACAACCATAACCAAAACCAACAACCATGGCAAAGAAACACAAGCCAAAACAATTGGAAAAACACAAACCATAACCCCCAGCCAAACACTAACCAAAATACATACAGGAAATCACAAAACAACTACCCAAATTCTAACCAATACCCAACTAATAGCCAACCAACTAACCAAAACACTTATCATCATCCCTCAACACCCCAAAATCAACCCATCTCACAAGACTCACAGAGAATCACCAATCTAGAGCTACTCATGGAGAAACTAATGAAGAGCCAGGAATTGACAAACAAAAATCAAGAAGCCTCCATGAAGAACCTAGAGAGGCAGATTGGACAAATCTCTAAGAAGATCTCTGTTGAAAAACCATCAAGTTCACTACCTAGTGACACCATTCCCAACCCAAAGGAAGAATGCAAGGTGGTGCAACTAAGAAGTGGAAGAGTGTTAACAGATGGTAGCCAAGGAGCAACAAAGAAGCTTATGGAGAATGACACTGAGCCAACAAAGAAGGATGAAACCATCAACAAAGACACAATAAGCAAGAATGCTCCAGAACAACTCACAGAGGAAGACAACAAGCCACAGAATTTGAAGAAAGGAAAGAAAATCATGGAAGAACCAATTCCAAAACAGCATCAAGTGGAGAAGAGCTCAACACCACCACTACCTTATCCACAGAGATTTCACAAGGAAATAAAGGATCAGCATTTCCCCAAATTTCTTGAGACTTTCAAGAAGTTGGAAATCAACATACCTTTGGCAGAGGCTTTGGAGCAAATGCCTTTGTATGCCAAGTTTCTAAAGGAGCTCATTAACAAGAAGAGACAGTGGAATGAGAAGGAAACGGTGACGCTTAGCGAAGAATGTAGTGCACTCATTAAAAAGGGACTCCCTCCCAAGCTTGAAGACCCTGGAGGTTTCTTTTTACCATGCACCATTGGAAACCTGTTCATTAACAAAGGGATGTGCGATCTAGGAGCAAGCATAAATCTAATCCCATACTCTCTAGTGAAAAAGCTTGGTATAGAGGAGGTGAAATCAACACAGATGTCCTTGGAGTTAGTGGACCAATCAGTGGTATATCCTAAAGGACTAATTGAAAACCTTTTAGTTAAGGTTGACAAATTCATTTACCCTGCAGATTTTGTGGTCCTGGATTCTTCAGAAAATGGAAGTAACTCCATAATACTTGGTCGACCATTTTTGGCCACTGCTAGAGCCATTGTGGACATAGAGCAAGGAGAGTTAACCCTCAGGATGCATGAGGAGAGCATCATCCTGAAAGTCTTCCCAGAATTACAAGAGGATGAAGAAACAAGCAAAATGAGTGATGATCTCCTTCCAAAACAATCAACTGAAAAGGAAGTGGAACAGAAAAACAAACAGATGCAAGAAGAAAAAGGGATTCACAAGGAAGCAGGGGTAATCAGCAAGAAGGAAGGCATCACAACTCAAGTAACTGTCAAGAAAGGAAGATCAACAAGCAAGAAAAAGATGAAGAATAAGAAAAAGGCTCACAAAGGGTGGAAGAACAAGAAAATCCCAACTGAAGGATTTTCTAAGGGTGATAAGGTGCAACTAGTATATCAACAGCAAGGAGCAAAAGATTAGTACACTGTCAACCAAATACTTTCTCTTGAGCACATGGAAATCGAACATCAAGGCACACAAAGAAAGCTGACAGTGAGAGGTGACAAGTTGAGACACCACCAACATCAACCACCTTAAAGGGAGGTCAATGTCAAGCTAATGACAATAAAAGAGCGCTTCATGGGAGGCAACCCATGGTTTAAGATTTTTGTCTTCTCTTTCATTTAATAAGCTATGATTCCTCTGAATATGATTTTGAATTTTCATGCCTGGTAAATGCATATATCATTTTAAAGCACATGTCAAACTTCTAAGTTTGGTGTCCCTTAAGGCACACTTAATTTTTGCTTTTCAAAAAAGAGAGGGAGTTATTCTTAGAACATATGCATAATTCTTCTTGAGGAAGCATATGACCAAACACTAAGTTTGGTGTCTGCATGTGTAACAACGTTAAGAGGATCATTTCCCAATCATAGATTCAAAACCATATACAAAGGGATCATGCACCAGTCTTTTAAAATGCATCAATTGTGAAGAATGGTGTGCATTGCTAAGCCATCCCCTAAATAAAAGATAAGTTTGGTGTTCACCAACCTTTAACATCTTTAATTAAGGGACATAATTGACCACAAAAATATTTTTTTCTCATAATAATAAACAAAACGAATTTTTTTCATTTAATACAAATTAATTGCCAACGACCATATTAATGATCTAAGGCTAGCTATCTTGATTCTTGCAGGAGAAAAAGATTACGGCAAATGCAAGGAGGGGCCACGGCTAGGAGGAGTTATGTGAGGAAGGTCACATGTGGCTAGGAGAACGCGTTCATGGGGAACAAAATCTGCATGCATGCATCCTTGGACACTTAACTACATGCAGCCAATGGGAGGAGGATCCTCGTCAAGCCTCAACCATGCATGCAGGCCGTCCATTCCATGAGTCCTTGAGATGAGCAAATCAATCTCAGCCCTTCATGAACACAAACGGTTCCTTCTTCATTCATTCATTGTGGTTTTGTTGAAAAGCTTGGAAACATGGCCTATATATAGCCGTTACACCAACACGGCATACACATTCCCATTCAAGCCACTTTCATATAAAACCACACTCTATTCCACTTCCAAAGCCAACATAATTCCCTTACCTCACACATCAAAACCGAACCAAAGTTCACCCCAAACACAACACATATTTCTTCTACTCTTACTTCCTCTTTCTTTTCACTTTAATTTTCAATGGCCTCCTCAAGCTCAAAAAGAAGGCCGGGAAAAGAGCCCATGGAAATCGAACCTCCACCATTTGATGCAAGAAAGTTTAGATCCCAATTCCATGAAGGGAGATATCATAGGTTCATGGAGGGAAAGAATGTCATCTATGAGAAAGGCCTTGATTTGAGGGAAGGAGAATACCCCATCATGAGGCAAATTACTAGAGAAAGAAGGTGGGAACTCTTGTGTGCTCCTCTGACTGACATCAGTGCAGTAATGATTAGGGAGTTCTATGCAAATGCTGCCAAAGAAAACAAAAATAATGCTCCTTACACAAGCTATGTCAGAGGGGTTGAAGTGAGTTTTAGCCCAGCTGCCATCACAAGAGCTCTCAAGTTGAGAACCATAACCTATCCAGAGCTTAGTTATGAGGATAGATTGCAACGGGAAAATAATCCTGATGAGATCCTGCAAGGGATATGCATGGAAAATACAGATTGGGAAAGAGTTTCAAAGGGGGTTCCAAGTCACATAAGGAGGATAAATCTTACTCCTGTGGCTAAAGGATGGTTCGAAATAGTGAGGAGATCTATCCTTCCTACTGGAAATGCCTCTTGGGTCACAATCAAACGAGCACTCTTGACACACTGCATCTTGCATGGAGGTGAGATCAATGTTGCACAACTCATAGCTGACAGTATTCAAGAAATGGCCGATAGCACAAGTAAGTCAAAAGGTCTTGGACATCCAAGCACCATCCAAAGGCTATGTAACAGAGCTAATGTAGTTTTTGAAGATGAGGACACAACAAAAGTGAAAGTAGGAAAAGGAATTACCAAGAAGAGCATGGAGGGAATTAATGAAGAAGAAGATCAAGAAGGGGTAGTAGCTCCTAGACAAAGGAGATCACAAAGAGAGGAAGGACGAAATCAGGCTTATGATGCCATAGATATGAGCCAATTGCAAAGATCAATTGAAGAATTATCTCAGCAACTAATGCAGGCTCAACAAGGTCAGAATCAACTCATGCAGATCCAACAAGGCCAAAATCAGGAGGGCCCAGCGCAATATCTAGAGCCCCATCCTGAATTTATGGGGCAATTTTTGAAAGAAAAAGAGGAACGAGAAGCTTGGCAGCGCCAAATGGAGGAGAAGCAAGAGAAATGGCAGCAACAAATGTTGACTCAGCAGCAAGAATTTCAAGCACAGATCCTTGAAGGACAAAAAGAACAATACAAAGAATTCAAGGAATCATATGATAAGCTGTATTTTAGTCAAGCTAAGGCAGAGGAGTATAGTCACAACCTATATCAATGGAAGAATGTTCATCATACCATGGGAGAAGCTAGATATGCACAAAGAATGGAAAATGATGAAAACATGCAAGCAAGGTTGGAGTACTTAACCCACAATCTGCCAACAATCAATCCTGAGATCAAGCCATTTGAGCAATGTCCTGAATTTTTAGCCAAGCAACAAGCAAGGTCTCATCAATATGTTGACTCAACCTTCAAAAGATTGGAAGATTTTGGGCTCAGAGGACTCTTAGATTCTGTATGGGGTAGAAGATGTCCTAGTGAAGAGATCCGAGATTACTCCAAGACAGGGAAGAGAAAGAAGAAGAAGGGAGAATCAAGCAGCAGCCATGACCATTAGAAGGTGGCAGAAATTCTTTCATATTCCCTCCTTCATGTCCCTAATAAGGAGATGCATGTCTGAAACATGATATGCCTCCATCATTTATTTCTTTTACTTCATGCAATTCCTGTTCTTTGTCATTTATTTTAGTTAGTTAATAATTAGCTAGAAAAATGATAAGTCTGCATAATGCTTGTATCCATCACTTAGCTTAAATATTGCTTTGTTTCCCATATGCCTAAATAAAAGAGTTTGGTTTGAATTGAAAAGTAAAATATCCAATGTTGCATAAGTATGAATGGAAGTTGGTGGTGGTACATGTGTTTGATTAAATGCATAACTCATGAAATAATTGTTGCATAATATCATTCTCATTCAATTGTGAGTTAGCTTGCTGTTACAAAGTCTCCTATCAAGAATGAAACAACCCTTGGTAACAAAAACATAAAGAAAAGGAAGAAAGAAAAAGCCAAAATGGCAAGAAAAACAAAGAATAAAGGTTGGACACCAATAGCTTGGACCCTAGGACAAATGCCTGTGGTGTTCTTGTACTGAGATCTGCTTGGATGAGTAAATTCTAAGGGGTATTTTGAAACCCGGTCACTTAGATCAACTGATTTGGGATGGCCAATTGAAAATCCACAATAAAGAGCAACTTAGATACAAAGCACTTAGTGATCCAAAGAGATGCTGGGCATCAATGATCCTAGGAAGAATTAGTGAGCCAAGTGTCTGTGGTGGAAAGATGTTGAGCAAAAGAAAAAAAATAAAGCCAAAGGCTATGCTGCAACATTTAACACCAAACCTCTTAAAGAATAATAAGCTTGATAAGCATTGTAAGCCAAGAAAAGTTAGCAAGGGTGGAATCAAAAAGTGAGTCATCTAACAGCAAGTTTAGCAAGCCTTTGAAGAAAGATATGCATTATGTAACAGCAACAATAACTTGAGTTGTCATTGTCTGCATAAATGCCCCATAGATTGAAGTTCTGCTATCTGCATAATAAGGATATGCGTTCTTTTCTTATTCATTTCATTTACTCTTAGTTTTGATGCTTGCTTGGGGACAAGCAAGGTTTAAGTTTGGTGTTGTGATGACAAGTCATCATATACCCATTTTTCAAGCTAATTTCACTTGTTTTGTTAGCATTTATGCACTTTCTTGCATCCTAAGTAAGAGATTTGGATTGAAAATGCATAACTTCTCTAAATCAAGCAACCACCATGAAATTAATGTTAAATCATGAGGTTTAAGCTAATTTTAATTGCATTTTAATTGATTTATAAGCCTCTTTAATTTAGTGATACTTTGAGTGGTTGTTTTGGTTTATTGTAGGTGAAGAAAAGAAAAGAAAATGAAAAGCGTGGCCTAAGAAGCGTAACACAAGAAAAGGAAAGCGTGGCCGAATCAAGATGAAGCGTGCCGCAACTAATGGGGGAAGCAACATTGCCCTCCACAAGGGCAGAATGCCCTCTAGGAGAGCAACATGAAGGAACCAAACACGGAAGGCACTTCTGCCCTGCCCACCACAAGGGCAGAGCACAAAATAGTGCTTTGAAACCATGAAGAAGAAAACATTGCCCTGCTCTTGTGGAGGGCAGAATCGGGCTCTATAAGGAAGAAATTCAAGAGAAAAAGGTCACCCATGCATGCTACAAGGTTCGAACAAGGAACCATGAGGAAGCTAGGATTTAAGGATGAGTGTCGTGCCAAGAAGCCAAGGAAATTAATTGAATTTGTGCCCCAGCCGTGTTTCGAACACGGGACAGCAAAGTGGCAACATTGCCCTGCCCTTGGCGCGGGCAGGGCAGCATTTGGAAGGCACATGAACTTGGCGCACCAAGAAGCACCAACGCGCGCACCAATTCCTTCCTTGGCACGATCCGCGCGCACCAACCCGTCCCTGGCGCACCAATCCTTTCCTGCCCTGCCCTTGGCGCGGGCAGGGAAGCGTCCCACGCGCATCAACAAAATTTTGGCGCACCATGGCCGCGCCAGACTCGCACGTTGCCGCACCAAGTCTCGAGCCATGCATCAATTTTCTGCCCTGCCCTCCACAAGGGCAGGGCAGCCTCCTGGGAGTGAATTTCATGGGCCGAAAATTTAAATTAAAATCCCATTTTAGTTCATTTCTTCACCAAATCAAAAGCCCATCCAAATCCCATTATCCAAGAATAGAAAGTGTATAAATAGGAGATAGTTTGATGTAATTAGGACCTTTTTTTTTAGCTACCTTGAGCTTTTACTTTTACTTTTGACCACTTAGACTTTTACCTTGGCTTTTGAATTTCATTTTCTTTGAGCTTTCTTGAGAGACTTGTCCGAGAACTAAGAGGATCAAGGGAGAATTGACTGATCTCCGTCCTCATTTCCCTTGGGCAATTCTACTCTCTTGTTTTTGAGTTTTGGGTGTGTGAAATTGGGGAAATTCTGTCCCAATTCCCATTCAAGCTCTTTGCACTTTGTTTTCTGCATAATTCTATTCCAATTATGTTCTTCTATTACTTCTTCTTTAATTTTCTGTCAATTGCTTAGTTAATTCAGATCTGGGAAGGAAATTGGGTTTTAGGCTCTGCTACCTAAGCCCTTGGGTCCTGAGATCACAACTCATTTTGGGTTCTTCTGTGAACCTTTACTGCATTTTATTTTCTTTCTGTTTGAATGCTATTTGCTTCTAATTTAATTTCTGCTCAATCCATTGCTGCAATTTACTTCTTCTTTGTTTAGATCTTGCAATCCCATTCCTCAATTCCCTTTTTATATTCAAGCCATTTATCTTTCTTGCCATTTAAGTTACTGCAATTTAAGTTTCTTGCACTTTAAGTTTCAGTCATTTACTTTCTTGCTCTTTAAGATTCTGCAAATTTACAATTCTGTTCTTCAATTTACTGCACTTTTTCCTTCCCCCTTTACATTTACTGTCATTTACTTCCTGTTAAACACAAATCACTCAATCAAAACTTGATTCGCTTGACTAAACCACCCACTAAACTAAAATTGCTCAATCCTTCAATCCCTGTGGGATCGACCTCACTCATGTGAGTTATTATTACTTGATGCGACCCGGTACACTTGCCGGTGAGTTTTGTGTTGGATCGTTTTCCACACATCAGTCTGGCGTGCCACGCCCCTTTGTGAGTGAATGGTTCCTCTGTTTGGCGTGCCACGCCACGAACTCAAGTGGCACGCCCCAATGCTTCTTTGCCCTCTGAATGACACTGGCGTGCCACGCCTGGTTACTCAAGTGGCACGCCTAAGTGAAGAATAGTGAATAGCGTGCTACGCCTTCGATACCAAGTGGCACGCCCCATGTAATTGGCCTCTTCCATCCTCTCTGGAAACTTATACCAGCGTGCCACGCCTAAAGGTTGGCGTGCCACGCCCATGATCTTGTCTTGTTCCAGTAGTTGGCGTGCCATGCCTCGGCCTTTAAGTGGCACGCCATAGTGACATGCTCGGATTGGCGTGCCACGCCTTTGACACCAAGTGGCATGCCCAGTCCTTGCTCATGTTATCTTGTGCATTGGCGTGCCACGCCTGGTTGCTCAAGTGGCACGCCTAAGTGAGGTTGAGAGGTTGGCGTGCCACGCCTTCGACTTCAAGTGGCACGCCCAGTCTTCAATTGCCTTCAGCCCCTTCTCTGGATCATTGTACCAGCGTGCCACGCCATGCAGCTCAAGTGGCACGCCCATGTATTTGTGCACTCTTCAAGCTTGACGTGTAGTGCACGAAATTGCAATCACACTTTTGTAATTCCGCACAACTAACCAGCAAGTGCACTGGGTCGTCCAAGTAATACCTTACGTGAGTAAGGGTCGATCCCACGGAGATTGTCGGCTTGAAGCAAGCTATGGTTATCTTGTAACTCTTAGTCAGGATATCAATAATTATCAAGGTTGATTGTGAAAAGTAAAAGAACATGAAATAAGTACTTGTTTTGTAGTAATGGAGAACAGGTTGAGGTTTTGGAGATGCTCTATCTTCTGAATCTCTGCTTTCCTACTGTCTTCTTCTTCATGCACGCAAGGCTTCTTCCATGGCAAGCTGTATGTAGGGTTTCACCGTTGTCAATGGCTACCTCCCATCCTCTCAGTGAAAATGTTCAACGCGCTCTGTCACAGCACGACTAATCATCTGTCGGTTCTCAATCAGGTTGGAATAGAATCCAGTGATTCTTTTGTGTTTGTCACTAACGCCCAGCCTTCAGGAGTTTGAAGCTCGTCACAGTCATTCAATCCCTGAATCCTACTCAGAATACCACAGACAAGGTTTAGACCTTCCGGATTCTCTTGAATGCCGCCATCAATTCTAGCTTATACCACGAAGATTCTGATTAAGGAATCTAAGAGATATCTACTCAATCTAAGGTAGAACAGATGTGGTTGTCAGGCACACGTTCATAGGTGAGAATGATGATGAGTGTCACAGATCATCACATTCATCAGGTTTAGGAACAAGTGATATCTTAGAATAGAAGCAAGCGTGATTGAATGAAAAACAGTAGTAATTGCATTAATCCATCAAGACACAGCAGAGCTCCTCACCCCCAACCATGGGGTTTAGAGACTCATGCTGTAGAAGATACAATGAGAAACGTGTAAAGTGTCATGAGGTAGAGATACAATATCAAAAGGTCCAATTAATAGTGAACTAGTAACTTGGGGTATACAGAAATGAGTAAATGACGTAAAAATCCACTTCCGGGGTCCACTTGGTGTGTGCTTGGGCTGAGCATTGAAGCTTCCATGAGTAGAGACTTTTTCTGGAGTTAAACGCCAGCTTTTATGCCAGTTTGGGTGTTTAACTCCAATTTTTGTGCCAGTTCCGGCATTTAACGCTGGGATTTCTGAAGCTGATATGCAACGCCGGTTTGGGCCATCAAATCTCGAGGAAAGTATGGACTATTATCCATTGCTGGAAAGCGCAGGATGTCTACTTTCCAACATAATTGAGAGCGCGCCAATTGGGCTTCTGTAGCTCTAGAAAATCCACTTTGAGTGCAGGGAGGTCAGAATCCAACAGCATCTGCAGTCCTTTTCAGCCTCTGAATCAGATTTTTGCTCAGGTCCCTCAATTTCAGCCAGAAAATACCTGAAATCACAGAAAAACACACAAACTCATAGCAAAGCCCAGAAAAGTAAATTTTAACTAAAAACTAATAAAAATGTAATAAAAACTAACTAAAATATACTAAAAACATACTAAAAATAATGCCAAAAAGCGTATAAATTATCCGCTCATCACAACACCAAACTTAAATTGCTGCTTGTCCCCAAGCAACTGAAAATCAAGATAGAATAAAAAGAAGAGAATATACTATAGACTCCAAAATATCAAAGAAACTTGGCTCCAATTAGATGAGCGGGACTAGTAGCTTTTTACTTCTGAATAGTTTTGGCATCTCACTTTATTCTTTGAAGTTTAGAATGATTGGCATCTATAGGAACTCAGAACTCAGATAGTGTTATTGATTCTCCTAGTTAAGTATGATGATTCTTGAACATAGCTACTTTATGAGCCTTGGCTGTGGCCCAAAGCACTCTGTCTTCCAGTATTACCACCGGATACATACATGCCACAGACACATGACTGGGTGAACCTTTTCAGATTGTGTCTCAGCTTTGCTAGAGTCCCCAATCAGAGGTGTCCAGGGTTCTTAAGCACACTCTTTTGCTTTGGATCACAACTTTATATGATTTTTTTTGTATTCACTGCTTTTTCTTGCCTCAAGAATCAATTTGATGATTTTTCAGATCCTCAATAACATTTCTCCTTTTCCATCATTCTTTCAAGAGCCAACAATTTTAACATTCTTAAAACAACAAATTCAAAAGACATATGCACTGTTCAACCATTCATTCAGAAAACAAAAAGTATTGTCACCACATCAAACTAATTCAACTAGTTTCAAAGATGAATTCGAAATCCTGTACTTCTTGTTCTTTTGTGATTAAAGTATTTTTCATTTAAGAGAGGTGATGGATTAATAGGACATTCATAGCTTTAAGACATGAACCTTAAATTTTATTAATCATGAATTAAGAACAAGACTCAAAAATAGATATAAGATAAGATTAATAGTAATAGAAAATAAAAATTTAAATAGACTCCTAATGATAGAGGTTATCACAGAGTTAGGACTCAACAACCTTGATTTTGAGAAGTGGATGCTCCCTCAACTTGTGGGGTATTTGACCCTTCAAGGGAGAGCTTTTGGCGCTTCAACTCCTGTAGCTCACGCCCCTGTTTCTCTTGTTCCTTCAGCAATTTGCAGAGCATGCAGTTTTGATTCTGCTGTTCTTCCTTAATTTGTTCCATAGCTTCTTACAGCTTGGCAACAGATGCTTCTAGACGAGTCCAGTAGTCAATTTCAGGAAGTTCAGGGAGGAACTCCTGCGCCCTCCTTTTGATAGAGTTATCTTGTATTTGTCCTTCCATTGACCTCTTGGTGATTGGGTGCTCAATTGGGATGAATTCATCTACTCCCACTCACCCCAGCATCTTTACATAGCAAAGAGATTAAGCTTGGGTAAGCCAGTTTGGCTTCAGTGGAGTTCTTGTTTGCAATTGTGTAAATCTCACAAGCAATCAGATGATGAATCTCCACTTCTTTTCCCAGCATAATACAATGAATCATCACTGCTCTCTTGATAGTAACCTCAGAACGGTTACTAGTGGGCAAGATAGAACGCCCTATGAAGTTCAACCAGCCTCTTGCAACAGGTTTGAGATCTCCCCTCTTGAGTTGGTTTGGGACACCTTTTGAATTGGTCATCCACTTGGTTCCAAGGAGGCATATGTCCTCTAGAACTTGATCCAACCCCTTATCTACTCTCACCATTCTCCTATTAAAGGATTCAGGATCATCTTGTAGTTGAGTTAATTTGAAAACCTCTCTTATTTTGTCCAAATGGAAGTAAATAATTCTCCCTCTGACCATGGTTCTGTAGGTATGAAAAGTGGTTCCAGTCATTCTCTGCTTATCTGTCAGCCACAGATTTGAGTAGAATTCCTGAACCATATTTCTCCCAACCTTTGTCTCAGGGTTGGTTAGAACTTCCCATCCTCTGTTTCAAATTTGCTCTTGGATCTCCGGATATTCATCTTCTTTCAGATCAAATTTAACTTCCCGGATCACTGACCTTAGACCCATTATTTTGTGGTAATGGTCTGCATGTTCTTTGGTTAAGAACTTCTCTTGACTCCAAAGATCTTTTGGAGCATTCTCTTTCTTGTCTCTTGAATTGGTTTGTTTTCCTTTGAGGGCCATGATCTTAATGAGCCTTAACTTAGTGATCACGGAAAAACACACCAAACTTAGAGGTTTTCTTGTCCTCAAGCAAAAGAAAGGAAAGAGGAGAGAGAGGAGGAGAGCAAATTCGAACGGTGGGGAAGGGGGGTGTGGCCGAACATATATTTATAAGAGAGGGAGAGAGAGTTCGAAAATTTTGAAGGAGATTTGAGAAGATATGGAAAGAAATTGAGAGATATTTGAGTTTTTTGAAGAAGATTTGGAAAGGATTTGAAAGAGATTTGAAGAATGATTTTAATTTTGAAAATTTGAAGGTGAATGATGAAAGTTTGAAATGTATTTATGTAGAAAATTATGGATCAAAACAGGAAAGTTTGAAAAAATTTGAAGTGGAAAGCAAAATCTCTGTCTCCTACCTTTCTGGCGTTAAACGCCCAGAATGGTATCCATTCTGGCGTTTAACGTCCAAATGTTGGCCAATTTGGGCGTTTAACGCCCAGTCAGGTACTCTGGCTGGCGTTAAACGCCAGAAACCCCTTCATCACTGGGCGTTTTGCTAAACACCTAGGATGCTGCACACCTGGCGTTAAACGCCCAGAATGGTGCCCATTCTAGCGTTTAACGCCCAAAATGGCACCTTTACTGGCGTTAAACACCCAGAATGGTGCCCATTCTGGCGTTTAACGCCCAAAGTACCCCCTTACTGGCATTTTTTCGCCAGCAAGCTCCTTTTCTCTGCTTTTTGCACTGAATCCTTCTGTACCTCTGTGAATTCCTTCAATTTTGATAATTGCCCTTTGAGAATATGTATCAAACTTTGATTAAACAAAACAGATAACCTGCTAATGACTGGGTTGCCTCCCAGCAAGCGCTTCTTTATTATCTTTAGCTGGACCTTCACTGAGAATCATTCAAGCCTCAGTTTTGAACATTTTTGCTCAAAATTGCTTTCAAGATAATGCTTGATCCTCTGTCCATTAACAATGAACTTTTTGTCAGAATCAGTATCCTGAAGCTCAACATATCCATATGGTGACACTCCTGTAATCACATACGGACCCCTCCACCGGGATTTAAGTTTTCCTGGGAACAGTCTGAGCCTAGAGTTGAAAAGCAGAACTTTTTGTCCTAGCTCAAAGACTCTGGATTACAACTTCTTGTCATGCCACTTCTTTGCCTTTCCCTTATAAATTTTTGCATTTTCAAAGGCACTGAGTCTAAATTCATCTAGCTCATTTAGCTGGAGTAATCTTTTTTCACCAGCTAACTTAGCATCCAGGTTTAGGAATCTGGTTGCCCAATAGGCTTTATGTTCCAGTTCCACGGGCAGATGACAGGCCTTGCCATACACAAGTTGGTATAGAGAGGTTCCTATCGGAGTCTTGAATGCTGTTCTGTATGCCCACAGAGCATCATCCAAGCTCTTCGCCCAATCCTTTCTACGGGCAATTACAGTCCGTTCTAGGATTCTTTTTAGCTCTCTGTTAGAGACTTCAGCTTGCCCATTTGTCTGTGGATGATACGGAGTTGCTACTTTGTGGCTAATTCCATATCGGATCATAGCAGAGTACAGCTGTTTGTTGCAGAAATGAGTGCCTCCATCACTGATTAGGACTCTGGGAACACCAAATCTGCTGAAAATGTGTTTCTAGAGGAATTTCAGCACGGTCTTAGTATCATTAGTGGGTGTAGCAATTGCTTCTACCCATTTAGATACATAGTCCACTGCCACCAGAATGTAAGTGTTTGAGTATGATGGTGGGAACGGACCCATGAAGTCAATACCCCATACATCAAACAATTCAATTTCTAAGATCCCTTGTTGAGGCATGGCGTATCCATGAGGCAAGTTACCAGCTCTTTGGCAACTGTCACAGTTACGCACAAACTCTCGGGCATCTCTATAGAGAGTAGGCCAGTAGAAGCCACATTGGAGGACCCTAGTGGCTGTTCGCTCACTTCCGAAATGTCCCCCATACTGTGATCCATGGCAGTGCCATAGGATCCTTTGTGCTTCCTCTGTGGGTACACATCTGCGGATCATTCCGTCTGCACATCTCTTAAAGAGATATGGCTCATCCTATAGGTAGTACTTGGCATCTGAAATTAATTTCTTTCTTTGCACCCTGCTGTACTCCTGGGGTATAAACCTCACAGCTTTGTAATTTGCAATATCTGCAAACCATGGAGCTTCCTGAATGGCAAAAAGTTGCTCATCTGGGAAGGTCTCAGAGATCTCAGTAGAAGGGAGGGACGCCCCAGCTACTGGTTCTATTCGGGATAGATGATCAGCTACTTGGTTCTCTGTCTCTTTTCTGTCTCTTATTTCTATATCAAACTCTTGCAGAAGCAACACCCATCTTATGAGCCTGGGTTTTGAATCCTGCTTTGTGAGTAAGTACTTAAGAGCAGCATGGTCAGTGTACACAATCACCTTTGATCCTACTAGATAGGATCTAAACTTGTCAATGGCATAGACCACTGCAAGTAACTCTTTTTCTGTGGTTGTGTAATTCTTCTGTGCATCATTTAGAATACGGCTGGCATAATAAATGACGTGCAGAAGATTGTTATGCCTCTGTCCCAACAATGCACCAATGGCATGGTCACTGGCATCACACATTAGTTCGAATGGCAATGTCCAGTCTGGTGCAGAGATGACTGGTGCTGTGACCAGCTTGGCTTTCAGGGTCTCAAATGCCTACAGACACTGTGTGTCAAACATAAATGGTGTGTCAGCAGCTAGCAGGTTGCTCAGAGGTTTTGCAATTTTCGAAAAATCCTTTATAAACCTTCTGTAGAATCCTGCATGCCCCAGAAAGCTTCTGATTGCCTTAACATTGGCAGGTGGTGGTAATTTTTCAAATACCTCTACCTTTGCCTTATCCACCTCTATTCCCTTGCTTGAAATTTTGTGCCTAAGGACAATTCCTTCAGTCACCATAAAGTGACATTTCTCCCAGTTTAAAACCAGGTTAGTCTCTTGGCACCTTTTCAGGACAAGTGCTAGGTGGTTAAGACAGGAGCTGAATGAGTCTCCATATATTGAGAAGTCATCCATGAAGACTTCTAGGAATTTTTCCACCATATCAGAGAAGATGGATAGCATGCATCTCTGAAAAGTTGCAGGAGCATTACACAGACCAAAAGGCATTCTCCTGTAGGCAAACACGCCAGAAGGGCAAGTGAATGCTGTTTTCTCTTGGTCCTAAGGATCTACTGCAATTTGGTTGTAACCTGAATAGCCATCCAAAAAGCAGTAATAATCATGACCAGCTAGTCTTTCTAGCATTTGGTCTATGAATGGTAAAGGAAAATGATCCTTTCTTGTGGCTGTATTGAGCCTTCTGTAGTCAATACACATACGCCACCCTGTAACTGTTCTTGTAGGAACCAGTTCATTTTTTTCATTATGAACCACTGTCATGCCTCCCTTCTTGGGGATAACTTGGACAGGGCTCACCCAGGGGCTATCAGAAATAGGATAAATAATCCCAGCCTCTAGTAATTTAGTGACCTCTTTCTGCACCACCTCCTTCATGGCCGGATTTAGCCGCCTTTGTGGTTGAACCACTGGTTTGGCATTATCCTCCAATAGGATCTTGTGCATGCATCTCGCTGGACTAATGCCCTTAAGATCACTTATGGACCACCCAAGAGCTGTCTTGTGTGTCCTTAGCACTTCAATCAGTGCTTCCTCTTCCTGTGGATTTAAAGCAGAGCTTATGATCACTGGAAAAGTGTCACCCTCTCCCAGAAATGCATACTTCAGAGATGGTGGTAGTGGTTTGAGCTCAGGTTTGGGAGGCTTATCCTCTTCCTGAGGAATTTTCAAAAATTTTTTTGTTTCCTCTGGTTCTTCTTGATCAGGCTGAACATCCTTGAAGATGTCCTCTAACTCTGATTCTAGACTTTCAGTCATATTGATCTCTTCCACCAAAGAGTCAATAATGTCAGCGCTCATGCAGTCATCTGGTGTGTCTGGATGCTGCATAGCTTTTACAGCATTCAACTTGAACTCATCCTCATTGACTCTCAGGGTTACTTCCCCTTTTTGTACATCAATAAGAGTTCGTCCAGTTGCTAGGAAAGGTCTTCCTAGAATGAGAGTTGCACTCTTGTGCTCTTCCATTTCCAGCACTACAAAGTCAGTTGGAAAGGCGAATGGCCCAACCTTGACAATCATGTCCTCAATTATGCCTGATGGATATTTAATGGAGCCATCAGCAAGTTGGAGACATATCCGGGTTGGTTTGACTTCTTCAGTCAACCCAAGCTTTCTGATAGTGGATGCAGGTATTAGATTGATACTTGCTCCAAGGTCACACAGGGCTGTCTTTGTGCAAGCACCTTTGATGAGCGGATATTTTATACGCTTTTTGGGGGTAATTTCATGTAGATTTTAGTATGTTCTAATTAGTTTTTAGTAAAATATTATTAGTTTTTAGGCAAAAATCATATTTCTGGACTTTACTATGAGTTTGTGTGTTTTTCTGTGATTTCAGGTATTTTCTGGCTAAAATTGAGGGAGCTGAGCAAAAATCTGAGTTAGGCTGAAAAAGGACTGCTGATGTTGTTGGATCCTGACCTTCCTGCACTCGAAATGGATTTTCTGGAGCTACAGGAGTTCAATTGGCGCGCTCTCAACGGCGTTGGAAAGTAGACATCCAGGGCTTTCCAGCAATATATAATAGTCTATACTTTGCGTGAAGATAGACGACGTAAACTGGTGTTAAACTCCAGTATCACGCTGCTGTCTGGCGTCCAGCGCCAGAAACAGGTTACAAGCTGGTGTTCAACGCCAGAAACAGGTTACAACCTGGCGTTGAACACCCAAAACAGCCCCAGGCACGTGAGAAGCTTAAGTCTCAGCCCCAGCACACACCAAGTGGGCCCCAGAAGTGGATTTCTGCATCATCTATCATAGTTTACTCATTTTCTGTAAACCTAGGTTACTAGTTTACTATTTAAACAACTTTTAGAGATTAACTTTGTATCTCATGACATTTTTCAGATATGAACTTTATACACTTTGACGGCATGAGTCTCTAAACTCCATTGTTGGGGGTGAGGAGCTCTGCAGCGTATCGATGAATTAATGCAATTGTTTCTATTTCTCCACTCAAACGTTTGTATGTTTCTATCTAAGATGTTCATTCGCGCTTAATTATAGAGAAGGTGATGATCCGTGACACTCATCACCTTCCTCAACTCATGAACGCATGCCTGACAAACACCTCCGTTCTACATCAGATTGAATGAGCTTCTCTTAGATTCTTTAATCAGAATCTTCGTGGTATAAGCTAGAATTGATGGCGGCCATTCTTGAGGATCCGGAAAGTCTAAACCTTGTCTGTGGTATTCCGAGTAGGATTCAAGGATTGAATGGCTATGACGAGCTTCAAACTCGCGATTGCTGGGCATGATGACAAACGCAAAAGGATCAATGGATCCTATTCCAACATGATCGAGAACCAACAGCTGATTAGCCGTGCTGTGACAGAGCATCTGGACTGTTTTCACTGAGAGGATGGGAGGTAGCCACTGACAATGGTGACACCCTACATACAGCTTGCCGTAGACGTGCTTTACAAACAATTGAGTTGAATATTACATTGCGGAAATTCAGAGGACAAAGCATCTCCAAAACTCCAACATATTCCCCATTACTGCACAACAAGTAACGATTTTATTCTCTTTTATTTTTTTTCAATCTAATAATTCCCATTGATAATTTTGATTGATATCCTGACTAAGAATAATAAAATAAACATAGCTTGCTTCAAACCAATAATCTCCGTGGGATCGACCCTTACTCACGTAAGGTATTACTTGGACGACCCAGTGCACTTGCTGGTTAGTTGTGCGAAATCATAAGAAATCTTGATTTTGATATTGAGATTTTAATTTCGTGCACCAAGTTTTTGGTGCCGTTGCCGGGGATTATTCGAGTTTGAACAACTAAAGGTTTATTTTGTTGCTTAGATTAGGAATAATTTATTTTTGTTGTTATAGAGTCATTAAATTCTGAGTCCTTTAGTCCCTTTTCAAAAATTTTTAAAAATATTATTTTTCTTTATCAATTTCTAATTTTTTTTTCGTGAGTTTAGTGTCTTGTTCTAAGTTTGGTGTCAATTGCATGCTTTTCCTTGTCTCTTAATTTTTCGAATTGCATGTTTTTGTTTTTCCTTGATCTTCAAATTGTTCTTGTCAATTTTTCTTGTTTGATCTGTGATTTTTCTTGTTGTGTCTTTCCTTGTTTTTCTTATGCTTTTTCAAAACATTAACTTTCAAAAATTATACTTTTATCCATAAAAATAATACATCTTTAAAATACGTTACATTTTTAGCTCAGTTGGTTATAGCGTGGGTTTATGTTCTTAGCAATTGGGCACCTTCTTTTTAAAATCCTTTTTCAAAACTAATTTTTCGTAAATTAATCTTGTACCAAACTTTAAGTTTGGTGTTTTCTTGTTGATCTTTCTTTAAATTTTCGAAAATTTATCTTGGTTTTCTAAAAAATTTTAAGTTTGGTGTTCTTTCTTTTGTTCTTGGTGTTCTTGTGAATCTTCAAGGTGTTCTTGAGTCTTTCTTGTGTTTTGATCTTAAAAATTTTTAAGTTTGGTGTTCCTTGGTGTTTTCCCTCCAAAATTTTCGAAAATAAGGAGCATTAGATTTAAAAATTTTAAGTCTTGTGTCTTTTGTGTGTTTTTCTCTTTCATCATAAAATTCAAATTTAAAAAAAAATAATATATCTTTTCTAACTAATTTTAAACAATAAATTCGAAATTTTTATATAAAAATTTCGAATTTCAATTTCAAAATTTTTTCGAAAAATCTTCACAAAATATTTTCAAATTTTTTATTCCGTTTTTATTTATTCCACTTCTATAAAATAAATAATATCAACACACATATCATCTCCCTTGTTCCATCATGGAATTAAGTGGAAATGAACAGTCTAGGAGGACTCTGGGGTCATATGCTAACCCCACTACTGCTTCATATGGGAGTAGTATCTGTATACCCTCCATTGGAGTCAGTAGCTTTGAGTTGAATCCTCAGCTCATTATCATGGTGCAGCAAAGCTGCCAGTATTCCGGTCTTCCACAGGAAGAACCTACGGAGTTTCTGGCACAATTTTTGCAAATTACTGACACAGTGATACGTAAAAATTTAGAATTTCACGTACAACCGGCAAGTATACCGGGTCGTATCAAGTAATAAAACTCACAAAGAGTGAGGTCGATCCCACGGAGATTGGAAGATTAAGCAACTTTAGTTAATGGTAAATTTAGTCAAGCAAACATAGTTTTGATTTCATGAGCATTTTGATTTTTGAACATAATTGCAAGAATGTAAATGACACACAATGTAAAGAACTAGAATAGAGAAATAAAATGGAAGTAAATGACGGAAACTTAAAGTACAAGAAACTTAAATGACATCAAAGATAAATTGCAAGGAATTAAAGTGCTGAATTCTAAAGAGCATAAGAGTGAGAAATAAGAAACAGAATGTAAATGACAAGAATAATAAATTGCAAGGATGTAGAAGGGAATTGGGTAATGGGTTTTCAAAACTAAGAACAAAAGAAATGAGAGTTAATGATGGAGGATCATTAGGGATCAGAGATGTTAGTTTTCGTGAATTGATGTTAGTCAATCCTTCTCAATCATGGGTATAGATCTATGGCAAGTGGGTGATTGAACCCCAATCTCTTGGTGATTCAATCTCTCTCAACATAACCAATTGCCACTCTCGTGATCTAATTGTTCATGAGAAGAGATGAAGCTCATATATTATCCAGCCACACAATTTCTATAATCTCAACCAAGGAGAGTTACATCTCACATACTAACCAAGGTATATTGATTAAAGAAATCATGAAAGGATGAACTCTAAACTGAATTATGTGGGTCATTCCTCAAACTCACCACATAATTCATATAGATTAACCCCTCTCTCGATGGTGGTTGAATCTGTGAAGATCAAGAGTTCCCTCTTTAAATCAACCACTAGAATTGAGGAGGAAAGATGGGTTCATCAATCCATTCCAACAAACAGAGCTCCTCCCCCTAATGAAAGTGGGTTTAGTGAGTCATTGCTCCAATTTCAACAACAATTGCCATAAATCAAAATTAAACTAAATGTAAGGAAGAAGAAGCCGAAGAAATGAAATGCTTAAAGATTAAGAAAAATGAAGAAGAGAAGTTCCAAGATGAACCAAAATTGGCTCTCTGGGTCTCCTCTCGGAAGTACCAAAAGAGTTTCCAATACAAGTGCTAAAAAGTGTCTAAAAATTCTAAGTGTCAAAAAAAGTATTCAAAAGTGTAAAAGTCCCCTACAAGTACAAACTCAATCTCTATTTATACTAGTCCTAAAGCTCTTTCAAAGATCTTCAAGTGGGTTAGCAATATGGGCTTTCTCATTGTTGAATTCTTGGCTCAATTGGAAGTGTTGCTAGGCTTGGAATGGAAGAGTTCATTCATCATGTTTCTGGCCCATGACTTGGCGTTATTGGCACTAACTCCAGGCCAAATGCACGTTGGCAACGTGCTTGACATTTTCCTGGAAGTGAAGTATGAGACTTGGGCGTTGCTAGCCCAAGTTGTTGCCAACAACTTGCTTTTCCTCTTCTTGGCCTTACTTTCATGCTAATTGTAGCCCAGAATTTGAGTGTCAACCTTCAGCTTCAATATGGACTATTATACATCATTGGAAAGCTCTTGATGTCTATTTTCTAATTCCACTGGAATCACCTCAATTGGACTTTCCTAGCTCAAGTTATGGTTCCTCAAAGAAGGTAAGGTCAAGCTGCCAAGTTGTTGCCAAGTTGTTGTGAATAACGCACCCTCAACCCCAAGTTAGCAACGTGCTCGAGCATCACTCTCCCAAGGCAAGGACTTGAGGCTGGCGTTGTTGCAAAACACGCCCCCTTTGTGCACGTTGGCAACGTGCTCGATCCCACAGCCAAGGATCATCTCTAGCTCCCTTGAATTTCATTTCATGTTCTTGTTTTTAGGGCCTAAAGATGACTCTGGTTTGGCTTCAATTTTGTGCTCCATCATAGACTATTATATGGTTGGAAAGCTCTGAATGTCAGCTTTCCAATGCAACTAGAAGCACTCAATTTGGATCTCTGTAGCTCAAGATATCTTCCATTGAAGAGGACATGTTCAGGCTGCCTTGTTTTGGTAAGTTGGCGTTGGCAACGCCCATCTAGCGTTGGCAACGTGAGTGGTGCAGCATTTGGGCGTTTGGAACTTGGTTGGTGCGCCATTGGGCGTTTGGCAGCCTGGTTGGTGCGCCATTGGGCGTTTGGCAGCCTGGTTGGTGCGCCAAGACTTGGTGCCAAAATTTGCTTGTGTGTGGCATTGGCAACGCCAGATTCAAGTTGGCAACGCCAACTTTGCTTCTTCCAGGGCCAAGCTTGCCTTGCTTGTGTGTGGCGTTGGCAACGCCAGATTCAAGTTGGCAACGCCAACTTTGCTTCTTCCAGGGCCAAGCTTGCCTTGCTTGTGTGTGGCGTTGGCAACGCCAGATTCAAGTTGGCAACGCCAACTTTGCTTCTTCCAGGGCCAAGCTTGCCTTGCTTGTGTGTGGCGTTGGCAACGCCAGATTCAAGTTGGCAACGCCAACTTTGCTTCTTCCAGGGCCAAGCTTGATAGTGTGGCGTTGTTAGCCTGCGTTGTCCTCAAACACGCCAATGCTTCCTAGCTCAAACAACGTGCTCGAGCTTCCATATTAGTGCCAAAATTGCTTGTGTGTGGCGTTGGCAACGCCACTCTCAAGTTGGCAACGCCAACTTTGCTTCTTGTCTTCCTCCAGGGCCAAGTTCCTTGCTTGTGTCTTGTGTGTGTGGCGTTGGCAACTTGGTTCTGGAGTTGGCAACGCCAACCTTGCTTCCAGGGCCAAGTTTGCTTGGTGTGGTTGTGTGTGGCGTTGGCAACGCCAATCCCAAGTTGGCAACGCCAACTCCTTGCCTTGGTTGCCTCCAGGACCAAGCTTGCCTTGTGTTGTGGAGTTGGCAACGTGGATTCCAAGTTGGCAACGCCAACTCTTGCCTTGGTTGCCTCCAGGACCAAGCTTGCCTTGTGTTGTGGAGTTGGCAACGTGGATTCCAAGTTGGCAACGCCAACTTTGCCCAGCTTGCATCATTCTTGCTTCCATGCCTCCTTGTTTCATCACCTATCATCAACAAGGGAAATAGCTTCAAAGTCTTACCAATTCAAGCAATAAATTTCATGAGATTCATTCATACTCATTCATATATGCATTCCTTAAATCATTTGCATGAATTTGGCTAGAATTAACATGTTCCTTAATATCATCATGCATGGAAACAAAACTCATAAAAGGACTTGTTTATTTAGAGAAAATGAGTGAAATTAAGCTAAACTAACTAAGCTAACTAACTAATAATGCAAATATGCATTTGCATCACAACACCAAACTTAAAGTATTGCTTGTCCTCAAGCAAAATATAAAGGACTTTGTCACAAGAATTTAAGATGTAAGACTTGAATGTTCTTCCAGAGAGTAATTTTCATTGAGCATATTGTCCTCACTTGTGTGGTCATTAATTTATTGTAATTGAACACAACTATTCAACTTTTTCAATTAAAATGCTTGCTTCCCTACTGAATTGGTTAACTTCACTAGACTTCTTTCATACCTTAGCACATGATCCTTGAACCAATTTTTTTCTGCTTATTTCTTTTTCCTTTTTTTTTTCTTTCCCTTTTTCTTTCAATTAAGCTCGAAATCTTGTCTTAAGGCGGCTCTTTAGCATAAGCTTTCAATCAACAATCCCAAACCAGTTGGTTCAAGTTGTTAAGTGTTGAGACACTCTTAAAGATTTACTCACTCAAGCCTCTTTCCTTAACACATTCAGTCACAGGCATATAACATTGAAATTTTGTTTGGATAGTGGTGTCCAGCACCTCTTTGGGTTGCTAAATGTTCTGTTATAGAGCTACTCTTGATTGTGGGTTTTCAATCGATAATCCCGAATTAGTTAACTCAAGTTACCGGGTGATGAAGCACCCCTCGGATTTACTAGCCCAAGTATGTCTCTTAACATCAGTCACCACAGACACATATCCAACTTTTGTCATTGATGCCTAGCCTTTCATTCTTTGTATTCTATTTTCTTTATTGTCAAGGTTATTTATGCTTTTACTAATAAAGTCCTTATGATCCTTAACCAAACTAGTCTTGTATAGCAAGCATTCTTTTGAGTTCATTGAACCTTGATTCTTTCACAATAAAAATACTAGCACTTTTCCTATGGGACAACATGATCCTTTTTAAGCTAGATTTCTCTCTGTTCTTGCTCAAACTGCATCTTTTATTCCAATGACAAGTAAAAGTATTAAAGACAAGCAACCATTCCAAATCTGTGAGTGGTGATGCATGGAATGGGCAACATAAAAGACAATGCTTCAAAAAGAAAATGCATCCTAGAAGGTATACCATATTTCAGACATACATCTTCTTTATTTAATAAAACATAAAGAAAAACATAGGAACTTCACCACCTTTAGTCTTCATGTCCCTTTTCCTTTGCTTGATTCTCCTTGCTTTCCTTTGCCTTTTGGGTCTTCTTTCTTTTTGCTTCTCCTTTCTCCTTGTTGTTGTGTTGTTGCATCTCCTTTTGGATCTTCTTTCTTTTTGCTCCTCCTTTCTCCTTGTTGTTGTGTCGTTGCATTCCCCTTTGGATCTTCTTTTTGCCAAATTCCTGAGCTTATCATTGTCTCCTGTAGCCTCTGTTGATTGAATCTCACCCTTGCTAGTTCTTGCTGTTCAAATATCTTCCGAGCCTCATTAAAACATTTGATTTGTGGGTTGATCAATGGGGGTGTGGAACAGAGGTAACTAAGCTTTTCTTGGGTGCATATGTCATAGTCAAGTCTGTCCTTGTGCCTGGCTTCCTTGAACATTCTGTTTTCATTGAAATCTCTGTAGAGTGTTTCATGTCTAGCATCCAACCTATGGAGAAGTTCTCTTTGCTGAGCTTGCTCTATCCTTAGTTGAGCTTGTTCTTGTATCACTTTCTCCATGGCTTTTTCATGTTCCATAGCTGAATTGTTGATGGCTTCTTGCATCTTGGCATATTGTTCTTGTTGCAACTCCATCATGTGTGTTTGGTACTCATTTTGTTGGTTCATCCATTGAACTTGAACCCCTCTTTGTTGATCCATCAATTGCCAAAGGTCCCTTTGTTGTTGCGCTTGTTCCTCTTGGCTTCTTTGAATTTGTGAATATTGCCCAGAAATCCCTTCCAAGGCGGCTTGGAGTTGGTTCATGTTCAAGGTGTGGGATTCATCCATTTCTTGAGGCTCCTCCTCTTGTCTTACTTCTTTCCTTTTCTTCCTTCTTGCTAAAGGTTGCCTTTCCAATTGGGTTGTGGTGATGAACTCCAACCTTTCTTTGGTGAGAGGCTTTCCAATGGAGACCAAATCAGTTTCTCCAAATTCTTCAAGAGGCACTCCAGCTTCTTCACATAGGCGCAGAATAGTACTAGGATATCCTAGCCAGCTGTCCTGTTTGACCTTTTGAGCTATTTCAATGATGTTCTTGGCTATAATGTCTCCAACATTGATTTCCCCTCCTTTCATTATGCAATGGATCATTATAGCTCTATTCACCGTTACCTCAGAGTTATTTGAAGTAGAGATCAATGACCTCCTCACTATGTCATGCCATCCTTTTGCTTGAGGTATGAGATCACCTCTCCGAAGTTTGAGTGGTCGGCCATGTGAATCCGATACCCAATCCGTGCCTACTCTGCATAAGTCACTCACCACATCCACATATCTTGGGTCATTTTCAACCCTTTCTTCATAGCTAGGTCGTTTGAACTGTTTGTGCTTGACCCTTAGCACCCTATTGATGGTGTCCGGGCTAAAATCAACATCCACACCTCTTACATAGCTCATGTATGGTTCTTCATCATCATATTCTCTTATCACATTAGTGAAGAACTCATGGATGAGAAGCATGCTTATTTCTTGAGGTTGGTCACAGAGAAGCTCCCATCCCCTTTTTCTGATTATTTTTTGTATCTCAGGATATTCATCTTCTTTAAGCTTGAATGGTAGCTCTGGAACAACATCTTTGCTTGACATCCAACTAAAAATTCGCTCATTGTGTTTGGATTTGAATCTTCTTTGATCAAATTCATCTTCTCTCCTATCCCTTGATGATGAGGCCATTGAGATTCACTTGCAAGATTGAATCTCCCCAACACCAAACTTAGTTGAATGCTTGTCCTCAAGCACAAGGAAAATGATTGTGAATGAGAGATATGAGGTAAGCACGGTGACTTAGAAAATGATGGTGAAGGAGATTGAGTGTTTCGGTTATGTGAGAGATGTGATGCTTCAAGAGGAGTTTTGTTGGGTAAAGATGAGGTTCAAGGTTAGAATTTGTGAAACATGGAGTAGGTTGGAGGTTGAGTATGAGTTCGGTTAGTGAAGTGAAAGTTGGTGGTTAGAAGAATGAATGATGAATGAATATGGTTGAAGTATTTAAAGTGAAAGTTGGTGGGAAGGCATTTAAGGCTCGGTCATGGCATGCTTCCTTGTGCACAATGCATGTTGATTTCTTTTTCCTCATGCACAAAGTTTAAAATTCATGTGACTACCCTTCCTTACGTATCCGTGATCTTTCTTCAAGATTCCCCATCATTTCTTTCCTTCTTTCATTATATGCTTCCAAGATTCCCCATCACTTCTTTCTTTCTTTCCTGCAACAAAATGCCAAAGGCTTGAGATTCTTAAAGTGACATTAATGGCTAAAAACTTATGATTATGTTCCTATACAAAATTGACTAAATTAGATTCCCTAATCTATTTTTTTTTTTAGCATTAATAATGCAAGTAAAGACACCAAACTTAGTTTGTGACTAAGTGTTCTATGGAATTAATTCCAAAGATAGCCACATCAAACTTAGTAATTTACCTACATTCAATGCTTTTTTTTTTTCACGTTTTTTTTTTTTTATTTTATAACTAAAGTAGATGACAAAACTTTCATAGCTTAGCATTTTCGTGTATGTATGGACACCAAACTTAGTTTGTGGCTAAGTGTTATAGAACACACATTTGCCATTACTTCAAGATTGGCCACACCAAACTTAGTGCCTTGCATACACCATGTACTAGTCTACTTGCTCATTATTGGTTACTAAAACATGAAATTAAAAGACTCCCTGTGCATGGGTTGCCTCCCATGAAGCGCTTTGTTTATTGTCCTTAGCTCGACATTGCAGCTTCTTTGCTCATGTTAAGAGTTGCACACTCTCTTCCTTGCTCCAAGGGCCACCAAAATAGTGCTTCACCCTATGTCCATTGACTGTGAAGGTTTGTTTTGAGGCTTCATCAAGCAATTCAACATAGCCATGAGGTGATACTTTGGTGATGGTGTATGGACCAGTCCATCTAGACCTCAGCTTCCCAGGGAAGATCTTCAATCTTGAATTGAATAATAACACCTTTTGGCCTGGTTCAAATGTTCTTTGAGAGATCCTCTTATCATGCCATCTCTTTGCTCTCTCCTTGTATATTTTGGCATTGTCGTATGCCTCCAATCTGAACTCCTCAAGCTCATTGAGTTGTAGCAACCTCTTCTCTCCTGCTGCTTGAGCATCTAGATTTAGAAGTTTGGTGGCCCAGAAAGCCTTATGTTCAAGCTCTACAGGGAGGTGGCATGCCTTTCCATACACCAATTGAAAGGGAGATTTTCCTATGGGTGTCTTGAAGGCTGTCCTATATGCCCAAAGTGCATCATCTAGCTTCCTAACCCAATCCTTTCTTGTTGTTCCCACAGTTTTCTCCAAGATCCTTTTTAGCTCTCTGTTAGCAAGTTCAGCTTGTCCATTGGTTTGTGGGTGATATGGGGTAGCTACTTTGTGTGTAACACCATACTTGTGGAGTAAGGAATTGAGTTGCTTGTTGCAAAAGTGGCTTCCCCCATCACTTATAAGCCCTTTGGGTACTCCAAATCTTGTGAAGATGTTCTTCTTGAGGAATTGCAAGACCACGTTGGTATCACATGTGGTGGTGGCTATTGCTTCTACCCATTTGGAGACATACTCTACTGCTACCAGGATGTATTTGAACGTGTAGGATGGAGGAAAAGGTCCCATGAAATCTATTCCCCACAAATCAAAGAGTTCCACTTCCAAAATGAACTTTTGGGGCATCTCATTTTTCTTTGACAAACCCCCTGCTCTTTGACATTCATTGCATTGGCTCACAAACTCCCTAGCATCCTTGAAGATTGAAGGCCAATAGAAACCACTTTGAAGGACCTTAGCAGCAGTTCTTTCAGCTCCAAAATGACCACCATAACTAGAGTTGTGACAATGCCACAGTATGTCCTTCATCTCATTTTCTGGCACACATCTTCTTATCATTCCGTCTGGGCATCTTTTGAACAAGAATGGTTCGTCCCAAAAGAAGAACCTAGCCTCATGCAACAGCTTCTTCACTTGTTGTCTTGTGTACTCTTGTGGAATGATTCTTCCTGCCTTGTAGTTGGCCATGTCTGCAAACCATGGGACATGTTGAATGTGCAAGAGATGTTCATCTGGAAACTCTTCATTTATTGATGGAAGGTTGTCTTGGCATTCATCTTGTGGCACCCTTGATAAGTGATCAGCAACTTGATTTTCACTGCCCTTTCTATCTTTGATCTCAATGTCAAACTCTTGTAGGAGTAGCACCCATCTAATTAGCCTTGGTTTGGCATCCTGTTTTGACATAAGATACTTAATGGCAGCATGGTCAGTATACACTAAGACTTTAGATCCAATCAAATATTGTCTAAACTTATCAAAGGCATACACCACGGCTAGTAACTCTTTCTCTGTTGTGGTGTAGTTCTTTTGAGCTTCATTCAACACCTTACTTGCATAGTAGATAACATGAAGCTTCTTTTCCTTCCTTTGCCCCAACACAGCGCCAATTGCAAGGTTGCTTGCATCACACATGAGTTCAAAAGGTAGTCCCCAAGTTGGGGGTGTGATGATTGGTGCTGTGGTGAGCTTAGCCTTTAGAGTTTCAAAAGCATGCTTGCATTCATCATCAAAGATAAAAGGATTTTCTACCACCAGCAAATTGCTTAGTGGTTTTGCTATTTTGGAAAAATCTTTGATGAATCTCCTATAAAATCCAGCATGTCCTAAGAAACTTCTAACAGCTTTCACACTAGTTGGCAACGGAAGTTTTTCTATAATTTCTACTTTTGCCTTGTCAACTTCTATACCCTTTCTTGAAATTTTGTGACCAAGAACAATGCCTTCGGGTACCATGAAATGGCATTTTTTCCAATTCAAAACTAAGTTTGTTTCTTGGCATCTTTTCAAGACTAAGGTAAGATGGTGCAAGCAAGTATTGAATGAATCACCAAAAACAGAGAAATCATCCATAAAGACTTCAATGAATTTTTCTACCATGTCTGAGAAGATTGAAAGCATGCATCTTTGAAAGGTAGCTGGGGCATTGCAAAGTCCAAATGGCATCCTCCGGTATGCAAAGACTCCAAAGGGACAAGTGAAGGAAGTCTTCTCTTGATCCATGGGGTCAACCACTATCTGATTATACCCAGAATATCCATCAAGAAAACAATAATAAGCATGGCCAGCCAACCTCTCAAGCATCTGATCAATGAAAGGTAGAGGAAAGTGGTCTTTTCTTGTGGCATCATTCAACCTCCTATAGTCTATGCACATCCTCCACCCTGTCACTGTTCGTGTTGGGATAAGCTCATTCTTCTCATTAACAATGACAGTCATGCCTCCTTTCTTAGGTACTACTTGCACTGGACTGACCCATGGGCTGTCAGATATAGGGTAGATGATCCCAGCCTTGCACAACTTCAGGACTTCCTTTTGAACAACCTCCTTCATTGTGGGATTCAATCTTCTTTGAGGTTGTACCACAGGTTTGGAGTTCTCCTCCAAGAGTATCTTGTGCATGCATATGGCAGGGCTTATGCCCTTCAAGTCATCAATGGTCCACCCCAAAGCCTCTTTGTGAGTTCTCAAAACCACAAGGAGCTTTTCTTCTTCCTCTGCATTCAATGTGGAATTGATGATCACTGGGAAGCTGTCTTTCTCACCAAGGAATGCATATTTAAGATGAGGGGTAGTGGTTTCAACTCTTGTTGTGGTGCCTCTTCTTTGGTAGCTTCACTTGGTTCCTTTGATGCTTCCAACGTATTTTCTTCTTGTCCCTTGATGTTATGGACTTCCTCTTGTTGCATTTGATGGTTTGTGTTAAGCACTTCTTCAACCAAAGAGTCCACTACATCAATCCTCATGCAATTTTCTTTCTCAACAGGGTGTTGCATTGCTTTGAAGACATTTATGGTCATTTGTTCATCATGCACCCTGAAGATCATCTCTCCCTTTTCCACATCAATGATTGTTCTAGCTGTAGCCAAAAAGGGTCTACCAAGAATGACTGAATTGTTTCCCTCTTCATCCATATCTAGGACCACAAAATCAGCTGGGAATATGAAGTTTCCCACCTTCACCAAGAGGTTCTCAACTACTCCATTTGGCACTTTGATGGATCTGTCAGCAAGTTGGAGTGACATCCTTGTGGGTTTGAGCTCTTCAATCATCATTTTCTTCATCATGGTAAGGGGCATTAAGTTAATGCTTGCTCCCAGGTCACAAAGTGATTTGTCAACAGCCATGCTCCCAATCGTGCAAGGTATGAGAAAGCTGCCAGGGTCTTTGAGTTTTGGAGGTAACCCTTGTTGAATGATGGCACTACACTCTTGATTGAGAACCACGGTTTCTTTTTCTTGCCAACTCCTCTTCTTGGTGATCAACTCCTTAAGAAACTTTGCATACAATGGCATCTGTTCTAGAGCCTCTGCCAATGGGATGTTGATTTCAAGTTTCTTGAAGATCTCTAAAAACCTTGGGAATTGTTGGTCCTTTGCTCCTTTGTGTATCCTAGTTGGGTAAGGAAGCTTGGGTACATAAGCTTTCACTCCTTCATTTTTGTTTTCTTTTTGTGGATTCATACTTTCCTTGCCATCACGGTTGCCTTCTTGACTTGGTGGATTGCCTTGTGGCTTGACAACCTCCTTGCCTTTGTTAGATGTTGAAGCCTTTTCTTCATCTTGCCTTTCCATGTGTCTTGCTCTTTGGGTTTTGTTGCTTCTTTATTTGAACTTTCACCAACTACCTTGCCACTCCTTAACTGCAAAGCCTTACATTCTTCTCTTGGGTTGGGTATTGTGTCACTTGGGAGGACATGGGTTGGTTTCTCGGCTTGTTTGGCTAGTTGTCCCACTTGTCTCTCAATGTTCTTCATAGTGACCGCTTGTTCTTGTTGTCCCTTAGCTAAAGCTTGAGTGGTTTGAGCAAGTGCTTGCAAGGTTGCTTCCAGACTTGAGATTCTGGCCTCATGATGGTCAATTGGAGGTATGATGGGGGTTGATTGTTGTTGGAAGTTGTTGGGTGGATTAGTGCGGTAATTTTGTGAGTTGGATGTTGGTGCAGAGAAGTTATTTTGGTGGGTTTGTGGGTTATGATGGAGGTGTTGATATGTGTTTTGTGTTTTTCTATATTGGTTAGTGTTGTTGGTATGGTGATTTTGGTTGTTTGTGTTACGGGTGTGATTGTGGTTGTTGTTCTTTTGCCAATGGTTTTCTCCCCACTTTAAATTGGGATGATTCTTCCAAGATGAGTTGTATGTATCACCATGGAATTCCTCCTGAGAATTTGAAGTATTCTGCATGTATTGAACTTGTTCTTGTGGTTGTTCAACCGTGGTTCCTTCACCTTGGTTCCATTCAAGTGATGGTTGATTTGTTGTGTTCACTGATGCAAGTTGCATACCATCCATTCTCTTTGTTATCATCTCCATTTGTTGTTGGATTTGTTGGTGCATTAACTTGTTTTGTGCCAAGATAGCATCAACACCTTCAAGCTCCATTACACCTTTCTTTGGGGGTGGATTGTGTTGCCTCTCTGATGAGTAATAATATTGATTGTTTGCCACAATCTCAATGAGGTTTTGAGCCTCCTCAGCAGTTTTCATCATGTTGAGTGATCCTCCTGATGAGTAGTCTAGTCCCTTCCTTGCTTCTAAGTTTAAGCCTTCATAGAAGTTTTGGAGCTTAACCCAATCACTAAACATGTCTGGGGGACATCTTCTCATTAGTGCCTTATACCTTTCCCAGGCTTCGTACAATGACTCCCCTTCCATTTGCCTAAAAGTCTGAACCTCTGTCTTCAACTTGATGACCTTTTGAGGTGGGTAGAACTTTGCTAGAAATTTGCCCATCACTTCATTCCAATCATTGAGGCTTTCCTTGGGGAATGATTCTAGCCATTGAGTGGCTTTATCCCTCAAAGAGAATGGAAATAGCAACAACTTGTAGACATCTGGATGCACTCCATTTGTCTTCACTGTATTGCATATCCTCAGAAAAACAGAGAGATGTTGATTTGGGTCTTCAAGAGGTCCCCCTCCATAAGAGCAATTGTTCTGTACCAAAGTGATGAGCTGAGGTTTTAGCTCAAAGTTATTGGCCTGAACATTTGGTGTAGCAATGCTGCTCCCACAATGTCTTGGATCAGGGATAGTATATGAGGATAACACCCTTCTAGCGTGTCCACCATTATTGTTGACCCCTCCAGGAGGGTTGTGCATCTCATCCTCCATGACTTGATCTTCTCCCTCTGATTCCTCTGACCCTTCTTCACCAACTATGAACTTTCCTCTTTCTGCTCTCCTTAACCTTCGTCGGGTTCTCTCGTCCTCAATATCACGTCTACTTGTTCCTGACATACATAAACAGAACCAAAATCACAAGTGAAATATTCTAGAATTAGAGTGGAATTGGAGTTAGTGAAACAAAGTATCAAACAGTTAGTGGGCTTAACAAAAATAAAAAAAAATGCTTAATCTAAACCACCTTTCACTTAATCATTGTCAACCTAACCAATCCCCGGCAACGGCGCCAAAAACTTGATACGTAAAAATTTAGAATTTCACGTACAACCGGCAAGTATACCGGGTCGTATCAAGTAATAAAACTCACAAAGAGTGAGGTCGATCCCACGGAGATTGGAAGATTAAGCAACTTTAGTTAATGGTAAATTTAGTCAAGCAAACATAGTTTTGATTTCATGAGCATTTTGATTTTTGAACATAATTGCAAGAATGTAAATGACACACAATGTAAAGAACTAGAATAGAGAAATAAAATGGAAGTAAATGACGGAAACTTAAAGTACAAGAACTTAAATGACATCAAAGATAATTGCAAGGAATTAAAGTGCTGAATTCTAAAGAGCATAAGAGTGAGAAATAAGAAACAGAATGTAAATGACAAGAATAATAAATTGCAAGGATGTAGAAGGGAATTGGGTAATGGGTTTTCAAACACTAAGAACAAAAGAAATGAGAGTTAATGATGGAGAGGATCATTAGGGATCAGAGATGTTAGTTTTCGTGAATTGATGTTAGTCAAATCCTTCTCAATCATGGGTATAGATCTATGGCAAGTGGGTGATTGAACCCCAATCTCTTGGTGATTCAATCTCTCTCAACATAACCAATTGCCACTCTCGTGATCTAATTGTTCATGAGAAGAGATGAAGCTCATATATTATCCAGCCACACAATTTCTATAATCTCAACCAAGGAGAGTTACATCTCACATACTAACCAAGGTATATTGATTAAAGAAATCATGAAAGGATGAACTCTAAACTGAATTATGTGGGTCATTCCTCAAACTCACCACATAATTCATATAGATTAACCCCTCTCTCGATGGTGGTTGAATCTGTGAAGATCAAGAGTTCCCTCTTTAAATCAACCACTAGAATTGAGGAGGAAAGATGGGTTCATCAATCCATTCCAACAAACAGAGCTCCTCCCCCTAATGAAAGTGGGGTTTAGTGAGTCATTGCTCCAATTTCAACAACAATTGCCATAAATCAAAATTAAACTAAATGTAAAGGAAGAAGAAGCCGAAGAAAATGAAATGCTTAAAGATTAAGAAAAATGAAGAAGAGAAGTTCCAAGATGAACCAAAATTGGCTCTCTGGGTCTCCTCTCGGAAGTACCAAAAGAGTTTCCAATACAAGTGCTAAAAAGTGTCTAAAAATTCTAAGTGTCAAAAAAAGTATTCAAAAGTGTAAAAGTCCCCTACAAGTACAAACTCAATCTCTATTTATACTAGTCCTAAAGCTCTTTCAAAGATCTTCAAGTGGGTTAGCAATATGGGCTTTCTCATTGTTGAATTCTTGGCTCAATTGGAAGTGTTGCTAGGCTTGGAATGGAAGAGTTCATTCATCATGTTTCTGGCCCATTGACTTGGCGTTATTGGCACTAACTCCAGGCCAAATGCACGTTGGCAACGTGCTTGACATTTTCCTGGAAGTGAAGTATGAGACTTGGGCGTTGCTAGCCCAAGTTGTTGCCAACAACTTGCTTTTCCTCTTCTTGGCCTTACTTTCATGCTAATTGTAGCCCAGAATTTGAGTGTCAACCTTCAGCTTCAATATGGACTATTATACATCATTGGAAAGCTCTTGATGTCTATTTTCTAATGCCACTGGAATCACCTCAATTGGACTTTCCTAGCTCAAGTTATGGTTCCTCAAAGAAGGTAAGGTCAAGCTGCCAAGTTGTTGCCAAGTTGTTGTGAATAACGCACCCTCAACCCCAAGTTAGCAACGTGCTCGAGCATCACTCTCCCAAGGCAAGGACTTGAGGCTGGCGTTGTTGCAAAACACGCCCCCTTTGTGCACGTTGGCAACGTGCTCGATCCCACAGCCAAGGATCATCTCTAGCTCCCTTGAATTTCATTTCATGTTCTTGTTTTTAGGGCCTAAAGATGACTCTGGTTTGGCTTCAATTTTGTGCTCCATCATAGACTATTATATATGGTTGGAAAGCTCTGAATGTCAGCTTTCCAATGCAACTGGAAGCACTCAATTTGGATCTCTGTAGCTCAAGATATCTTCCATTGAAGAGGACATGTTCAGGCTGCCTTGTTTTGGTAAGTTGGCGTTGGCAACGCCCATCTAGCGTTGGCAACGTGAGTGGTGCAGCATTTGGGCGTTTGGAACTTGGTTGGTGCGCCATTGGGCGTTTGGCAGCCTGGTTGGTGCGCCATTGGGCGTTTGGCAGCCTGGTTGGTGCGCCAAGACTTGGTGCCAAAATTTGCTTGTGTGTGGCATTGGCAACGCCAGATTCAAGTTGGCAACGCCAACTTTGCTTCTTCCAGGGCCAAGCTTGCCTTGCTTGTGTGTGGCGTTGGCAACGCCAGATTCAAGTTGGCAACGCCAACTTTGCTTCTTCCAGGGCCAAGCTTGCCTTGCTTGTGTGTGGCGTTGGCAACGCCAGATTCAAGTTGGCAACGCCAACTTTGCTTCTTCCAGGGCCAAGCTTGCCTTGCTTGTGTGTGGCGTTGGCAACGCCAGATTCAAGTTGGCAACGCCAACTTTGCTTCTTCCAGGGCCAAGCTTGATAGTGTGGCGTTGTTAGCCTGCGTTGTCCTCAAACACGCCAATGCTTCCTAGCTCAAACAACGTGCTCGAGCTTCCATATTAGTGCCAAAATTGCTTGTGTGGCGTTGGCAACGCCACTCTCAAGTTGGCAACGCCAACTTTGCTTCTTGTCTTCCTCCAGGGCCAAGTTCCTTGCTTGTGTCTTGTGTGTGGCGTTGGCAACTTGGTTCTGGAGTTGGCAACGCCAACCTTGCTTCCAGGGCCAAGTTTGCTTGGTGTGGTTGTGTGTGGCGTTGGCAACGCCAATCCCAAGTTGGCAACGCCAACTCCTTGCCTTGGTTGCCTCCAGGACCAAGCTTGCCTTGTGTTGTGGAGTTGGCAACGTGGATTCCAAGTTGGCAACGCCAACTCTTGCCTTGGTTGCCTCCAGGACCAAGCTTGCCTTGTGTTGTGGAGTTGGCAACGTGGATTCCAAGTTGGCAACGCCAACTTTGCCCAGCTTGCATCATTCTTGCTTCCATGCCTCCTTGTTTCATCACCTATCATCAACAAGGGAAATAGCTTCAAAGTCTTACCAATTCAAGCAATAAATTTCATGAGATTCATTCATACTCATTCATATATGCATTCCTTAAATCATTTGCATGAATTTGGCTAGAATTAACATGTTCCTTAATATCATCATGCATGGAAACAAAACTCATAAAAGGACTTGTTTATTTAGAGAAAATGAGTGAAATTAAGCTAAAACTAACTAAGCTAACTAACTAATAATGCAAATATGCATTTGCATCACACAGTACATGATAAGAAAGTAGATCAGGATGTCTACAGATTATTACTGTTTCCATTTGCTGTAAAAGATCAAGCTAAGAGGTGGTTAAATAACCAACCTAAGAACAGCATAAAGACATGGAAACAGCTGTCAGAAAAATTCCTGAATCACTATTTCCCTCCAAAACGGATGACACAGCTAAGGCTAAGCATCCAAGGCTTCAAACAAGGAGATAATGAATCCCTTTATGATGCCTGGGAGAGATACAGAGAGATGCTAAGAAAATGCCCCTCTGAAATATTTTCAGAGTGGGTACAATTAGACATCTTCTACTATGAGCTTACAGAAAAAGCTCAGATTTCTCTAGACCACTCAGCTGGTGGATCTATACATATGAGAAAAACAATTGAAGAAGCTCAAGAGCTTATTGATACAGTTGCCAGAAATCAGCATCTGTACCTAATTAGTGAATCTTCTATGAAAGAAGAAGCTAAAACAGTAACTGCTGAGCTCAGTCCTGTAGATCAGGCTAATGAATTCAATCAGCAATTAGACTTTCTAACTCAGCAGCTAGCCGAATTCAAAGAAATACTACAGGAAACAAGAATGGCCAACAGGAATATGGAAGTACAGTTAAAGCAAACAGAAAAGCAACTGTCAAAACAAATAGCAGAAGAATGCCAAGTAGTTCAATTAGGAAGTGGGAAAACATTAAACACTTCACTTCAAAATAGCAGGAAGCCAAGAAATGAACAAATGGCTACTCAAAATCCCTCTGAGGACAATCAGAGCCCAGAGAGGAATAATGCTGGCACTGAACGCCCAGCCCATGCTTATTCCTGGCGTTCAACGCCAGAAACAAGCATGAATCCGGCGTTGAACGCCCAAAGGGAGCATAGTTCTGGCGTTCAGACGCCAGTAACAAATAAGGAGGTGGCATCTAACGCCACTCCAGCTTCCACCCCTGGCATTCAAATGTCAGTGGGGGATCGGTCACATACAAGTGCTGATAACAACCCTTCTAAAAAGGCTTCCCAACCCACTTCTGTAGGTAGTAAACCTGCAGCAACTAAGGTTGAGGAATATAAAGCCAAAATGCCTTATCCTCAAAAACTCCGCCAAGCAGAACAGGATAAGCAATTTGCCTGCTTTGCAGACTATCTCAGGACTCTTGAAATAAAGATTTCGTTTGCAGAAGCACTTGAGCAAATACCCTCTTATGCTAAGTTCATGGAAGAGATCTTAAGTCATAAGAAGGATTGGAGAGAAACTGAAAAAGTTTACCTCACTGAAGAATGCAGTGCAGTCATTCTGAAAAGCTTACCTGAGAAGCTTAAAGACCCCGGGAGCTTTATGATACCATGCACATTAGAGGGTAATTGTACCAAGTAAGCTCTATGTGATCTTGGGGCAAGTATCAACCTGATACCCGCATCTATTATCACAAAGCTCGGTTTGACTGAAGAAGTCAAACTAACCCGGATATGTCTTCAACTTGCTGATGGCTCCATTAAATACCCATCAGGCGTGATTGAAGACATGATCGTCAAGGTTGGGCCATTTGCCTTTCCTACTGACTTTGTGGTGCTGGAAATGGAGGAGCACAAGAGTGCGACTCTCATTCTAGGAAGACCTTTCCTAGCAACTGGCCGAACCCTCATTGACGTCCAAAAAGGGGAAGTAACCTTGAGAGTCAATGAGGAGGATTCAAGTTGAATGTTGTCAAAGCCATGGAACATCCAGACACCCCAAATGACTGCATGAGTGTTGATATTATTGACTCTCTAGTAAGAGAGGTCAATATGGCTGAGAGTCTCGAATCAGAGCTAGAGGACATCTTTAAAGATGTTCAGCCTGATCTGGAGGAATCAGAGAGAATAGTAGAACCTCTGAAAATCCCTCAGGAAGAGGAGAAACCTCCTAAACCCGAGCTCAAACCATTACCACCATCCCTAAAATATGCATTCCTGGGAGAAGGGGATACCTTTCCTGTAATCATAAGCTCTACCTTAGAGCCACAGGAAGAGGAAGCACTAATTCAAGTGCTAAGGACACACAAGACAGCTCTTGGGTGGTCCATCAGTGATCTCAAGGGGATTAGCCCAGCCAGATGCATGCACAAGATCTTACTGGAGGGTGATCCCAAGCCAGTGGTTCAACCACAAAGGCGACTGAATCCGGCCATGAAGGAGGTGGTGCAGAAAGAGGTCACTAAATTACTAGAAGCTGGGATTATTTATCCTATTTCTGATAGCCCCTGGGTAAGCCCTGTCCAAGTCGTCCCTAAGAAAGGTGGCATGACACAGTGGTTCATAATGAAAAAAATGAACTGGTTCCTACAAGAACAGTTACTGGGTGGCGTATGTGTATTGATTATAAAAGGCTCAATACAGCTACCAGAAATGATCATTTTCCTTTACCATTCATAGACCAGATGCTAGAAAGACTGGCAGGTCATGAATACTACTGCTTCCTGGATGGATATTCAGGTTATAATCAAATTGCAGTAGATCCAAAAGATCAAGAGAAAACGGCATTCACATGTCCATCTGGAGTATTTGCATACAGAAGAATGCCATTTGGCCTGTGCAATGCACCTGCAACCTTTCAGAGGTGCATGCTCTCAATTTTCTCTGATATGGTGGAAAAATTTCTGGAAGTCTTCATGGATGACTTTTCAGTATTTGGAGACTCATTCAGCTCCTGTCTTGACCATCTAGCACTTGTTCTAAAGAGATGCCAAGAGACTAACCTGGTTTTAAACTGGGAAAAATGCCACTTTATGGTGACTGAAGGAATTGTCCTTGGGCACAAAATCTCAAACAAGGGAATAGAGGTGGATCAAGCTAAGGTAGAGGTAATTGAAAAATTACCACCACCTGCCAATGTTAAGGCAATCAGAAGCTTTCTGGGGCATGCAGGATTCTATAGGAGGTTTATAAAGGATTTTTCAAAAATCGCCAAACCTCTGAGCAACCTGCTAGCTGCTGACACGCCATTTGTCTTTGATAAGGAGTGTCTGCAGGCATTTGAGACTGAAAGCAAAATTAGTCACAGCACCAATCATCTCTACACCAAACTGGACATTGCCATTTGAACTAATGTGTGATGCCAGTGACCATGCCATTGGCGCAGTGTTGGGACAAAGGCATGACAAGCTTCTTCACATCATTTACTATGCCAGCCGTGTTCTAAATGACGCACAGAAGAATTACACAACCACAAAAAAAGAGCTACGTGCAGTAGTTTACGCCATTGACAAATTCAGATCCTATTTAGTAGGATCAAAAGTGATTGTGTACACTGATCATGCTGCTCTTAAATATCTACTCACAAAGCAGGATTCAAAATCCAGACTTATAAGATGGGTGTTGCTTCTGCAAGAGTTTGATATAGAAATCAGAGACAGAAAAGGGACAGAGAATCAGGTAGCAGATCACTTGTCCCGAATAGAACCAGTAGAAGGGGTGTCCCTCCCTCTTACTGAGATCTCTGAAACCTTTCCGGATGAGCAACTCTTTGCCATCCAGGAAGTGCCATGGTTTGCAGATATTGCAAACTACAAGGCAGTGAGGTTCATACCCAAAGAGTACAGTAGGCAGTAATCAAAGAAATTGATCACAGATGCAAAGTACTATCTTTGGGATGAACCATATCTCTTCAAGAGATGTGCAGATGGAGTAATCCGTAGATGTGTGCCTAAGGAAGAAGTGCAGAAGATCCTATGGCACTGCCATGGATCACAATATGGAGGACATTTTGGAAGTGAGCGAACAGCCACAAGAGTCCTCCAATGTGGCTTCTACTGGCCTACTCTCTATAAAGATTCCCGAGTGTTTGTGCTTAATTGTGACAGTTGCCAAAGATCTGGCAATCTGCCTCACAGTTATGCCATGCCTCAACAAGGGATCTTGGAGATTGAGTTGTTTGATGTATGGGGTATTGACTTCATGGGACCTTTCCCACCATCATACTCAAACACTTATATTCTGGTGGCAGTGGATTATGTATCCAAATGGGTGGAGGCTATTGCAACACCCACTAATGACACTAAGACAGTGTTAAAATTCTTCCAGAAACACATCTTCAGCAGATTTGGCACCCCTAAAGTACTAATCAGTGATGGGGGCACTCATTTCTGCAATAAACAGCTCTATTCTGCTTTGGTTCGTTATGGAGTTAGCCACAGGGTGGCCACTCCATATCACCCATAGACTAATGGGCAAGCTGAAGTTTCAAATAGAGAACTCAAAAGAATCCTGGAATGGACTGTAATTAACTGTAGAAGGGATTGGGCAAGAAGCTTGGATGATGCTCTGTGGGCATATAGAACAGCATTCAAGACCCCTATAGGGACCTCTCCATACCAGTTTGTGTATGGAAAGGCATGTCACTTGCCAGTGGAACTGGAACATAAGGCCTACTGGGCAACCAGATTCCTGAACCTTGATGCCAAGTTAGCTGGAAAAAAACGATTGCTTCAGTTAAATGAGCTAGAGGAATTTAGACTCAATGCTTTCGAGAATGCAAAAATTTACAAAGAGAAAGCAAAAAGATGGCATGATAAGAAATTGTCATCCAGAGTCTTTGAGCCGGGGCAGAAAGTTCTGCTATTTAATTCTAGGCTCAAATTATTCCCCGGGAAATTAAAATCTCGGTGGAGAGGTCCATATGTGATTACAAGTGTATCACCATATGGATACGTAGAGCTTCAGGATAATGACTATAACAAAAAGTTCATTGTTAATGGACAGAGAGTTAAACATTATCTTGAAAGCAATTTTGAGCAAGAATGCTCAAAACTGAGACTTGATTAAAGCTCAGTGATAGTCCAGCTAACGACATTAAAGAAGCGCTTGTTGGGAGGCAACCCAGCCATTCACAAAATTTAATTTTATTCGTTTTGGTTAATTAATTGATTTTTACAGGTATATGTCAAAGTATCTTCAAAAGGTAAAATAGCAATTGATTGAATTCACAGAGTTACATGGGAATTTGGAAGCTCACTGGCGTGAAAAAGCCAGTAAGAAATGTTTTGGGCGTTGAACGCCCAAAAGAAGCATCCACTGGGCGTTCAACGCCAGTAAGGATAGCCATCTGGGCGTTGAACGCCAGAAAGGAGCATCTTCTGGGCGTTGAACGCCAGAAAGAAGCTCCTTCTGGGCGTTTAACGCCAAAATTACAGCATCCTGGGCGTTTTGAAAAACGCCCAGTGACAAAGGACTTCCTGGCGTTCAACGCCAGAAAGAAGCAACAGATGGGCATTGAATGCCCAGGAGAAGCAGCAATTGGGCGTTAAACGCCCAAAACATGCAGCATTTGGGCGTTTAACGCCAGAATGGTGGGGAGGAGGTAAAATTCGTTTTTCTTCACAAATTTTCTAATTTTTATGTTTCAATTCATGATTTCTTGCATAAACATGTTTCAAAATATCATCCTTCAATTCCAAAAATTTTAATCCTAATTTCTAAAAACCCTAATTTCAAAAATCCCTTTTTCAAAAATATCAAATGTATCTTAATTCATAAACACAAATCTTTTTCCAATCCAAATCTTTTTCAAATCTTTTTCAACTCATCATATCTTTTGGATTTCGAAATTGCCTCTCCCTCTATTCCTCTTCTATCCTTTATTTTGCTTGAGGACAAGCAAACCTCTAAGTTTGGTGTGATTTGCCATGATCACTGAGCTAAAACTCATCAAGATCATGGCACCTAAGGGAACAGGAAGAGCAAGGGCGTAACTTAAAGGAACTGAAGCATCAGAACTTATCTCTTGAAGGACCAAGCACCCCACAGACTAGAGGAACATCCACTTCCCAAAATACAGGTTGTTAAGTTCTAATTTTAAGTTTTAACTCTGTGATAGTATTATTATAGAAATTTACCTTAGAAGTTATATAGGAGTAGTAGTAATTAGCATGTCTATTTTGGTCTTATTTCCAATTAAGCTATAATTTATTTTTCTCATCATCATCAAACATGAATAAAATAGTAGATTTTTAGAATAAAGTGGTAATATTTTTTCGAGTTCTTAATAAGGAAATTCTAATTATTTATATGTGGGGCAATACTTTTGTCTTCTGAATGAATGCCTGAACAGTGTATATTTTGATATTGAATTTCATGAATGTTAAAATTGTTGGCTCCTGAAAGAATGATGAACAAGAGAAATGTTATTGATGATCTGAAAAATCATGAATTTGATTCTTGAAGCAAGAAAAAGCAGTGAAAAAAAAACACAAAAAAAAATTACAAGGAATCATTGGAAAAAAAAAGGGGAACAAAAGCCAATAGCCCTTAAAACCAAAAGGCAAGGGTGAAAAGGATCCAAGGCTTTGAGCATCAGTGGATAGGAGGGCCCAAGGAAGTAGTTCCAGGCCTAAGCGGCTAAATCAAGCTGTCCCTAACCATGTGCTTGTGTCATGAAGGTCCAAGTGAAAAGCTTGAGACTGAGTGGTTAAAGTCGTGATCCAAAGCAAAAAGAGTGTGCTTAAGAGCTCTGGACACCTCTAACTGGGGACTCTAGCAAAGCTGAGTCACAATTTGAAAAGGGTTCACCCAGTCATGTGTGTGTGGCATTTGTATATCCGGTGGTAATACTGGAAAACAAAGTGCTTAGGGCCACGGCCAAGACTCATAAAAGTAGTTGTGTTCAAGAATTAACATACTTAACTAGGAAAATCAATAATACTATCTGAATTCTGAGTTCCTATGGATGCCAATCATTCTGAATTTCAAAGGATAAAGTGAGATGCCAAAACTGTTTGGAAGCAAAAAGCTACTAGCCCCGCTCATCTAATTAGAATCTGAGCTTCACTTAAAACTCTGAGATATTATTGCTTCTTGATTTATTTTTATCCTCTTTTATTCATCTAGTTGCTTGGGGATAAGCAACAGTTTAAGTTTGGTGTTGTGATGAGCGGATATTTTATACGCTTTTTGGGGGTAATTTCATGTAGATTTTAGTATGTTCTAATTAGTTTTTAGTAAAATATTATTAGTTTTTAGGCAAAAATCATATTTCTGGACTTTACTATGAGTTTGTGTGTTTTTCTGTGATTTCAGGTATTTTCTGGCTGAAATTGAGGGAGCTGAGCAAAAATCTGAGTTAGGCTGAAAAAGGACTGCTGATGCTGTTGGATCCTGACCTTCCTGCACTCGAAATGGATTTTCTGGAGCTACAGGAGTCTAATTGGTGCGCTCTCAACGGCGTTGGAAAGTAGACATCCAGGACTTTCCAGCAATATATAATAGTTTATACTTTGCGCGAAGATAGACGATGTAAACTGGCGTTCAACGCCAGTATCACGCTGCTGTCTGGCGTCCAGCGCCAGAAACAGGTTACAAGCTGGAGTTCAACGCCAGAAACAGGTTACAACCTGGCGTTGAACGCCCAAAACAGCCCCAGGCACATGAGAAGCTTAAGTCTCAGCCCCAGCACACACCAAGTGGGCCCCAGAAGTGGATTTCTGCATCATCTATCATAGTTTACTCATTTTCTGTAAACCTAGGTTACTAGTTTACTATTTAAACAACTTTTAGAGATTAACTTTGTATCTCATGACATTTTTCAGATCTGAACTTTATACACTTTGACGGCATGAGTCTCTAGACTCCATTGTTGGAGGTGAGGAGCTCTGCAGCGTCTCGATGAATTAATGCAATTGTTTCTATTTCTCCACTCAAACGTTTGTATGTTCCTATCTAAGATGTTCATTCGCGCTTAATTATAGAGAAGGTGATGATCCGTGACACTCATCACCTTCCTCAACCCATGAACGCGTGCCTGACAAACACCTCCGTTCTACATCAGATTGAATGAGCTTCTCTTAGATTCTTTAATCAGAATCTTCGTGGTATAAGCTAGAATTGATGGCGGCCATTCTTGAGGATCCGGAAAGTCTAAACCTTGTCTATGGTATTCCGAGTATGATTCAAGGATTGAATGGCTGTGACGAGCTTCAAACTCGCGATTGCTGGGTGGTGCACGAAATTGTGATCATCAATGGCGCCATCAACATGGTACGCTCATTGCAATCTCAACTCTTTATCACAACTCCGCACAACTAACCAGCAAGTGCACTGGGTCGTCCAAGTAATAAACCTTACGCGAGTAAGGGTCGATCCCATGGAGATTGTTGGTATGAAGCAAGCTATGGTCACCTTGTAAATCTTAGTCAGGCAGACTCAGATGGTTATAGATGAAATATGAATAAAAGATAAAGATAGAGATACTTATGCAATTCATTGGTAAGAACTTCAGATAAGCGAATGGAGATGCTTTGTCCCTTCCGTCTCTCTGCTTTCCTACTGTCTTCATCCAATCCTTCTTACTCCTTTCCATGGCAAGCTTATGCAAGGGTTTCACCGTTGTCAGTGGCTACCTCCCATCCTCTCAGTGGAAATGTTCAACGCACCCTGTCACGGCACGGCTATCCAGCTGTCGGTTCTCGATCATGTCGGAATAGAATCCAGTGATTCTTTTGCATCTATCACTAACGCCCCACAATCGCGAGTTTGAAGCACGTCACAGTCATTCAATCATTGAATCCTACTCAGAATACCACAGACAAGGTTAGACCTTCCGGATTCTCTTGAATGCCGCCATCAGTTCTGGCCTATACCACGAAGACTCTGATCTCACGGAATGGCTGGCTCGGTTGTCAGGCGAGCGCTCGGTTGTCAGGCGATCAACCATGCGTCGTGTATCAGGAATCCAAGAGATATTCACTCAATATAAGGTAGAACGAAGGTGGTTGTCAGTCACACGTTCATAGGTGAGAATGATGATAAGTGTCACGGATCATCACATTCATCAAGTTGAAGAACAAGTGATATCTTGGAACAAGAACAAGCGGAATTGAATAGAAGAACAATAGTTATTGCATTAATACTCGAGGTACAGCAGAGCTCCACACCTTAATCTATGGTGTGTAGAAACTCCACCGTTGAAGATACATAAGAACAAGAGTGATCATTGGCTTCGGTCCCAGAGAGGGAACCAGAAGAACCAAGATGATCTAGAGATCTAAAGTGATCAAAAGATGAAAAATACAATAGTAAAAGGTCCTACTTATAGGGAACTAGTAGCTTAAGGTTTACAAATATGAGTAAATGACATAAAAATCCACTTCCAGTCCCACTTGGTGTGTGCTTGGGCTGAGCATTGAAGCATTTTCGTGTAGAGACTCTTCTTGGAGTTAAACGCCAGTTTGGGCGTTTAACTCCCACTTTGGTGCCAGCTCCGGCGTTTAACGCTGGGAATTCTGAGGGTGAATTTGAACGCCAATTTGGGCCATCAAATCTTGGGCAAAGTATGGACTATCATATATTGCTGGAAAGCCCAGGATGTCTACTTTCCAACGCGGTTGAGAGCGCGCCAATTGAGCTTCTGTAGCTCAAGAAAATCCACTTAGAGTGCAGGGAGGTCAGAATCCAACAGCATCTGCAGTCCTTTTCAGTCTCTGAATCAGATTTTTGCTCAGGTCCCTCAATTTCAGCCAGAAAATACCTGAAATCACAGAAAAACACACAAACTCATAGTAAAGTCCAGAAAAGTGAATTTTAACTAAAAACTAATAAAAATATACTAAAAACTAACTAAATCCTACTAGAAACATACTAAAAACAATGCCAAAAAGCGTATAAATTATCCGCTCATCACAACACCAAACTTAAATTGTTGCTTGTCCCCAAGCAACTGAAAGTCAAATAAGATAAAAAGAAGAGAATATGCAATAAATTCCAAAAACATCTATGAAGATCAGTATCAATTAGATGAGCGGGGCTTTTAGCTTTTTGCTTCTGAATAGTTTTGGCATCTCACTCTATCCTTTGAAATTCAGAATGATTGGCTTCTTTAGGAACTCAGAATCCAGATAGTGTTATTGATTCTCCTAGTTAAGTATGATGATTCTTGAACACAGCTACTTTATGAGTCTTGGCCGTGGCCCAAAGCACTCTGTCTTCCAGTATTACCACCGGATACATACATGCCACAGACACATAATTGGGTGAACCTTTTTGGATTGTGACTCAGCTTTGCTAGAGTCCCCAATTAGAGGTGTCCAGGGTTCTTAAGCACACTCTTTTTGCCTTGGATCACAACTTTATTTCTTTCTTTTTTTCTTTCTTTTCTTTTTTTTTTTTTTTTTTTCCTTCTCTTTTTTTTTTTGTATTCACTGCTTTTTCTTGCTTCAAGAATCATTTTTATGATTTTTCAGATCCTCAGTAACATGTCTCCTTTTTCATCATTCTTTCAAGAGCCAACATTCATGAACCACAAATTCAAAAGACATATGCACTGTTTAAGCATACATTCAGAAAACAAAAGTGTTGCCACCACATCAAAATAATTAATCTGTTATAAAATTCAAAATTCATGCAATTCTTTTTTTTTTCAATTAAGAACTTTGTTTATTTAAGAAAGGTGATGGATTCATAGGACATTCATAACTTTAAGGCATAGACACTAAGACACTAATGATCATAAGACACAAACATGGATAAACATAAGCATGAAAATTCGAAAAATAAGAAAATAAAGAACAAGGAGATTAAAGAACGGGTCCACCTCAATGATGGCGGCTTGTTCTTCCTCTTGAAGATCTTATGGAGTGCTTGAGCTCCTCAATTTCTCTTCCTTGTCTTTGTTGCTCCTCTCTCATGATTCTTTGATCTTCTCTAATTTCATGGAGGAGGATGGAATGTTCTTGGTGCTCCACCCTTAGTTGTCCCATGTTGGAACTCAGTTCTCCCAGGGAGGTGTTTAGTTGCTCCCAATAGTTTTGTGGAGGAAAGTGCATCCCTTGAGGTATCTCAGGGTTTTCATGATGAGAGGGGTCTCTTGTTTGCTCCATCCTTTTCTTAGTGACGGGCTTGAGGTCGTGCCTTCTCAGTTGAACCGGCTTCCCTCTTGAATCTCTCTTCCATTGGGCGCCCTCTTCACAAATGTCTGTGAGGACTTGGTCCAACCTTTGATCAAAGTTGACCCTTTTTGAGTTTGAAAGGGACCTCAGGGATCACCTTCTTCAAGGCCACAACTTCATAGAAGTGGTCTTGATGCACCCTTGAGATGAATCTTTCCATCTCCCATGACTCGGAGGTGGAAGCTTTTGCCTTCCCTTTCCTCTTTCTAGAGGTTTCTCCGGCCTTGGATGCCATAAATGGTTATGGAAAAACAAAAAGCAATGCTTTTACCACACCAAACTTAAAAGGTTTGCTCGTCCTCGAGCAAAAGAAGAAAGAAGAGAGTAGAAGAAGAAGAAAATAGAGGAGATGGAGGAGGGTGATGTCTCGGCCAAAGGGGGAAGAAGTAGTGTTTAGGGTGTGTGAAAATGAAGGAGTGAAGATGAGTTTATATAGGGGTGAGGGGAGGGGTAGGGTTCGGCCATTATGGGTGGGTTTGGGAGGGAAAGTGGTTTGAATTTGAATGGTGAGGTAGGTGGGGTTTTATGAAGGATGGATGTGAGTGGTGAAGAGAAAGATGGGATTTGATAGGTGAGGGGTTTTTGGGGAAGAGGTATTGAGGTGATTGGTGAATGGGTGAAGAAGAAAGAGGGTGGTGGGGTTGGTGGGGATCCTATGGGGTCCACAGATCCTGAGGTGTCAAGGAAAAGTCATCCCTACACCAAATGGCATGCAAAAATGCGTTTTGAGCCAATTCTGGCGTTAAACGCTGGGCTGGTGCCCATTTCTGGCGTTTAACGCCAAGTGCTTGCCCATATCTGGCGTTTAACGCCAGTCTGGTGCCCCTTTCTGGCGTTAAACGCCCAGAATGGTGCCAGACTGGGCGTTAAACGCCCATCTGCTAGCCTTACTGGCGTTTAAACGCCAGTAGGTTCTTCCTCCAGGGTGTGCTGTTTTTCTTCCTGTTTTTCATTCTGTTTTTGCTTTTTCAATTGTTTTTGTGACTTCTCATGATCATCAACCTACAAAAAAACATAAAATAACAAAGGGAAATAGATAAAATATAATATTGGGTTGCCTCCCAACAAGCGCTTCTTTAATGTCAGTAGCTTGACAGAGGGCTCTCATGGAGCCTCACAGATACTCAGAGCAATGCTGGAACCTCCCAACACCAAACTTATAGTTTGAATGTGGGGGTTCAACACCAAACTTAGAGTTTGGTTGTGGTCTCCCAATACCAAACTTAGAGTTTGACTGAGGGGGCTCTGTTTGACTCTGTTTTGAGAGAAGCTCTTCATGCTTCCTCTCCATGGTGACAGAGGGATATCCTTGAGCCTTAAACACAAAGGATTCTTCATTCACTTGAATGATCAATTCACCTCTATCCACATCAATCACAGCCTTTGCTGTGGCTAGGAAGGGTCTGCCAAGGATGATGGATTCATCCATGCACTTCCCAGTCTCTAGGATTATAAAATCAGCAGGGATGTAATGGTCTTCAATCTTCACCAGAACATCCTCTACAAGTCCATAAGCTTGTTTTCTTGAATTGTCTGCCATCTCCAGTGAGATTCTTGCAGCTTGCACCTCAAAGATCCCTAGCTTCTCCATTACAGAGAGAGGCATGAGGTTTACACTTGACCCTAGGTCACACAGAGCCTTCTTGAAGGTCATGGTGCCTATGGTACAAGGTATTGAAAACTTCCCAGGATCTTGTCTCTTTTGAGGTAATCTCTGCCTAAACAAGTCATCCAGTTCTTTGGTGAGCAAAGGAGGTTCGTTCTCCCAAGTCTCATTACCAAATAACTTGTCATTTAGCTTCATGATTGCTCCAAGGTATTTAGCAACTTGCTCTTCAGTGATATACTCATCCTCTTCAGAGGAAGAATACTCATCAGAGCTCATGAATGGCAGAAGTAAATCAAATGGAATCTCTATGGTCTCAGTGTGATCCTCAAATTCCCAAGGTTCCTCATTAGGGAACTCATTGGAGGCCAGTGGAGGCCAGTGGACGCCCATTGAGGTCTCCCTCAGTGGCGTTCACTGCCTCTCCTTCCTCTCCAAATTCGGCCATGTTGATGGCCTTGCACTCTCCTTTTGGATTTTCTTCTGTATTGCTTGGAAGAGTACTAGGAGGGAGTTCAGTAATTTTCTTGCTCAGCTGTCCCACTTGTGCCTCCAAATTCCTAATGGAGGACCTTGTTTCAGTCATGAAACTTTGAGTGGTTTTGATTAGATCAGAGACCATGGTTGCTAAGTCAGAGTGGTTCTGCTTAGAATTCTCTGTCTGTTGCTGAGAAGATGATGGAAAAGGCTTGCCATTGCTAAACCTATTTCTTCCACCATTACTGAAACCTTGTTGAGGTCTCTGTTGATCCTTCCATGAGAGATTTGGATGATTTCTCCATGAAGAATTATAGGTGTTTCCATAGGGTTCTCCCATGTAATTCACCTATTCCATTGAAGGGTTCTCAGGATCATAAGCTTCTTCTTCAGATGAAGCATCCTTAGTACTGCCAGGTGCATTTTGCATTCCAGACAGACTTTGAGAAATCAAATTGACTTGCTGAGTCAATATCTTGTTCTGAGCTAATATGGCATTCAGAGTATCAATCTCAATAACTCCTTTCTTCTGATTTGTCCCATTGTTCATAGGATTCCTTTCAGAAGTGTACATGAATTGGTTATTTGCAACCATTTCATTTAGCTCTTGAGCTTCTGCAGGCGTCTTCTTCAAATGAAGAGATCCTCCAGCAAAGCTATCCAAAGACATCTTGGATAGTTCAGAGAGACCATCATAGAAAATATCTATGATGCTCCATTCAGAAAGCATATCAGAGGGACACTTTCTGATCAATTGTTGTTCTTTCCCAAGCTTCATAGAGGGATTCTCCTTCTTCTGTCTGAAGGTTTGGACTTCCACTCTAAGCTACTCAATTTTTGAGGTGGAAAGAACTTTGCCAAGAAGGCATTGACTAGCTTTTCCCAAGAGTTCAGGCTTTCTTTAGGTTGTGAGTCCAACCATGTCCTAGCTCTGTCTCTTACAGCAAAAGGGAATAGCATTAGTCTGTAGACCTCAGGGTCAACCCCATTAGTCTTGACAGTGTCACAGACTTGCAAGAATTAAACTAAGAACTGATGAGGATCTTCCAATGGAAGTCCATGGAACTTGCAATTCTGTTGCATTAGAGAAACTAATTGAGGCTTAAGCTCAAAGTTGTTTGCTCCAATGGCAGGGATAGAGATGCTTCTCCCATAGAAGTCGGGTAGGCAGTAAAGTCACCCAGCACCTCCTTGCATTGTTGGCATTGTTGTTATTTTCGGCTGCCATGGGTTCTTCTTCTTTGAAGGTTTCTGTCAGGTCCTCTATAGAGAGTTGTGCCTTAGCTTCTCTTAGCTTTTGCTTCAAGGTCCTTTCAGGTTCAGGGTCAGCTTCAACAAGAATGCCTTTGTCTTTGTTCCTGCTCATATGAAAGAGAAGAGAACAAGAAAATATGGAATCCTCTATGTCACAGTATAGAGATTCCTTGAGGTGTCAGAGAAAAAGAAAAATAGAAGGAAGAGGTAGAAGAATTCGAACTTAGTGAGATAGAGTTCGAATTGTGCATTGAGGAGGAGTGGTACTCCATAAAGAGAATGATGTGAGAAGAGGGGAAGAGATTTTTTTTTTCGAAAATTAATTAAAAAAAACATTTTTTAAAAACATTTTGAAAAACTTTAATTGATTTTTGAAAACCAAGACTGGGAAAGAAATCAAGTAATTTTTGAAAAAGATTTTGAAATTAGAATTAAAAAGATATGATTGAAAACTATTTTGAAAAAGATGTGATTAAAAAGATATGATTTGAAAAACTATTTAAAAAGATTTGATTTTAAAAATTAACGACTTGCCTAACAAGAAAAGATATGATTCAAACATTAAACCTTCCTCAACAGAAAAGGCAACATACTTGAAATGTTGAATCAAATCATTAACTGTTAGCAAGTATCTTTGAAAAGGGAATGAAATTGATTTTGAAAAAGATTTGATTGAAAAGATTTGATTTGAAAAAGATTTGATTTTGAAAAACTTTGAAAACTTGAAAAAAAATTGATTTGAAAACAAAATCTTCCCTCTTGTGCCATCCTGGCATTAAACGCCCAGAATGGTGCACATTCTGGCGTTTAACGCCCAATGCACTACCCTTTTGGGCGTTAAACGCCCAGCCAGGCACCCTGGCTGGCGTTTAAACGCCAGTCTGTCCTTCTTCACTGGGCGTTTTGAACGCCCAGCTTTTTCTGTGTAATTCCTCTGCTGCATGTTCTGAATCTTCAGTTCCCTGTACTATTGACTTGAAAATAGAACCAAGCTCAAATAAACAATGCATGCAAGACACCAAACTTAAAATAAGACACTAGACTCAACAAGAAACATAAAATCTTTTTTTGGTTTTTATGATTTTGTAATTTTATTATGCTTTTTCGAAAATTATATGAAATAGAAATAAAGGTTTCAGAATTCTTAATTTGAATTCCAGGAATCATTGCAATGCTAGTCTAAGACTCCGGTCCAGGAATTAGACATGGCTTCACAGCCAGCCAAGCTTTCAAGAAGCTTCGGTCCAAAATATAGACATGGCCAATGGCCAGCCAAGCCTCAGCAGATCATTGCTCCAATAGCAAGTTTGATAGAAATCAACAAGCTCTTGTGATGATAAGTTGAAATCTCGGTCCAATAAGATTAGACATGGCTTTTCAGCCAGCCAAATTTTAACAAATCATCATGAAACTCTAGAATTCATTTTTAAAGAAATTCTAAAAAAAATTACCTAATCTAAGCAACAAGATGAACCGTCAGTTGTCCATACACGAAACAATCCCCGGCAACGGCGCCAAAAACTTGGTGCACGAAATTGTGATCATCAATGGCGCCATCAACATGGTACGCTCATTGCAATCTCAACTCTTTATCACAACTCCGCACAACTAACCAGCAAGTGCAATGGGTTGTCCAAGTAATAAACCTTACGCGAGTAAGGGTCGATCCCACAGAGATTGTTGGTATGAAGCAAGCTATGGTCACCTTGTAAATCTTAGTCAGGCAGACTCAGATGGTTATAGATGAAATATGAATAAAAGATAAAGATAGAGATACTTATGCAATCATTGGTAAGAACTTCAGATAAGCGAATGGAGATGCTTGTCCCTTCGTCTCTCTGCTTTCCTACTGTCTTCATCCAATCCTTCTTACTCCTTTCCATGGCAAGCTTATGCAAAGGGTTTCACCGTTGTCAGTGGCTACCTCCCATCCTCTCAGGAAATGTTCAACGCACCCTGTCACGGCACGGCTATCCAGCTGTCGGTTCTCGATCATGTCGGAAATAAATCCAGTGATTCTTTGCGTCTGTCACTAATGCCCCACAATCGCGAGTTTGAAGCACGTCACAGTCATTCAATCATTGAATCCTACTCAGAATACCACAGACAAGGTTAGACCCCGGATTCTCTTAAATGCCGCCATCAGTTTGGCCTATACCACGAAGACTCTGATCTCACGGAATGGCTGGCTCGGTTGTCAGGCGAGCGCTCGGTTGTCAGGCGATCAACCATGCGTCGTGTATCAGGAATCCAAGAGATATTCACTCAATCTAAGGTAGAACGGAGGTGGTTGTCAGTCACACGTTCATAGGTGAGAATGATGATGAGTGTCACGGATCATCACATTCATCAAGTTGAAGAACAAGTGATATCTTGGAACAAGAACAAGCGGAATTGAATAGAAGAACAATAGTAATTGCATTAATACTCGAGGTACAGCAGAGCTCCACACCTTAATCTATGGTGTGTAGAAACTCCACCGTTGAAGATACATAAGAACAAGAGTGATCATTGGCTTCGGTCCCAGAGAGAAAACCAGAAGAACCAAGATGATTTAGAGATCTAAAGTGATCAAAAGATGAAAAATACAATAGTAAAAGGTCCTACTTATAGGGAACTAGTAGCTTAAGGTTTACAAATATGAGTAAATGACATAAAAATCCACTTCCGGGCCCACTTGGTTGTGTGCTTGGGCTGAGCATTGAAGCATTTCGTGTAGAGACTCTTCTTGGAGTTAAACGCCAGCTTTTGTGCCAGTTTGGGCGTTTAACTCCCACTTTGGTGCCAGCTCCGGCGTTTAACGCTGGGAATTCTGAGGGTGACTTTGAACGCCGGTTTGGGCCATCAAATCTTGGGCAAAGTATGGACTATCATATATTGCTGGAAAGCGCAGGATGTCTACTTTGCAACGCCGTTGAGAGCGCGCCAATTGGACTTCTATTGCTCCAGAAAATCCACTTAGAGTGCAGGGAGGTCAGAATCCAACAGCATCTGCAGTCCTTTTCAGTCTCTGAATCAGATTTTTGCTCAGGTCCCTCAATTTCAGCCAGAAAATACCTGAAATCACAGAAAAACACACAAACTCATAGTAAAGTCCAGAAAAGTGAATTTTAACTAAAAACTAATAAAAATATACTAAAAACTAACTAAATCCTACTAGAAACATACTAAAAACAATGCCAAAAAGCGTATAAATTATCCGCTCATCACTGGGCGTGATGACAAACGCAAAAGGATCAATGGATCCTATTCCAACATGATCGAGAACCAACAGCTGATTAGCCGTGCTGTGACAGAGCATCTGGACCGTTTTCACTGAGAGGATGGGAGGTAGCCACTGACAATGGTGACACCCTACATACAGCTTGCCGTAGACGTGCTTTACAAACAATTGAGTTGAATATTACATTGCAGAAATTCAGAGGACAAAGCATCTCCAAAACTCCAACATATTCCCCATTACTGCACAACAAGTAACGATTTTATTCTCTTTTATTTTTTTCAATCTAATAATTCCCATTGATAATTTTGATTGATATCCTGACTAAAAATAATAAAATAAACATAGCTTGCTTCAAACCAATAATCTCCGTGGGATCGACCCTTACTCACGTAAGGTATTACTTGGACGACCCAGTGCACTTGCTGGTTAGATGTGCGAAATCATAAGAAATCTTGATTTTGATATTGAGATATTAATTTCGTGCACCAACCTTCTAACGTGCATGGTATCATAAAGCTTCCTGGATCTTGAAGCTTTTCTAGTAAGCTTTTCAGAATGACTGCACTGCATTCTTCAGTGAGAAACACTTTTTCAGTTTCTCTCCAATCCTTCTTATGACTTAAGATCTCTTTCATGAACTTAGCATAAGAAGGTATTTGCTCAAGTGCCTCTGCAAACGGAATCTTTATTACAAGAGTCCTTAGATAGTCTGCAAAGCGGGCAAATTGCTTATCCTATTCCGCTTGGCGGAGTTTCTAAGGATAAGGCATCTTGGCTTTATATTCTTCAACCTTAGTTGCTGCAGGTTTATTCCTTACAGAGGTGGTTGGAGAAGCCTTTTTAGAGGGGTTACTACCAGCACTCTCAAGTGTCTGATTCTCCATTGGCGTTTGAACGCCAAGATTGGGTGAAGAATGGGCGTTTAACACCAACTTTTCCCCCTTTTCTGGCGTTTGAACGCCAGAACTGGGCAGGAAATGGGCGTTTAACGCCAGCTTTTCCCCCCTTTCTGGCGTTTGAATGCCAAGAGTATTCCTCTCTGGGCTCTTACTGTCCTCAGAGGGATTTTGAACAGTGGTTTGGTTATCCTCTGTCAATTGTTCCTTTATTGGCTTTTTGCTACTTTGAGCAGTGTTATTCAATGTCTTCCCACTCCTCAGTTGAACTGCTTGGCATTCTGCTGTTATCTGTTTAGATAACTGCTGTTTTGCCTGATTCAACTGTGATTCTATGTTCTTGTTAGCAATTTTAGTTTCTTGGAGCATCTTTTTAAATTCTGCTAACTGTTTTGTCATCAGGTGTAATTGCTGATTAAGCTCAACCATCTGTTCTTGAGGATTAGGATCAGTGGCTACTGCCATAACTTCTTCTTTTGTAGAGGACTCATTGCTAGAGTACAAATGTTGATTTCTAGCAACAGTATCTATAAGCTCTTGAGCCTCTTCAATCGTCTTCCTCATATGTATAGATCCACTAGCTGAGTGGTCTAGAGACATCTGAGCTTTTTCTGTAAGCCCATAGTAGAAGATGTCTAACTGTACCCACTCTGAAAATATTTCAGAGGGGCATTTTCTTAGCATACCTCTATACATCTCCCAGGCATTATAAAGGGATTCATTATCCTCTTATTTAAAGCCTTGGATGTCCAGCCTTAGCTGTGTCATCCTTTTTGGAGGGTAAAATTGATTCAGGAATTTGTCTGATAACTGTCTCCATGTTTTTATGCTTGCTGTGGGTTGGTTATTCAACCACCTCTTAGCTTGATCTTTTACAGCAAATGGAAACAGTAATAATCTGTAGACAACCTGATCTACCTCTTTATCACGTACTGTGTCAGCAATTTGTAAGAATTGTGCCAAAAACTCAGTAGGTTCTTCCTGTGGAAGACCAGAATACTGGCAATTTTGCTGCACCATGATAATGAGTTGAGGATTTAGCTCAAAGCTGCTTACTTTAATGGGAGGTATACAGATGCTACTCCCATATGCAGTTGTAATGGGGTTAGCATATGACCCCAGAGTCCTTCTGGACTGCTCAATTCCACTTAGGTCCATGATGGAGAAAGGGAATATGATATGGATTCACAAGTAAAGTAATTTTTTTTTAAAGGTGACCGAAAAATTTTAAAATAAAATAAAATAAAATTTCGAAAACTAAAAAAAATAAGATCAAAACAGATTAAAAACTAAATCAATTAGTTAATTAAAAAAAAGATTTTGGAATTAGCAATTGAAAAGATATGATTGAAAATTATTTTGAAAAAGATTCAATTTTTGAAATGAGGAAAGAGAAAAACAACAAAATGACACCAAACTTAAAATTTTTAGAAAATCAGACACAAATTTTCGAAAAATTAAAGGAAAACACAAAGAAGACACCAAACTTAGAATTTTTAAGGATCAAGAAAGGACTAAGGATATGCAAATTCGAAAAATAAAAGAAAACAAAAACATGCAATTGACACCAAACTTAAAATATGAAACTAAACTCAAATAAAAGACTCTAAACCAACAAAAATAAAACAGTCCTAATCTAAGCAACAAGATAAACCGTCAGTTGTCCAAACTCGAACAATCCCCGGCAACGGCGCCAAAAACTTGGTGCACGAAATTGCAATCACACTTTTGCAATTCCGCACAACTAACCAGCAAGTGCACTGGGTCGTCCAAGTAATACCTTACATGAGTAAGGGTCGATCCCACGGAGATTGTCGGCTTGAAGCAAGCTATGGTTATCTTGTAACTCTTAGTTAGGATATCAATAATTATCAAGGTTGATTGTGAAAAGTAAAAGAACATGAAATAAGTACTTGTTTTGCAGTAATGGAGAACAGGTTGAGGTTTTGGAGATGCTCTATCTTCTGAATCTCTGCTTTCCTACTGTGTTCTTCTTCATGCACGTAAGGCTTCTTCCATGGCAAGCTGTATGTAGGGTTTCACCGTTGTCAATGGCTACCTCCCATCCTCTTAGTGAAAATGTTCAACGCGCTCTGTCACAGCACGGCTAATCATCTGTCGGTTCTCAATCAGGTTGGAATAGAATCCAGTTATTCTTTTGCGTTTGTCACTAACGCTCAGCCTTCAGGAGTTTGAAGCTCGTCACAGTCATTCAATCCCTGAATCCTACTCAAAATACCACAGACAAGGTTTAGACCTTCCGGATTCTCTTGAATGTCGCCATCAATTCTAGCTTATACCACGAAGATTCTGATTAAGGAATCCAAGAGATATCTACTCAATCTAAGGTAGAACGGAGGTGGTTGTCAAGCACACGTTCATAGGTGAGAATGATGATGAGTGTCACAGATCATGACATTTATCAGGTTTAGGAACAAGTGATATCTTAGAATAGAAGCAAGCGTGATTGAATGAAAAATAGTAGTAATTGCATTAATCCATCAAGACACAGCAGAGCTCCTCACCCCCAACCATGGGGTTTAGAGACTCATGCTATAGAAGATACAATGAGAAACGTGTAAAGTGTCATGAGGTAGAGATACAATATCAAAAGGTCCTATTAATAGTGAACTAGTAACCTAGGGTATGCAGAAATGAGTAAATGACATAAAAATCCACTTCCGGGGTCCACTTGGTGTGTGCTTGGGCTGAGCATTGAAGCTTCCATGAGTAGAGACTTTTTCTGGAGTTAAACGCCAGCTTTTATGCCAGTTTGGGCGTTTAACTCTAATTTTTTTGCCAGTTCCGGCGTTTAACGCCAGGATTTCTAAAGCTGATTTGCAACGCCGGTTTGGGCCATCAAATCTCGGGCAAAGTATGGACTATTAACATTGCTGGAAAGCCCAGGATGTCTACTTTCCAACGCAATTGAGAGCGCGCCAATTGGGCTTCTGTAGCTCCAGAAAATCCACTTCGAGTGCAGGGAGGTCAGAATCCAACAGCATCTGCAGTCCTTTTCAGCCTCTGAATCAGATTTTTGCTCAGGTCCCTCAATTTCAGCTAGAAAATACTTGAAATAACAGAAAAAAACAAAAACTCATAGCAAAGCCCAGAAAAGTGAATTTTAACTAAAAACTAATAAAAATGTAATAAAAACTAACTAAAATATACTAAAAACATACTAAAAACAATGCCAAAAAGCGTATGAATTATCCGCTCATCAACGTGCCACGCCTGGGTCTTCAAGTGGCACGCCAAAGTGACTTTTTGGAGCTGGCATGCCATGCCTTCAACACCAAGTGGCACGCCATAGTGGAGGTTCTTCTTCAGACGGTGAGTTGGCGTGCCTCACCCCTTTGCTCAAGTGGCATGCCCATAGTAGTTGATGGGTCAGGCGTGCCACGCCCAAACTGGCGTGCCACGCCCCTTTTGTGTCCTCCATTTTGCTTTCTGGAATTTTGTACTAGCGTGCCACAACCAGTCCCTGGCGTGCCACGCCCACATGCATGCTTGGATCTCCCTTCTGTAATTTAGTACTGGTGTGCCACGCTTAGCTCCTGGCGTGCCACGCTAGTGCATTTTTGTGGCGTTTGCTCCCAAGTGGCACGCCAGTTTTACACGCCCAGCTTCTTGTTTGTCTTCTTCCTATTTTTTATGCCTTTTCACCTAAAATTCAGCCCAATTCATCTCAAAGTAGTGTACCATAATATTCATCAAATAATGCATGGATTTTACTGATCAAATGAGATTTGTGCTCTTTTATGGCCTTCTTTATGCAAGAAAGAAGGGTAGATGATGCAAGTCATCATGCGCGTGCGCGTCTATTGATGCACTCTCAATCCTTGTTTTTTCATGCATTCTCCACTTTTGTATTCTTTTCGCTTCATTTCTTCCATCCAACACTTTCCTTATAAACCTGAAATCACTAACAAACACATCAAGGCATCGAATGGAATTAAGGTGAATCAGAATCACTAATTGGTGTGCAAAATTGTGATCACTACTTTTCACAACTCAAATAATCCCTAGTAATGGCCCCAAAAACTTGGTGCTCAATACCATGGCATAAACACAGCTTCGCACAACTAACCAGCAAGTGCACTGGGTCGTCTAAGTAATAAACCTTACGCGAGTAAGGGTCGATCCCACGGAGATTGTTGGTATGAAGCAAGCTATGGTCACCTTGTAAATCTTAGTCAGGCAGACTCAAATGGGTATGGGTGATATACGAATGAAACATAAAGATAAAGATAGAGATACTTATGTATATCATTGGTGAGAGCTTCAGATAAGCGTATGAAGATGCTTTGTCCCTTCCGTCTCTCTGCTTTCCTACTGTCTTCATCCAATCCTTCTTACTCCTTTCCATGGCAAGCTTATGCAAGGGTTTCACCGTTGTCAGTGGCTACCTCCCATCCTCTCAGTGGAAATGTTCAACGCACCCTGTCACGGCACGGCTATCCATCTGTCGGTTCTCAATTAGGCCGGAATAGAATCCAGTGATTCTTTTGCGTCTGTCACTAACGCCCCGCCCTCAGGAGTTTGAAGCACGTCACAGTCATTCAATCATTGAATCCTACTCAGAATACCACAAACAAGGTTAGACCTTCCGGATTCTCTAGAATGCCGCCATCAGTTCTTGCCTATACCACGAAGACTCTGATCTCACGGAATGGCTGGCTCGTTTGTCAGGCGATCAACCATGCATCGTGTATCAGGAATCCAAGAGATATTCACTCAATCTAAGGTAGAACGGAGGTGGTTGTCAGTCACACGTTCATAGGTGAGAATGATGATGAGTGTCACGGATCATCACATTCATCAAGTTGAAGAACAAGTGATATCTTGGAACAAGAACAAGCTGAATTGAATAGAAGAACAATAGTAATTGCATTAATACTCGAGGTACAGCAGAGCTCCACACCTTAATCTATGGTGTGTAAAAACTCCACCGTTGAAAATACATAAGAACAAAAGTGATCATTGGCTTCGGTCCCAGAGAGGGAACCAGAAAAACCAAGATGAAAATACAATAGTAAAAGGTCCTACTTATAGGGAACTAGTAGCTTAAGAATTACAAAGATGAGCAAATGACATAAAAATCCACTTCCGGGCCCACTTGGTGTGTGCTTGAGCTGAGCAATGAAGCATTTTCGTGTAGAGACTCTTCTTGGAGTTAAACGCCAGCTTTTGTGCCAGTTTGGGCGTTTAACTCCCACTTTGGTGCCAGTTCCGGCGTTTAACGCTGGGAATTCTGAAGGTGACTTTGAACGCCGGTTTGGGCCATCAAATCTTGGGCAAAGTATGGACTATCATATATTGCTGGAAAGCCCAGGATGTCTACTTTCCAACGCCATTGAGAGCGCGCCAATTGCGCTTCTGTAGCTCCAGAAAATCCACTTCGAGTGCAGGGAGGTCAGAATCCAACAGTATCTGCAGTCCTTTTCAGTCTCTGAATCAGATTTTTGCTCAGGTCCCTCAATTTCAGCCAGAAAATACCTGAAATCACAGAAAAATACACAAACTCATAGTAAAGTCCAGAAAAGTGAATTTTAACTAAAAACTAATAAAAATATACTAAAAACTAACTAAATCCTACTAGAAACATACTAAAAACAATGCCAAAAAGCGTACAAATTATCCGCTCATCACAACACCAAACTTAAATTGCTGCTTGTCCTCAAGAAACTGAAAATCAAATAAGATAGAAAGAAGAGAATATACTATAGACTCCAAATTATCAATGAAACTTAGCTCCAAATTAGATGAGCGAGACTAGTAGCTTTTTGCCTCCGAACAGTTTTGGCATCTCACTTTATCCTTTGAAATTCAGAATGATTCGCTTCTTTAGGAACTCAGAATCCAGATAGTGTTATTGATTCTCCTAGTTAAGTATGATGATTCTTGAACACAGCTACTTATTGAGTCTTGGCCGTGGCCCAAAGCACTCTGTCTTCCAGTATTACCACCGGATACATACATGCCACAGACACATAATTGGGTGAACCTTTTCAGATTGTGACTCAGCTTTGCTAAAGTCCCCAATTAGAGGTGTCCAGAGTTCTTAAGCACACTCTTTTTGCCTTGGATCACAACTTTATTTCTTTCTTTTTTTTTTCTTTTTTTTTTCTTTCTCCCCCTTTTTTTTTCTTTTTCTTTTTTTTGTATTCAGTGCTTTTTCTTGCTTCAAGAATCATTTTTATGATTTTTTAGATCCTCAGTAACATGTCTCCTTTTTCATCATTCTTTCAAGAGCCAACATTCATGAACCACAAATTCAAAAGACATATGCACTGTTCAAGCATACATTCAGAAAACAAAAAGTATTGCCACCACATCAAACTAATTAAGCTAGTTTTAAAGATAAATTCGAACCCCTGTACTTCTTGTTCTTTTGTGATAAAAACAGTTTTCATTTAAGAAAGGTGATGGATTCATAGGACATTCATAACTTTAAGGCATAGACACTAAGATACTAATGATCACAAGACACAAACATAGATAAACATAAGCATAATTTTCGAAAAACAGGAAAATAAAGAACAAGGAGATTAAAGAACGAGTCCACCTTAGTGATGGCGGCTTGTTTTTCCTCTTGAAGATCTTATGGAGTGCTTGAGCTCCTCAATGTCTCTTCCTTGTCTTTGTTGCTCCCCTCTCATGACTCCTTGATCTTCTCTAATTTCATGGAGGAGGATGGAATGTTCTTGGTGCTCCACCCTTAGTTGTCCCATGTTGGAACTCAATTCTCCTAGGGAGGTGTTAATTTGCTCCCAATAGTTTTGTGGAGGAAAGTGCATCCCTTGAGGCATCTCAGGGATTTCATGATGAGTGGAATCTCTTGTTTTCTCCATCCTTTTCTTAGTGATGGGCTTGTCCTCATCAATGAGGATGTCTCCTTCTATGTCAACTCCAACTGAATAACAGAGGTGACAAATGAGGACTTGAGGTCATGCCTTCTCAGTTGAACCGGCTTCCCTCTTGAATCCCTCTTCCATTGAGCGCCCTCTTCACAAATGTCTATGAGGACTTGGTCCAAATTTTGATCAAAGTTGACCCTTCTTCATGGCCACAACTTCATAGAAGTGGTCTTGATGCACCCTTGAGATGAATCTCTCCATCTCCCATGACTCGGAGGTGGAAGCTTTTGCCTTCCCTTTCCTCTTTCTAGAGGTTTCTCCGGCCTTGGATGTCATAAATGGTTATGGAAAAACGAAAAGCAACGCTTTTACCACACCAAACTTAAAAGGTTTGCTCGTCCTCGAGCAAAAGAAGAAAGAATAGAGGAGAAGAAGAAGAAAGTGGAGGAGATGGAGGAGGTTGTGTGGTTCGGCCAAAAGGGGGAAGAAGTAGTGGTTAGGGTGTGTGAAAATGAAGGAGTGAAGATGGGTTTATATAGGGGTGAAGGAGGGGTAGGGTTCGGCCACTATGGGTGGGTTTGGGAGGGTAAGTGGTTTGAATTTGAATGGTGGGGTAGGTGGGGTTTTATGAAGGATGGATGTGAGTGGTGAAGAGAAAGATGGGATTTGATAGGTGAAGGTTTTTTGGGGAAGAGGTATTGATATGAGGTGATTGGTGAATGGGTGAAGAAGAAAGAGGGTGGTGGGGTTGGTGGGGATCCTGTGGGGTCCACAGATCCTGAGGTGTCAAGGAAAAGTCATCCCTGCACCAAATGGCATGCAAAAATGCGTTTTGAGCCAATTCTGGTGTTAAACGCCAGGCTGGTGCCCATTTCTGGCGTTTAACGCCAGGTTCTTGCCCTTTCCTGGCGTTTAACGCCAGTTTGGTGCCCCTTTCTGGCGTTAAATGCCCAGAATGGTGCCAGACTGGGCGTTAAACGCCCATCTGCTAGCCTTACTGGCGTTTAAACGCCAGTAGGTTCTTCCTCCAGGGTGTGCTGTTTTTCTTCCTGTTTTTCATTCTGTTTTTGCTTTTTCAATTGATTTTGTGACTTCTCATGATCATCAACCTACAGAAAACATAAAATAACAAATGAAAATAAATAAAATATGACATTGGGTTGCCTCCCAACAAGCGCTTCTTTAATGTCAGTAGCTTGACAGAGGGCTCTCATGGAGCCTCACAAATGCTCAGAGCAATGTTGGAACCTCCCAACACCAAACTTAGAGTTTGAATGTGGGGGTTCAACACCAAACTTAGAGTTTGGTTGTGGCCTCCCAACACCAAACTTAGAGTTTGACTGTGGGGGCTCTGTTTGACTCAGATTTGAGAGAATCTCTTCATGCTTCCTCTCCATGGTGACAGAGGGATATCCTTGAGCCTTAAACACAAAGGATTCTTCATTCACTTGAATGATCAGTTCACCTCCATCAACATCAATCACAGCCTTTGCTGTGGCTAGGAAGGGTCTGCCAAGGATGATAGATTCATCCATGCACTTCCCAGTCTCTAGGACTATGAAATCAGCAGGGATGTAATGGTCTTCAATCTTCACCAAAACATCCTCTACAAGTCCATAAGCTTGTTTTCTTGAATTGTCTGCCATCTCTAGTGAGATTCTTGCAGCTTGCACCTCAAAGATCCCTAGCTTCTCCATTACAGAGAGAGGCATGAGGTTTACACTTGACCCTAAGTCACACAGAGCCTTCTTGAAGGTCATGGTGCCTATGGTACAAGGTATGGAGAACTTCCCAGGGTCCTGCCTCTTTTGAGGTAATTTCTGCCTAGACAAGTCATCCAATTCTTTGGTGAGCAAAGGAGGTTCATCCTCCCAAGTCTCATTTCCAAATAACTTGTCATTTAGCTTCATGATTGCTCCAAGGTATTTAGCAACTTGCTCTTCAGTGACATACTCATCCTCTTCAGAGGAGGAATACTCATCAGAGCTCATGAAAGGCAGAAGCAAGTCCAATGGAATCTCTATGGTCTCATTTTGAGCCTCAGATTCCCATGGTTCCTCATTGGGGAACTCAGTGGAGGCCAGTGGACGTCCATTGAGGTCTTCCTCAATGGCGTTCACTGCCTCTCCTTCCTCTCCAAATTCGGCCATGTTGATGGCCTTGCACTCTCCTTTTGGATTTTCTTCTGTATTGCTTGGGAGAGTACTAGGAGGGAGTTCAGTAACTTTCTTGCTCAGCTGTCCCACTTGTGCCTCCAAATTCCTAATGGAGGACCTTGTTTCAGTTATGAAACTTTGAGTGGTTTTGATTAGATCAGAGACCATGGTTGCTAAGTCAGAGTGGTTCTGCTTAGAATTCTCTGTCTGTTGCTGAGAAGATGATGGAAAAGGCTTGCCATTGCTAAACCTGTTTCTTCCACCATTATTGTTGTTGAAACCTTGTTGAGGTCTCTGTTGATCCTTCCATGAGAGATTTGGATGATTTCTCCATGAAGAATTATAGGTGTTTCCATAGGGTTCTCCCATGTAATTCACCTCTTCCATTGAAGGGTTCTCAGGATCATAAGCTTCTTCTTCAGATGAAGCATCCTTAGTACTGCTTGGTGCATTTTGCATTCCAGACAGACTTTGAGAAATCAAATTGACTTGTTGAGTCAATATCTTATTCTGAGCCAGAATGGCATTCAGAGTATCAATCTCAAGAACTCCTTTCTTCTGATTTGTCCCATTGTTCACAGGGTTCCTTTCAGAAGTGTACATGAATTGGTTATTTGCAACCATTTCAATTAGTTCTTGAGCTTCTGTAGGCGTCTTCTTCAGATGAAGAGATCCTCCAACAGAGCTATCCAAAGACATCTTGGATAGTTCAGAGAGACCATCATAGAAAATACCTATGATGCTCCATTCAGAAAGCATGTCAGAAGGACATTTTCTGATCAATTGTTTGTATCTTTCCCAAGCTTCATAGAGGGATTCTCCATCCTTCTTTCTGAAGGTTTGGACTTCCACTCTAAGCTTACTCAATTTTTGAGGTGGAAAGAACTTTGCCAAGAAGGCATTGACTAGCTTTTCCCATGAGTCCAGGCTTTCTTTAGGTTGTGAGTCCAACCATGTCCTAGCACTGTCTCTTACAGCAAAAGGGAATAGCATAAGTCTGTAGACCTCAGGGTCAACCCCATTAGTCTTGACAGTGTCACAGATTTGCAAGAATTCAGCTAAGAACTGATGAGGATCTTCCAATGGATGTCCATGGAACTTGCAATTCTGTTGCATTAGAGAAACTAATTGAGGCTTAAGCTCAAAGTTGTTTGCTCCAATGGCAGGGATAGAGATGCTTCTCCCATAGAAGTCGGGAGTAGGTGCAGTAAAGTCACCCAGCACCTTCCTTGCATTGTTTGCATTGTTGTTGTTTTCGGCTGCCATGTCTTCTTCTTTGAAGATTTCTGTTAGGTCCTCTACAGAGAGTTGTGCCTTAGCTTCTCTTAGCTTTCACTTCAAGGTCCTTTCAGGTTCAGGGTCAGCTTCAACAAGAATGCTTTTGTCTTTGTTCCTGCTCATATGAAAGAGAAGAGAACAAGAAATGTGGAATCCTCTATGTCACAGTATAGAGATTCCTTGAGGTGTCAGAGAAGAAGAAAATTAGAAGGAAGAGGTAGAAGAATTCGAACTTGATCAGATAGAGTTCGAATTGTGCATTGAGAAGGAGTGGTACTCCATAAATAGAAGGATGTGAGAAGAGAGGAAGAAATTTTCGAAAATTATGTGAAAGATTTTGAAAACATTTTGAAAAACTTTAATTGATTTTCGAAAACCAGGAGTGGGAAAGAAATCAAGTAATTTTTGAAAAAGATTTTGAAATTAGAATTTAAAAAGATATGATTAAAAAGATATGATTTGAAAACAATTTAAAAAGATTTGATTTTTAAAAATTAATGACTTGCCTAACAAGAAAAGATATGATTCAAACATTAAACCTTTCTCAACAGAAAAGGCAACATACTTGAATTGTTCAATCAAATCATTAATTGTTAGCAAGTATCTTTGAAAAAGGAAAGAAATTGATTTTGAAAAAGATTTGATTGAAAAGATATGATTTGAAAAAGATTTGATTTTGAAAAACTTTGAAAACTTGAAAAAAAATCTGAATTAAAAACAGAATCTTCCCTCTTGTGCCATCCTGGCGTTAAACGCCCAGAATGGTGCACATTCTGGCGTTTAACGCCCAATGCACTACCTTTTTGGGCGTTAAACGCCCAACCAGGCACCCTGGCTGGCGTTTAAACGCTAGTCTGTCCTTCTTCACTGGGCGTTTTGAATGCCCAGCTTTTTCTGTGTAATTCCTCTAATGCATGTTTTGAATCTTCAGTTCCCTGTACTATTGACTTGAAAATAGAACCAAGATCAAATAAACAATGCATGCAAGACACCAAACCTAAAATTAGACACTAGACTCAAACAAGAAACATAAAATATTTTTGGTTTTTATGATTTTGAAAATTTTTTTTTGGATTTTTCGAAAATTATATGGAAATAGAAAATAAAAGTTTCAAAATTCTCAATTTGGATTCCAGGAATCATTGTAATGCTAGTCTAAGACTCTGGTCCAGGAATTAGACATGGCTTCATAGCCAGCCAAGCTTTCAAAGAAAGCTTCGGTCCAAAACACTAGACATGGCCAATGGCTAGCCAAGCCTTAGCAGATCATTGCTCCAATAGCAAGATTGATAGAAATCAACAAGCTCTTGTGATGATCAGTTGAAACCTCGGTCCAATAAGATTAGACATGGCTTCACAGCCAGCCAGACTTCAACAGATCATCATGAAACTCTAGAACTCATTCTTAAGAATTCTGAAAAATACCTAATCTAAGCAACAAGATGAACCGTCAGTTGTCCATACACGAAACAATCCCCGGCAACGGCGCCAAAAACTTGGTGTGCGAAATTGTGATCACTACTTTTCACAACTCAAATAATCCCTAGTAATGGCCCCAAAAACTTGGTGCTCAATACCATGGCATAAACACAGCTTCGCACAACTAACCAGCAAGTGCACTGGGTCGTCCAAGTAATAAACCTTACGCGAGTAAGGGTCGATCCCACGGAGATTGTTGGTATGAAGCAAGCTATGGTCACCTTGTAAATCTTAGTCAGGCAGACTCAAATGGGTATGGGTGATATACGAATGAAACATAAAGATAAAGATAGAGATACTTATGTATATCATTGGTGAGAGCTTCAGATAAGCGTATGAAGATGCTTTGTCCCTTCCGTCTCTCTGCTTTCCTACTGTCTTCATCCAATCCTTCTTACTCCTTTCCATGGCAAGCTTATGCAAGGGTTTCACCGTTGTCAGTGGCTACCTCCCATCCTCTCAGTGGAAATGTTCAACGCACCCTGTCACGGCACGGCTATCCATCTGTCGGTTCTCAATCAGGCCAGAATAGAATCCAGTGATTCTTTTGCGTCTGTCACTAACGCCCCGCCTCAGGAGTTTGAAGCACGTCACAGTCATTCAATCATTGAATCCTACTCAGAATACCACAGACAAGGTTAGACCTTCTGGATTCTCTTGAATGCCGCCATCAGTTCTTGCCTATACCACGAAGACTCTGATCTCACGGAATGGCTGGCTCGTTTGTCAGGCGAGCGCTCGGTTGTCAGGCGATCAACCATGCATCGTGTATCAGGAATCCAAGAGATATTCACTCAATCTAAGGTAGAACGGAGGTGGTTGTCAGTCACACGTTCATAGGTGAGAATGATGATGAGTGTCACGGATCATCACATTCATCAAGTTTAAGAACAAGTGATATCTTGGAACAAGAACAAGCTGAATTGAATAGAAGAACAATAGTAATTGCATTAATACTCGAGGTACAGCAGAGCTCCACACCTTAATCTATGGTGTGTAGAAACTCCACCGTTGAAAATACATAAGAACAAAAGTGATCATTGGCTTCGGTCCCAGAGAGGGAACCAGAAAAACCAAGATGAAAATACAATAGTAAAAGGTCCTACTTATAGGGAACTAGTAGCTTAAGAATTACAAAGATGAGTAAATGACATAAAAATCCACTTCCGGGCCCACTTGGTGTGTGCTTGGGCTGAGCAATGAAGCATTTTCGTGTAGAGACTCTTCTTGGAGTTAAACGCCAGCTTTTGTGCCAGTTTGGGCGTTTAACTCCCACTTTGGTGCCAGTTCCGGCGTTTAACGCTGGGAATTCTAAAGGTGACTTTGAACGCCAGTTTGGGCCATCAAATCTTGGGCAAAGTATGGACTATCATATATTTCTGGAAAGCCCAGGATGTCTACTTTCCAACGCCGTTGAGAGTGCGCCAATTGGGCTTCTTTAGCTCCAGAAAATCCACTTCGAGTGCAGGGAGGTCAGAATCCAACAGCATCTGCAGTCCTTTTCAGTCTCTGAATCAGATTTTTGCTCAGGTCCCTCAATTTCAGCCAGAAAATACCTGAAATCACATAAAAACACACAAACTCATAGTAAAGTCCAGAAAAGTAAATTTTAACTAAAAACTAATAAAAATATACTAAAAACTAACTAAATCCTACTAGAAACATACTAAAAATAATGCCAAAAAGCGTACAAATTATCCGCTCATCACTAATTTAAGGGCCTAAAAAGCATGTTTTTACATTTAAGCACAAATTGAGGGAGAATTACAAAACCATGCTATTTCATTGAATAAATGTGGGAAAAGGAGATAAAATCCCCTAAAATAAGCACAAGATAAACCACAGAATCGGGGTTTATCAAGCCTCCCTGGCTGGCATTCAACGCCAGCAAAGGACTTACTCCAGGGAGTTTTGTTTCCATCTCTGACTGCTTCTGTTTCTACTCTAACTACTGCACATGATCACAAACTTAAAAAAAAAACATGAAAATAAACGGATATAACTTAAATAAACTTAATGAAAAATAGAAATAACTAATTATGGTTGGGTTTCCTCCCAACAAGCACTTCTTTAACGTCACTAGCTTGACGGTTAACTCCTTACAGAGATGGATAGGGGCTCAGAATTTTGCCCCTTACAGCGAACTTCTTGCATGTGCTCTCATGGAAGAGGAAAGTAGAAAAAAGGGACACCAGCATATTGCTGCAAGCCCAACCCTGCCTCATGCAGTGAACAAGAGCCTCTCTCTTTAGCGTATTAAGCTAATCCATGAGAGCACAGGAAGGACGCTCCCAGTAAGGAGTAAGAGTTTAATCCTATATGACTACCTTCCTCCTTGAAAGGAGTTGTCCGTCAAGCTAATAACATTAAAGAAGCGCTTATTGGGAGGCAACCAAACCATGAGTAGTGTATTTCTATTCTTATTTCTTTTATTTATTTTCATTTGCATTTATTTTAGTTTATTTTTAGAGTTTTCCCTTGCTTTTTAATGTTTGTGATCATGTGCAGTAGTTAAAATAGAAACAGAAATAGTCAGAGCTGGAAACAGAATACCCTGGAGTAGAGACCTTGCTGGCATTGAACGCCAGTCAGGAGGTAAACCCTGGGCGTTCAATGCCCAACAGAGGCACAGACCTGGCGTTGAACGCCAGGTAGGAGGTAGACCTTGGGCGTTCAACGCCCAATAGGAGGTACTTACCTGGCCTTGAACCCCATCCAGGAGCAAGAGCTGGGCATTTAATGCCAAGAAGGGGGCAGGAAATTTAAATTCTGTAGCCTCTCAAGACTAGTGGGTCCCATAGAATCTCCACATACCCCACCTACCTCACCCTCTATCTCTCCCTCTTTCTTCTTCTTCTACTCTATTCTTCCCTTTTTGTTCTTATTTGTTCGAGAATGAGCAAAGTTCTTAAGTTTGGTGTTACAAAAGCTTTACTTTTTAACTTCTACCATCCCTAAGTATGGCACGAAAGACTGGTGAAACCTCAAGGAAGAGGAAGAGAAAGGCACTTGCCTCTACTTCCCTCACCTCAATTGTCACCTATGCAATTCAATTGGAATTGTCATAGAAGAGGACAAACCCATCACTAAAAGAAGGATGGAGCATGTTAGAGAATCGGCACATGGACCACAGCAAGAGCATGTGAAGCCGCCTCAAGAGGAAATCCCTGAGATGCCTCAAGGGATGTAATTTCCTCCCCAAAATTTTTTGGGATCAACTGAGCACCTCTTTGGGAGAGTGGAGTTAAGACGTGGATCAGCTGAGGTTAGACCACCAAGAGCAGTCCACCCTCCTCCATAAGATAAGAGAAGATCAAAGAGCTACTAGGAAAGAGCAACAGAGGCAAAGACGTGACATAGAAAAGATTAAGCTCTCCATTAGATCCTCCAGAAGGAGTAGTAGCCACCATCACAAAGGTGGATTCGTTCCCTTAATCCACTATTGTCTATGTTATTTTTTGTTTTGTTTTCCATGTATTTTGCTTTACTGTCTATTTCTGGTGCATGATCATCTGTCTTTATTTCTTAAATCTATGAAATATTCATGCATCTCTTACCTTGCTTAACAGAAAATTTATTTTATTGAAAAAGAAAAGTAAAATGCATGAATTCCAAGTTTTATATTAGGAATAGTTCAATTATGTGATAAGTGGCATTGCTTTTGTTTTCTGAATGTATGAATAAATAGTGCGTATTTGAAATTGGAATTAAGAATGTTGGCTCTTGAAAGAATGATGAAAAAGGATAAGTATTATTGGTGATCTGAAAAATAAAAAAATTGATTCTTGAAGCAAGAAAAAGCAGCAAAAAGAAAAAAAAACAAGTAGAACAAGAAATAAAAAGCAGAAAAATCCAATAGCTCTTTAAACCAAAAGGCAAGAGTAAAAAGCCAATAGCTCTTTAAACCAGAAAGCAAGAGCATGGGTCCAAGGCTTTGAGTATCAATGGTTAGAAGGGCCTAAAAGAAACAAAATCTTGGTCTAAGCACTCCAAAGGAACAGTGTCCCTAACTATATGCTTGTGGTGTGAAGGTGTCAAGTAAAAATCTTGAGACTGAGCAGTTAAAGTCGTGATCCAAAGCAAAAAGAGTGTGCTTAAGAACTCTGGACACCACTGACTGGAGATTCTAGCAAAGTTGAGTCACAATCCTAAGAGGTTCACCCAGTTAAAGTGTCTGTGACATTTATGTATCCGGTGGTAATACTGGAAAACAAAGTGCTTAGGATCAAAGCCAAGACTCTAAAGAAGCTATGTTCAAGAATAAAAAAGAACATAACTAGGAGAATCAATAATATCATCTGGATTTTAAGTTCCTAAAGATGCCAATCATTCTAAGCTTCAATGGATAGTGAGATGCCAAAACTATTCAGAAGCAAAAACTACTAGTCCTGCTCATCTAATTGAAACTGAGCTTCATTAAGAACTCTGAGATTTATTTTATTCATCTACTTCTTTTTATCCTACTTTGTTTTTGGTTGCTTGGGTACAAGCAATAATTTAAGTTTGGTGTTCTGATAAGCGGATATTTTATACGCTTTTTGGCATTGTTTACATATAGTTTTTATTATGTTTTATTTGAGTTTTATTATATTTTCATAGGTTTTATTTAGTGTAAAATTTATATTTTTGGATTCTACTTTGAGTTTGTGTGTTTTATGGTGATTTCAGGTATTTTTTTGCTGAAATTGAGGAGATTGAGCAGAAGTCTGATTCAGAAGCAGAGAAAGCACTGAAGATGTTGTCAAGATCTGACCTCTGTGTACTCGAAGGAGCTTTTCTGGAGCTATAGAAATCTAAATGGCGCGCTCTTAATGGCTATGGAAAGCTAACATCCAAGGCTTTGTATAAATATATAATTGTTTATACTTTTTTCAGAATTGAAGGCCCAAAAATGGCGTTCAACGTCAGCCACCAGTCTCAATCCTGGCGTCCAGCGCCCACAAGGGAGCAACTAGAGTTTAACGCCCAAAAAAGGGTCCCTAGCTAGCGTTCAATGCCCCCAAGCGACATTAGCACGTGGGAGACACTCAAGCTCAACCTAAACACTCACCAAGTGGGCCCCAAAAGTGGATTTTCGCACTCCTAAATCTAGTCTATCATATTTCTGTAATCCTTAGTCATTAGATTAGTATATATAGGAGAAGATTACCCATGTTTATGATCTTCTTCCCCCTCCCCCCCCCCATTTGAATACTTTACTATTATGTACAAAATGAGTTACTAACCTCCTAAGGTTAAGGTTAGGAGCTCTGCTGATTTTCATGGATTAATAAAAGTACTACTGTTCTATTTCAATTCGTGTTTGATTCTTTCCTAAGATGTATCATCGTTCTTCAACCTTATGAATGAGTTGAACCGTCACAAGTTATCTCTATTCTACATGGGTTCAGTGAGCGTCTTTCATCGAATATTACTGAACCACTAGCTTGAAGATACATCTCTTAGACGGCTAATCCACGACTTTGTTGGGAACTTCTCGAGACATCAGTTCAGCCGAGGTATGGGGAGATTAGGGTCTTTGTGGTAAAGGCTAGAACCAAGGCACAGCATTCTCTGATCTGGAAGATTCGACCTTGTCTGTGGCATTTTGAGTAGGATCACCAAGGGGATGAACTGTAGGAGTTTCACCCTCATTCAGACTAGATGCACACTAAACCTGGTGTTCAGCCTAGAAAAAGATTGGCAGCTTCTCAACTGGCATTAATCACATACAGCCTGCTATAGAAGAAATCATTCACATATGGAGTAGACAGTAAAAAAGTATTGATCCAGAAGAACAAAGCATCTCTGAAGCCTTAACCACCTTCTTATCATTGAATTCACAACCACTGAGTAATGTTATTTTTATTTTATTTTACTTTTATGCGCTTAAATAACTAAACAACTTTTCTATCCGCCTAACTAAGATTTACAAGATAACCATTGTTTGATCCAAGCCGACAATCCTTATGGGATCGACCCTGACTCACCTCAGGTATTACTTGGATGACCTAATGCACTTGCTGGTTCAGTTGTGCGAGGTTAAATTCCGCGCACCAACGCTAGTGGCATTCAACGCCCCTACTTGGGGTTTAGTGCCAGGAGGCCAGTAACACTAGATTTGCTTTTTGTCCAGCGGCCCTAAACACCGATCCTAGTGTTTAACGTCAGTAGCACATTGTCCACTCTCCACATAAGGCCTTATTTGATTTTCTTTTATTAATTTTTAATTTAGAAAAAGATTTTATGAGGTTTAGAATTTTAATTTCAAATCAGTTAGGATTAGATATAAATGGAGAAAAGATTCAGTCATTCAGGCTCTCTGCTCTTCTTTTTCCTCATTCTGCACTTTCATACTTTTGCTTTAGGTTTTTCTCTAAGCCATAAGCAACTAAACCTCCACTGTTAAGGTTAGGAGTTATTCAGGAAAATTAAGAAGGAACTCGGATTGGACTCTCATTAAAGTTTGAGTTTTCTGCTTCCAACAATCAAGTAGAATATGAAGCTCTACTTGCTGGCTTGAAATTGGCTAAAGAAGCACGAGAACACTTAGCTTAGTTCTCAAAAATAGAGGTCCGACATAGAGCTCGAAAATCCAATATCCAAGCTGACACCCTCTCTAAATTAGCTAGCATCAAGCCAGAGGACAACAATAGAAGCCTGATCCAAGAAACTATTCACACACCATCAGTGTTAAAAGGAGACGACATATCAGACACAATGACTATATCCAACCAAAACCTATGATAGATGACCCCATAGTCGAATATCTTAAATTCGATGTCATTCCTGGAGAAGAAAGGGAAACAAGGAGACTCATAAGAGAAGTACAAAACTATACCATGGTACATAATGTTCTCTAAAAAAGAGGAGTATCCACACCTCTATTGAAGTGTGTCCTGACCTCCAAAACTAACAAGGTCTTAGAAGAAGTTCATAATGGCATATGATCACTTAGGAGCACAATCATTAGCTAAGAAAGTGATCCGAGCCGGCTTCTTTTAGTCAACCTTGCAAAGGGAGGCAGACGACTTCGTTAAAAAGTGTCTACCTTGTCAAAAGCATGCTAACTTCCATGTAGCACCTTTAGAGGAACTTATCAGCGTCACCTTGCCTTGGCCATTTACAAAATAGGGTCTTGATCTTCTCGATCCATTTTTACAGTTACCTAGGCAGGTAAAGTACCTTATAGTGGGATTAATTATTTCACCAAATGGATTGAAGTAGTGCCTTTGGCAACCATCACAGCCCAAAAAAGTTAGAAGTTCCTTTACAAGAACATTGTCACGTAGTTTGGAGTTCCATAATCCATCACCACAGACAATGGAACTCAGTTCATCGACTCAATCTTTAGAAGCCTGGTTGCCAGGCTCAAGATCAAGTACCAATTTACATCAGTAGAACACCCCCAATAAAATGGGCAAGCAGAAGCTGCGAATAAAGTCATACTGGTCGGTTTGAAATGTCGACTACAAGATGCGAAAAGTGCCTGGGCAGAGCTCCCTCATGTGTTGTGGGCATATCGGATAACTCCCCAATTAACAACTGGGGAATCACCTTTCTGACTTGCTTACGGCATAGAAGCCATGATTCCTGTAGAAATCACCAAAAAATCTCCAAGGGTTAAATTCTATAACAAAGTGATAAATGTCCATGTTCAAAAGGAAGAACTCGACCTTCTCCCAAAAGTCTGAGAAAAAGCTTAGATAAAAGAGGAAGCATTGAATCAAAGAATGGCCCTGAGGTATAACAAGAAAGTCATCAAAAGAAGCTTCGCCACAAACAACCTCATACTAATCCGAAATGACATTGGAGTTTAGAAGTCGGGCGAAGGAAAGCTGGCTTAAACTGGAAAGGACCTTATAAAGTTGTCAAAGTTTTAGGAAAATGTTACTATAAAGTGTCCGATCTCAAAGGGAACGAGCTCATAAGGTCCTGGCATGCGTGTAATTTAAAGAGGTACTATAGTTAGAAAGCGCATTTTGCTCCATGGTGTGCTCTTTTTTCCAACTTCATGGTCTTTTTCCGAGAAGAATTTTTCTAAATGGGGTTTTAACGAGGCACCATAGTGAGGGCTAAGGATTAAAATAAATTCCTTAGTAGCAAAAAAGACTTATGTAAATGTTGATGACAAGTCATCTTAGCCTAGTTTCACTAGTCTTTTTCTTTTGTTTTCACTTGAATTATGCACTTTCTTAAGGTCTAAGCAAGCCAATTTGGGTAGATTTTCATGCTTCCTTTGATTGAATCAACCATAGATGAATTAATGCAATTTCATGAGGTTTTATGCTATATTTGTTACATATTGTGAAAGAATGAATATCTCATGATTTTGAGCATAGCTTTGATGTGTTTGGTTGATTAATGATAGGTGAAGAAAGCTTGGAGAAAGGTTGAAGCAAGAAGGAATGACTAGGAGGAAGAGAGGACAAAAAGTTTGAGCAAAAGTTTGCCTCAAACTTTAGCTCAAACTTTTGGAATAAGTGAAAATGAACCAGGAAGCAAAAAGCTGGACCAAAAGTTAGCCTCAAACTTTTGCACAAACTTTTGGGTGAAAAGTTTGCCCCAATGTTAGCCCCTAACTTTTGGGCTAACGTTAGCACATGCAAAACTCTCCCTGGGCACCAAAAGTTTGCGCCAACGTTAGCCCCTAACTTTTTGACTAACGTTGGCGCATAAAAATCACTCCCTGGGCACCAAAACTTTGCGCCAACGTTAGCCCCTAACTTTGTGGCTAACGTTGGCGCATGAAAATCACAAAGGAGGAGCAAAAGTTTGCGCCAACGTTAGCCTCTAACTTTTGGGCTAACGTTGGCGCCATAAGTGCACTAAGGAAGGCCAACGTTGGAGCAAAAGTTAGACCCCTAACTTTTGCACCAACGTTGGTATCAGCAAAAACATGGAGGCTGATATGAAAAGTTGGAGTAAAAGTTTGCCTCAAACTTTTAGTCAAACTTTTACTCAAACTTTTGCAACATTCAAACCCGGTTCACTTGGTTCACTTCGGTTCCTCTCCAAACTCCAAGAGCAATCAACCAAGGCCTCTCTCAACCCAATTCCACCAAGAGCAAAGGCCCAACTCAAGGCTTGAAGATCATTTGAAGAAAGTGTATAAATAGGATAGAATTCAAGTTATTGAGGAGCTTTCTTTTTAGTTTTCATAGGGAGCTTTCCCTTTTAGTTTTCAGAATAGTTTTCGGAGAGCTTTTGGTATTGAGTGATCTTTAATTTCTTAGTTTCGGGGAAGGAGAATTCACTTCTCTTCCTCTTAGTTTTATTGCTTTCAATTTCAATTACAATTGTCTTGGATCTTGGGTTGGAGAATTGAAGAAATTCTGTTTCAATCTCATCCTTGGATCTCTCTGTTTATTTACTGCTTAATTGAATTTCAGTTTCGGTTAATTGCTCTTCATCTACTTTCTTTGCAATTTACATTTCCCTTGCAATTGTTCTTGTTGGATCTAGGAAGGCATTGAGATCTAGACTTGGTTTTCTAGTCTCTGGGTCCTGAGATCTGATTCCAAAGTTTACATTCTGTTTTTTGCTTTTCATGTTCATTTACTTGTTTTGCTTCAGATCTGATTCAACCCAAACCCTCTTTTACTCTTCTGTTTGATGCAATTTACTTTTCCTTGTTTAAATTCTGTAAATCCAATCCCCAATCCCCTTTATAATTCAAGCCATTAACATTTCTTGCAATTTAAGATTCTGCAATTTATATTTCTTGCGTTCTAAGTTTCTGCCATTTAATTTCTTGCACTTAAGATTCAGCACTTTAAATTTCAGTTCTCTTTAATTTCATGCAATTTACCCATTCCCTTTACTTTCCATGCAATTTAAATTCTGTTAATCACAAATCTCTCAACCAAATCTTGATTCGCTTGACTAAATCAACCACTAAACTAAAATTGCTCAATCCTTCAATCCCTGTGGGATCGACCTCACTCCCGTGAGTTATTATTACTTGATGCGACCCGGTGCACTTGCCGGTGAGTTTTGTATCGGATCGTTTTCCGCACATCAAGTTTTTGGCGCCGTTGCCGGGGATTGATTAGATTGACAATGATTAAGTGAAGTGGTGATCTAGATCAAGCATTTTCTTTATTTTTGTTCTCTGTTTTAGATTGAAACCAAGGTGTTTGAGTTTATGCCTCACTAAGAAATTCTCATCTCTGATATGAGTAATTTCAATTTTCAATGGTGTTGTGTTTTCCAAAGTTCAAATGGAGTTCAACTCATCTTATGATCAAACAAATTTTAGGGGATATTACCCACCATCACCAATCTCTAATGGTGGCTGGGAATATCACCAAGAAAATACAAATTATAAGTACTCCAATCCATGGAGATTTACTTCAGAGACACAAGATGAGCAGGAGAATCATATGGGATACCAACCACCACTATAAAATAATTCATATTATTATCCTCATGGTAGATGGGAGTATCACCACAGAATGAAAGAGCATCCACCCTCACGTCCCAGTTTCTCATTTAAAAGTTCTTCATCACTTGATTATGCCTCAATACAAAGTTTCCTCCAAAATCCATACCAGTCATCCCATCAATCACACAACTCATTCCACACCCCTCAACACAACTTCACCACAACACATTCACGTCACCAAAATTACTCTCAACCTTCATCTCTTGAATTAGCAGTTGAGGATTACCTTCAATGGTCCAAAGAACCCTTAGAACGCCAATGCGAAGCCATTGAAATACACAGAAAAGTCGTGGAAAGCTTCACACAACCCCAATCTTGGGAAGAAACCATCCTCAAGAAGATGAATGGACCCTTAGAGCAAACAAAGAGGAACTTAGAACCATCAAACAGTAAGGATGAAGACAAATTTGTGGGTGAGGAAGTGGAAAAGCAAGATGAGGAAGCCTCTGTGTCAAGAGAAATTTCAATGAAAAATGAGGTAGAGGAAACATTTGAACCTGACCTTGCATATTCACAGAAGCCACTTAAGATGACAAGGGAACATGAAAACTCACAACTCTCTCAAACCTCCTTGAAACAAAATGGCTCAACAATTGAATCCATGATTGAAAGATATGAAGAGGAGATGAAGAAATGTTGGGAAGATCAACAAACCTCCCCCATGAAAGAGCTATTAAAACAAATATTGAGTGTAAAAGAGGAAGTGGAAGAGCAAGAAAGTGAGAAAGACAACCAAAGAATTCCAAACTCAAGTGAAGCAGAGAAGTACACGGAGGAAGTGCTTACAGAACCACCATTGCAAGAGGCTCTTGATGAAAAGAAGACTCTAACAATCACACAACCACCAAGACTTGGATTCAAGAAAGTGAAGGCAATTAACAAAAGCACCGAGAAGAGGATTGTGACCAAGCTACAAAGGACAACATTCAAGAGAAGGTCAACTGCAAACAATCCTTCCCCTGAACTAGCAAGCAAGCTCAATCAAGCTGTGTACAAAAAGAGGCTTGCTGAGAAGAGACTAAGAAAGGGGACAACAGCCGAAACTTTCCCCCCCTTGAGGTCATTCCTCTTAACCAACTGGAAGAAAAGGAAGAAAGTGAAGAACAACATGTCAAGCTAGTGACAATAAAGAAGCGCTTGTTGGGAGGCAACCCAACCTGAGGTAGTTCTTTTTTCATATCTATTTCAATAAAAAGGTTAACTAGCTTTATCTAGATTGCAAGAAGCTAAGTTTGGTGTTGCACACCAAAACAATCTAAGGGAGAATGAAGAATTCTAAGTTTGGTGTTCCACCAAAATCCCATTATAACACACATTCTCACCTTATGCATAATATGGGCTTCAAGCATACTGGATGAATTAGTTAACTATTTTGCTGTTTTCTAGTTTTCAGCCTTATTACTTTTGAGAAAGAAAAAAAAGAATTTCACACATGGTTAATGAAAACCTTTGGCAAGGTACTAAGTTTGGTGTTCCCACACCAAAGTAAGTTCAAAAAGCCCACAAATAAATCATGCAGACTAACCACTGTTTCTAAGTGCTTGGGGAACAAGCAACTTCCAATATCACTGCAGAATATCATACAAACTTTTGGAGATTTTTAGCATCATCAACCAAAGAGGTGAAAGATGAACATGAAAGTCAGCATTGATGATGATGAGAAGAAGGAAAGCAAGTGAACTCCAACAGGTTGTATTGTTAAGTGATTGTTTTACATCAAATATTGCTGTAATTGAAAGTTGGATTGTATCCTTATTTGCCCTGCCTGTCTGCATAGTATAGTTTTCTTTATATACCCCTGCCTGCCTGCATAGCATAGTCTTTCTTTATAATTCAATAAGCAAGATGCTTGATTATTCACAACATTCTTATCTTCAAAACTTGTTTGCACTCAATTTTCAAGAATGCATCACATGAAAGTTCTTTGAAACGAAGGATTGAGGAATTAAACAATTTTGAGGTAAGCAAAAGATTAGGAGAAGTGGTGGTTCTAGTTGTATGATTATGTATTGAGGTTGCATGCTTGTGAAAACTTGCATGGGAGCTCATAGGCAGGATATGAAGTTCAAAGAAGTATTGTGGAGATTCTCAAAAATCAATTGATCCAAGAAGCAGCAAACAAAACAAAAAGAAAAGTAAAGAAAATACAAAAACAAAAAGAACATGGCCCAAGGCTCTGAGCATCAATTACTAGGCAGAAAAAGAAAGAAAGAAACAAAAACTCAAAGAGTTGTTATCCTAGTAAATGCTTGTGGTTGAAGTGTGTCAAGGAAAGAGGCTTGAGCAAGTAAATCCTTAGGGGTGCTTTAACACCTAATACCTTAAAACCAACTGGTTTAGGAGTATTGATTGAAAACTTATTTAAAGAGCCGCTTTGAGACATGACACTTAGAGTCGAGGCCAAAGCACAGAAACTATAAGCTGCTTCAAGGTGATTACATATAAAGAGATCTCTATGATACCATTCGGATGAAAATCCTAAGACCTACGACTCCTAATATGTAAGGACTAGTGAGCACTGAAGCCCTTGCATGAGCATATAATTTAGAGTTCGCCCCACTGTTACTTAATCACTTCACTCACTGTACTTTACAAGTGTTCTTCAATCCATCTTAATTGAAAGAACCTCTGAGCATAATTCATTTCTTGCTTGGGGACAAGCAAGCTTTAAGTTTGGTGTTGTGATGACAAGTCATCTTAGCCTAGTTTCACTAGTCTTTTTCTTTTGTTTTCACTTGAATTATGCACTTTCTTGAGGTCTAAGCAAGCCAATTTGGGTAGATTTTCATGCTTCCTTTGATTGAATCAACCATAGATGAATTAATGCAATTTCATGAGGTTTTATGCTATATTTGTTACATATTGTGAAAGAATGAATATCTCATGATTTTGAGCATAGCTTTGATGTGTTTGGTTGATTAATGATAGGTGAAGAAAGCTTGGAGAAAGGTTGAAGCAAGAAGGAATGGCTAGGAGGAAGAGAGGACAAAAAGTTTGAGCAAAAGTTTGCCTCAAACTTTAGCTCAAACTTTTGGAATAAGTGAAAATGAACCAGGAAGCAAAAAGCTGGACCAAAAGTTAGCCTCAAACTTTTGCACAAACTTTTGGGTGAAAAGTTTGCCCCAACGTTAGCCCCTAACTTTTGGGCTAACGTTAGCACATGCAAAACTCTCCCTGGGCACCAAAAGTTTGCGCCAACGTTAGCCCCTAACTTTTTGGCTAACGTTGGCGCATGAAAATCACTCCCTGGGCACCAAAAGTTTGCGCCAACGTTAGCCCCTAACTTTGTGGCTAACGTTGGCGCATGAAAATCACAAAGAAGGAGCAAAAATTTGCGCCAACGTTAGCCTCTAACTTTTGGGCTAACGTTGGCGCCATAAGTGCACTAAGGAAGGCCAACGTTGGAGCAAAAGTTAGACCCCTAACTTTTGCACCAACGTTGGTATCAGCAAAAACATGGAGGCTGATATGAAAAGTTGGAGTAAAAGTTTGCCTCAAACTTTTACTCAAACTTTTACTCAAACTTTTGCAACATTCAAACCCGGTTCACTTGGTTCACTTCGGTTCCTCTCCAAACTCCAAGAGCAATCAACCAAGGCCTCTCTCAACCCAATTCCACCAAGAGCAAAGGCCCAACTCAAGGCTTGAAGATCATTTGAAGAAAGTGTATAAATAGGATAGAATTCAAGTTATTGAGGAGCTTTCTTTTTAGTTTTCATAGGGAGCTTTCCCTTTTAGTTTTCAGAATAGTTTTCGGAGAGCTTTTGGTATTGAGTGATCTTTAATTTCTTAGTTTCGGGGAAGGAGAATTCACTTCTCTTCCTCTTAGTTTTATTGCTTTCAATTTTAATTACAATTGTCTTGGATCTTGGGTTGGAGAATTGAAGAAATTCTGTTTCAATCTCATCCTTGGATCTCTCTGTTTATTTACTGCTTAATTGAATTTCAGTTTCGGTTAATTGCTCTTCATCTACTTTCTTTGCAATTTACATTTCCCTTGCAATTGTTCTTGTTGGATCTAGGAAGGCATTGAGATCTAGACTTGGTTTTCTAGTCTCTGGGTCCTGAGATCTGATTCCAAAGTTTACATTCTGTTTTTTGCTTTTCATGTTCATTTACTTGTTTTGCTTCAGATCCGATTCAACCCAAACCCTCTTTTACTCTTCTGTTTGATGCAATTTACTTTTCCTTGTTTAAATTCTGCAAATCCAATCCCCAATCCCCTTTATAATTCAAGCCATTTACATTTCTTGCAATTTAAGATTCTGCAATTTACATTTCTTGCGTTCTAAGTTTCTGCCATTTAATTTCTTGCACTTAAGATTCAGCACTTTAAATTTCAGTTCTCTTTAATTTCATGCAATTTACCCATTCCCTTTACTTTCCATGCAATTTAAATTCTGTTAATCACAAATCTCTCAACCAAATCTTGATTCGCTTGACTAAATCAACCACTAAACTAAAATTGCTCAATCCTTCAATCCCTGTGGGATCGACCTCACTCCCGTGAGTTATTATTACTTGATGCGACCCGGTGCACTTGCCAGTGAGTTTTGTGTCGGATCGTTTTCCGCACATCAAATGTTTTCCTCTTATTAATGATAATCCATTTCCAACTAATTTTTCCATCCAAACGCATTAATTTAAGCTTAAAAAATTGCAAAACTTGTTGTCCGACCTAAATGGTTGGCAAGATGAAGAGATGAGGTACAAATTAGTGTAAGAAGTTATGTAAGCAGTTTGTGTTCTGACCTTAAAAGAGTGGGATCTAAAACGAAATGCAAGAGTAACTTGATAAGTCTAACTACTTAAAGTCAGAATTTTAGCGATCAAGAAAAAATAATATTTATATACGAAAGGTTCAAAAATGACTGGCCTACTCTGCCGACGTCTTTTCCTACTTAATGGAAATTTCTACTGAACTAACAGTAGTACCAACTAATGAAAGATGGTTAACAACACAATCATTCATGCAAAAAGCCACTATTAAAATAGTGGAAAAAAGTTTTTAAAACAAAATAAAAGTTGCTCAAACTACAACTATTACAAAAAGTTAAATTGTTCATAAAGACCCACAAGCCAGGTCATTCAAAGCAATGAGTTACGAAGGAATGAGCTGTTCACCAGTAGTAGTGTCTTCAGGCTGAGCAGAGGAGGTCAAAATACCTTCAGAAGAAGTAGGGAGTTCCTTAGGAGGAGGAGGTCAGATAGGCTCATTGTTCAGTTGAACGGCGACCTGAGAAGCTCCCCCGACTTACGTCTCTGAAATTTTGAAGTCAGGAATAGGAGTGTCCTCCTCATCTTTAGGAGCAGGGAAAATCTTCCTGTTAACCACCACATTTGTCAGGGCTGATGAGGGAAAGGTCTGTCTCAGGAGCAACAACCCAGAACTGAGCCTTCAGGTTCTCCACCATCTCATCCATACCTTCATCTATGGTTGCCTCAAGCTCTGTATATTTATCTCTGGAGTTGGTGACCTCATCTACTAAGTCGAGCTTCTCCCCAAAGACCCTACTGTAACTCTTCTCAGGCTTCTTTTTTTAAACCTTCCGCCATGGCTAAAACGGCATCAGCTTGTTTTACTCTTTCCCAAGATTTGGCCAAGTCAAACACAAGCGCCTCCTTTTCACCCTGCAACTCTTTTTTTGTCTCCCTCAAAGATGTCACTTCAGCTTGAAAATCGGTCATAGTACACTGAGTGGCACTAAGGGGAGTCTTTTCCAATTTCTTCAACAACAATGCACACACCCTTGCTGTCCGGATTTCACCACAGGCTAGAACTTAGAGATGACCTTTTATAGAAATATCATTCATACCAATAAAATTATTTGGAAGGATGTATTTTTCGGCCCAAGCTATGGCATCAAAACCTTGCTCATAGACTCCTACTGATTCGGTAGTCTTTCATTTCTTAGGCTTTGGGTCGGGATTGGGAAGAGGAAGTGTTTATTTCTCTGAACTAAAAGGATGAGGAGGAGTGGGATCAACAAATTTTTTTGATACCAAAGCACCTGAGTCCTACTTGGAGGGAGAAGAAAGATCGCCAGATCCACCGAACTCTTTCAATAATAGATTTCAGACAACGATATTCTTCTTGGCGGTCCGAAGAGTCTTCATGGCAACTGACTTAGGAGCCATCCTTTTTGCACGACATCAAAGTTAGGTTACAACAAAATCTAAGAAACAATCAATAAAATTACCTTTACAACATGTAAAAAAAGACTACTTAATTCGGGTTGCCTTGAATTTTCTAAAAATCTCTTAGTATCCAGATAAGGAGCTCGACCCCAACACTCTTGGATTAAAGATAGTACACTCTCCTCTGCCTCATCTAAATCTTCCAGGTTGTATTTGACTATTACGGGACTCTCCTCCCAATACAAAGAAAAGATTGGCTCATCCCTTTCACCTAGAAAGAAAGGTTGGAAACCCTCAACTGCTCAGATTTTGAGAAGTAATTCTTAAAGTCGTTGAAAGACTCATCAAAAATAACACAAACCTTCCTATCTTGGATAGCTCGAAAGGAGATCCAGCCATGATTTTGGAACTAAAAGGTTTAGTAAGCACAAAAGAGTAAAAGAAAGCTTTAGAGGAAGGTGGGACATCAAGTTCATGGTAAAGGAGTTAATAGATTTTCAGAAAACCTCCAAGAATTGGGATAAAACTGGGAAGGGGTAACGTTACAGAGCTTGAGAACTTCTACTTCAAAATCGGTAAAGGAAAGACTAACCCCCAACTGTGTGAAAAAAATTACTCATATACAAGTACATAAAGTGACGTTCTGATGATTGGATTTTTGACGGTTTAGAATTTTACAAATGAATTCTCGTTGCAAGTATAGTTTCTAAACCAACAATAATCCTTTCATACAAAAGATTGTTTGTCACAAGTAACAAACCCCTAATTTTATAAACCGAAGTATTCAAACCTCGGGTCATTCTCCCTAGGAATTACAATAATGTGTCTTGTTATTAGTTATGAGTTATTTTGGGGTTTTGGATAAGAAGCATGAAAAGTAAATGGCAATGAAAATAAACTAACAACTATAAAAGGCTCTTGGCAAGGTATGAAAATTAGAAGTCCTATCCTAGTTATCCTTCTCAATTGTGATGAGAATTGTTCATTGCTACCACTTAGTTAACCCTTACTAAATAAAGGAAAGTCAAGTGGATGAATTGACTTGAGCCACAAGTCCTAGCCAACTCCCAAGGAAAGACTAGCTTTAGTGCACTCCAAACCAATTAGCAATCTCTCCAATTATCAATCAACAAAGGAATTAGATAACTCAAGTGTCACTAATTACTCTACCTAGGCCAAGAGGAACAAAATCTACACTAAAACTAAAAGAGATATTTCAACAAACACATAAAGTGCAATAGAAGTAATCATTATTAAATGCAAGAATTAAAGGAATCTACAACTACAAAAACAAGAGATCAACAAATGAAAAGCAAAGAAGACACATTTAGTATGAATTACCTCTTATTGAATTGGAAGAATGTAGAAGGAACAATACTAGATCTACAACAAAATATAAGAACAACATAAAGGAAATTACAACAAAAGAGTAGAAGAAGATGAATGTATCAACAAAGAATTGAAAGGTAGAAGTAGAAGAAAGCAAAGATTAAAACCTAGATCTAAGAACTAATCCTAATCCTAATCCTAGAGAGAAGTGAGAGCTTCTCTCTCTAGAAACTAACTCTAACTACTAAAACTATGACTAATGATCAAAAGTATCTAAAGTATGAAAGTGTCTTCATTCCCCCTTCAATCCTTGGCTTAAATAGCATTAGAAATGAGTTGGATTGGGCCCACAAGGCTTGTAAATTCGCTAGCCACGAGTTTGCATGAAGTGATCACGTGCACCAACGGTGCGTGCGCGTACAGTGCACGTACGCATCCTTATACATATAGCAACAATGACAAATCTTATATCTTTTCGAAGCCCCGAATGTTAGCTTTCTAACCCAACAGGAACCGCATCATTTGGACCTCTGTAGCTCAAGTTATGGTCGATTAAGTGCGAAGAGGTCGGCTTGACAGCTTTTGCGTTTCCTTTATTTCTCCATGAGTTCTCCATTTCTACATGCTTTTCCTTCATTCCCTTGGTCCAATCTTTGCCTCCTAAACCTTAAGTCACTTAACAAACATATCAAGGCATCTAATGGAATCAAGGTGAATTGAATTTATTTATTTTAAGACCTAAAAAGCATGTTTTCACTCTTAAGCACAATTAAAGGAGAAGTTATAAAACCATGCTATTTCAATGGATAAATGTGGGTAAAAGGTTATAAAATCCCCTAAATCAAGCACAAGATAAACCCTACAAATGGGGTTTATCAACCTCCCCACACTTAAACCAAGCATGTCCTCATGCTAAAACCAAGAATGAAGTAAGGGTATGGCATTTATTCAATGGAAACTAACTAAATGCAATCCACCTATATGCAACTATCTACATGAATGCAATTGCTTAGTTAAAATAAATCAATCTCCAAGAAGCATATATGCACAAGGGCTAAGGACTAGCAAGTTTAATCCACAATTGAATTGAGTTATTAAATATTTTTACAAACTTGCATGAAAAGTGATGATTGTAGGTGGAAATATGAAATTGAGCATCAAACCCTCACCGGATGTATTTGCACTCTATTCGCTCAAGTGTTTAGGGTTGATTCACTCAATTCTATCATAATCATGCTTTCCAAGATTTGTTTTTCTTCTAACAATCAACAAATATTTCATGCATGCATACAAGTATCATGAGGTCTTTTCTTTAGGTTGTAATGGGGCTAGGGTCAAGGTAGGATGCATATTTGGTTAAGTGAGCTTGAAATTTGAATCTTTGATAAGCTTAAACTTCCCACCTAACCTATGACATCCTATACAATTAAGTTCTAACCTAACTACCCATTCTTCTCATTTTTTTTCACATACTCATGTATCCCTTTTCATTTCACAACACTTATGCATTGATCTTTATTGGACTTTGCTTTACTTGGGGCATTTTGTCCCCTTTTTATTACTTTTCTTTTTTTTTCTTTCTTTTTCTATTTTTTTCTTTTCTTTTCCATATTGTTTTTTTTTTCTTTTATTTTTCTCATTTTTTTTTCTTTCTATATACAAGAACCTCAATGCATAAGGTTTTACATTTGATCAATACATGAGTATGTACCCAATTCCCAATATTTTCAATAACAATACAAAACTTCCTTTTTATTCCCCCAATGTCCCAAGATTCCCACACTTGAATGGTACTCACACACACTAGCCTAAGCCAATCAAAGATCCAAATTGAGGACATTTATTGTTTTTTGCTTTAAGCTTGTAATGTGCTAAAAATAAGAACAAGTGGGTTAATCGTAGGCTCAAAGTTGACTAACAATGGAAGATAAAAGGTAAGGCTATTTGGGTAAGTGAGCTAATGAAATGATGGCCTCAATCATATAAATGCATGAATACATAAAATAATGGACATAAAGAATCAAACAAATCGAAGATTACATTCATAGAAAGAGAATAATGCACACAAGAAGGAAAAATAAGTGGTTATAAGATGTAACCATGCCATTAGGCTCAAATCTCACTTGCTTGTGTTCTTAGCTCAGAAACATGATCCACAAGATATATATAATTCAAGCAAGTTTTATGAAAAAGTTTTCACTCAAATCGATTGAGATGCCCTCTAGATAGAAATCCTTGAAAAATTTCATTATTTTGACTAAGCTTATTTTGTATATATATGCAAAATTAAGAAAATGCAAGTAAAAACCATAAAATCCTAGAATGAAATGCAAAAGTGTTGGGATTAGAAATTTGTCACCCAAAATTGCCGATCGGTCGGACGACCTCCCCACACTTAAAAGTTTGCACCGTCCTCGGTGCATTGAAGGATGAGCAAGGGGGTACGGCGAGTCTCCGGATTGCTGCATGTTCTTTCTTCCGCTTCCATGTGTGCTTGTGGTGCATTGTTCATGAAAAACAAAAATATAACACCATAAGATGAGAAGATATAAAAGCAAAGAAGCATACATTGTTGGAATGAGGTAAATCACTAGAAATGAGTGAGTGAATTAGTGTGACATTAATGACAAATAAGTGTGTGAATTCTAAATTAGGCACCTGTTAGAACACACATTAGCATAAAAAGTGATGTCACAAAAGAAGCATGTACTTCACTTATCCTAGTGTGCTTGAGATGCTTTAAGTAAACTTGTAAGGTAAAACAAGCATTAGAGAAGCATGAAAGCATTCAAGTCAAACATATGGATGGATATAATCATGAAATACAATGCATTAAGGTAAATGCTCAACATCATCCATCAAGAGATTGCCTAATCAAAGAATACGGTTCAAATCACATGGTGGCTAGCTACAACATGCAATTCAAAAGAGTTATAAGCTCGAAGGCAATTCTTATCACTTGGTATTTTTCAAAAGGTAAGCATGAAAAATTCAAAACCAAGTAGTAAAATATAACCTCAATCATAGAATCCAACAAAGATTATCTAAAAATATTCATGCTAAAATAGCATTTAGGCAATAAGGGGCAGCAATGTATAATAAACAAAGTCAATAATCCAACACTTATGATGAAGAGAGAGAAAATAAAATGAAAACTAAACTAAAACTAACTAATCAACTAACCAACTAACTAATTAACTAACTAAAATAAATGGTTACCCATGGTGTTTGGAAGTGTTGGATGAGGGATAAGAGGAGGGAAGGAAGAAAGAAGAAGGAAAGAAATAGAAAGAGGAGAAGAAAAGAAATGTGGTGAAGGAAGAAAATCCACGCGTACGCGGGCATGCCGCGCGCGCGGATGGTTTATTTCGAGAGTGGCGCGTACGCGTCATGTGCGCGAGCGCGTGAGTGGGGTTGTGCCAAAGGCACAACGTTGGCGCGGCGTAGGCATAACTCTCTGAAAAATGTATGGAATGTGGAACTTCTCAATCCACGCGTACGCACGCATGGCGCGCTCGCGTGGATGGTCGAAAACGCTTGATGCACGCGTACGCGTGAAGTGTGCGTACGCATGGATGGTGCTCTGTTTTTCAAAATTTTTCTATGTTTTTGCACCAATCCAAGCATTTCAAACCTCCAAACAGCTACCAAAACAACATAAAACCTTATTTAACATACTAAACTACCAAATATACTCAACTAACTAAACAAAACATGAAATTAGACTAATTCTACCAAATATTTACAAAAGAGGAAATGAAAAGATTTTACCATGGTGGGGTGTCTCCCACCTAGCACTTTCATTTATTGTCCTTAAGTTGGACTTATGGGGAGCTCCTCATCAAGGTGGCTTGTGCTTGTACTCATCTTGGAACTCCCACCAATGCTTGGACTTCCAATAAGCTCCATCATTCAAGATTAATATCTCCAAGCTTTGATGGAGTTCTTCACAAACCATGGGCTCCCAATGTTGATCCTCATGTGTTCCCGGATCCCATATTTTGTCTTCACACCCATCTCCAAGTTGATTATCATTAATCCATGTGGGTGGTAAGCAAGGTGAATTCTCAATAAAGTGACCAAACATCCTTCTAGACCCATGTAATCTAGTTCTACACCAAACCTTGCAATTAAGCTTTGAGCATGTGACCATAATGAACCTAGAATGATGCTTCCAACCACTAACCATCTCCTTTTTACTCTTAAAGCCACTAACTTTTCTGAGTTGACCATCCGTCTCAAGCAAACCATATTCAAGGGGAATAACAAAGCTTAAGTATAAGGAATTTACCCACTTGAATGCGAGAATGGATGGTGATGGCTTGGGGAGAGGTGTCTCTAATGTGCTTGCAAGCTCTACTCCCTTGTTTGCTTCCTTGTCAATCTCCACCTCTTCATAAACTTCTTCATTCTCAATCCTTTGTTCATCAACTTCATCTAATTCTTCTCCATCACTCAAGTCATAAATGGGAGGTTGAGAGAAATCTACCTCCACATCACTCTCAAATCCATTGGGAGAAGGTTCTTCAAATTCAAAGGATTCTTCACCAAGAAGATTGGATGCATGATCTTCATCACCAAGGGAACTCAATTCTTGCTTCATTCTCTCCAAGTCTTCATATAGAATATGCCTCGGAGGTTGTGCACATTCCTCCTCAACATCAAATTTACTCTTCTTGGAGGGATTTTCTTTGATTTTAGCTTCCCATGGACGTTCTGCATCTCCTAAGTCTTCAACCACTTCTTCCTTTTCTTCAATAATCATAGGCTTCTCCAATTGTTCTAATACAAAGTGGCATTCCTCATTTTCCACCGAAGTTTCCAATCTCTCCTTCATGCTATGCTCTTTAATTGATTCTCCACATGTGACCATGGGAGTGCTTTGAGTGCTCAAGCATTGGGAGGCTAAAATACTTACTACCTTGGCCAAGGTAGCCATAAATTCTAGTGTCTCCCTTTGCATTTCTCATTGCCCTTGAAGTATAAGGCTAAGGATTTCATCCATTGAGGATTGGGGTGGATAAGAGGGTTCATTGTCTTGGAGAAAGGGTTCATTATAGGAAGGTGGTTCTTCTTGGTAAGGTGGTGGTGTGTATTGAAGTGGTTCTTGGAAGTAGTAATCTTGGAATTGTAGTTCCATGTATGGCTCATATGGTTCAAAAGGAGGTTGGTATGGTGGGTAAGGATCATGGTCATATGGAGATGTTTGTTGAAAATAGGCTTGTGAGTGTGGTTGAGGCTCATGTTGAGGATATGACTCATAGGCATATGGTGGTGGTTCTTGAAAATCACAAGGTGATTCACCATAGCCATTGGATTGATATGCATCATAGAATGGCTCTTCTTCATAGTGCATTGGTGGAGGTTGTTGCCAAGAGGATTGATCATAAGCATATGGCTCCTCCCACCTTTGGTTATCCCATCCTTGATACACATTCTCATTATAGTTCTCATCACCTACAACATAATTGTAACTACACTCATAGCCAAAGTGAGAATTCATGGTAGCAAGAGAAAATAAGAAACAAAAAACTAATAAGAAATAATGAAACAAAATACTAAGACTAGCAAAAACTAACAAGCAATCCAAAAATCAAGCTATTCACAATATTCACATATATACAATAACCAACAACATAACACCATTGCAATTTCCCGGCAACGGCGCCATTTTGATGATTGGATTTTTGACGGTTTAGAATTTTACAAATGAATTCTCGTTGCAAGTATAGTTTCTAAACCAACAATAATCCTTTCATACAAAAGATTGTTTGTCACAAGTAACAAACCCCTAATTTTATAAACCGAAGTATTCAAACCTCGGGTCGTTCTCCCTAGGAATTCCAATAATGTGTCTTGTTATTGGTTATGAGTTATTTTGGGGTTTTGGATAAGAAGCATGAAAAGTAAATGGCAATGAAAATAAACTAACAACTATAAAAGGCTCTTGGCAAGGTATGAAAATTAGAAGTCCTATCCTAGTTATCCTTCTCAATTGTGATGAGAATTGTTCATTGCTACCACTTAGTTAACCCTTACTAAATAAAGGAAAGTCAAGTGGATGAATTGACTTGAGCCACAAGTCCTAGCCAACTTCCAAGGAAAGACTAGCTTTAGTGCACTCCAAACCAATTAGCAATCTCTCCAATTATCAATCAACAAAGGAATTAGATAACTCAAGTGTCACTAATTACTCTACCTAGGCCAAGAGGAACAAAAGCTACACTAAAACTAAAAGAGACATTTCAACAAACACGTAAAGTGCAATAGAAGTAATCATTATTAAATGCAAGAATTAAAGGAATCTACAACTACAAAAATAAGAGATCAACAATAGAAAAGCAAAGAAGACACATTTAGTATGAATTACCTCTTATTGAATTGGAAGAATGTAGAAGGAACAATACTACATCTACAACAAAATATAAGAACAACATAAAGGAAATTACAACAAAAGAGTAGAAGAAGATGAATGTAGCAACAAAGAATTGAAAGGTAGAAGTAGAAGAAAGCAAAGATTAAAACCTAGATCTAAGAACTAATCCTAATCCTAATCCTAGAGAGAAGTGAAAGCTTCTCTCTCTAGAAACTAACTCTAACTACTAAAACTATGACTAATGATCAAAAGTATCTAAAGTATGAAAGTGTCTTCATTCCCCCTTCAATCCTTTGCTTAAATAGCATTAGAAATGAGTTGGATTGGGCCCACAAGGCTTGTAAATTCGCTAGCCACGAGTTTGCATGAAGTGATCACGTGCACCAACGGCGCGTGCGCGTACAGTGCGCGTACGCATCCTTATATGTATAGCAACTATGGCAAATCTTATATCGTTTCGAAGCCCCAGATGTTAGCTTTCTAACCCAACTGAAACCGCATCATTTGGATCTCTGTAGCTCAAGTTATGGTCGATTAAGTGCGAAGAGGTCGGCTTGACAGCTTTTGCGTTTCCTTTATTTCTCCATGAGTTCTCCATTTCTACATGCTTTTCCTTCATTCCCTTGGTCCAATCTTTGCCTCCTAAACCTTAAGTCACTTAACAAACATATCAAGGCATCTAATGGAATCAAGGTGAATTGAATTTATTTATTTTAAGACCTAAAAAGCATGTTTTCACTCTTAAGCACAATTAAAGGAGAAGTTATAAAACCATGCTATTTCAATGGATAAATGTGGGTAAAAGGTTATAAAATCCCCTAAATCAAGCACAAGATAAACCCTACAAATGGGGTTTATCACGTTCTGACTTGTCAAGTAGGGAAAAACAAATCCTCACTTCAAGGCCGGCAACTATAATCTCATGTTTCCTCTCATCCTCTCGATTTTCATACAACCTATGATGTCCATGAGGAGTTTCATCATACTCATTATCAATAATGGAAATAGGAATAAGGACAGACATATCTACCTAAGTTAGGTCGAATAGAACTTTAGAAGACATGTTGTGAATTACTAACCGATACATAAAAGAAATACCTATAATACAACAAACACAGTAAAAGCATCACAACAAGTCGGGTATATCAAAGCAACTACAACAATCATAAGAAGTCGGGTCATCGTTAACAAACACCAAAAAATACTTATAGAATCTCAGCAACTACAATCACACTACCAAAATAGAAACGGCGCCATCTTCAATAGCTAAGGTAGGCGCCATCTTCAATAGCTAAGGTGATGCCATTTGGGGGCAACATAACGTAAAAATCCCACACTCAAGACATACATTAACAATCAAAAGTTCAGATTCAATAAAGAAAAGAAGCAAAGTTTTTCAAAACTTCTCCAACAAAATAAAGCAACAACACCATCTAGAGTACAACAAAACAGAAACAGAAATTTAAAAAAGATCAGCAACGCTAACCTTGAAGGAGCGCGAATCAGAACAGGATGCTTGAACAGTAAAAACACGAACATTCCACTTGAAAAGCGTAGAAAAATCCCATTCTCTTCAAGGTAAGGAAAATCTAGGATTCAAGAACGGATACGAAAATGAAGTAGAAGAAATTTTTGAAAGAAAATAGGCAAACATTTCAGAAGAAGGAGTGAAAAAGGAGAAAGAGAAAGGATTTGGGTATATAAGGGAAAAAGAGTAAATTCACACACCCTTATTAATAATGTGCATGATTCCCAAGGCAACCACAAAAATAACGTGTGTTGTACCATAAGGGGAGGCAACTAACATTTCGAAATTTTTCAAGAATACATCGAGTACCTGACCTACTAAAGGCGGTATACCTGACATAGGAGGTCAAACCTACAAATGCTCGAGCCCAACCTTATAAAAGCTCGAAATCAAGCAGGGACACTCTTCATACCTGACCCAAAATAAAACAAGGCCCACAAAGATAAAGCCAACCCAACGGAGGTAGCCTCATCTACTCCTATCCGACCTCATAGAGGTCGGGTGCGACAACAGAAATTCAGTTATAACTCTTTGAATAGATAACTAATCCCTAATATATCTTCTATCCATTTATAAGGGAGATCTAAACAACTTCTTTAGAAAAGGGGAATGGCCATCCACCATCTAAGATAGAACTACTCTAAAAAGTGGTTATCTTTTCTAGTATAAATACACTAAGACTCTCAGGTAAGAACTCAATCTACTAAAAACCTGCCTAAAGCATTTGTTAACTTAAGTATCAAAGTATCTTGCAGGTACCACCTCCCACTTCCTCATGAGGAACTCAGACGGCGGCACCTCGGCACCAGCACAAGTCGGACACTACATCAGAAGAAATTTAGACCTCACGTTCAAGTCCGAATATAACTCCGTTTCAGATAACTCTCAGAACATAACATATGTTAAAAAAATTATAATTACGATGATAAAAATTAATATAATACTTATTGAATATTTTAAAAAAAATAATTAAAAATCCAGTAAAATAATATTAAATTGGATACAAAAAATATTCAATTTCTCGAAGATGTATAAGAAAATAAAATTATCTGTAACTTAATTTGAAAGATTTAAATGATAAAAATTATGGTTTATAAATTCTTTATCAATCTATACAGATATAATAAAACTAATATTTATTGAATAATTTTTATTTTTATTTAAAAAAATTAAATTAAAAAACCAATAAAACATAAAATAGTATTTAAAGGAAATCAATTATTGTAACGATTATAATGATGACAAATCTTATTGTGTTCTACTAAATTATTATAATTTTCAAAAATGTATTAGTGTATAATTTTCAAAGTTCATTAACAAAAGATGTGATACAATATGGAGTGAATAAAGAAATTTGAGATAAAATTAAACTACTAATGAAATTTTGAGGGGCCACACCCCCCGCTTTTTCTATTAAAAGATCTGTCAGTGCCCTCTACTAACGATGTGAGTCCGATTCCTGTATAAAATAATTTCTCTTAATTATGCTCATAAAAAAAATATATAAATTATTATATTTTTAATAACTTATTTTTTGTTTTACTAGTAGACACTGTATCTTTTTTTACACGTTATTAACACATAAGAATGTTATTAGTATGACAGCCAAGAATTACGAATTAAAAACTCCTGTGAAGTACATTATTAGCTTTCTATATTCGAAAAAATTACCATTTGTACCCATAAATTTTGTGAACGCTGACAAAAGTACCTATAGAAGAAGAAAAATGACTTTGTACCCATGAAAGGCTGAATCCGTCTGTCGATAGTACTCAAACGTCATTAAAACATTAGCTCCGTTTACTTAATGGCCAACATAGCACGTTAAGTGCTTACCTGGCTTTGAAATCAGCAATCTGATGTATCCAAACATGTTGTTACCGTTATAACATTACTCAATTCCCTAATTTATCGTCAATTGTTTTTTTCAATTTCAATTTGAAAATCCTAGAATGTCTAGGAGAAGCAGAGGTTCGAATGGAAGCATCAGCGAAAAAGGTCAAGTCGCAGAAGTCTCAAACCACCCTCAATTTCCATTCCAAGCTGTCGCCAGTAGAAATCGGAGATGATTGGATACCCAATGTCTTTCAGTAGGTCACTAATGAAGAAGCTATTCAGAGTATCCACGTTAACTCTCTCCACCTCAGTAATTTCACCTTCTGCATAACACAACTTGCCATCCGACCCCCTTTCAAGTCTACCTCTATGGTGTATTACTAACGTGATATGCGTCGTTGTAGCCATTTCTGTCAATAACAAAAAAAAATTTCATATCTTCTAATATTACCCAACACCCAAATGAATGAATCATCAAAAATTGAATGAACCATCAATAAACATAATCAGTTTATAACAATACTCAACACCCAATTTTCTTCAACATTAAGACATGAATAAAATATCAAAAAATGAACAGTCCATATCGATACACCTACTATTGTATATGCTCATTTATGTTCAAGAATACATGAGTAAACAACTCAGCAATTCACTAAACAAAACATGGTATGCACTACTACAAATTTCACCAAAAATATTATTAAGAGCTAAAATCTGCACAAATTAACCAAACAAATTCACCAATTTGGTGTTCAACAAGGACATTCAACTGGCGCATAACCAAAGTTTAATCATAATCATCATCAAGAAGTTCAGAAAACTGCATATATGTGAATTAAAATGCCTAATGAAAATAAAACTTAAGCCATATGCTGATCAGACATAAGGTTTAAATCAAAGACTCCATTCAGGTGATATATCGAGCATGTGGTGTGCAACAAATTCAGACAGCATGTTTAGTTTGATGTAGGCATCAAACAACCTAGAAAATTCAATCACAGCAAACACATTAAATCCAAAACACAGAAATCATCTAACTTAACCTAACCAGATCACTAAAACAGAATGAAAAAGCAATAAAAAATAAAGAAAAAAAAGACAAGGAAGCAGGAGAAGGGAATGGAACCTGCGTTGATGAGAGGGAAGGACGAAGAAAGTGGGCGAGGCGGAGGAGTGTTGGTCGCAGTGGCACAAAAGTTCGCCACCGTTGGTTGCTCGCCGGACTGGAAGATGGGTAGCAGGGGCTGTTCGCGCAGAGACAGGGTGACTTCGCGCAAAGGAGGGAAGAAATGGGGAAATGGAAAAGAAAAGGGAAGAAGGATTGGGTGACGCTGGTCGCCAGTGGTCGTTTCGGGCGGATGGAGGCGGTTGGGCGAATTGGTTGATGGCGTAGGGTTCAGTACGTGGTTCACGTCTCTCTCTTTCTGTTAGGGCATGCAGAAGGATGGTGAGGAAGAAAATGGAATGGTGCGAAGTGCCTCTAATGTTTCTCTCTCTTTCTTCTATATCCACTTGGAAGGTTCTTAAAAAAAATAAAAAATCAAAATCAAAAGCCAAGTAAGCACTTAACGTGCCATGTTGGCCTTTAAGTTAACGGAGCTAACGTTTTAATGACGTTTGGGTACTATCGACAGACGGATCCAGCCTTTCATGGGTACAAAGTCACTTTTCTTTTTCTATGAGTACTTTTGTCAGTATTTGCAAAGTTCATGGGTACAAATGGTAGCTTTTCCTTGAAAATAAGAATACAACCTTAACTTGATGAGGAACGGTTCTAAGTATATTGGTGTGGAGGTAAGCGCATTCACTACAATTTGAAATTTTTTTGAGTAGTATATAATAATAATATTTATTTGTCCTCATTAGATTATTAAATTTAACCCATAATAATTTTTTACTCAACTATTGGTACTTAATCGTCAATTTAAAAATTTTATATTAGATATTCGTTAGAATAATCAATTGTCAGATTTAAACAAAATTAGTATTCTTTTTTAAAAATCAACTCAAAAAAATATTATTTATCTTCTTTTTAAATTAGCTTTAACTTTTGCGTAATAACTGTATTAATTGAAAGAACTTTTTTAACTATGAATATTAATAAGATTCAGCTTCCAATTTTGTTGGAAAGAGAATTTTTAAATAATTGAATAGTAATATATATGAAAAGAGAAAAAGGTTGATGGTAGTGTTAAGGGAAAAATTACTTAATTTTTTAAAAATATAAAACCTAAATAAATAGAATTTTAAATTATATATTATTATTTAAATTACTATTTTAGTGTTTTAATTTGTATATTAGATATTTTAAAGGCTAATTATATTTTACAATAACAAAATATAATCATAACAATAATCATGCTATATGTATATAAAAAATAATTATTTGTATAAAATATATATTAAAATATAAAATATATATTAAAAATAAATTAAACAATATATGTATTTATACACAGATATATAATAATTAATAGATAATTTAATATTTAATTTTTTATATATACATATTATTTTTATTATAAAAATTATTATTATATTATATCAATTTTGTCCTACTATCAAAATTTTTTAGATCTGTCACTTAGCAAAGATAGTTAACTGCAACTTGATGACTAGCAGCAACATATATATAGAGAGGACAAAAAACTATGGCATACTGTATTTGAAATCTGTTGGCTATTCCTTGTATTATGTTTTGATCTCAATTACCTATTTGCAATGCAAGTGGGCTTAAAATTGAAGAAGGAGCAAATCATCTTTATCTATATAGTTGATTAGTTATACGTACAAGAATACCATATATCGTGAAGAAATATATGTAATAAAAAATAATTAACAGTTATGTTTCATGAGTTCCAATATATCAGAGCATAAGTGTAAGTAATACTAAAACGGGTTCTGGTCAAGATTATATTGCCAAGTTGGAATGGTGGCCAGCCAAGCAGAAATGTTCGTTAAAACTGACCAATGAGAAGTTATGCTCGGTAAACAAACCTAGGGTCAAAAGTATGGAGACGGGATATCTAGAATTCAAGGCAATAAATGTTGGTTTTCTGTTAGAAGAAGTAATCATTATTTGATGCGTCCAATCCTAATAAGTTTTATCCTTTGAAATTAGGTGAATTTTATAATATTTTTGTTATGATGTTTAAATTATTTAACTTATTTTTTAAAATAAAAAATAAAATATTTAAAATAAAAAATAAATTATATAAAATTTATTAAATATTATTTATTTTTTTTTAATAACTTAAATACAATTTAATAAACACCCTATCATTCACTTTGAAATTATATATAGGAATTTAGGGAATGCAAGATCATAATTCATATCCAAGCCATACTATATATATGTGTGTTTCTATTATATTATTTGAACACCACTGATATCACGCATGCACTAGTAGTGGTCTCACATCTCATGTGAATGTGATCATTAGAGAGAATTCCATTAATTACTCCATCTTTACAAACACAGGCCAATCTTTGGAGCATATTGTTAGTGACGTACAAAATAAGAGACACGCACCTCCATCGGAAGGACCTGAAAACAAAGCCAAGTGGACCAACAAACAACGCCATGCATACGTATACTGTATACACAACTTTTATTTATATATGTAGATAATATATAGAACTACTTGTTAATTAATATTAGTTAATTTTTTTAATTTTAAAAACTTTTTGTTTTAAAAAATCTGAGATTTAAATTTAAAATTAATAATTTATTTTAAAATCTAAAATTTAAAATAAATTAACAAATTTTAAAAAATTAGTTAATATTAACTAAAAAAATAATTCTATAACATTATTATTGTTTTCATTAGTAACGAGATTGTTACGTCCTTTAATTTTGACATAATTAATAATCAAGCCCACTAGAGTCAACAAAAAAAGTCAACCCTAGTTAATAAAGTTATTAGGCCACAGTTACATAAAGTCACTTACTCCTTTTTTGAAAATATTTTTATTTTATTTATTATTTTTTTTTTCTTTCCAACTCCACGATTTTACCCATTACCACCAGCTATTCACCACCACTGTTAGTTAGCCACCAATTGCCGCTTCCATACACATCTACCTTAAATTTTAAATCTTAAATATTAAATTTTTAAATTTTAAATTATAATCTTAAATTTTAAATTTTTAAATCCTAAATTAATATTACTTTGTTTTACCTTCAGATTTTTTTTACTTAAATTTTGAATATTTTTATTTTTTTTAATTTTATATGTTTCTTTAATTTCTGCAGATAATAATCATTTCTTTTCAATCGTTAACCTATTTTTAAGTCAATTGGCTGGATTAATATTACTTTCTTATAATTTTTCATTAATAATAAATAACGTGATTTTTTAAACCTTAGCTTGAAATTAAATACTATATGTATATATCACAATTATTTTGAAATTAAACGAGTAATGATTTGTAATAATCCAATGATTTTTTTCCATATAACACGAAAAATTATAGGCCATACTTGGACTTTTTCCTTTTTGGGGTACAGTTCAATTTCTGGACCCTTTTTTAAATGAGAGTTCCCTACTTGACATTATTAAGGGCATCCAGAATTTGTTTTTAGATACATAATTTTGTTACACAAAGTTATATTTATTGAGAAAAGCGTGTGTACGAACACGGCATATATATGAATGTTTAGGGCACTCAGGGCCTGCATGCAAATTAAGCATTTAAAATGGATATCCAAGTACGACTTGGACACTTGTAAGCTGTAATATCTAAATGAATATGTAAGCAAATAAAAAGGAAGGATATGGATGGTAGGAGAAAGAGAAAACAGAAAGTTGAAATATTAATATGACAAGGCTAATGCAATGCAAGCCTTATTAGTCAGTGAATTTAACGTTCGACCTACTCAATATTCTATACTTATCTAACACCATTTAGAGATTAGAGATAATATCCAATCCATGATTAGAACAAAGATTCCGCGCGGCGTGTCACCGTTTGCATTACATCTTCCAAGAAGATTCATGGCCTCTAATTATTTTGATTAATCATTCCATTCCAATTTCCCTTACCCATCATCATAATATTATATCTTTTCATACATCAAATAAACCTTTTAGTTAGCACTGTCTAGATTTCTGCTTATGATGATTAACCAATTCTTTTAGGCTAGTGTTTTGATGTGTTATGATTAACAAATCTAATTAGATAAATTAATTGATTTATGCATGTGGTGTGGAACTTTCCAATAATATCATTGCAATTGAAATTGTGTTGTGACATGTGACTTGTGAGAGACCATACATACTTGTTGCTGCATTAAATTTCAGCGTACTTGTCATCCAGGCAATATACAGCTAAATCAAAATGAATAATTAAATGAAATTATTTTGTAATAAAAATACTAGTAATATGAATTAGTTTGGAAGTGAATAACGTCATCATCAAGGTGACATGACGTCGGCCCCATGGAGGCCTTCACTTTGAGGTGACACTCTTAGCTGTTAACAATTAACAGAAGATCCCATATCCCACGTACGGGTTTGATTTTTACACTTTCAAAGCTTAGAAAAATGAGGTACCAGATGTCGGAGAAAAGCACAAGTGAAGCAGTTTTGTGAGCTTCCTTCAAGAACAATAATAGACTACTAGCTCGTCACTTTCATCACACATCTTAATTAGCATTTTCCAATTTTCATTTTCAAACTACTACTATTTTCTATTTTGGTTAAAGATCATAGACAAGAGTCAGCCACATATCTTCATGATCTAATTCCTTTTAGCTTCTACTTCTTTATCTAGTGATAATAGTGCATGTCATTCTCAATCATGGCTAATTACTAACTAGTAGTGTAGTTAAGTGTTAATAAGTTAATTCATCAAATCAATATATAATATAATCATTAATGTACTTGTCACACCTACAACACAATTAAATTATATTTATATGAAATATTTTAATAGGGATTATTATTAGTTTGATAGATGTCCCTACCTAAGAGGGCGAAGTCGCCGCATAGTCGTGATGGGACCCACCCTCCAATCACGTTATCTAATCTAATAATATTATATTATCCATAGACGAGTTTGCACTAAGATTCACCATATTAACTGTAGATCTAAAGTTGATCTTCTCTAGCACATTAGCACATGGATATTCATGATCCACCACGTCTTTGTTGTAGACTTGTAGCAACAAGCATATTCTTCTCCCTCATTCCTCGCCCATTGCACAATCTTATCTACTAATTATATGAACACGATCTCCACAAGTATCTTAAATTCCTAACTCATAAACGTACATTCTTGCACTTTGAACTAACTATATACGTGTTCGTGGCAAAATTGCATCTTCAAATTAATATTATTCCATTATGATCCATGATATAATAAGATTGCATAAGATCTAAGTATGCCTATGTGTATCAACTCCATATTATAGAGTATTGTATTGAGGGGTAGGAGAGAGAGGAGAGATAACAATTAGGGAAGGAAGGGGCCAGCTACGCGACAGGAACTCGTACGTGGCTTCACTGGCTTGGTTCATTTTAGACCTGGCTCAATTCGGTTTATTTTATTAAACATGTCAAGTTTTGAATTTTTATAAAATTTATTAGTTAAAAAGATTAGATCATAAACTTTAAAAATTATTCACAAATCTTATTGGCACGACTTGTTAAAATATTTTTTTGTAAAAATAAATTATTCTTAATTTAGATTTTTAACTATTTATCTATATCAAATGTAAAATAAAATTAAAAAAAATCAATAGTTAAGATTAGTTAAGATGGTAACTTTTTTGTTCGTTAAAAAAAAATTATGGATTGTAAATATAATTATGATATATGACTAACGATTGGTATATAAATGAATTATGCTTTATAAATTATGAATTATAAATTTTAGAATACAATTAATGTCAATTTAATTTTTTTTAAGTTTATTATTTGAAGTTATAATAATTCACGAAACAGACGTTTTAAATAGGTTTACGGTCATGTTGGATTTTAAACAAGCTAGAATCGAGCTTAAAAAAAATCCTATAAAAAATAACAGATTATTTAAAATATAAATTAGACTCGTTAAAGTCAAATTTTAACTCAATTTAACCCATTTTTACCTCTAATAAAGGACACATGCACATTACTATTTATGCAATGTACAAATTAAATATCTAAAATACCTAATCATCAGTCAAACCGTGATTAAGTAATTAAATTTGGATTTAAATGACAATTATTCAGTCATGTTTCTTGCACATTAACTATTAAAATTAAAAATCAATTGGTTGATCTAATAGTTAGTTCACTTATTCACTTAAACAAGTATCAATATAACACCCTAATATTTCTAAACTAGGCATAAGCCTTATTTAGATATATTAATTGTTGATACTCAATTTTACAAAATTTATAAAATAAAATTTTATGTAAAATAATTTATAAAAAAATAGTGGATAATTAGCTTTTATTTTTTGAAATTAAAAATATCGAGAGCCTTGATCATTAGAATCGTTATTAGTTGAAAAATATAAGTAGATCTAATGATATTAATACAAAAAATAGACGTGCTAAATTATAAAGATAAAAATAATGACAAACTTTACTCATATCAAATAATCATATAAAAAATAAATATTATAGTTCACAATTGTAGTCACTCAATAAAGATAAAACAAGATATATAGAAAATCCTAATTCTCTCACCTTGCTTAACTATGACTAAAACAAGTGCCTATTCTCCATTCTTAATATAAATTTGAGCAAGTACTTAATGTTTCGTATCTATGTCCTTGATATCCCACTCTTAATAATGTACTGATCTTTCAGCTCAATCGAGTAGTGTATTACTTCGCACCGTGTCATTCCTAAAGATGGTATGAGAAAAGGAGTGAGAAACAAAAGTTTCTCAATAGTTTATCTTTATGGTGTCATCGTATCCATCTCTAACCACTCTAAATTTTAAAATAAAAGTAGTGATAATGCAATGTTGTTCAATTATTAGTTTCAAAAGTCTTGTTAGTCAGATGGTGTGATTTTTAGATTATTCTTATTTTCTTCTGTTACGACACATATGACTCATGACTAAATGCATATAACGTTAAAATCATACAAAATGCAAACATATGAATCTTGACTTAGTTTCTCTTAACATTCTCCTAACTTCTCTTTACATGAAAAGAAAATGATCCCTTATTGACATAAACTCTTATGCAATGCATGAAATTGACTTTAACTTTTCTTAAATATTCTTGTAACGTTATTTTGACTTTGGAGGGTATTGAGCTCAAATCGTGTATAAAATTAATGGGAGTCTCTTTTCCTTATCGAAGGTTCTTATTCCAAAAGCTTGTCGATTATACCTTCTCTTACCGAAAGATCACTTCGATTATCTTGTTTCTAGGGTTACCTTCCCTTATCGAAGGATCATTCCCTCAGTTTCTTAATGCACATAAGATTGTTATTATAATACTTAATGTGTATGTAATAAAAAAACATTATATTACGACATGCAATGCTAGCATCTAAATTCAAAAAAATTTAAGATACGACACAAAAAAGGTAGTATAAAACCACTACTTCCAGTGAAATTTGTAGAAAATCCTATATATATTCCAATACAAATAGATATGATTCGTTAGTGAAGAAAGACTTGTTCCACGGCTAAACTTTGTGTGTATTTTGATATAGGCATGAATCTTTGGCTAAGGGATTGATTTCATTCTTTCGATGAATATTGAGTTTGCGAAAAATATGAATCATATGCAAATCTCTGAGTCCGTGTTGGCCTTATTGTAAAAAGAAAATCTCCATATTTCTGGTATTCGTAGTTTGCATAGTTCAGAGAGGATACCTTCTCAAACAATATAGGAGTGAAATTTGTGAATAATTTGGCGAAGAGTTTAGAGTGAGAGTAAGGAAGTGAGAAAAAATGGTTTTTCTTATAATGAAGTGAAAAAAATATATGGATAACAGTTTATAGAGATAATAGAAGATAGAAATGATAGGTTACCTGGTAGTTTTGTATAGAAAAAGAAAATAGAATGAGAAAGAAAAGAATCAAATGACTTTTAGGTATGTGTAGATTATGTTAGGAGAATCTAACTCGTATTTAGATAAAATCTCCAACCTGAATCATCACTTTGCAAGCTATATAAAGTTTTCTATGTTGGAAATTTGGAAATAGCTATTAGACATAAATTTATAAAAAATTGAGTTAACTTTAAAACGAGCTTTGAACGAACTCAATCGATAACTATAGCTTGAGATATTTACAAAATACTGTTAGTATATCAAGCTGGTTAGTTAGAGCGCGATTTTATACTATGAACTTGTAACAGATTTATCTACATAATTTAATTTGAATTTGAGTTTTCACTAAACTCAGAGAATAAAACTAGTTTTCTTATGTTTTAATGTAGCCAAAGATTATTCAAATCCAATAAGTATGGAATTAGTTATGATTATATCATGAAAGGTTATTTATTATCGATTAGAAATTCGCTAAAACTAGTGTTTTTATATTTTTAAACACTAAAGGAAAAACGTTGAGTACCGTCAGATTTACTGTCGGATTTAGCGTCGCACATTAGCGCCGACTTTACCGGCAGATTTAACGATGGTTTTAGTGTGGGGTTCGTCATGTCAAATCATTACTAGCGTATTTCCATTTCTAACGGTAAATTTGCGTAATAATTGGAGAAAAAACGAGAAAAATAGGTGCGAAGTTTAGGACAGATTTACCGTCAGAAAAATTTGATGATAAACATTTTAGTGGAACACTTCATTTTGGCAACATGCACCCCATTACCGTCGGATTAATCGTGCTATAAATTTGAACCTCAAATACTCTTTCCTTTCATTTCGAATCTCTCTCTCTCTCTCTCTCTCTCTCTCTCTCTCTCTCTCTCTCTCTCTCTCTCTCTCTCTCTCCTTTCTGTCAACATCTTCCTTTCCAGCAGGCCCCTCCAACCGCACCCTCTTACCATTTTACTGTCATTGCTGCTGCAAATGCTTCGGCCGCCACTGCAGCAAACGCTTCTGTCGCCACTTTCGCTTTTGTTACTTGTTATTAGTTATTACAAAATAGGATTTGTGATGATTATTGTTGATTTGTGTTGATTATTCATGTTGTTTAGTAAAGTTTTCATTATATATTTTTTATTATTGTTAATTTGTTCTTAATATTTTACTTGAAAATTATTTTTTAGTGCTTTAATTTCCTTTTCAAATTGCTTGTTGCTTCAATTAGATGATAATTTAGAATCAGTTAAAGAATTTATAAAATAAAATTTGATAATGAAGAAATTAAAATAAATTATATGATTTAGGGTTTGTTTGTTTTACAAATTTAGAATGCTTTAAAGGTTTAGCAAATGTGTGCATTTGAGTTTATTAGTAACAATGCTTGAAGCCTCCTAGTGGATGGATTAGGATTTGAACTCTTGTATGTTGCCTTAAAAATGATTGAAAAATCAAAACAGAACAGAATTTAAAGTTACATAACTTTCTCATATGATGTGATGTAAGTCTGAAACTTGTTCTAAATCAAATTTAAAGGTGTCTAGTATAGTCCCACCAAAATTTAGGAACAATGAGTTAGAATTGAATTTTTGTTATTTTTGTAAAAACTTTGCTGCCTGCTGTTTTTTAGAAATTGCTAGGACCGGGACAGAACTTTGAAAAATTGTACGAAATTCAATTTTAAAGTGATTACAGTGAAACTTGATGTGAATTAAAGCTTAAGATCCCTATAATACCTCCACTAAAAGAAATAGCTCGTGCACGAACTTTTCGCGACGTGTCTCCACCCTGCAAGAATATAAGACGTTGTATCGGATAATGTATTTCTTTAACTAAGTTTAACATAGTTTATTTTGATTAAGCATTTTGATTGATGTTGTGAATATGTTCAGAAAATTTCTAATTGGTATGCTTTTTGCAGACATGCGGATCAACCTAGTAGTCGTGGTAGAGGGAGGATTTCTGTCGGTATCCCTGAAAATTCTGGATCCTCTCCCTCTAACCTGACTACCCCGATGACGTCACAGGTTGCGGGTGCATTAGAACAACCTTTCATCATGGTGCCTAACTCCAACTACGCCGCTGCATCTACGGCGATGATACTGCCTCCATTCGCTCAGCAACACACTATCTCAGCGACGTCGCCTCCAGCGACGAACACCACGGTGCCAGAATCCTCTCACAGAAGCTAGTCAGCTAATGTCCCTCCACCACCTCCCATCATATGGTTGATGATCTGTTCTAATGACAAAATGGCGTAAGTACTATTTTAAATCTGTTATATGCTGAAAGTATTTGATATATCTTGATTATTGATTATTGATTATTAATTGTAATTTTAGTGGATTTAGGGTTGTAGGTTTGAACCGCTAAAAGTGTTTAATATATCCTAATTAATGATTCTAGTTTAGTGGATTTAGTGGATTTATAGATTTCGCTTCTTGATTATTTACTATTGTTCATTGATTGTTGATAATTTGTGCTGTTTAAGTTAATTGTTGATGGATAAAGTTTGTAGCGCATTCCATTTATAGATGCAACTTTGCCAAAATTTATAAAAAAATCTCTATATATTATGATTTTTTGCTTCTGAAATTTTAATTTATATTGACATATTGGTTTGTTTATGAATTATTGATAAGTTTGCACCAAAGAACAATGCATATATTCAAGAGATGACCAATATCATCAAGCTGATGTATGATCATCCATGGCCGAGCTACAAGAAGATCCCATCTGAGACCAGAGAGCAATGATTTCAAAAGTGGACAGTAAAAACTTAGTATAGTCAAACCTTATTAGTTAGTTTATATCTTCTGTTTTGTTTAACTAATTTCAAAGTTTTTTGTGCAGCTTTTCTTTATATGGGACAAGGAGCATGATGCTCTCATCAGGAAGATATATGACTATCGAATGGGTAGGCGGCTGCGATAGATGCTGGAGGATGTATGTGAGAGGCACAACTACCTCACTACCTAGCTCCACCCAGAAATTAAGAAGGCTTTGTATGTTCACTGGGAGACCGATGAAAGATTCAGGCATCAGCGTCTCACAAACAGAGCTAATAAGGTATCGATCAAATCATACAAGTATAACGACGGCTCAGCGACCTTCATGGAGACTAAGGCCAGGGTGTTATGGGTTAAATTCTTTTATATATCATTAGTAGAACAAAGTCTTTCAGTGATCTCTAATTTTGTCATTAAATTAGTTAAATCCTTTGAGATATCATTAGTAGACATCCTAACATATTGTTTCAATGCAATATGTGTAGTCGAAGTCACTGGATTGCGATGCAACATTGGCAAAGACCATTAAGTACACCCACACTTTGAAGAAAAACAAAGAGAGATTTGCTAATACACTGTGTATAATAGCTCTAATAATAAGATTCTGTACAATATCAATAATATAGATCGCTTTTAGTACTATTTTTCTAGTTTGATAATATGATAAATTTGTTTATTTTTGAAATACTATGAATATAATTCAAATACAAATTAGATGAAATTTGTCTTGATTAAAATTATATTTATTTTGTATGGAATTAGGTTTATTTTGCAATGGTAAAATCTAAAAAAAATTATGTTTTACCTTACCGATGGATTTACAGATGAAAAATTCATCTGTATTCAGAGTTCGAAATACTTTTTCAGGCTCCAATTACCAACAAAAATTCTGTCGAAAAATCTTATGCTAATTACCAACAAAAAATTTATCGAAAAATCTGACTTTTTAGCGAAATGGAGGAGATGATTACCAAGAAAAAATATGTCAATAAATTATCGACGGGAAAAAATTTGTCGGTAAATAATTTTCAATGCTACTTTTATAGAGGCACAAAATCTGGTAATCGAAAATTCGTCTGTAATAAAGATCAAATCTTTTTATAAATCCGTCTGTAATAAACAATTTTCTAATTGTAAGAGGAGAATGCGTTTTCAGTTTCAGTCCATTGTTCTCCGTTTTTTTAATTTCAAAAACGGCATCGCTTTATGTAAACCGGTCGAATTTCGATTTGATCTAATTAACCGATACTCGGCTGATTCAACAGTTCAACAACCATTTTCATAATTGTGATTTTTCTATTATAACCGAATCGCAAAAACATCTGGTTCTCAGTTGAACTGGTCCAGATTTTAATTTGGTCCGATGTGATTTTTAAAACCATGTATATGACTATTAATTAATCCCTTTTAATAAATGAAAAATACAAAAATATATGTACTACTGATGAATTTGGCTCTTTAATCTGTTGCAATGATGATCATTGATTGCAATGATGATGAAATCACATCATGGAACTATGTTAAACTACTGTTGAAATGACAACAAAATTTTGACGGAAGTCGTTATTGAAGTTCTATAGTACTTGCGTTGTGTTGTTTGTTCTTGGCTCCCTCTCATCAATTAAAAGAGTGCGTGGGGTCACAAGATCCGTGAACGCTCTTTTTTTCTTACTTTCAACCTCCTCCTTGCAATTGACAATCTATCTTGTTCGATCTTTCCAGTTACTACCTGATAATGTATCTTTGCCACTCGTCATGTCGCTATTTAAACTTAACTACTCTTATTAAGACACTACGTACGTTAGAACAATAGAACCTATAATAATCAATGTGAAAGCATGCTATCTGGTTTCCCCATAAATGAATTTTTGGAGTATATTTGTTCTTCTAGTTGTTAATTAGAGTGTTAGAAATATAATAATTTATGTTTTTTTTATCGGTTTAAATTTTTTAAAAAAATAATTTTTAATATAATATTAAAATTTTTATGACTAAATAAATTTAATTTTTGTTATCTCTTAAAAAAATAACATAAAATAAAAAAAATATTTATGTAAAAATTTAAATAAATAAAAAATATTTGAATGAGATATATTAAAAATATAATTATTTATATTTTTTATTAATTTAAAATTAAAAAAAATAATTTTATGATATAGAAAATTGATTAGTCATAACCTCATGTATAGGTTGCTGAGAACTGAAAATTTACTTCTCGTCGGAACTCAATCACTCTTAGATTAAGAAATAGGGTTTCATCGCTATTATAATAATGTATTAGTGTCTATATAATTTTTGTCTAATTTACTTAAAAGTAGTAGAGATAGAATAAAGTGACAATCTCCTCTTTATTTTTAAATTCTATGAGTAAATATTAAACATCATACAAGAGACTATATTTAAAATAGAGCGATCGTTATGATATTTTTAACATAGTGTCTAATTTGCTAAAAAATATAAATTAATAATATTTTATAAATTTTAAATATTTAATTTTTTATTTTAAAAAATAAATTACACAATTTAAACACTAAAATAAAAATATTATAGAATTGACCAATTAAAAAAAAACATAATAAAGATGTTTTTACTTGATAAAATGAAATACTACTTATATAAAAGTATATAAATATTTTTAAAGACAACTCGACCTCTCCGAGTATGAGAATTGGTAAATTTAAAAGTGATTAAGTAATACTATAAACTAACACTAGTCCATTAAACCGACAAATAAGAAAAATCCCTACGGTTTTGGAAATTATAAATAAAAAGAAATCCACCCCCAAACAACCACCATATATATTTGATCCGTGCGGATCTGGCAGGAAGTACAGTTGTCACTAGTCAAAATCAGATAAATCTTTGTAAAAGGCTATAAACTACTCAAAGTAAGTGGGCTTTATAGCTTTAAGTTTGCTACCAATAATTGATTATTCATTTTTTATTTTTTTTATTTTCTTAGTGGTAAGCGCGCCAGCCAAGTTGAAGGGAACGTTTTTTCTATTTCTTATTGCATCACTCTTAGCTCAAAGCTTATATATAGCGTGAGTTTTATGACAAGTTTCTCATTCAACACAGCACAATCTCTCATCATATATCAGAATCTCTCTTTCATTCTTCTCTCACAACATACATAATACACACCAACATAACATATATAATTAAGAAACTTTCGGCTTTGTTACTAAATATTAATCCGTACGCTATAATTAACAAGCTAAGAAGCAGCTAGATATAATAATGGGTATTGAGATTGAGAAACCTTGCGTGGTGGAGCTTTCCAATATTGCAGTTTCTAACACTCATGGAGAAGACTCTCCTTATTTCGCTGGTTGGAAAGCCTACGATGAAAACCCCTATGATGAACTCACTAACCCTTCTGGGGTTATACAAATGGGACTAGCAGAGAATCAAGTAAGTAATTACATGCATTATTATAACCACACTATAAACATATTATACATATATATTAGAATATGAACACTAATCTTGTTATTTTTTTTATTGTGCAGGTTTCATTTGATTTACTTGAGAGATACTTGGAGGAACACTCAGAGGCCACAACATGGGGTAAAGGAGTTCGTAATAGTAGCTTCAGAGACAATGCTTTGTTTCAAGACTACCATGGACTTCACTCTTTTAGAGCTGCAATGGCCAGCTTCATGGAGCAAATAAGAGGAGAGAGAGCCAAATTCGAGCCTGACCGACTCGTCATCACTGCTGGTGCAACCGCAGCCAATGAACTCTTAACCTTCATCCTCGCAAACCCTGGAGACGCTTTGCTCGTTCCAACCCCTTACTATCCAGGGTAACAAAATACTTTATATATATATATATATCTAATTATTTATTATATGTATTATCATGATTATAACATTTTAAAAAAATATATTATTAAAATTAAAATAATATTTTTTACTATTAAACAATATATTTTCAATATTATTAATTAAAAAAAATTATCAAAATAAAAAATATATATAACTTTAATTGTCAACACTTGCATAATTATTATAATTACTAGTTTACTATCAAAAAATTGGGGTCATTTTTTCTTTTTAATTTTTGGAACGTAAGTTCTAGCTAGAAGAATCTAATTGTGGCGATTCTACAGATTTGATAGAGATTTGAGGTGGAGGACTGGGGTGAAGATAGTTCCAATTCACTGCGACAGCTCCAACAACTTCCAAATCACTCCAGAAGCGTTAGAAGGCGCATACAAAGAAGCAGAATCCATGAACACAAAGGTGAGAGGAGTGCTAATTACAAACCCCTCAAACCCATTAGGTGCAACCATAGAGCGCTCAGTTCTGGAGCAAATTCTGGAGTTTGTTACTCGCAAGAACATCCACCTGGTTTCCGACGAGATCTACTCAGGCTCAGTGTTCTCTCCATCAGAGTTCGTGAGTGTTGCGGAGATCCTGGAAGCACGCAATTATAAAGATGCTGAAAGAGTTCACATTGTTTATAGCCTCTCGAAGGATCTTGGGCTCCCCGGCTTCAGAGTGGGAACCATTTATTCTTACAACGATAAGGTGGTTACGACCGCGAGGCGGATGTCGAGTTTCACACTGATATCCTCTCAGACGCAGCATCTCTTGGCTTCCATGTTATCGGATAAGGACTTCACGGAGCTCTACATTAGGACCAACAGAGAGAGGCTGAGGAAGCGCTACGAGATGATCATTGAAGGGTTGAGGAGCAATGGGATTGAGTGCTTGAAAGGTAATGGAGGATTGTTTTGTTGGATGAATATGAGTCCGTTGCTTGAGAAGGCAACCAAGGAAGGTGAACTTAAGCTATGGAATGCCATTATTCATCAAGTGAAGCTCAATATATCACCAGGGTCTTCATGCCATTGTTCCGAACCAGGTTGGTTCAGGGTTTGCTTTGCAAACATGTCTGAGAACACCCTCCAAGTTGCACTCGAAAGAATACGTAACTTCGTGGATAAAATAAGGACTCACACTCTCACAGCTGGTTCTAATTGACGACTCTATGCTATACATATACTTATGATTAATTAGTCCCTTAACTTTTTGATAAATGGTACACTTGTTAATTCCTTCGGGCCATTTTGATCAATTCTTTAAAGGGGTAAATGGCCGGGTACTTAATTAATACTGTAAAGCATATTATTACTTTTCATCTTAATAATTGTCATTGGTTGTATTTGTTTGCTTGCTTTACTGCTTAAGCAAGTTTCTTGTAACTCTAGTGCTACTTTTGTTTTGGAATTATATTGCTGATCAATAATGAAAATAGATCTTCTCTATCTACAGTTTATATATAGAAATATTGACTGTGAAACGGCGTTGGAATAAAAAAAACAAATGCTCGAGTCGAGTCTCGGTATAATTTATTATTTTTTATTATTATTTTTAGCTATTAATTTAATTCATTTAATTTACTAGTCCGATAAAAATCACAATTCACTCCAAAAACAAAATGCACCATTCATGCCACGACAACATTTTACACGAATAATAAAAGTATTTGTAACAATATATAAAGTTAATACAGAGAGTTGACTATGATTTTAGTGTCCAATTTTTTTGGACTATATTAATCCTATAATAAACTATTTCATAAAGTAAATTATAAGAATAAAATAGACATAAAATTTGTTTTAAAAAATTCAATAACTTCCTACTAAAATAAAAACAATTTTGTTACTTTTGTAACTATAATAACACATCTTCTATTATCTTCATTCATTGCAGTTTGATTTTTACTCTTTTATATTTGTGGCTGTTCTCCTTTCTTCAACACTCGCCTCCATCCTCTTCCATTTTTTTCATCTGTTGCAAATTTTCTTCGGCAGTTATACTTTTACGCGTAACATTCATTTATATCTTTTCTTCTCTTTAATTTATTTATCTAATCTATATTTTCACGCAGACAGATAAAAATATTACTATATCACCTTTTATTTTTATCAATTTAATGTAAAAAGAAATAATTTTTTTAGTCTTATCAATTTGATGCAGAAATAAAACCGTTTCTTTTTATTTGATATCTGTTTTTATATTTTTTTATATGTCTTTGACTATTAATGATTGAATGAAAATTTCATAAATTTTTTGTTATTTTTTTAAATTACTTTGCAATAACTTTTTTTTAATTTTCTAAAATATTGATTATGTATAGAGTATTATATTCAAAATTTGAATACATAAATATTTACTTTGAAGTTAAATTAAATTATTAATTTTATCTACCATAATATTATTTGTTTTACATATTGGCTAAGTTATTTTATTGGCATATACATAGGACACAAGAAAGTTTGCATCTATCAAGGATTCGATAAGAATATTAATATGTTAATTTCTTAAACTATCTAAGTACTGGATTTGATATTTAATTATATATAGAGTAGTAGGTTTGACATTTATTAATTTCCTAAATTGTAATGCAAGAAAATTAATTAATTTAATATTATTTATTTGTCACATAATTAACATATAAAAGCTAAAAAAACTTACACCTATCAATGGTAGAATGAAAATTTTTCACACATATTTTGTCAATTTTTTATTTATAATTTATTTTACATTGGATAATATTTTTTATTCATTATTAGTTCGATAGATAACACAATAAATGTAGCAATATAAGAACTTTGTTAATTGATTTTTCAAATAATCTGACAACCTAAGATAAGAATTTTGTTAATTGATTTTATTAATCTCTTTTTTATTTTTAATCTATTTTACATTTGATAATATTATTTTTTATTAATTATTAGATTGACATATAACATTTCAATATGACAAGATAAGAGAATTATGTTATACATTTTTTATTATTTCAACCTTTATGATTTTTTTTTCTCTTTATTTTTCTATCTCATGAGCCAGGTAAGTTTTAATTTATTATTTTATATATATATATATATATATATATATATATATATTGTTAACTATTTTATTTTATTAGATTTTTTTAATTTATTTTATTGTATTGTTCTTTTACTTTGAAAATTTTAAGGACCTAACGATCTTTTATTTAAATGATTCGAATTATATGATCAAGAAGTAGTTCAAGAGAATATAGGTTTGAATTTTAGTAATTTATTAAGTCTAATTATTATATAAAAAGTTAAAAATATTCTGAACTTAAAAAACTATTTAATAATAAAATTGAGTTTGTTCAAAATCGTAGAGAGGGACAAAGAGAAAGAAAAAGTTAAAATTTTTTAACTAATTATAAAAATTCATCACCATTAAAACTATTAAATTTGAGTATATTATGTGAGGATTAATAAGAAGCATACTAAAACCATAAATCTAAAAGTTTTCTATCTCTCTTTATATAGTGTTTCACTTTAAGTAACTATTTTAAATGGATAGTATTCAAATGACAAATAAAATAATAAAAAGATTCGTATTAGATTATAAAAATTAATCTCATCCTTATAATACAGTGGCATTATTTCAAAAGATGTAAAATAAAATAATAAAATACACTTTAATTAATGTGCACAATAAAATAAATGTGAAACTTAAATAGTAGCAGTCAAACATGAATAATAATGGTTGCCTTTTGTCCTTGCCTTTTGTCCTAAGGTACTATATTAAATCGTGACTTAATTTTTTAATTATTAATTAAAAAACATGCAATTATGTATTATTTTTTATTATTTTAGTTAAAATAATATATTTTGAGATTATTTTTTGAAATTATTGACATTAAATTTTGATAATTTAAAAAAAATTAAATGCTTTATATCTTATTTCTTTTAACAAAACTTCAACAACTCATAAAAGTTAACAGAATAGATTGTTATAAATCAAAGTAATAGACAAAGATTAAAAGTTACGATAATAATACTTGGTGATAATTAATTACGGTCGGGTCAAGAGAAGGTGGAAGGAGAAAAAAAAGAGAAAGGAGAACAAGGTAATATAATAATAGCGACGAGACAATAACAAATATGTGTATAGAGAATAATAGTAGGAGAAAGAATATTATTAGATATAGTAAGGGGATATAATAAAAATATAAATTAATAATTTTAAAAAATAACAAAATTAAAGATAATTTAAAAGATTAAATATAAAATAAAAAAATTAAAATATTTTTTATCAATTAGAATTATGCACGAAAATAAATAGTATTTTAAATATAAATTTTTATCTCAACTTCAAATTAAATACTATTAAAAATAAATAACTAAACTTAATACCGTTTATAAATAGTTAATTTGTAAATAATATTTCTAAATTTTAATTTTGATTTTGTTACACATAATAACAACATAATAAATTTATTTAATATCTTATTTAATTTAAATTTATAAATTTATACATTCTAAAAGTTAATTTGATAATTTGGGTAAAAATTTTAAATGCTTTATGTCTTACTTCTTTTAGCTAAACTTCAACAATTCATAAAAGTTAATAGAATAGATGATTATAAATCAAAGTGATAGACAAGATTAAAAGTTGCGATAATAATACTTGATGATAATTAACTACGATTGGGGTGACAAGAAGGTGAAAGAAGAAGGAAAAAATGAGAAAGGAGAACAAAAAAATATAATAATGACGATGAGACAATGACAAGTATGTGTTTAGAGAATAATAGTAAGAGAAATATAATAGTGTTTAATATAGTAAGAGGATATAATAAAAATATAAATTAATAATTTTAAAAAATTAATGAAATTAAAGAAAATTTAAAAAATTAAATATAAAATTAAAAAGAAAAATAAAATATTTTTAACAATTGAAAATATGTATGAAGATAAAGATTCTTTTGAATATAAATTTTTATCTCGACCTCAAATTAACTACAATTAAAAATAAATAATTAAACTTAATAACGTTTATAAATAATTAATTTGTAAATAATATTTTTAAATTTTTATTTTGATTTTGTTACACATAATTTTTAACTAATAATCTTGAAGCGTTTATATAGTCATTTATATGATCAATAAATCTGACAGTTTTTCAAGAATCGAGAAGTTATCGATAAGGAGATGTATGATGAATTATGAATGATTTTTTTCGGATACACAATTTTTATACTCTCCTATTTTACTTATTAATTATTCTTATAGTTTGATATTTAAAAACAAAAAAAATAAGCATTCTCATTACTTTTATTTTTCACTATTTATAAAAAATAAGACTTTTTTATATTCAGATCTATATTTTGACCTACCACTTAAAATAGATGAAAACAAATATGAATATCCATGATATTTAAGTAAAAATGATCTTTTGTAAATAATTAATATTTTTACTATTTATAAAAAAAATAAAGACTTTTTCATATTCAGATCCATATGTTGACTTACCACTTAAAAAAAGATAAAGATAAATATCAATATTCATGATATTTAAATAAAAATTATCTTTTATAAATAACTAATATGTATTTTGATTTATATATATTCTTTTTGAATCAGGATAATGTTATTATCATTATTTTTAAATTATATTTTTTCTGATAATATATATATACTTCTTTGTTGTGAGTTTTTATAATTTAACATTTTAAAAATTTTTTATAATAATTTTAATTTTAATAAAATATAATATAAATAAGGTCAAGTCAATATTAAAATAAAAAATACTTATCTAATAAATTTAAAGGATAAATAATATATTAACAAAAAAATAAAATTAATTTCTTAAAAACAATAAATTGAGCCGCTAGTATACATAATCATATTAGCTATACATTAAAATTAGATACTAATATAAAATATTTATTAAAATATAAATATATATTAAAAATAAATTAAATAAAATATATATTCATATATAAATATATTAGTAATTAATTTTACGGTACAAAAATATATATAATATTATATGCACACAAAACAAAATAGTAGCCATCAATAGTTATTTATTATTGGAATATGAATTAGTTTTACAATTTCAGAATATGTATACGAAAAATTGATTGCGGACGAAAACTTGGATATATATTTGTGTACAATTTATTCTTCAGATTAATTTACTTTCTGTGTATTTTGTTCCTGTTGTATATTCTGCATAAAAATTTTCTTAATTTATTGGTTAAAAATTAAGAATTTAAATGTTAGATAAAAATTATACTAAAACGATGCAAAAGATAATAAAAAATATTTAAAATTATTTATATTAAGTATTTTAATTATTAAAACATTAAATATAAAAAATTAATTTCTAATTACTTTATTTTTAAAGCATCAAATATAAAACAATTATTTAAAATTGAAAGCTTTGAACTTTTCAATATTATTGTATGTATTAGAAAAAATTTAAATATTTACATTAAGTAATATTAATAAGTATTCTTAGAGGTGAGAACATTTGTTAACCAGTCCTATAAAATTATTATTGATATAAAATCAGTAAAAATTGGTATTGAAAAGTCTTTATACATTTAGTCATTATTGGTTTCATGGATTTAGACATTTAGTAGTATTCGTTAGACATTAGCAGTGCTTGTTGTGACTTTGTGAGGGACAAAGCTATACCGTACCGGCGTACCAGGTCCAAGGTGAGCACACGTGTGCGTGTGAGTGATCGTGTGCAAGCGCGCAACAGCTAGCAAGAAACCAACCCTATGATATGATGTGGAAACTTCATCTCAAGGTCGTTTTCATTATTTTTTCCCAAAGTATCCCTACTTCTGACATAATAAAAATTAATCTGTGGTAAATTTAGATTTTTTTTAAGATTTTGAGGCATATTTATTAGACTTGGCATGCACGTGATGTTCTAAAACAATTGCGAATCTATATGTATCCATGTATTATAAGCATGCTTATAGGTACAAACTAATTTGAGCTAAAACTAACACCGATGATAATACAATAATCTCCTCCAATTCATTACAACAACATATATAATCATTATAAAAAAATTACTTAAGAGACGTTAAAAAAAATATGAAATTATTTTATTTTATATTTTTAATTATTATTACAATAATTAAATAATATTAAATATAATAAATATTTAAAATTATACATATTAAATTAAATAAAATAACTTTAAATTGTTATCCTTTTGACATTATTATAATCATCATTATATGTCGAAGTGTTCTCATTGCTTTCAACTTATAGTACTAGAGAATAATAAATTAATTACATGATAAGAACTGAATACTATAATCTAAGTCAATATTTGTATAATAATAGAGAGACTAACTAGCTCATCACTTCATCATCATCAGGAGTTTAATATAATTATTAAATTATTTAATTTAGTACTAATTACTTTAAGAGTATGGTTTGACTTTGATAATGATCCATCTAGCTACTTTTCTACTAAATACGTACAGACGCTGCTGATGATTGTTTGTATTTGTAATAATAGATATGAGAATATTCTTGTCGGTTTAACTTCTTAATGCGAAACATCTGTATGTATATACACACAGACCCCATATACTAAACAACGTAATACAAGATACTTACTTAAACATGGCTTGATATCCAATCAAACGTGACAACTAGTTTCTTGTGCCAATAAACAGAATTTATTAAAAAGGCGAAGTCTACTCTTCATATACATAGTTCGAGTTACGTTGTGTACTTCTCTTACGAGCGATGATTGAATGAAAATGATTTAGTCAACCTCAGTTGTGTGGTCAAAATATTTTTGGCTTACGATGATCACGATAATATTATTATTTTATATTAATTATGTTAGATTTACATTAAAATAATCATCAAAATTAATTATTAGTATAAAATAAAAAAAATGTTAGTTATTCTTTATCTTTAAATTTTTAGTCAGTTTTTTTAAAAATTTATTATTATTTAATTAATTTAAATACTCATTCTATATATTATTAGTTAGTCAAAAAATAAAAAAAATACTTATATTTTATTTTTTTTCTCTTTTAAAAACTGAATAAAAAATAATATTTAAAAAATATTTCGCTATACTGATAAAATAATATATGTTAAAATATAAATATATATTAAAATTAAATTAAATTATATATATATTTATATACTCAAATATTAATAGTTAATTTTAGTAATTAATTTTAATGTTCAAATAACATTTCTAATTTTATATTCCATCAGTCTTTGAACTAGATTTGTATATCGCGTTACTCCTTTTTTTTTTCTTAGTAATATAGCCCAAGACAGCAAAGTATAGTATCACGTTGCATTTGACTATTTCTTTTGTTAGTTGGCAATAATAAATTATATAGGCAACTATTTATTAAATATAGCAAAAACATTTGTTTATGAAGAAATTTAATTTAAAAGGCTAATTTATTTATTTAGTCACACTTTAAATAAATACAACACTTTTATAAATATCAAAATCTAACCATATAATTCATCATCTAAAAAAAACTATATTTTTATATAAAGATAATTATAAAATATCCACCAACTATATATTCCTGGTACGTAAATTAAAGGTTGATATGCAGTAAAATAGCGATTTTGGGATGCATGATGTGAGTTACTTTTCGGTGTATAATTAGTACCATAATTTAAGTCCGTTCGAAAAATTAATTAAATATTGCGTAGAATAATTATGCATGCGTATGAGAATCGCGGTAAGTTTTGTATCTTTCTTAATTTGTATGCACAAGATAATATCCTCCTATATAGTATATCCCAGATTGCATAACAGAAGTTTTCTTGTTTGTTGTTGACAATTTCTGCGCATATGAACCAATCATTCTGTGCTATGAATTTAATTAAGATGGAGAAATGTTGATGACAGTTCCTCGAAACAGTTATTATTATGCGTGTGTTGTTAGCTAAAACTGATATATCCTACCAAACAAAGACGAGTGTTGGGTTGGGTCCCATCTGGCTCCTCAAGTTTAACCATAGCTGCTGGTTGTGACAAATATAATTACTTATGTGTTTTTTTTATTAGTTTAATTTTTTAGATAAACAATTTTAAGTATAAAACAACTAAAAATAATTTATGTAAAAATTCATAAATAAAAAAATCTACATTTATATTTCTTTTATCAATTTAATATTTTTTAACACCTCTCATAGATGCCTTCAAATATTTATATTTATATAAATATTGTCATAAAAATTATGTAAACGAGTTATTTATTTTGTTACTATTTGATTCGTCCGAACACTGGGAGGCCGAGCTTAAGCACTTCCGAGCAAGTCGTCAGCCGAGAGGAAGAGCTTTACGTCGGCCAAGACCAAACACCGCGGCGGGAATACCTGCAAAAGATACTCCGACGCTCAAGTTAGTGACAGTCTCAGGAAAGAGAGAAAGAATAATTAAGCGAGAGTGGGGTAGGTGAACTTAGAGTAAAAAGTAAGAGACTGAGAGTGGTTAAGTGAGAGAGGATAAGTGAGTATGAGAACTGATAGATGAACCTGATCTCAGCCGAGACTATTAGTCCGGATTTATAGAGATTGTTTTACCATTTCCATATGGATAAGTCCTAGTTTATAGATTGGTTAAGATATTCGGTTTTGGTGCTATAAGCCAGTTGAGCACGTTTCTTATTTTCCGTTGGGTGATGCTGCTTCGGTCCTGATCGTGTGCCGGGATTTTCGGACGGCTGATACGGGACCGAGCTTCATAATGCACGTGTCTTTTTATTCGATTGGGTGAAGCCGAGCTTATCTGCTTTTGTTCCGAGTTTGTTTAATGTGACGTTAGCCTCAGGTATTCGTATGCCGAGCATGCCGGGCGACCGAGGATGCAGGTAACGTATCATAGCCCCCAAGCTAGCCTTGGTGTGGACAGGACTAAGGCGAGCTTTCGGATCAAGAGTATTGGATCCTCGGTTGCCGATTTTGTCGCGCATGGTCTTCGTAGCCCCCAAGCTCGGCTTGGTTCTGTCTGGGAAAACAGAGCGTTGCGAGTGGCTTCGTTCTTCGCGCCAGTGACATGATTGATGTGAAAACCGCTCCGCTTTTCTAGGCACCCCTGTCCATTGGATTCTGTAGTGGTTTAATGCTTCTCTTTTTTGCTGTTCTGGAGTAAATGCATAGGGTTTATTAACCGTTTCTTTTGTGGGATTGTATGTTACTTTGTGTTTTCTTTTTATTTCCAACTGCTGTATTCTGGGATAGAGATTTTGTCTTCTCCTTGTCTGAGAAATGAGCAAGCAAGGTCAGTGCTAATCCTTCTCTTGTCCTCATCTACTTGCCTTTTTCTTTTCTTGCCTTCTATGGAGAACTGTAATGTGAGTGGTTTATATGACTGGGTTGACGCTAAGGTGAGGGAACGCAAGTCCCAATTTGATGATGAAGAGTCTGTGAAGCTCTTAGGATCGGGTGTTTGGGTTAGGCCTGGTAGTAATATTAGGATTGAGTTGCTGCCTTGTGGGGAGGAGGACCGTGTGTGCGACCGGTTAAATGATTGGTCCTATTTTTACATGTACAGTTGTCTTTTCACAGAATTGGGGGTGAGGCTTCCTTTTACCGATTTTGAGTGTGGTGTTCTGTACTGGTTGAACTGCGCCCCGACCCAATTGCACCCCAACTCATGGGGCTTCGTTCGAGCTTTTGAGGTGTTGATGGAACTTTTAGAGTGTCCGCTGTCTCTTAGGTTGTTTTTCTCTCTATTCCAGGCGAAGGGGGTAAACAGGGGTTTGTGGGTAAATCTCAGTAGCTATCCTCGTAGGGCAGTGTTTGGTTTGTATAAGTCTTCGTTTAAGGATTTCAAGTCAATGTTCGTTAAGGTTAGGAGCGTCCCGGAGGACTTTCCCTTCTATTTGAACGAGCATCTGGTTGAAAGGTTTCCTTTGTTTTGGTGTGCTAAGCCCTACCAAGCTCTGGATGTAGATGATAGGTTACTTGATGATGATATTGTCATGGATTTCCTGTTTAAGTCTTTGGGTCCGAAGGGTTTGTTGTCAGTTGCCGAGATGTTGAAATGGGATTCCGATAGGCAAGCAGTTTATAAACATATAGGTAATTGTGTTTTGTTATGTTTGTTTTGTATTCTTGCTTATTTTGCTGTGTCTTAACTTGGTTGTTTTCAATCTGTAGCCGAGAAGGCTCCTGCCATTACCACTGCCAGGTTGAAGTCCTATTTCAATCAGCGTAAAAAGAGTGAGAAAGAGGTTTCCTCTAATGTGGGAAGAGGCGCTGCTGCTGTGGTAACCCAGTATGGTCCTGGGCCGAGGTCGAAGCGAAAGAGGGGTCAAGGCAAAGGTGGCCTTGCTGAAGTGCTGGATGGTAAGGGTGAGTCATCGCTAATACTACAAATGGTGGAGTCTGCTTACGAATCGCAGAAGAAGCTTCATGGGTATGATGAGGACGATCATGGCAGATCTTTGTGGGCGAAGCTGTATCCTTTTGGTGTCATGGCTGACGAGCTCTGCTATTTTCCCGACGATATGAAGAGGATTGATGATGTTGGTCGAGCAGGTGTCAGTCGGTTTCTGCAGGTATGGGTTACTTTGTTGTTCTTTTTGAATTCTAGCTGGTGTTTACTTATTTATTTCCTTATTTTGTAGGTGATTGGCGCTCGCATTGTTGCTATTGGTCGTTCTCAGGAACTTGCTTTAGAGCGAGAGGAAAAAGAGGCTACTCGTGTTGAAGAGTTATCTGGAATTATCCAGGAAAGGGATGAGAAAATTGTTGAGCTGTCTTCCTCCATTGAGAAGAGAGAGCTTGAATTTGCTGAGGAGCGGAAACTGCACGAGGCTTCTTTGAAGAACATGAAGTCTGAGGTTGATCAGTTGTCTGCTCGGGTCAAAGAGTTAGAAGGCGGGGTTTATGAGGCCTTTGCCCAAGGTTTCGATCGCGCTGTTTCTCAAGTCAAGGTGTTGTATCCCGAGGCTGACCCTTCAAAGCTCGATGTTATGAAGGTTGTTGTTGATGGTGAACTTGTGGAAGATGAAGGTGTTGCTGGAAGTGAGAGTGAGGGATCCAGCATAGGCGATAAGATAGAGTAGTTTCTTAGTATTTGTCTTGTTAATGCTTGTTGTATCTTTGGAACTTGTTGCTATTTTGTCTTTGAACTTCTTCCTGAATGTTTAACAGTGATGTTTTGTGTTCTGAGTATATAGCTCGGTTTGGAACAAATAGCTTTGATTAATGCGATATATATTTTGGTTAGACCATATTGGTGTGCCGTTATGAGAAAAACGACTGCTTTGTGTTTACTGACGGTGGTTGAAACCATTCTTTGTTTGGTTGATCTGTTGATTAGGATAGTAGCGGATTTAATGTACTGTTTTGATTATCCCTTGGGCTTCCCTCGAAATAACTTGTTTGTCGTATTTTGCATGTGCTTCTCCGAGTATTATTATCGGAATGCGCGCGTTATTCTCCGAGTATTATGCTCGGATTAATTTTAAATGTTCATTTGTTAGAAGGTAGGGACTAATGTTGAAAATGCTGGTGTGTACTTGTCCGAGTATTATGCTCGGCATGCGCGTGTTGAATTCCGAGTATGAAGCTCGGATTAGTTATGTTTGTTAGAAAAAAAAAATTTTGACTTGCTTTTGTGGTGGAGGTAATCCGATAAGTAAGCTCGGATTGCGATGTTAGGGTTCCAAGGATTATGCTCGGATTACCTGAAATATATGTTTAATTGTCAAAATGTGAATCATTTTGATTGCTCGATAGGTTGTATGAGTACAATGATTTGTTGCGTCCGGCCTCGTTAAAACCCTCTCCGAGTAAAACCCATGTATTTTGGGAGAAAACCTTCAGAGGGGAAAAAGAGTACCATCATTCGCAAATTACAGATTACATCATGACTGATATTTCCTTAAGGAGGAGATGTTCCATGTTCCTGGAAGTTGATCTCCTTGAAGGGTTTCGAGCTTGTAAGCCCCCTTTCCAAGACTTTGGAGAACTCGGAAAGGCCCTTCCCAGTTTGCCGCCAATTTGCCATGTGCCGGAGGTTTCCGGGCTTCTTCTGTGCGTCTGAGTACGAGGTCTCCATTGTTGAAAGACCTGTGAACTACTTTTCTGTTGTGTCGTTGCTCTAGGTATTGTTTCCTGGCTCGTTGCTTTATGGCGAAAATATCTCTTTCTTCTTCTACAAGGTCCAACTCGGCTGTCCGAGCTTGTAGGTTACTTGTTTCATCATAGAGCTCGGTCCTTAATGTTGGGACGCTGACCTCTACTGGGATAAGTGCTTCTGCGCCATATACTAGTTTGAAAGGAGTCTCTCCTGTGGCAGATTGAATGGTGGTATTGTAACTCCATAGAATTTCTGGAATGAGGTCGGCCCATTCTCCCTTAGCGTCGCCGAGCTTTTTCTCTAACCCCTGCAAGATAATTCTGTTAGCCGATTCAACTTGTCCGTTAGTTTGCGGGTGCTCTACTGAGCTGAAATGATGTTTGATGTTAAAGTTTGTTAGAAAGGTGGCGAGCTTATGATCTGTAAATTGTGTCCCGTTATCCGAGATTATCTCTCTTGGGATACCGTATCTGCATATGATATTTTTCCATAGAAAAGATCGCACTTTTTCTGCCGTTATGTGTGCTAGTGGTTGTGCCTCTATCCACTTAGAAAAATAATCTATTGAAACCAAAAGGAACTTTACCTGGCCTGGCGCTTTCGGGAAAGGTCCGAGGATATCTAATCCCCACCTATCGAAAGGCCAGCTTACCTCTGTGGTGTAGAGTTCTTCGGCTGGGGTCTCCGACAGGGTGGCATGCTTTTGACAATTATCACATGTCTTGACTTTGGAGATGCAGTCTCGTTTTATCGTCGGCCAATAATATCCTGTTCGCAGGATCTTTGCTGCTAATGCTCGGCCACCGATATGGTTGCCGCAGACTCCTTCATGTGTTTCGGCCATAACCTCCTCGGCTTCCTCCTTGTTGATGCATTTGAGCAATGGTTGTGAATGTCCTCGTCTGTATAGGGTGTTTCCGAGCACTGTATAGAAACTTGCTCTTCTTCGGAAGAGCGGCAAGTTTGGCTCATCATTTGGAATGGTGCCTGTATTGATGTAATCGAAAAAAGGTGCTCGCCAATCTGGGACCTGTGTAATACTCAAAATTGTATCCTGCTCAAAACTTGGTTTATCAAGTGTTAGCTGGGACAGTGTCGATGTGTTTTCGGCTTGCCGAGTTGTGGCTAACTTAGATAACACATCGGCCCTGGTGTTTTGTTCTCGGTTTACATGAATAATATCAAATTCTTTAAATTTTGAAATCAGATCCTTCGTTATGAGCCAATATTTCTCTAACAAAGGATCTTTTACCTAGAATTCTCCTTTTATTTGATATACCACTAGTGAAGAGTCGCAGTAGGCTGTTATTCGAGGTATTTGTAGTTGTAGGGCGAGCTTTAGTCCAGCAAGTAGGGCTTCGTATTCCGCCTGATTGTTGCTTGCGTTGAAGCGAAATTGTAGTGATTGCTCGGCCACCACTTTGCTTCCTTCTTTGAGTAGTATCCCAGCTCCACTGCCTTCTTTGTTGGACGCTCCATCTACATGTATGGTCCAACTGACTTCTGTATTATGTGTGTCATTGGTCATCTCTGATATAAAGTCGGCTAGCACCTGTGACTTCAGTGTTTTTCTTGATTCGTACTGAATGTCGAACTCGGAGAGCTCGACCGACCATTTTATTAATCTGCCAGCGAGCTCGGGCCTGGTTAGTATCTGCCTTAATGGTTGGTCCGTTCGTACTATGATTGTGTGACTCTGGAAGTAGTGCCGCAGTCTTCTTGCTGTTGTGATTAGTGCTAGCGCCAGTTGTTCTATCTTTAGGTATCGTGTTTCTGTTGGTTGTAGCACCCTACTGATGAAGTATACTGGGCTTTGGTTTCTTCCTGTTTCTGTTACTAAAACTGAGCTTATAGCATGGTTAGATACTGATAGGTATAAATATAATGGGTTACCTATCTCTGGTTTCTGGAGGATTGGTGGTGATGTCAAGTGTTGTTTAAGTTCGGTGAAGGCATTTTCACATTCGTCTGTCCAGTTGAACTTCTTGCCTTTAGAGAATGTCTGGAAAAAGTGATCAGATCGGTTTGCCACTGCAGGTAGGAAACGTGACAGGGCAGCTATTCGTCCTGCAAGTTGCTGGACTTCCTTTACTGTTCTTGGGCTTGTCATGTTTAGCACGGCCTTGCACTTTTCTGGGTTGGCCTCGATGCCTCGAGATGTAAACATGAATCCCAGGAACTTCCCTCCTTGTACTCCGAACGCGCATTTGTCTGGATTGAGTCTCATGTTATATGCTCGGATTTGTCTGAAGATTTCTACTAAGTCGTCACAGTGTGACCCCTGCATTGGTGTTTTTGCTACCATGTCATCTACATAGACTTCCATGTTGCGGCCTATCTGTTGTTGGAATACCTTGTCCATTAGCCTTTGATACGTCGCACCTGCATTCTTTAGGCCGAAGGGCATTACCTTGTAACAAAAATTCCCATGTTCTGTTATAAAAGCTGTTTTGCTTTGGTCTTCTGGGTGCATTAGGATCTGGTTATAGCCAGAGTATGCATCCATGAAACTCAAAGCTTTGAAACCAGAGGCGTTATCAACTAATTTATCAATGCAAGGCAGTGGATATGCATCTTTAGGGCAAGCTTTATTTAAGTTTGTGAAGTCGACGCACATGCGCCATTTACCTGAGCTCTTCCTTACCATTACCACGTTAGACAGCCATGTGGTGAAGCGAATCTCTCTGATGAAGCCTGCATTGAGGAGCTTCTGGGTCTCTTCGAGTGTTGCTTGTTTTTTCTCTTCTCCGAGGTTCCTTTTCTTCTGCGCAACTGGTTGGGCTGTTTTGTCAATTGCTAGTTTGTGGCAGATGACCTCTGGGTTTATTCCGGGCATGTCATCTGGCGTCCATGCGAAAAGGTCGGCGTTCTGACGCAGTGTGTGAATGAGTCTTGCTCGGTCTGCCCCTTCTAATGCTTCTCCAACATATGTGCATTGGTTGTCGTCTGCTGTTAGTGTTACTTATTGAAGATTGTCCATTGGCCGAGGTCTTTCGCCGAGGTCTTCCCTAGGGTCAAGATCGGCTAGTGTCGCTGTGTTGGCAGACGTTTGGATGGCTTGGACCTGGGGTCGAGCTTCCTGTTTTGTTTGTACTGGTTTTAGACCAGCGTTATAGCATTGCCGAGCTTCTTGATGGTCGGCATACACCGCAGCGATCTTGTTTTCCTGCACTGGAAACTTGACACACAGATGTAATGTGGATACCACTGCCCTGATTGTGTTCAGTGCGGGTCTCCCAAGTATAATATTATAAGGGCTGTAACAGTTTACTATTAGGTATTGAATATCAATTGATTTTGCCATAGGGATCTCTCCCATTGTGGTCTTTAGCCATATGTGTCCCATGATGGGGACTCTCTCTCCGGAGAACCCAATTAGCTCTCCAGAGGAGGGTTGTATCAATTTTTCTGATAATTTCATTTTAGTAAACGTAGAGTAAAATAAAACGTCAGCACTACTACCTGGATCTAACAATGTTTTTCTTACCAACAGATCTCCAACCTGGATTGAAATTACCACAGGGTCGTCGAGGTTAGGGCTTGCCGATTTGAAGTCTGTTTGGTTGAAGGATATTGTGACGTCTGGTCCTTTGTCCTTCTTTGGTTGTATGGTTCCTTCGATTGCCAGCATTGCTCTGTAGCTCCGCTTCCTGGCCGAGCTTGTTTCTCCTCCGCCTGCGAATCCTCCCGATATGTGGTTGATGACTCCTCATGGCGGATCAGGAGCGATCCTCTCTTTTTTGTCGTCAGCCGTTGCTTGCTTATGCTCTGCCCTGTCCGAGTTTCCTCCTTTGCCCTTCCGGGTCTCGATGTACTTGTCCAGGAGACCTTGGCGTGCTAGTCTTTCCAGGAGGTCCTTCGCGACGATGCAGTCATCTGTGGTATGACCGAACTTCTGGTGGAAGGCACAATGTTTTGTCTTGTCCACGAATCGTTGATCCTGGTAGTTCCCTGCTCGGGCTGGTGGTTTTATGATTTTGGCGTTGAGAATTTCTCTGATGATGTTTTCTCTTCTGGTGTTGAATCTGGTGTATGTGTTGTACTTTGACGCTGGCTTAAGAGGTTTCTTTGTGTCCCTATTGCCTGGAGATCTAAAGGGCCTTTCCTCATCTCTCCGGTGTGGTTGTTTGTCTGATTTCTGGGCTTCTCGGAGTTCTTCGATTTCCATTTGACCTGCGGCCCTTTCTCGGAACTCCTCCAGGGTCTTTGGTTTTGTTATGGCGATGGTTTCCCGGAATTTACCAGGTCTGAGTCCGGCTTTGAGGGCGTGCAGGTGAACGGCTGGGTCCAAGTCTTGGATCTCCATGGTGGCGTCAGCGAACCTGGTCAGGTAGTCTTTCAGGCTCTCATGCTGGCCTTGCTTGATGGTGCCGAGATAGTCCGATCCGTGCACATAGATTCTTGACGCGGCAAAGTAATCGATGAATGATCTGGCAAGATCTTCAAAAGAGGAAATTGATCCTTCAGGGAGTTTGGAGAACCAGAGCAATGCAGCACCGTCGAGGTAGGTTGGGAATGCTCGGCAAAGGACGGGCTCGTTCTTAGGGCCGTTGAAAAACATCATTGACTGGAATTTCTTTATGTGGGCTCGGGGGTCGCCGAACCCTTTGTATGGTTCCAGTGCGGTCGGGAGAGTAAAATTTTTCGGCATCTAATAATTTGTGATCTCCTCGGAGAAGGGGTTGTCGAGGGTGAGCTTCTCCTTTGGCAGGGCGATGTTCAAGGGATCTGTAGCACCTTGAGCCGAGTTTTTGGAGCTTTCTCCATTGTTCTGCGTAGACAACTCGGCTATTCTTCGTACTTCCGCCTGCAGCTCGGCGATTCGAGCTAGGAGGTCATCATGTGAGAGTTGTGGGCTTTCCTTGTCAGCCATGTTCGAGGATCGGGAATCCTGCAAAATAGGGTAGAAGACTAGACAAAGAAAAAAGTGGGGTTAGATGTACTCCGGGCCCCACGGTGGGCGGGAGGCCGAGCTTAAGCACTTCCGAGCAAGTCGTCAGCCGAGAGGAAGAGCTTTACGTCGGCCAAGACCAAACACCGCGGCGGGAATACCTGCAAAAGATACTCCGACGCTCAAGTTAGTGACAGTCTCAGGAAAGAGAGAAAGAATAATTAAGCGAGAGTGGGGTAGGTGAACTTAGAGTAAAAAGTAAGAGACTGAGAGTGGTTAAGTGAGAGAGGATAAGTGAGTATGAGAACTGATAGATGAACCTGATCTCAGCCGAGACTATTAGTCCGGATTTATAGAGATTGTTTTACCATTTCCATATGGATAAGTCCTAGTTTATAGATTGGTTAAGATATTCGGTTTTGGTGCTATAAGCCAGTTGAGCACGTTTCTTATTTTCCGTTGGGTGATGCTGCTTCGGTCCTGATCGTGTGCCGGGATTTTCGGACGGCTGATACGGGACCGAGCTTCATAATGCACGTGTCTTTTTATTCGATTGGGTGAAGCCGAGCTTATCTGCTTTTGTTCCGAGTTTGTTTAATGTGACGTTAGCCTCAGGTATTCGTATGCCGAGCATGCCGGGCGACCGAGGATGCAGGTAACGTATCACTATTAATTCTTTATTATATTTTTTATTTGAATATAACTACAGTCTTTAACAATCTCCAATTTTCCAGGAGTCATCTATCTTTTGGAAGCCGAGATGTTAATAAGTTTTTTACTCAGAAAAAAAATACAAAATTTTTTAAACGAGTTGGTTTGATATTTATGATCTGGGAGCGAAATATATTTCTCTTTTGCATATGCTAATTTTTAAAATACACCAAAAGTTCTATTTTGAATAAAATAAAAGGTACCAAAAAATAAAACATAAACTGGAATTAAATTTTTTGAATTTAAAATTACAGAAAATAAAGTGAATGACTTCAATTTAAAGAAAGTAACAAACGTCTTTAATATAGTTGAAAGATTTTGGAATGAAAATGACTGTATAATTTAAAGAGAAAAAGAAATTACTTTGCTGGATGAGAAATTACAAGAAATTGAAAAGAAAAATGTAAAGACATGAATTGAAAGACATGGAAAAAATTCTACAGAAATGAACTTAAAGGTACACTTAAAAATTTGTTAGGATGTGAGTGTGCATAAGTGTTTTCTGAAGACAAATTCCAACCCGTTGCTTCTTTTGAGCTTCGTTAATTTATAGATCAATTCGACCAATCTTGTCCTGATGCCAGATGTCATCTCTGAGAAGTCCGAAAAAAAACCATTTTCGCCAAGTGTAAAGCCAAATAACCGTCCTTGTGCAATACACCATTGATCTTGACACGACGTCTGTTAATCTCATTCTTTAACAAGTTATGGCAGATCGAGACCTTTCTATCAACACCTATTTTCCAAGCTAACATCCTTACTAGTTCGACCAACAATATTTTGATTCACAAAATTCTTCCACTAATAAATTGCCCCTTAGGATTATTATTATCCTTGAAATCTTTTTTAAAGATGAAATAATTGATCCTGATAAGATGTACCTTATATTCTGGATAAACAAATAGAGAAGAGAGAAAGTCCATTGATGATTGGATTTTTGACGGTATAGAATTTCACTATTGAAGTCTCGTTGCAAGTATAGTTTCTAAACCAATCAAAAATCCTTTCATACAAAAGATTGTTAACAAGTAACAAACCCCTAATTTTATAAACCGAAGTATTCAAACCTCGGGTCGTTCTCCCTAGGAATTACAATAAAGTGCCTTGTTATTGGTTAGAAATGTGTTTTGGGGTTTTGGACAAGAAGCATGAAAAGTAAATGGCAATGAAAATAAACTAACAACTATAAAAGGCTCTTGGCAAGGTATGAAAATTAGAAGTCCTATCCTAGTTATCCTTCTCAATTGTGATGAGAATTGTTCATTGCTACCACTTAGTTAACCCTTACTAAATAAAGGAAAGTCAAGTGGATGAATTGACTTGAGCCACAAGTCCTAGCCAACTCCCAAGGAAAGACTAGCTTTAGTGCACTCCAAACCAATTAGCAATCTCTTCAATTATCAATCAACAAAGGAATTAGATAACTCAAGTGTTACTAATTACTCTACCTAGGCCAAGAGGAACAAAATCTACACTAAAACTAAAAGAGACATTTCAACAAACACATAAAGTGCAATAGAAGTAATCATTATTAAATGTAAGAATTAAAGGAATCTACAACTACAAAAATAAGAGATCAACAATAGAAAAGCAAAGAAGACACATTTAGTATGAATTACCTCTTATTGAATTGGAAGAATCTAGAAGGAACAATACTAGATCTACAACAAAATATAAGAACAACATAAAAGAAATTACAACAAAAGAGTAGAAGAAGATGAATGTAGCAACAAAGAATTGAGAGATAGAAGTGGAAGAAAGCAAAGATTAAAACCTAGATCTAAGAACTAATCCTAATCCTAATCCTAGAGAGAAGTGAGAGCTTCTCTCTCTAGAAACTACTTCTAAAACTAAACTATGACTAATGGTAACTAACTTCCTCATCCCTCTTCAATCCTTGGCTTAAATAGCATCAGAAATGAGTTGGATTGGGCCCACAAGGCTTGTAAATTCGCTAGCCACGAGTTTGCATGAAGTGATCACGTGCACCAACGGCATGTGCGCGTACAGTGCGCGTATGCGTCCTTATACGTATAGCAACTATGACAAATCTTATATCGTTTCGAAGCCCCGGGTGTTAGCTTTCCAACCCAACTAGAACCGCATCATTTGAACCTCTGTAGCTTAAGTTATGATCAATTAAGTGCGAAGAGGTCGGCTTGACAGCTTTTGCGTTTCCTTTATTTCTCCAGGAGTTCTCCATTTCTACATGCTTTTCCTTCATTCCCTTGGTCCAATCCTTGCCTCCTAAATCTGAAATCACTTAGCAAACATATCAAGGCATCTAATGGAATCAAGGAGAATTAGATTTAGCTATTTTAAGTCCTAAAAAGCATGTTTTCACTCTTAAGCACAATTAAAGGAGAAGTTATAAAACCATGCTATTTCAATGGATAAATGTGGGTAAAAGGTTATAAAATCTCCTAAATCAAGCATAAGATAAACCCTACAAATGGGGTTTATCAACCTCTCCACACTTAAACCAAGCATGTCCTCATGCTAAAACCAAGAATGAAGTAAGGGTATGGCATTTATTCAATGGGAACTAACTAAATGCGCGATGCAATCTACCTATATGCAACTATCTAAATGAATGCAATTGCTTGGTCAAAATAAATCAATTTCCAAGAAGCATATATGTACAAGGGTTAAGGACTAGCAAGTCTAATCCACAATTGAATTGAGTTATTAAATATTTTTATAAACTTGCATGAAAAGTGACATTTATGGATGGAAGCATGTAATTGAGCATCAAACCCTCACGAATGTATTTGCACTCTATTCGCTCAAGTATTTGGGGTTGATTCTCTCAATTCTCTCCTAATCATGCTTTCCAAGATTTGTTTTTCTTCTAACAATCAACAAATATTTCATGCATACATACATATATCATGAGGTCTTTTTTTTAGGTTGTAATGGGGCTAGGGTCAAGGTATGATGCATATATGGTTAAGTGAGCTTGAAATTTGAATCTTTGATAAGCTTAAACTTCCCACCTAACCTATGACATCCTATACAATTTCAAAGCTAGCCTAACTACCCATTTTTCACCTTTTCACATACTCATGCATCCCTTTTCATTTCACAACACTTATGCATTAATTTTATTGAGCTTCACTTTGGGGCATTTTGTCTCCTTTTTACTTCTTTCTTTTTTTTTCTTTCTTTTTCTATTTTTTTTCTTTTCCATATTATTTTTCTTTTTCTTCTTCTTTTATTTTGTCTTTCTCATTTTTTCTTTTTTTTTTTATATACAAAAGCATCAATACATAAGGTTTTACATTTGATTAATACATGAGTATGTACCAAATTCCCAATATTTTCAATAAAAATACAAAACTACCCTTTTATTCACCCAATGTCCCAAGATTCCCACACTTGAATGATACTCACACACATTAGCCTAAGCCAATCAAAGATCCAAATTAAGGACATTTATTGTTTTTCGCTTTAAGGCTTGTAATGTGCTAAATTAAGAACAAAGTGGGTTAATCGTAGGCTCAAATTTTACTAACAAAGGAAGATAAAAGGTAAGGCCATTTGGACAAGTGAGCTAATGAAATAATGGCCTCAATCATATAAATGCATGTATACACAAAATAATGGATATAAAGAATCAAACAAATCAAAGATTACAATCATAGGAAGAGAATAATGCACACAAGAAGGAAAAATAAGTGGTTATAAGATGTAACCACACTATTAGGCTCAAAACTCACTTGCTTGTGTTCTTAGCTCAAAATATGATCCATAGCATATATAATTCAAGCAAGTTTTATGAAAAGTTTTCACTCAAATCAATTGAGATGCCCTATAGATAATTTTCTCAAAAACTTTCATTATTTTGACTAAGCTTATTTTGTCTATATATGCAAAATTAAGAAAATGCAACAAAAATCCTAAAATCCTAAAATAAAATGCAAAAGTGTTAGGATTAGAAATTTGTCACCCAAAATAACCGACCGGTCGGACGACCTCCCCACACTTAAAAGTTTGCACCGTCCTCGGTGCATTGAAGGATGAGCAAGGGGGTACGGCGAGTCTCCGGATTGCTGCGTGTTCTTTCTTCCGCTTCCGTTATTGCTTGTGGTGCATTCATCATGAAAAACAAAAATATAACACCATAAGATGAGACAATACAAAAGCAAGGAAGCATACATTGTTGGAGTGAGGTAACTCACTAGATTTGAGTGAGTGAATTAGTGTGACATTAATGACAAATAAGTGTGTGAATTCTAAATTGCGCAGTTTAGAACACACACTAGCATAAAAAGTGATGTCACAAAAGAAGCATGCACTTTACTCATTCTAGTATGCTTGAGATGCTCTAAGTGAACTTGTAAGGTAAAACAAGTATTAAAGAAGCATGAAAGCATTCAATCTAAGCCTATGGATGCATATGATCATGAAATACAATGCATTAAGGTATATGCACAACATCATCCATCAAGAAGTTGCCTAATCAAAGAATACGGTTCAAATCACATGGTGGCCAAATCATGCAATTCAAAAGAATTACAAGCTCGAAGACAATTCTCATCACTTGGTATTTTTCAAAAGGTAAGCATGAAAAACTCAAAACCAAGTAGCAAAATATAACCTCAATCATAGAATCCAACAAATATTATCTAAAAACATTCATGCTAAAATAGCATTTAGGCAATAAGAGGCAGCAATGTGTAGTAAACAAAGTCAATAATCCAACACTTATGATGAAAAGAGAGAAAATAAAATGAAAACTAAACTAAAACTAACTAATCAACTAACTAACTAACTAATTAACTAACTAACTAACTAATAACTAACTAAAATAAATGGTTATCGATGGTGTTTGGAAGTGTTGGATGAGGGGTAGGAGGAGGGAAGGAAGAAAGAAGAAGGAAAAGAAATGGAAAGAGGGGAAGAAAAGAAATGGATGGAAGAAAGGGCATCCACGCACACGCACGCATGACGCGCGCGCGCGGGTGGTGGAACAGAGAGAGGGGGGCGGACGCGTCATGTACGCGCGTGCGTGAGTGGGGTTGTGCCAAAGGCACAACGTTGGCGCGGCGTAGGCATAACTCTCTGAAAAATGTATAGAATGTGGAACTTCTCAATCCACGCGTACGCACGCATGGCGCGCTCGCGTGGATGGTCGAAAACGCTTGATGCACGCGTACGCGCGCAGTGCGCGTACGCGTGGATGGTGCTCTATTTTTCAAAAAAAATTTTCTATGTTTTTGCACCAATCCAAGCAATCTAAACCTCCAAGCAACTACCAAAACAACATAAAACCTTATTTAACATACTAAACTACCAAATATACTCAACTAACTAAACAAAACATGAAATTAGACTAATTCTACCAAATATTTACAAAAGAGAAAATGAAAAGATATTACCATGGTGGGGTGTCTCCCACCTAGCACTTTTATTTATTGTCCTTAAGTTGGACTTATGGGGAGCTCCTCTCAAGGTGGCTTGTGCTTGAATTCATCTTGGAACTCCCACCAATGCTTGGTTCTCCATTGTGCCCCAAGATTCTTCATGGATTGAGCCAAGTCTTGATGGAGTTCTTCACAAGCTTGGGGCTCCCAAAGTTGATCCTCTTCTTGTGATCCGGGATCCCACACTTTATTTTCACACCCGTCTTGAGGTTGATCATCATTATTAGTCCAACCGGGTGGTGAGTAAGGTGAATTCTCTATATAGTGGCCAACAATCCTCCTAGACCCATCTATTTGAGCACTACTCCAACCTTTATATCTCATGTTTGATGCATCAACCATAATGAGCCTTGATTTGCAACGCCCACCACAAAACCTTTTCCGCTTACGCTTCATCCCACAAACTTCCCTAAGTTGGCCATCCGTTTCAAGCAAACCATATTCAAGTGGGATAATAAAGCTAATAGAAATGAATTTCACCCACTCAAATGAAGGTGTAGATGGCAACCTAGGCAAAGATGCTTCCAAAGATCTTGACAAAGCATAGCCAACCCTCGTTCTTCTATTTCTAAGGACTTCCACCTCTTCACAAGATCTCTTAATCTCAATCCTTTGTTCAACAATTTTATCTAAACCTTTTCCTTTACTCAAATCATAATAGGGAGGGTGAGAAAAATTTACCTCCTTAACGCATTCAAATCCAACCGGAGAAGGTTCTTCATGCTCAAAGGATTCTTCACCACTAAGACTTGATGCTTGATCTTCATCACTAAGGGAACTCAATTCTTTCTCTATCCCATCCAAGTCTTCATATGGAATATGCCTTGAAAGGTGTGCACTTTCCTCCCTAGCATCAATTTCAATCATCTTGGAGGGGTTTTCTTCAACTCTATGTTCCCATGGAAGCTCCGCATCTCCTAAGTCTTCTTCCTTGTCTTCAACAAGTAAAGCTTCCTCCAATTGTTCCAATACAAAGCAACTTCCCTCATTTCCCACCGGAGTTTCCAATCTCTCCTTCGTGCTATATTCTTCATTTGATTCTTCACATGTAGCCATGGGGGTTCCTTGAGTGTTCAAGCATTGGGAGGCTAATTGATTTGTTACCGCATCCAAGGCGGCCATGAAATTTTGCACATCCTTTTTCATCTCTTCTTGCCCTTGAACAAGAACACCAAGGGTTTTATCCATTAGAGATTGGGGTTGGTGGAAGGGTTCCTCATTTTGGGAAAAGGGTTCATAATAGGAAGGTGGTTCTTCTTGGTAGAGTTGTGGTGGTTCAATATTTTCCATTCTTTCCACTTGTTGCACAACACACTCTATGGTTGCTTGAAATTAATCCAATGCTTCCTTGAGATGATCCCTTGACTCTTGTTCCTCTTGGATAATATGATTAGGATCATGTGACTCTTGGATCAATGGATATGAGTATTCTTCCATGGGAGGTTGTAGTGGAAAGTAGTATTCATCTTGTGGTTGAAAATGTTCATATATTGGAGGTGGTTCATCTTGGTAATAATGTAGAGGAGGTGGCTCTTGAAAGTGGTGATGTTGGGATGGTGGTGGCTCTATGTGTGGTTCATATGGCTCATATGGTTGTTGGAATGATGGATATGGATTAGGGTCATATGAAGGTGGTTGGTAAGAAGGGGCTTGTGAGTATGGTTGAGAGTTATGTTGAGGATATGGTTCATAGGCATATGGTGGTGGTTCTTGAAAGTCACAAGGTGATTCACCATAGCCATTGGATTGATATGCATCATAGAATGGCTCTTCTTCATAGTGCATTGGTGGAGGTTGTTGCCATGAAGATTGATCATATGCACATTGCTCCTTCCACCTTTGATTGTCCCATCCTTGATACACATCCTCATTGTAGCTCTCATCACCTACAACATAGTTGTAATCACACTCATAGCCAAAGTGAGAATTCATGATAGTAAGAGAGGGCAAAAAAAAAAAGGAACAAATAAAGAGAACAAACTAAAAACTAACAAAGAGGCAAAAAGTAAACATATTCACAATATTCACATATATACAATAACCAATAACACAACACCATTGCAACTCCCCGGCAACGGCGCCATTTTGATGATTGGATTTTTGACGGTATAGAATTTCACTATTGAAGTCTCGTTGCAAGTATAGTTTCTAAACCAATCAAAAATCCTTTCATACAAAAGATTGTTTGTCACAAGTAACAAACCCCAATTTTATAAACCGAAGTATTCAAACCTCGGGTCGTTCTCCCTAGGAATTACAATAAAGTGCCTTGTTATTGGTTAGAAATGTGTTTTGGGGTTTTGGACAAGAAGCATGAAAAGTAAATGGCAATGAAAATAAACTAACAACTATAAAAGGCTCTTGGCAAGGTATAAAAATTAGAAGTCCTATCCTAGTTATTCTTCTCAATTGTGATGAGAATTGTTCATTGCTACCACTTAGTTAACCCTTACTAAATAAAGGAAAGTCAAGTGGATGAATTGACTTGAGCCACAAGTCCTAGCCAACTCCCAAGGAAAGACTAGCTTTAGTGCACTCCAAACCAATTAGCAATCTCTCCAATTATCAATCAACAAAGGAATTATATAACTCAAGTGTCACTAATTACTCTACCTAGGCCAAGAGGAACAAAATCTACACTAAAACTAAAAGAGACATTTCAACAAACACATAAAGTGCAATAGAAGTAATCATTATTAAATGCAAGAATTAAAGGAATCTACAACTACAAAAACAAGAGATCAACAATAGAAAAGCAAAGAAGACACATTTAGTATGAATTACCTCTTATTGAATTGGAAGAATGTAGAAGGAACAATACTAGATCTACAACAAAATATAAGAACAACATAAAGGAAATTACAATAAAAGAGTAGAAGAAGATGAATGTAGCAACAAAGAATTGAGAGATAGAAGTGGAAGAAAGCAAAGATTAAAACCTAGATCTAAGAACTAATCCTAATCCTAATCCTAGAGAGAAGTGAGAGCTTCTCTCTCTAGAAACTACTTCTAAAACTAAACTATGACTAATGATAACTAACTTCCTCATCCCTCTTCAATCCTTGGCTTAAATAGCATTAGAAATGAGTTGGATTGGGCCCACAAGGCTTGTAAATTCACTAGCCACGAGTTTTCATGAAGTGATCACGTGCACCAAAGGCGCGTGCGCGTACAGTGCGCGTACGCGTTCTTATACGTATAGCAACTATGGCAAATTTTCTATCGTTTTGAAGCTTCGGATGTTAGCTTTCCAACCCAACTGGAACCGCATCATTTGGACCTCTGTAGCTCAAGTTATGATCAATTAAGTGCGAAGAGGTCGGCTTGACAGCTTTTGCGTTTCCTTTATTTCTCCATGAGTTCTCCATTTCTACATGCTTTTCCTTCATTCCCTTGGTCCAATTCTTGCCTCCTAAATCTAAAATCACTTAGCAAACATATCAAGGCATCTAATGGAATCAAGGAGAATTAGATTTAGCTATTTTAAGTCCTAAAAAGCATGTTTTCACTCTTAAGCACAATTAAAGGAGAAGTTATAAAACCATGCTATTTCAATGGATAAATGTGGGTAAAAGGTTATAAAATCTCCTAAATCAAGCATAAGATAAACCCTACAAATGGGGTTTATCATCCATTCACATGCTTGATAAACTGTCTCTATTAGCACGATCCCATTAATTGTGCACATCCTGCGTGTCACTATTTAATTCTCTTTTCTCTGTCTCTTTTGCATTTCAATTTTTCAGAATGATATATTTAATTAAAACATCCTTCACCTTCAAAATTCAAAAAGTTTCCAAAACCAGTTACCTTCAACAACAATAGTTCTCCTTTTCACCTTCTTCTTCCACTATCATTATCATGAAAAACTTCAAGCTTCAAACTTTACTAATCTTGTAAGAATCGGAGTTTTCTCGTAAAACTGTTTTAATAATAATAATAATTTTAAGTGTCCGAGATAGATTCAAAATTTAGATGTTTTAATTTAAAAATATAAAGATAAAATTTGATTTCAATGAATTTTTCTGAATTGGAAAATGTATCTTTTTTGAAAAGTTTCTATAAAAATGTGTACTGGTGCTTAAGCTGCCAGTACCGGCTCTAGTGTGTTCAGTACCACGTATTTTGGAAAGTAAGATTTTAAAAATTGATTTATTTTTTTGAAAGGATAAAAATAATTTAGAATTAAAAATCGGACACTAATCTTAAAGGTTTTGACCCAAAGTGGACCAAACGGACAAAAAAACGCTTCATAGTTGGACCAAGCCTAAGTTGGGCCCAAGCCCAACTCATATAAAGCAAAAAATGAGCCAAAGAAGCTCATTTTAACACCAAGTGAGAGAGAGAGAGAGAGAGAACTCGGATAGGGAGAAGAGAGGAGATGGAAGCCATTGTCACTATTCACCTCCTCCTTCAAAGCTCCATAACTTTTGATCCGGAACTCTGATTGACAAGCCGTTTGCGGCCACGTGAAACTCTCATCGAGCTCTTCATTTATATCTAAGAAAATCTGGTAAGATCTCTCAACTCACGCTCCAGTCTCCGGCACCAAGAGTTCTGCATTTTTGGGTTTGATTTTTGAGTAAGTTTTGCAATTTTGCTTGTTTAGGTGATCTCTAGTAGCGGGTAATTGTTGAATTTTACTCTTAATCGCGTTGGGCAAGGTAAGTGATAAACCACTATTTTATGGTTTATCTTGTACTCAATTGAGTATTTTTTATCTATTCTTTACCCACTTATTCATACTATTTGCATGGTTTTGTATTTGCCTTCCTAATTATGTGCTTTGATTAAAAACATGCTTCCTTGGCTTTTATTTCCTTTTATTTGATCCTCTCTTATTACCATTAGATGCCTTGATATGTGTGTTAAGTGATTTTAGGAATTACAGGGCAGGAATGGCTTAGAGGATGAAAATAAAGCATGCAAAAGTGGAAGGAATACAAGAAGTTGAAGGAACTGCAAAGCTGTCAGCCTGACCCTCTCGCACTAAAACCATCATAACTTGAGCTACAGAAGTCCAAATGATGCGGTTCTACTTGCGTTGGAAAGCTAACGTTCGAGGCTTCAATTTGATATATAATTCGCCATAGTGGCCGTACAGATAAGCGACGCGAACGCGCGCTCTACGCGGACGCGTTGCATCTGCGAACTTCAATCCGCGCGGACGCGTGGATGACGCCTCCGCGTCACTTTGCCGTGACCTGTACGGACTAGATTTCACAATCAGCGACTTCTGGGCTGTTTCTAACCCAGTTTTTGGCCCAGAGAACACAGATTAGAGGCTATAAAGTGGGAGAATGCATCCATTCATAAGAATGCTTTTCATAATTCAATTTTAGGTTTTAGATGTAGTTTTTAGAGAGAGAGAGGTTCTCTCCTCTCTCTTAGGATTTAGGATTAGGATTAGGATTAGGATTTCAACTTCTTCATCACAGGTTCAATGTTCCTTTAATTTATTTTCTACTTTTATTTATCACTTTAGTTGATTATTTGATGTTGCCAATTTGGCTTATGGATTTCTATGTTCAATCTAACCTTCTATTTAAATATAATTTGACGTATTTCAGACTTATGATTGTTTTCTCTAATTTATGTTATTGATGCTTGTGCTCTATCCAAATTATTTTCATTCAAGTAGATTTTATTCCCTTTTGGCTTTGGTTGATTAATTGGTAACTCTTGAGTTATCAAACTCATTATTGACTGAAAATTGGAATTCTTCAAGAATTAATTCGAGATCCAATAATTCTAACTTTTCCCAAGGAAAGACTGAAATTTGAAGATTCGAATTAATTCATCCACTTAACTTACCTTCATAGTTAGAGGTTAACAAAGTGGGAGAAAAATCCAATTCTCATCACAATTGATAAGGATAACTAGGATAGGACTTCTGATTTCTCATATATTGCTAAGAGTTTATTTTACAGTTATTTATTTATTTTTCTTATCATTTACCATACTTGTTCCTCACTTTCAAAACCCCCAATTTACAAACTCATAACCAATAATAAGAACATACCTCCCTGCAATTCCTTGAGAAGACGACCCGAGGTTTAAATACTTCGGTTATCAATTTATTTAGGGGTTTGTTACTTGTGACAACCAAAACGTTTGTAAGAAAGGTTGATTTCTTGGTTTAGTAACTATACTTACAACGAGAGTTTACTATAACCTCTAAACCATCAATCTTCAGTTCTTCAAAATGGCGCCGTTGCCGGAGAATGGCAAACGTGTGCCTTATTATTGGTTATTGTAAATATTTTTTTAAAAAAATATTTTTTTGTTTACTTGTTTATTTGTTTTCTCTCTTCCCTCTTATTTCTGATAGCTATTATGAATTCTCACCCTTCTCGCTTTGAGTTTGGTTATAATTTTGTTGCAAGGAATGGAAGCTATAACAGGACTATGCATCAAGGTCTAAGCAATCAAAGATGGATAGAGCCACGAGGATCTGATCACTCCTTTAGGCAACAACATCCTCCTAGATATCATGGACAAAGACCATTCTACAATGCATACCCAACTGATAGATTCGGTGGACTGCCTTATAACTACCAACAAGCCCCACCCTGTGCTCAGAGACCATCCTCTCGACATAACTTCGAACCACCACACTCACAAGCTTCTTTTCACCATTCACTACCACATGATCCTTATCCACCCCAACGCCAATCCAATTACTCCCAAGAACTACCACTCCCCTATACACCATGTCCATATCCATCAAGCCCAGAATCACAGGTTCGCCTCGAAGAATCAGTAAAACAATTTATTGCAACCCTTTATCAACTGGAGCAAGCAATAAATCAATTATCTTCCAGACGTTCAGCCCCTCGACAGACTCCCATGGCTTCATGTGGAGAATCTAATGAAGAACGCAGTACGAAGAAGACACTAGAGACTCCAGTGGATAGCATAGAGCATAACTTCGTACTGGAATAAGTAGAGGACGCTATCATTGTAAAAGAAGAAGAGTTGGTTGAAGATTTAGGAGATGCTGAACCTCCACAGGAATCCAGAGTTGTGGAGAATTCTGTCAAAGACGTTACAATTGATGCTAAGGAGGATAGTGCACAGCCTCCAATGCAAGTATCTTATGAAGAACTGGACGGAGTAACCCAAGACGCATGTTTTCTTGATGATGATAGTCACCAGTCAAGTCCTCCTAGTAATGAACTTGCATCTGCAAGTGAATTCTTTGAGACAAAAGAATCTTCCCCAAGTGAATACGAAGATGATGCAGAGGTCGACTTTTCTCAACCTCTTAATTATGACTCAAGTGATGAGGAAGATATGGAAGACTTTGACCAGAACATGGCTGGAATGGAAAAAGTTTGCAAAGAAGTGGAGGAATTCACTGAAGACCACAAGGGAGTAAAGCTTGCAAAACCACTGGAAACACCTATCCCAAGGCCACTACCACCCAATACAAACCTCAAGTGGGTAAAATCCTTAGCTTTTATCTTTACTTTTCCACTTGAATATGGTCTGCTTGAAATAGATGGCCAGCTTAGAGCTCTTTACGGCTTTAAAAGTAAAAGGGAATTGACTCGCACTCAGAGTTGGTATGTGATGAGCGGATAATTTATACGCTTTTTGGCATTGTTTTTAAGTAGTTTTTAGTAAGTTCCAGCTACTTTTAGGGATGTTTTCATTAGTTTTTATGTTAAATTCACATTTCTGGACTTTACTATGAGTTTGTGTGTTTTTCTGTGATTTTAGGTAATTTCTAGCTGAAATTGAGGGACTTGAGCAAAACTCTGAAAAAGGCTGACAAAAGGACTGCTGATGCTGTTGGAATCTAACCTCCCTGCACGCGAAATGGATTTTCTGGAGCTACAGAACTCCAAATGGCGCGCTCTCAACGGCGTTAGAAAGTAGACATCCAGAGCTTTCCAGCAATATATAATAGTTCATACTTTATTCGGAAATTGACGACGTAACTTGGCGTTGAACGCCAAGTACATGCTGCTGTCTGGAGTTAAACGCCAGAAAAACGTCATGATCCGGAGTTGAACGCCCAAAACACGTCATAACTTGGAGTTCAACTCCAAGAAAAGCCTCAGCTCGTGGATAGATCAAGCTCAGCCCAAGCACACACAAGTGGGCCCCGGAAGTGGATTTATGCATCAATTACTTACTCATGTAAACCCTAGGAGCTAGTTTATTATAAATAGAACATTTAACTATTGTATTAGATGTCTTTTGACCACGTTTCATCTTTGGTCTCAGTTTTGTATTATTCTTCATCTTAGGAGGCCATTGATCACGTTTTGGGGGCTGGCCATTCGGCCATGCCTGAACCTTTTACTTATGTATTTTCAACGGTGGAGTTTTTGCACACCATAGATTAAGGGTGTGGAGCTCTGCTGTACCTCAAGTTTCAATACAATTATTATTACTTTCTATTCAATTCTCTTTTATTCTTATTCCAAGATATACATTGTACTTCAACTTTGATGAATGTGATGACCCGTGTCACTCATCATCATTCTCACCTATGAACGCGCGTGACTGACAACCACTTCCGTTCTACTCTAGGCCGGACGCATATCTCTTAGATTCCCCAACAGAATCTTCGTGGTATAAGCTAGACTGATGGCGGCATTCATGGGGATCCGGAAAGTCTAACCTTGTCTGTGGTATTCCGAGTAGGATCCCGGGAATTCGGAAAGTCTACCTTGTCTGTGGTATTCCGAGTAGGATTCCGGTATTGAATGACTGTGACGAGCTTCAAACTCCTGAAGGCTGGGCGTGATGACAAACGCAAAAGAATCAATGGATTCTATTCCAACCTGATTGACAACCGACAGATGATTAGCCGTGCTGTGACAGAGCATTTGGACCATTTTCACTGAGAGGATGGGATGTAGCTATCAACCAAGGGTGATGCCTCCAGACGATTAGCCGTGCAGTGACAGCGCATAGGACCATTTTCCCGAGAGGATTAAAAGTAGCTATTGATGATGGTGATGCCCTACATACAGCTTGCCATGGAAAGGAGTAAGAAGAATTGGATGAATGTAATAAGAAAGTAGAGATTCAAGAGGAGCACAGCATCTCCATACGCCTATCTGAAATTTCCACGATTGATTTACATAAGTATCTCTATCCTATTTTCTGTTTATTTTTATTAATCATATTTGATTTTCTAAATTCCATAATTTTATCCTCCTGACTGGGATTTACAAGATGACCATAGCTTGCTTCATACCAACAATCTCTGTGGGATCGACCCTTACTCACGTAAGGTATTACTTGGATGACCCAGTACACTTGCTGGTTAAGCTGAACGGAGTTGTGATCATAAATTCCAATAGAGCCAATTTTTAAATTCCATACAAAGAGAGTGAATCACAATTTCGTCCACCAAGTTTTTGGCGCCGTTGCCGGGGATTGTTCGAGTATGGACAACTGACGGTTCATCTTGTTGCTCAGATTAGGTAATTTTCTTTTCAAAAATCTTTTTCAAAATTTTTCTTTTATTTTTCGTTTTTCTAAACTTTATTTTCGAAAAAATTAATAAAAATCCAAAAAAATTAATAAAATCATAAAAATAAAGAATATTTTATGTTCCTTGTTTGAGTCTTGAGTCAACTTTTAAGTTTGGTGTCAATTGCATGCTTTTAAAAACTTTTCTTGCATTTTTCGAAAATCCCATGCATTCATAGTGTTCTTCATGATCTTCAAGTTGTTCTTGATAAGTCCTCTTGTTTGATCTTGATGTTTTCTTGTTTTGTGTTATTTGTTGTTTTTCATATACATTTTTCGTTTGTTAGAGTCCATGCATTAAAAATTTCTAAGTTTGGTGTCTTGCATGTTTTCTTTGCATCAAAAATTTTTCAAAATTATGTTCTTGATGTTCATCATGATCTTCAAAGTGTTCTTGGTGTTCATCTTGACATTCATAGCATTCTTGCATGCATCCATTGTTTTGATCTAAAAATTTCATGCGTTGAGCACTTTTGTTGTTTTTCTCTCTCATAATTAGAAATTCAAAAATAAAAAAAAATATCTTTTCCTTATTCTTCTCCAAATTTTCGAAAATTTGAGTTGACTTAGTCAAAAATTTTTAAAAATTAGTTGTTTCTTACAAGTCAAGTCAAATTTTCAATTTTAAAAAATCTTATCTTTTCAAAATCTTTTTCAAAAAATTATATCTTTTTCATTTTTTTTTCTATTTTTCGAAAATTTTAAAAATTATTTTTCAAAATATTTTTCTTATCTTTATATCATATTTTCAAAAATTAGCTAACAATTAATGTGATTGGTTCAAAAATTTGAAGTTTGTTACTTTCTTGATAAGAAAGGTTCAATCTTTAAATTCTAGAATCTTATCTTGTAGTTTCTTGTTAGTTAAGTCATTTTAAAAATTAAATTTTTTCAAAATATCTTATCTAAACTTCTTATATTCTTTTCAATTTTGATTTCAAATCTTTTTCAATCAACTAACTAACTTTTTGTTTGTTTCTTATCTTTTTCAAAACCACCTAACTACTTTTCCCTCTCTAATTTTCGAAAATACCTCTCTCTTTTTCAAAAATTCTTTTTAATTAATTAATTGTTTTAATTTTAATTCTATCTTATCTTTTAATTTTCGAAAATTACTAACTTTTTTTTTCAAAATTATTTTCGAAATTCTCCTTCTCTTTTCTTATTCTATTTAATTAATTATTTACTAACACTTCTCTTCACCTCTCTTCTTCCAAAAACAATCCGAATCCATTCCTCTTCATTCTTCTACCCCCTTCTTTTTCTACTAACATAAAGGAATCTCTATACTGTGACATAGATGATTCCTCTTCTTTTCTTGTTTTCTTCTCTTTCATATGAGCAGGAACAGGGAAAAAGACACTCTTGTTGAAATTGATCCTGAACCTGAAAGGACTCTGAAGAGAAAATTAAGAGAAACTAAATTACAACAATCCAGAAACAACCTTTCAGAAATTTTCAAACAAGAGAAGGAGATGGCAGCCGAAAATAATAATAATGCAAGGAGAATGCTTGGTGACTTCACAAAGCCAACGTCCAAATTTGATGGAAGAAGCATCTCCATTCCTGCCATTGGAGCCAATAACTTTGAGCTGAAACCTCAGCTAGTTGCCTTAATGCAACAAAACTGCAAGTTTTATGGACTTCCATCTGAAGATCCTTATCAGTTTCTAACTGAGTTCTTGCAGATCTGTGAGACTGTAAAGACAAATGGAGTTGATCCTGAAGTCTACAGACTCATGCTTTTCCCTTTTGCTGTAAGAGACAGAGCTAGAATATGGTTGGATTCACAACTTAAGGATAGCCTGGACTCCTGGGATAAGCTGGTCACTGCCTTTTTGGATAAATTCTTTCCTCCTCAAAAGCTGAGCAAGTTGAGAGTGGATGTTCAAACCTTCAAACAAAAAGATGGTGAATCCCTCTATGAAGCTTGGGAAAGGTACAAGCAGCTGACCAAAAGATATCCATCTGACATGTTTTCAGAATGGACCATATTAGATATATTCTATTATGGTCTATCTGAATTTTCGAAAATGTCATTGGACCATTCTGCAGGTGGATCTATTCACCTAAAGAAAACGCCTGAAGAGGCTCAAGAACTCATTGACATGGTTGCAAACAACCAATTCATGTACACTTCTGAGAGGAATTCCGTGAATAATGGGATACCTCAGAAGAAAGGAGTTCTTGAAATTGATGCTCTGAATGCCATATTGGCTCAGAACAAAGTGTTGACTCAACAGGTCAACATGATCTCTCAAAATCTGAATGGATGGCAACATGCATCCAACAGTACTAGAGAGGCAGCTTCTGAAGAAGCTTATGATCCTGAGAACCCTGCCATGGCAGAGGTTAATTACATGGGTGAACCTTATGGAAACACCTATAACTCATCATGGAGAAATCATCCAAATTTCTCATGGAAGGATCAACAAAAGCCTCAACAAGGCTTTAACAATGGTGGACGCAATAGGCTGAACAATAGCAAGCCATATCCATCATCTTCTCAGCAACAGACAGAGAATTCTGAACAAAACACCTCTAATTTAGCCAATCTAGTCTTTGATCTGTCAAAGGCCACTTTCAGTTTCATGAGTGAAACAAGATCCTCCATCAGAAATCTGGAGGCACAAGTGGGCCAGCTGAGTAAGAAAGTCATTGAAACTCCTCCCAGTATTCTCCCAAGCAATACAGAAGAGAATCCAAAAGGAGAGTGCAAGGCCATTGACATAGTCAATATGGCCGAATGCACAAGGGAGGAGGAGGACGAAAATCCTAGTGAGGAAGACCTCCTGGGACGTCCCTCAAGCAAGAAGGAGTTTTCTATTAAGGATCCAAAGAAATCTGAGGCTCACTTAGAGACCATAGAGATTCCATTAAATCTCCTTCTGCCATTCATGAGCTCTGAAGACTATTCTTCCTCAGAAGAGGATGAAGATGTAACTGGAGAGCAAGTTGCTCAATACTTAGGAGCTATCATGAAGCTGAATGCCAAGTTGTTTGGTAATGAGACTTGGGAAAGTGAACCTCCCTTGCTCATTAGTGAACTGGATACCTGGATTCAGCAAATTCTACCTCAAAAGTAACAAGATCCTGGCAAGTTCTTAATACCTTGTACCATAGGCACCATGACCTTTGAAAAAGCTTTGTGTGATCTGGGGTCAGGGATAAATCTTATGCCACTCTCTGTAATGGAGAAGCTGGGGATCATTGAGGTACAACCTACCTTGTTCTCATTACAATTGGCAGACAAGTCATTGAGACAAGCTTATGGAATAGTAGAGGACGTGTTAGTAAAGGTTGAAGGCCTTTACATCCCTGCTGATTTCATAATCTTAGACACTAGGAAGGAAGAGGATGATTGCATCATCCTTGGAAGACCTTTCCTAGCCACAGCAGGAGCTGTGATAGATGTCAACAGAGGTGAATTAGTCCTTCAATTGAATGGGGACTACCTTGTGTTTAAGGCACATGGCCATCCCTCTGTGACAGAAGAGAGTAAGCATGAAGAGCTTCTCTCAGTTCAGAGTCAAGAAGAGCCCACACAGTCAAACTCTAAGTTTAGTGTTGTGAGGCCACAACCAAACTCTAAGTTTGGTGTTAAGATCCCATATCCAAACTCTAAGTTTGGTGTTGGGACTACACAACATTGACCTGATCACCTTGTGGCTCCATGAGAGCCACTGTCAAGCTATTGACATTAAAGAAGCGCTTGTTGGGAGGCAACCCAATTTTATTTATCTAATTTTTTTTTATATTATTGTTATTTTGTGTTTTATTAGGTACATGATCATGAGGAGTCACGAAAAAAATCATAAAAATTAAAAACAGAGTCAAAAATAGCAGAAAAAAATTCGCACCCTGGAGGAAGCACAGGCTGGCGTTCAACGCCAGTAAGATGCATCTAGCCGGCGTTCAACGCCAGAACAGAGCATCATTCTGGTGCTGAACGCCAGAAACAAGCAACATTCTGGCGCTGAACACCAGGAATGTGCCCAGAGAAGAAAAGCTGGCGCTGAACGCCAGTAACAAGCATGAAACTGGCGTTCAACGCCAGAAACATGCTTTACATGGGCGTTGAACGCCCAGAATGTGCACCACACGGCGTTTAAACGCCAGAATGGTGTGCAAAGGCAATTTACATGCCTATTTGGTGCAGGGATGGAATTCCTTGACACCTCAGGACCTGTGGACCCCACAGGATCACCTCAGGATCTGTGGACCCCACAGGATCCCCACCTACCATATGCCCACCTTACCTCCTAATCCTAGTTTTTGTGATTACTCTTCCCCATGTCACACTTCCCAACACTCTTCACCAATCACCTCAATTCCTTTTCCCAATCACCCCCTTCACCACTCACATCCATCCACTCTTCCCCATAAACCCCACCTACCTTCATAATTCAAAAACATTTTCCTACCCATTCCCACCCTAAATGGCCGAACATACACTTCCCCCTCTCCCTATATATACCCTTCCATTCTACTTCATTTTCACACAACACAACCCCCTCTTCTCCCACTTGGCCGAACTAACATCTCTCCCTCTCTACCATATTCTCTTCTTCTTCTTCTTCTCTTCTTTCTTCTCTTGCTCGAGGGTGAGCAATATTTTAAGTTTGGTGTGGTAAAAGCATAAGATTTTTGTTTTTTTCCATTACCATCAATGGCACCTAAGGCCGGAGAATCCTCTAGAAAAGGAAAAGGGAAGACAAAAGCTTCCACCTCCGAGTCATGGGAGATGGAAAGATTCATCTCCAAGAGCCATTAAGACCACTTCTATGATGTTGTGGCAAAGAAGAAGGTGATCCCTGAGGTCCCTTTCAAGCTCAAGAAAAATGAGTATCCGGAGATCCGACATGAAATCCGAAGAAGAGGTTGGGAAGTCCTAACCAACCCCATGCAACAAGTCGGAATCTTGATGATTCAAGAGTTCTATGCCAATGCATGGATCATTAGGAACCATGATCAAAGTATGAACCCGAGTCCAAAGAATTATCTCACAATGGTTCGGGGGAAATACTTAGATTTTAGTCCGGAAAATGTGAGGTTGGCATTCCACTTGCCCATGATGCAAGGAGATGAACGCCCCTACACTAGAAGGGTCAACTTTAATCAAAGGTTGGACCAAGTCCTTATGGACATATGTGTAGAAGGAGCTCAATGGAAGAGAGACTCCAAAGGCAAGCCAGTCCAACTAAGAAGACTGGACCTCAAGCCTGTGGCTAGAGGATGGTTGGAGTTTATTCAACGCTCCATCATTCCCACTAGCAACCGATCTGAAGTTACTGTGGATCGGGCCATCATGATTCATGGCATCATGATTGGAGAGGAAGTAGAAGTTCATGAGGTCATCTCCAATGAAATCTATAAAATAGCCGACAAGCCTTCACCCATGGCACGGCTAGCTTTTCCTCACCTTATTTGCCTTCTATGTTACTCAGCTGGAGTTATCATAGAAGGAGACATCTCCATTGAAGAGGATAAGCCCATCACCAAGAAGAGGATGGAGCAAGCAAGAGAAACCCTTCATGGTTCTCAAGAGATGCATGAGGAAGCTCATCATCAAGAAATCCCTGAGATGCCTCAAGGGATGCACTTTCCTCCCAACAACTATTGGGAACAACTCAACACTTCCTTAGAAGATTTGAGCCACAATGTGGAACAATTAAGGGTGGAACATCATGAGCACTCCATCTTTCTCCAAGAAATAAGAGAAGACCAAAGAGCAATGAGGGAGGAGCAACAAAGGCAAGGAAGGGACATAGAAGAGCTTAAGAACATCATTGGTCCTTCAAGAAGAAGATGCCACTAAAGGTGGATTCATTCCTTGTTCTTTATTTCTTTCTGTTTTCGGTTTTTAATGTTGTGTTTATCTATGTTTTGTGTCTTTATTTCATGATCATTAGTATGTAACCATGCCTTAAAGCTATGAATAAATCCATTAATCCTCCACCTCTCTTAAATGAAAAATGTTTCAATTCAAAAGAACAAGAAGTACATGAATTTCGAAATTATCCTTGAATTTAATTTAATTATATTGATGTGGTGACAATACTTTTGTTTTCTGAATGAATGCTTGAACAGTGCATATGTCTTTTGATCTTGTTGTTTATGAATGTTAAAACTGTTGGCTCTTGAAAGAATGATGAACAAAGAGAAATGTTATTGGTGATTTGAAAAATCATGAAATTGATTCTTGAAGCAAGAAAAAGCAGTGAAAAAGAAAGCTTGCGAAAAAAAAAAATTGGCAAAAAAAATAGAAAGAAAAAGAAAAAGCAAGCAGAAAAAGCCAATAGCCCTTAAAACCAAAAGGCAAGGGTAAAAAGGATCCAAGGCTTTGAGCATCAATGGATAGGAGGGCCCAAGGAAATGAAATCCAGGCCTAAGCGGCTAAACCAAGCTGTCCCTAACCATGTGCTTGTGTCATGAAGGTCCAAGTGAAAAGCTTGAGACTGAGTGGTTAAAGTCGTGATCCAAAGCAAAAAAAAAAGAGTGTGCTTAAGAGCTCTGGACACCTCTAACTAGGGACTCTAGGAAAGCTGAGTCACAATCTGAAAAGGTTCACCCAGTTATGTGTCTGTGGCATTTATGTATCCGGTGGTAATACTGGAAAACAAAGTGCTTAGGGCCACGGCCAAGACTCATAAGTAGCTGTGTTCAAGAATCAACATGCTTAACTAGGAAAGTCAATAACACTATCCAAAATTCTAAGTTCCTAAGAGACGCCAATCACTCTAAACTACAAAGGAAAAAGTGAGATGCCAAAACTGTTCAGAAGCAAAAAGCTACAAGTCCCGCTCATCTAATTATAATTAATATTCATTGATATTCTGGAATTTATAGTATATTCTCTTCTTTTTATCCTATTTGATTTTCAGTTGCTTGGGGACAAGCAACAATTTAAGTTTGGTGTTGTGATGAGCGGATAATTTATACGCTTTTTGGCATTATTTTTAGGTAGTTTTTAGTAAGTTCCAGCTACTTTTAGGGATGTTTTCATTAGTTTTTATGTTAAATTCACATTTCTGGACTTTAATATGAGTTTGTGTGTTTTTCTGTGATTTCAGGTAATTTCTAGCTGAAATTGAGGGACTTGAGCAAAACTCTGAAAAAGGCTGACAAAAGGACTGCTGATGCTGTTGGAATCTGACCTCCCTGCACTCGAAATGGATTTTCTAGAGCTACAGAACTCCAAATGGCGCGCTCTCAACGGCGTTGGAAATTAGACATCCAGAGCTTTCCAGCAATATATAATAGTCTATACTTTATTCGGAAATTGACGACATAACTTGGCGTTGAACGCCAAGTACATGCTGCTGTCTGGAGTTAAACGCCAGAAAAACGTCATGATCCGGAGTTGAACGCCCAAAACACGTCATAACTTGGAGTTCAACTCCAAGAAAAGCCTCAGCTCATGGATAGATCAAGCTCAGCGCAAGCACACACAAGTGGGCCCCGGAAGTGGATTTATGCATCAATTACTTACTCATGTAAACCCTAGGAGCTAGTTTATTATAAATAGATCATTTAACTATTGTATTAGATGTCTTTTGACCACGTTTCATCTTTGGTCTCAGTTTTGTATTATTCTTCATCTTAGGAGGCCATTGATCACGTTTTGGGGGCTGGCCATTCGGCCATGCCTGAACCTTTTACTTATGTATTTTCAACGGTGGAGTTTCTGCACACCATAGATTAAGGGTGTGGAGCTCTGCTGTACCTCAATTTTCAATACAATTATTATTACTTTCTATTCAATTCTCTTTTATTCTTATTCCAAGATATACGTTGCACTTCAACTTTGATGAATGTGATGACCCGTGACACTCATCATCATTCTCACCTATGAACGCGCGTGACTGACAACCACTTCCGTTCTACTCTAGGCCCGACGCATATCTCTTAGATTCCCCAACAGAATCTTCGTGGTATAAGCTAGATAGATGGCGGCATTCATGGGGATCCGGAAAGTCTAACCTTGTCTGTGGTATTCCGAGTAGGATCCCGGGAATTCGGAAAGTCTACCTTGTCTGTGGTATTCCGAGTAGGATTCCGGTATTGAATGACTGTGACGAGCTTCAAACTCCTGAAGGCTGGGCGTGATGACAAACGCAAAAGAATCAATGGATTCTATTCCAACCTGATTGACAACCGACAGATGATTAGCCGTGCTGTGACAGAGCATTTGGACCATTTTCACTGAGAGGATGGGATGTAGCTATCAACCAAGGGTGATGCCTCCAGACGATTAGCCGTGCAGTGACAGCGCATAGGACCATTTTCCCGAGAGGATTAAAAGTAGCTATTGATGATGGTGATGCCCTACATACAGCTTGCCATGGAAAGGAGTAAGAAGAATTGGATGAATGTAATAAGAAAGTAGAGATTCAAGAGGAGCACAGCATCTCCATACGCCTATCTGAAATTTCCACGATTGATTTACATAAGTATCTCTATCCTATTTTCTGTTTATTTTTATTAATCATATTTGATTTTCTAAATTCCATAATTTTATCCTCCTGACTGGGATTTACAAGATGACCATAGCTTGCTTCATACCAACAATCTCTGTGGGATCGACCCTTACTCACGTAAGGTATTACTTGGATGACCCAGTACACTTGCTGGTTAAGCTGAACGGAGTTGTGATCATAAATTCCAATAGAGCCAATTTTTAAATTCCATACAAAGAGAGTGAATCACAATTTCGTCCACCAAGTTTTTGGCGCCGTTGCCGGGGATTGTTCGAGTATGGACAAATGAAAGAGTTTCGAACAGAGAGTTGCGCAACTGCGAGGCTGCCCTCGCGCCAATCGCACAAATCAGGTCACGCGATCGCGTGATCCACGAGTCCGCGTCACCTGACTTTATTGCGCACCACGCAACCGCGTCACTCATGCGTCCACGTCATATGCGACGCACAGCTTATCCAGATCAGTGCCAATTATCTTATCTTTTCTTTTTTAATCCTAATTTCTTCTATCTTTTCCTCTTTCTTTCTTACTTTATTTTTTCACTTGTTAATCTTTTTCACCTTCATTCTATTTTTCTTAATTTATTTGCATATTTCATTCATTGCATTTTAATTTTGTGCATATTTTTCTTTTCTTTTCTAAATTTATTATTTTTCCATCGGTGTTACTTGTTCTTATTCAACTGTTGTGTCTTTTCTGGTATTATTTTGGTGCTCAGTGACTTGTTTTACACTGTTGGGTAATATTATTTAAATCAATGTTAATCTTTTATGATACTTGTATTAATTTTGCATTGACATGAATTTATATTGTCTTTCATTACCCACATTCTTCCCCTATGTTGCAAATTTTTGCACTCTTAATTTGCCATGTGCTTCTACTGTTTTATCACTTACATGTTGAAGCTTCCATGTAAATGAGCCCCTTATCAATTGGCATTAACCCACCCATATTTTATTTATTTTCTTATCTTTATTCATGGGTTACTTTTCTTCCCTTTTTTCTTTTAGGATGGCCACCCAGAAGGAAACTGGAAGACGTTTACATGGGGAGACAGACAAGTCCATCTGCACGATCTTTGGAGAAAGGCGCCAGTTGGAACCGCCCGTCCACCTGCACATCTCAGCATGCACTGAGGACGGTGCAATCTTTAAGGTGTGGGGAGGTCAATATCGATCTCCATGGGTTAGTTACTCTTCTATCTCAACACCAATGGTTTATTTTTCTTGTTAGTTATTGCATTTGCATATTTGATTGCATATTTATTTGATTTTAGACATTTAGTTACTACTTGGTTGAAGTAATATTTTCTTTTTCAAGAAATTTTTATAGTATTTCACTAATTTAAATTGAAAATTTTTTGTTAAATTTGTTTGAAGTTGTATTTGGAACATGGTTTTTGAGCCAAAGAACACACAACTCGTGAGATTTTGAGCTTATTTATATGGTTACATTATTTAACCATAATTGTTTTATTCCTGTGTGTTTACTTCTCTATGATTGCAATCTGTATTTTGTTCCAGTCTATATATCCAATATTTAGTGTATTTACATACTTGCATATGATTGAGGCCATTATTTAATTTTAGCTCACTTATCCCAAATAAGCCCACCTTTTACATCACTTTTGTTAGCCCCTTGAGCTTTTAATCTCCTCTTGTTCTATAACCACATTACTAGCCTTAAGCAGAAAAACAAAATAAAAAAATTCCCAAGTTAAATCCTTGGTTAGCTTAAGATAGAAATTATGTAATTGTTTAAGTGTGGGGAAACCTTATGGGAACATGGATGATAGAAACAAGGTAGAAAGTTGAAAGGAATAAAGATATTTCAAAATAAAAATTTTTGGGAAGCATGCTCATGTGAAATCAAAGTAATTAAATTACCATGTGTATATAAAAAAAATTCAATATTTAAATAAAGGGGATACAAAAGAATTCCCCAAATGCAAAATAAAGCAATGCACATGGGACAAAATTCAAAAATAAGTTTGATACATGAGCATGTAATACAAAAGTGGGAAAAATTTAGATAGCTAGGTAAAGAATTTTAAATTTTATAAAGTATGTATATGTTAGGTGAGATCTTAGACTAATCAAGGATTCACTCTGTTAGCTCACTTAGCCTCATATGTACATCCTTACCTTTACCTCAGTCCCATTACAACCCTGAAAAGACCTCATGATGTTTGTATGTATACATTAAATATTTGCTGATTGGTTAGATGAAGAATAAAGTTTAGAAAACATGACTAGGGAAAACTAGAGTGATTGACCCTAGACACTTGAGAGATTAGAGTGATATACACTACCAGTGAGGGTTCAATGCTTGATTCTATGTTCCCTGCTTTCATGAGCTGTCTTCTTACAAGTTTACTTGTCTTTTATTGTGTAATTTGAATTAGTGAAATTTGATTCATGTTTGTCTTGGAGAACTTATTTACTTTTAACCAAGTAGGTAAAAACATTTTGCATGTAGTTGCATTTATAGGTTGCATTTCATACATTCTTACCATTCTCCTTCACTCTTTTAGTTCTCTTGAGCTTAGCATGAGGACATGCTAATGTTTAAGTGTGGGGAGGTTGATAAACCACTATTTTATGGTTTATCTTGTGCTCAATTGAGTGGTTTTTATCTATTCTTTATCCACTTATTCATACTATTTGCATGGTTTTGTATTTGCCTTCCTAATTATGTGCTTTGATTGAAAACATGCTTTCTTGGCTTTTATTTCCTTTTATTTGATCCTCTCTTATTACCATTAGATACCTTGATATGTGTGTTAAGTGATTTCAGGAATTACAGGGCAGGAATGGCTTAGAGGATGAAAATGAAGCATGCAAAAGTAGAAGGAAGACAAGAAGTTGAAGGAACTGCAAAGCTGTCAGCCTGACTCTCTCGCACTAAAACGATCATAACTTGAGCTACAGAGATTCAAATGATGCGGTTCCACTTGCTTTGGAAAGTTAACGTCTGGGGCTTCGATTTGATATATAATTCGCCATAGTGGTCGTATAGATAGGTGACACGAACACGCGCTCCACGCGGACGTGTTGCATCTGCGAACTTCAATCCGCGCGGACGCGTGGATGACGCCTCCGCGTCACTTTGCCGTGACCTGTACGGACCAAATTTCACAATCAGCAACTTCTGGGCTGTTTTTGACCCAGTTTTCGACTTGGAGAACACAGATTAGAGGCTATAAAGTGGGAGAATGCATCCATTCATAAGAATGCTTTTCATAATTTAATTTTAGGTTTTAGATGTAGTTTTTAGAGAGAGAGAGAGGTTCTCTCCTCTCTCTTAGGATTTAGGATTAGGATTAGATTAGGATTTCAACTTCTTCATCACAGGTTCAATGTTCCTTTAATTTATTTTCTACTTTTATTTATCACTTTAGTTGATTATTTGATGTTGCCAATTTGGCTTATGGATTTCTATGTTCAATCTAACCTTCTATTTAAATATAATTTGAGGTATTTCAGACTTATGATTGTTTTCTCTAATTTATGTTATTGATGCTTGTGCTCTATCCAAATTATTTTCATTCAAGTAGATTTTATTCCCTTTTGGCTTTGGTTGATTAATTGGTAACTCTTGAGTTATCAAACTCATTGTTGACTGAAAATTGGAATTCTTCAAGAATTAATTCGAGATCCAATAATTCTAACTTTTCCCAAGGAAAGACTGGAATTTGAAGATTCGAATTAATTCATCCACTTAACTTACCTTCATAGTTAGAGGTTAACAAAGTGGGAGAAAAATCCAATTCCCATCACAATTGATAAGGATAACTAGGATAGGACTTCTAATTTCTCATATCTTGCCAAGAGTTTATTTTACAATTATTTATTTATTTTTCTTATCATTTACCATACTTGTTCCTCACTTTCAAAACCTCCAATTTACAAACTCATAACCAATAATAAGAACATACCTCCCTGCAATTCCTTGAGAAGACGACCCGAGATTTAAATACTTCGGTTATCAATTTATTTAGGGGTTTGTTACTTGTGACAACCAAAACGTTTGTAAGAAAGGTTGATTGCTTGGTTTAGTAACTATACTTACAACGAGAGTTTACTATAACTTCTAAACCATCAATCTTCAGTTCTTCAGTAAGTCTCTTCAAACTCTTGTGGTTTGATGCTTTGGTTAGCCATAGTGTTGATTCTTGGTATGTTATGTGTATGGCTTGATAGTTGGTGAGTCTTGGAAGCATGTTTGGACTCAAAGTGGTGGTTTGTGCATATTGAGATTCGGCCAACATATAGTTTTGGTTTCCTTTATATAGTATGTAATATTTCTGGACACTTAAACTAGTTGACCCTAAGATAGGATTGAATGTGGTTGATGTATGAATAATTATAAGTGAATTGAGGTAAATTGTTGGTTGTATTGGATTATTGTGGTTGATGATGATTGTTGAAAATTATTGGTATTGATGAGTATTTATGGTGATTTGTTATATTGACAAATAATGAGGATTATGAGAATTTATAGTGATGAGTTAATGTAAAATGTTTATGATGGTTTGGAATGAAGGATATTGATGATTATGATGTTTGGTGACATATGTTGATGATGATTTTGGATTTTGAATCTTGTGATTGATGTTGTGTTAAGGTTGGTGTTGGGTGAGTAGTATGATAATGATGGGTGATAAGTGATGGACCTATGTATGAGAATTATTGATGCATAATGTTGTTTTGTAATGTTTGGTAGCTCAATGATTTGGTTGATAAATATGGTATGAAAATGATGAAAATGTGAGTTTGAGGTTGTGGAATGAATTGAAAGATATGTGAATATGGTTTAAGCACACTAGGACTTTTGGGAATGTGGAATAAGTAATTTTGGATTGAGGGTTGTGGCAAAATTGAGATTTTAGTGTTTTTGGTAAAAACGAACTTTTGTGAACTTTGACGGATCATAACTTGAGCCTCAATTTTTGAAAGTTATTAAAATTTATTTAGAATTACAGTCCATTGAGAAATCTTCAAATTGATATAAAGTTTGTAAAATTCGGACTTTTATAGAGGAAGTTATGATCATTCAAAGTTTGATGTCAAAATCTGAAATTCTGCAAAGTTGCAGAATTTTGTGATTTCTGGTATGTGCGCACGCACAGCCTTGTGCGCACACACACCCCTATGATTTTTCAAACCTGTGTACACGTACAGCCTTGTGCGTACGTGATAAACCACTATTTTATGGTTTATATTGTGTTTAATTGAGTGGTTTTTATCAAATTCTTGCCCACTTATTCATATGATTTGCATGATTTTACAATTCCTTCCTAGTTTAGTTCTATGGTTGAAAACCTGCTTCCTAGAGATCTTTTTATTGTGTATTTTAATTCTCCTTTATACCATTCGATGCCGTGATCTGTGTGTTAAGTGTTTCAGACTTCATAGGGCAGGAATGACTTAGAGAATGGAGAGGAAGCTTGCAAAAAGGGAAGGAGCACAAGAAATAAAGGAGACAACCAGCGAACAGTGACGCGCAATCATGGTTGACGCGTGCGCGTGATTTAGACAAAATCACAGCGACGCGTACGCGTGCTTGACGCCTACGTGTGGATTGGAGTTCGCACAAACGACGCGAGCGCGTGCCTGACATGCACGCGTGGAGAGGAAAATCATCAAACGAAGCGTACGCGTGACCGACGCGTACGCGTGACATGCGTGATCTGCAGAAAATTTAGGAAATGCTAGGGACGATTTTGGGCCGCGTTTTGACCCGGTTTTCGGCCCAAAAATACATAATAAAGCTAGGGAACATGAAGAGACTCAAGGGATACTTAGCATTCATTCATAATTCACAATTTTAGTTTTTAGATGTAGTTTTTAGAGAGAGAGAGAGGTTCTTTCTTCTCTCTTAGGATTTAGGATTAGGATTCCTCTTAAAGGATTAGGATTTCTTCTTCTCAATTTCCAGGTTCAATGTTCCTTTACTTTGGTTTCTCTTTTATTTATTCTATTACTTTGGTTTATGAACTTTTCCATGTTTAGATTTGATTTCTTTTATTAATGCAATTTGAGGTATTTCAGATATATGATTTTTATTTAGCTTTCTATATTCTTGGCTTTGGTTGAGTAATTAGAGACTTTTGAGTTATCAAACTCTTTTGTTGATTGATAATTGGAAGTTACTAATTGACTTGAATTCCATTAACTCTAGTCTTTCTTTGGGAATTGACTAGACTTGAGGATTCATATTGATTTATCCACTTGACTTACCTTCATAGTTAGAGGTTGACTAAGTGGGAGCAATGAGCAATTCTCATCACAATTGATAAGGATAACTAGGATAGGACTTCTAATTTTCATACCTTGCTAAGAGTTTTCATAGTTTTTGATTTATTAATTCCTGCAATTTATTTCTCTTGTCCAAACCTTTCAAAAACCCCAAAAATATACCTTTTCCCATAACCAATAATAAATCATACTTCCCTGCAATTCCTTGAGAAGACGACCCGAGGTTTGAATACTTCGGTTTATAAATTTTATTGGGTTTTGTTACTTGTGACAACCAAAACTTTTGTACGAAAGGATCTCTGTTGGTTTAGAAACTATACTTACAACGCGATTATATTTGTGAATTTCTTTACCGATAGAAATTCGAATGTCAGTACGCACACACAGGGGAAGGCTTGCAGTTGAGAGCGCTAGCACAACCTGTGCGCGCACATAACCAACGAAGTATTACAACCTGTGCGCACGCACACGTTGGAAGGTGCACTTTGTTGAGGGCGTTCGCATGCCCTGTGCGGATGAACAGATTTAAAGTTTTACTACCTGTGCGTACGCACACCTCTATGCGTACGCACACATTTTGAAAAGCCTCCTGGGCGTGCGCACGCACACCCCTATGCGTACGCACATGCCTTGTTTTTTAACTAAAATCTTGTTTTTAATTGTTTCACCTTCCAAATAGGCTTGTAAACTTCTGTGACACCTTTTTAAAACTTTTTGGCTTGTTTTTGGATGTTAAGCATAGACAAGGCTTTGGGTGGAATTATTTAGGTTTTTCTTTGGAAAAGTTAGAGAACGGAGGTTTAGGTTTCTGGTGTATTGAGGACGAGTTTGGTTGAAAAAGAAGAAAGAGTAGTGGACTTGATGATTACTGATAATGAATTGAGAAACTGATGAACTTGAGAAATATGACTGTTTAAGGATGTTAATGGAAATTGATGATGGTTGTGATGAGTTGAGGACTCAAAAAGGGATGATGATCTTGTTTATTGTGGAAAATGTGACAGGCATTATATCCTTGGAATGATAATGTTTGAAGGAGAGTGTGACAGGCACTATATCCTTGGAATGTTGAGAATTGGTAATTCAAAATGATTTGAGATGAGAAATGGTGATGACTGGTGATGATTTGAGGTTGATGGACTTGTTGGATGTGAAAAGTGTGGCAGGCACTATATCCTTGGAATGATAGTGTGCCAGGCACTATATCCTTGGAATGATTTATGAAAAAATATGTTGTTGTCATTTTTCCTTCTCTGCCGCAAGAGTGTGCCAGGCACACTACAAGAAAAAGCCGTATTTGTAACAAAATAAATTGTTACAAAACGTCGAAATTTTGAAACAAAAGTTTTTTGTAACAAAAAAAGGGGCCATTGCAGTAAGTCCCGTTACAAAAAATTTTTGTAACAAAAAATGGAACTGTTACAATTCAATATGATATTTTGTAACAATTTTTTCTGATACAAAAAACCAAAAGCCGTTACAAAAGTGGTAACAAATTTTGATCTTCAAGGTATTTTTGGTGACAATCTATTTTTTCCTATCAAAAAATTTTGTTACAAAATGTAACATGATTTTGTACATTTTTTTCTTTAGTTACAAAAGCAGATTAATTATTTTGTAACAAGTTTTTTTTAATACAAATTGCATGCATAATTTACTAAATTATTTTTTAAATTAACTAATATATTAACTATTTTAATAAACAAGTCTACATCTATATAATATGCAAAAACATACATAATTCAAATAAGATCCTTTTAGCTAAAATTGTTCTCAAACAAAATAACATTAGTAAGTACATTGATAAGTTATATGTCTTGTATAAGTTCAACCAAAAGTTAAAAGTTCTAACATAGATTAGTGTCTCTATGAATCAAAATATTCTTGAGCTCTCAAGGTAGCATGTGGTCACCATTTCAGCACTCCTGTAAATAAGAAAAACCGAAACAAAAAATTAGAAACAAGATATAACACTAATTATAATTTTCCATTAAGTTTTATCTAAAATGTTTAGAAAAATTTTGGCAAAACCTCCCCTAAAACTTGGATATTTCCACCGTCTACGGTTTCAACAAAAACAACTAATTCACAACTTATGTCTCATCCAATACACAACCAAATTTATCAAACCAAATAATAGGACATTTAACATTTATCAACCATGACACAAGTAAAATATAATAAATAGATCCATATACAATTAAACTATACTAATAATATATGAATTATCTAAGAATAGAGAGTTTCTTGTCAGTAGAATGAACACGCTTTGCTTGATCATTTCCTGCTGCATGTTAAATGGTTTGATAAGTAGAATTGAAGTAAAATTTTCAATAAGTCATCAAATTTATATAAGTAGTGGAAGCCCATACCTTCCTTGTTTAACAGATTATGTCCCCTTTCATGCAAAATTTTAAGACGAAATGCATATGCAGCCATCAAAACATCTACATCATTCTTAGTGGCGGTACATGTTACCCCCATGTCTTCTAAAGACTGCCAATAATGACCAAAAAATAAATAATGAATTAAATACTGGTAAAGAATCCATCCTAAAGGTAAAACAAAGATTCAAGGTCCCACCTAAGGATGGAGTTTGATATATACAACCTCAATTTTCCTTCTTGTTGAGGATGGAGTTTGATATATACAGCATTAATTTTCCTTCTTTCAAATCAAGGAGAAAAAGAAAAAGAAAAACAAAACACCCCACAATGAATCAAGTCCATGCAATAAAATATCATAATTCACTTTAGTTATGTTCACTAATTGGCAACATATATATTTAAATATAATGAAAAAGATAAAAAAAAAAGAAAATATATACTGAGATAGAGTTGGTGAAGCATAATGAGTAAGATGCAGCACAATTTTTGTATGTTCATAATAATTTTGCCACATTAATTAGCTTAATAAGCAACACCTCAGAACTTAGTGTTGCTGCTGCAGGATCATCCATCAGCTTTTGCTTGAATAAGAATGCAGCTTTTGGTATCAAAAGATAGAATCCTATTCTATTCTATCCCCATTATATATCTGAGTCCAAAATTATCTCAAAAGTTCAAAGCCTATTCTTGATTTCAGGGCCACATCAAGATCAACACTCTATATCCCTCTTTCCATATAAGTCACGGTCACACATTACTCCACCATCAATTGAATACACTAAGCTACATTATATAAATCAAGCATTGTATAAGGGAAGCTGTTATCTCATCAGGCATGGATTCCAAAGATTATATATCAAGTTATGAATTATAATCCAATCTCAGAAAAGCAAGCAAAGCATTTAACAAACTCACAACTCTTTCAGAAAAAGGTTTTCTAACACATTTAAAGTGCAATGTCAATTGCACCAAAAGTATATGGATCCTTGAGTTAGCCATACATTGTATTAACCAGATAAGAAAAATTAAAATTTCTATCTCATGACAATGCCATTAAGCAAGATAAGTTGGCATTGTTGTATATACTTTTATAAAATTCAGAGTGGGAGTCTATTTTCTCAACAAAATTGACTGAAATGCAGGCTTGCAGCTTTTTTACTTACCGGCATCCTCATATGTCGAACATCGAGTTCATGACACCTCCTTTTTATCAACTTCAAGTCTATTCCCCAATATTCTACATCCTTATCTTGCTGTAAATTCAGAATGTATGTCACACCTTCCTTCTTGAGGTGATTGATGTCTTCAGGTTTCTGTGGTTGGGATCCCACAATGAGATTGTCAGTTATAAATGTCTAATTCATACCTGAAATAAATCAATCACATATTGCATCAGCAGCAGCAATCATATTACTGTGCTATGCATTTTATATAATAGACACAAATTAATACAGTACTAGCTGTTCTTTCTAGCAACTTATACAAAATGCAAGTAATTAACAAAGGAAACCCATCATTCTGTCAAACAGTTGGCAGTCATAAATAACAAATAGGGAAAAAAGAGGAAATTAACCCAGATCGTGGTGATACTCGTAAGGATTCATCATCATCCTCTTCATAGCAGTGGTATTGCTGGTGGAGGGTTTGTGCTTCTTCCTCATCAGAAGCAGCAACGTCCAGAGGGGCAGACGACGGCATGACAGCAGAAGCAGAAGAGGTTCTATTCCTCGAATTCAAAAGCAGCTAACAGCGCAGCCTCGAACCCCTCTTGCGTGTTCTGTTCCTCGCATCAACGGCGGCTCAGCAGCGACTTCGCGGGCTCCCTCCCTCCCTCCGCGAGCTCGCACCAGTGACGGCCTCCTCGCGGCTCCATGATGGCGACGATGGCGAGCCTGCAGCAGACGTGACAGCAGCTCTCTCCTCCTCGGCGATCTCTGGCCTGACCCACGGCTCTTCTCTCCACGCATTTTCTCCCGGCAAAATTGACGGCAACGGCGAGGCATGTGACAGCGGCAGCAATCCCCTTTTCCGTCGGTGACATCCCCCCTTCTCCTCTCTTCTCTTGGCGCAGCTATTCATCGAACCCTCTCTCTTTCCTATGTTTTCTGTGGTGTGTGTGTGTGTGTTAGCCTATTAGGTTAAAGGGGAAGGGGGATTAGGTTTAGGATTTAATTGAAAATTAAGGTTTTTTATTTGAAAATTTAGGGTTTTTATAAAGAAAAATAGATAAAATAGATATTTTGATAAAATTGAATGATGAAATAATAATTTTAAAATTAAATGTATTTTATTAAAATATTTAACAATACAATTTATTAATATATTATTTATTTTTAATAATTATTTTTAATTTAAATTATAAAATAAATATATTAATTATACTTTATAAAGTATCATTTAAATTCAAAATATCAATTATTTAACTCTTCATTATTTTTTTTATTATCAAAAATTTAATTTTAAATTATATAAAATAACCAATTATAATAAAATTCACAAAAATATTAATTAACTTAACTCTAAATATTCATAAAACTAATTTAATTACTTTAGATTAATTTTTAAAAATAAAGAATTTAAATTAATAAAATAAATCATAATTTATTCATAATAGAAATTACTTAAATTAAACTATATAATTTTTTATTATTAAATTTTAATCTCTATCATGCAAAATATTAAATTATAACAAAATTATATAAGAATCTTAATTAATAAAATTACATTAAGAAAAATGGCGAGAATTAAGATTAGAGTTTGAAGAGTGTGTGTAAATTAGATTATCTTTTATTAGTGAGGGTTAGAATAAGGGTTTTTATTTTTTACATTTGTTTTTATTTTAAATTTTAACTATTTTATTTATGTTTAACAATTAACTTTTTTAATTTAAAAATTTAATTTTTAGTCAACATTGAAGACTTGATTATTAGTAAAAAATTATATATTAATTTTATAAAAAATATAAATAATATATACTATTTTTAAAAATTAATCATTTAATCTTTAATTTTTATAAAAATAATTAATTAATACAAATAATATTTTAAAAAATTAAATTTTTGAACCAAAATAAAATTATCTTAAAGATTTTAACATTTTAAAATAATTTTTTTTAGTTACAAAACTTCTTGTATTTTGTGACAAACAAATAACTTGTTACAAATAATATTAAATTTTGTGACAAATTAATTTTTTGTTACAAAATAGTTAGAGTTTTTGAAACAAATGGATATTTTGTTACAAAATATTTTGAACTTTTGCAACAACTTCATCTTTTGTTACAAAATATTATAAAGTTTTGCAACAAAACACCGATTCGTTACAAAAGCCAATATAATTTGTAACAAAAAAAATTAAGTCGTTACAAAATAACAAAATGTTTTGTAACAAATTATATTGTTGTTACAAAACATTATTATTATGTAACAATTACTAATTTTTGTTACAAAAAAATAATTTTTTGTAACAATTTTAAATTTGTTACAAAGTTTTTGTTACAAATATTCCATTTTCTTGTAGTGGCACTATATCCTCGGAATGGGCATGCAAGTATGCCAGGCACTATATCCTCGGAACGATAGTGTGCCAGGCACTATATCCTCGGAACAAAAGCGTGCCAAGCGCTATATCCTCGAACGTGGCAGAAAGGCGACATCCGAAAGGATGTGTCGGGTTAGCAATTATAGACCGACAAGTGATATCACGAGCCAATAAGATAGACATTCATCATGTGCATCTTCTATATGTTTTGTTTGCTTTGCCTAATTATATCTCTTGCCTAAATGAATAATATGCTTATTTTCTAGTTGTTCTACTTGCTATACATGTATATTACATGTGTTTTACTTGCTTGCATTATCTGTGATTGTCTGGTGCTAAGGAGGTTAGGTAGGCGGTGGCGATGGGATTGCATGGAGGTTAGGTTGGCGAAGGTTGTGGGATACAGTGGTGTGATTAGTATTAGTTAGAATTTCCCTATGTTTAGATGACCCGGTTTATGGTTTAAGTTTCTCATTTACTTATTTCGTTAAGCTTGAATACCTGTATTCGATGTGAAGTTCTAGGATTGCCTTCGGCGTCCCAGAGCCTTACATCTTACATATTGGGACCTGTTACCAAACTGAGAACCTCCGGTTCTCATACCATATGTTGTTGTTATTTTTCAGACGCAGGTTGTAAATCCACCTCGGTGAAATTGCGGATATGGTGACAGAGCGGAGTATGGTTCCTCCTTGGTTTATTTCTGTTATACTTTGTTGTAGTTACTCTCACATCTCTTTGTATATTTATCTTTGTGGCCTTAGAGGCTTACTTGAGAGATAAGTTGTAAAAGCTATTTTAACTTTAAAATATTGTATGTTTGTATATAACTAGTCGGCTTAAACTCCGCAAGTTGCGGTTAGTTCCCTATGATTATTATATTCTTATATCTATATATGTTCCATTCTTTTGCATCCATACCTTGTATCTTATGCGTTAGCTTCGTGTGAACGTTTCATGCTTTTGTAATTCTGTCTTTGAGCTTAATCCTTCATTGGGCTTCTAGAATATATTATTTTCTTTTATATATAAATATGTATAAGCCCTAGAATTATCGTAACCTTTGATTAACCTTTGCTTTACGGCTAGAGGTAAGACTTAGGGTAATTAGGGTGTTACAAATCTTCTGCATTTTCCTGGTATGTTCTTCTTCGTCTCATTCTTGTAAGAACCCGAGCTTTTCACGCAAAACCGTTTTATAAAGTAATTTTAGTGTCCGGAATAGATTCAAAATTTAGAAGTTTTAATTTGAAAAAAAAATGTGAAATTTGATTTCAGTGAATTTTTCTGAGTTGGAAAATGTATATTTTCAAAAAGTTTCTGTGAAAATACGTACTGGCGCTTAAGCCAGCAATACCGGCTCTAGTTTGTCTAGTACTACGTATTTTGGAAAATTGATTTATTATTTTGAAAGGATAAAAAAAATTTAGATTCGAAAACCGGATACTAATATTAAAGGTTTTGACTCAAAGTGGGTCAAACAGGACAAAAATGCTAACGGGTTGGATTGGGCCCAAGTTGGGCCCAAGGCCCAACATATAAGCTTATTAAATGAGTTTTGAGCTTATTTCTAGCCCAAAAGAGAGAGAGCCACGCGGTTTTGAGAGAAGAGAAGGGGTGGTGTTACTATTCACCTCCACCTTCCAGGAGCTATAACTTGAGTTACGGAGCTCTGATTGACGAGCCGTTTGCAGCCACGCGAAGCTCTCATCGAGCTCTACGTTTCTATCCAAGAAAACCTAGTAAGAACTTGAAGCTCAAGTCCCAATTTCGTGCCCTAGATTTTTGCATTTTTGAGGTTATGATTTTGAGTAGATTTTGTAGTTTTGCTTGTTTAAGTGATCTCTAGTAGCGGGTAATTGATGAATTTTAACCCTAATCTCGTTAGATAAGGTAAGAAATCTCTTTATCCTTGTGGTTTGGTATAGTATGAGCTTTAGTTGTTGATGTATGGTTATGTTGTATGTATGAAGCTTGTTTTTGGAGTTGGTGGTGGTTTTTGGTTTGGCTTTGATGGTTTGGAGCTTAGTGAAAGTTTGATTGGAATCAAGTTTGGTGTTTGAGCATATTGAGAATCGGACAAGGTATGGTTTCGGTTTTCTTTATGTAATATGTAATGTTTATAGACACTTAGGCTAGTTGACCCTAAGATAGGATTGAATGTTGTTGGTGTATGAATAATTATATGTGAATTGATGTTAATTCTGGGTAGTAGTGGATTATTGTGGTTGATGACGATTATGGGGAATTATTGGTGTTAATGAGTATTGATGTTTAGTGATGTTGATGAGGTTGTTGGTATTTAATGATTGATGATCAATAATGATGTTGTTAGTATTTAATGATTATAAAGGTTAATGAGGAATGTGTGATTTATTGTTGTTGATGAGGGTTTGTTGATGTGGTTGATGATTGATGATAAATATTGATATTGTTGGTAATTGAAGGTGAGTGTTGGAATTGTTGATAAATGGCTATATTGATGTTGATAGTATGATGTGGAGTTTGATGTTGAAATTGATGATGATGATGGTTAGTAAGGGTATTATTATGTTTTTGATAGTGAGAATTTATGATTATATATGGTGGAGTGGTAAATTGGAGTATGGAAAATGGTAAATTCTGATATGGGATAGAGTTAATGTGGTTTTAGTTGGGTTGGGTCATGAAAGTTGGTAAATTGAGATTCTTGTGAGTTTTGGTAAAAGTTGATTTTTGGTGAACTTTGTTTGATCATAGCTTATGCCTCGGTTTTTCAAATTTGTTGAAATTTGATTTAAATTAAAGTTTATTGAAAACTATTCAAATTGATATAATGTTTGTAAAATTTGGATTTTTGTAGAGGATATTATGATCATTCAAAGATTGGTGTCGAAATCTGAAATTCTACAGAAGTTGCAGAATTTTGTAATTTCTGGTATGTGCGCACGCACACACCAATGGAGTTTTACAACCTGTGTGTACACACAGCCCTGTGCGCACGCACAAGTTGGGAAGGGTCGTTTGTTGGGGGTGCTAGCACAGATTGTGCGAGTGAACAGACTTTACAAATTTTAGTACCTGTGCGTACACACACTTTTAAAATCTTCCTGGGCGTGCACACGCACACCCCTGTGAGTACGCACACACCCTGTTTCTTAAATTTTTACTTTGTTTTCAACTATTTCACTTTTCGAACAAGGTTGTAAGCTTCTATAACACCATTTTAAGGCTTTTGGGCTAAATTTTGAGTATGAGAATATGGGAAATAGCTTAAGAGTTTTAGTTGCTATTATTATGAATTATTAGAAAACGAAGGCTTAGATTTCGAGTGTACTGGGGATGGTTTGATGTCGTTTGGGGTAGATGGTATGTGGAATGAGAACTAATGAACTGTGGAGTTCGGAATTGAAATATGAGTTGACAGTGGTTAAGATGAGTCGAGAACTCTGAATGAGATGATGGATCCATGTGATATTGAAAATGTTTTCTGAAAACCACTGATGTACTGATTTATATTGAGAATATGAGACGCTATGCGCCCGGCAGGGACGGCGGTTGGATCCCGCCTGTTGAGGTAGCGGCGGTGGCGTAAGGGCAGGGGTTCGTCTCGCTTGCGTTTAGATGTGAGGTCTGTGACAAGAGTATCCCGCTCGCATCCCTTCGGATCAATAGAGCGTGCAGGTGCAAAACTCTGGACAGTGATTCGAGCACTATATCTCGGGGGTTCCCATTGATGATTCCGAAGGGTGATGTCTCTATGGAGATGTGTCGGGTTGGCAGTTGAACCGAGAATGTGATATCACAGCCAATAGGGCAGACATTCATCATGTGCATCTTCTATATGTTTGCTTGCTTTGTTTACTTGAGTTTGCCTAATTGTATAACATGCTTACTTGCTTCTTGAACTACTTGTCATATATGAATATTATCTGTGTTTTACTTGTTTGCATTAATTGTGATCGTCTGGTGCTGAGGAGGTTAGGTAGGCGGTGGCGATGGGATCGCACAGAGGCTAGGTTGTCGAAGGCTGTGGGATACATCGGTGTGATTAGTATTAGTTAGAATCTCCCTATGTTTAGATAACCCAGGTTTATAGTTTAAGTTTCTTATTTATTTATTTTATTTCATTAAGCTTGAATATCCGTATGTGATGTGAAGTTCTAGGATTGCCTTCGGCGTCCCAAAGCCTTACATCTTACATCATTGGGCATTGTTACCATACTGAGAACCTCCAGTTTTCATTCCATACTTTGTTGTTATTTTTCAGATGCAGGTCGTAATCTACTTCGATGAGATTGTGGATATAGTGACAGAGCAGAGTATGGTCCTCCTTGGTTTATTTCTATTTTACTTTGTTATAGTTACTCTCACATCTCTCTGTATTTTTATCTTTTTGGCCTTAGAGGCTTATTTGAGAGATAAGTTGTATAAGCTGTTTTAATTCCAAAACTCTGTATTTTTCTGTTTGTAACTAGTCGGCTTAAACTCTACAAGTTGCAGCTAGTTCCCTATGCTTTTTATACTCTTATATCTACATATGTTTCATTCTCTTGCATCTATATCCTGTGTCGTGTGCGTTAGCTTCATGTGAACGTTTCGCGCTTCTGAAATTCTGTTTTGAGCTTACTTCTTCAATAGGCTTCTAGAATATATTATTTCTTTATATATATATATATATATATATATATATATATATGTGTGTGTGTGTGTGTGTGTGTATGTATGTATGTATAAGCCTTAGGATGATCGTAACCTCTGATTAATCTTTGCTTTATGGCTAGAGACAAGGCTTAGGGCAATTAGGATGTTACAATTCTCATGTTACCATCAGACACTTTTACCACCTTCACTAGTTTTCCTAAACTTCTTATTCATTAAAAACCTAAGCTTTATTCAAACTGACCAATTATTTTGGGGCCCACACATTATCAAGTGATTTTCCTTTCTCATTCTAATCAATTTCTGGAAACTAGTAATTAAATCCATCTCTATTCAAACTGTATAAAAATGGATGCCTCAACTTCCTTGACAGCATCTTCGGTGAATGCCAAAGAGAAACAACCTACACAACATAAAGAAGAACAAGAAACCACAAAATCTTTTAAACAATTAAGCTTGAAAGACTTTTCAACTAAAGTGGACACTGTTTTCGAGGATCCAGAAGATACCACCTACGACAAAAAGACCTTATTCCCTTTTTTTAATCGAAATTAAACTTCAATACTTCCTTAATCCCTAAAATCCTCAGAACAAGCAAAAAGGGTTTTTCACTTTTTTTTTAGTAGCAAAAACCAAGACTTACTGATCAAAAAAGACCTTTTTGTAGCCCCCTTTGTTGATCATGCTCGTTCATTTCGAAACAACCCCAAAATTTCTTTAAAAAATGCAAATTTTCTGACTTGGTTAAAAGGTTGGAACTTTTTGAGATGGATGAATGGAAGTTTTGAGGAATCTATGATCTTGTTAGACTCTCACACTTCCAACCATCAACACACCATTGGATGATTGGAGATGCTTTGTGCTTTTGGAACAAAACTACCAAGAATTTTCATCTACCATGTGGCATAGCCAGACCTACGCTTTTTGACATAGCGCTATCATAGGGCTTCCATCAATTGGGTCTGTAATCACTTTTGACATGAAATCTGAGCACAAATACAACATTGTCGAGAAGAACTCTTATAGAGAATTCATCAGGCATAACATGGGAGAGCAAGACACACCAGTCACGGATGATGAGCATGTGGCCTTCCTATACTACTGGTTGAATGCTATAGTTTTTTGTTCGAGAAGTATTTCGATGCAAAAATATACATTCCCCTTGCTTCTCTCTCATTCATGAAAAGAAAAACTCAATCTGGCCAAGCTACTTTTGGAAAGCCTATATGATAAATTAGGACAAAGGGTTGACAACCTTCGTACTATATCATCAGTTAGTGCTGGAAGGCCACTTTGCTTATTGAAACTTTGACTCAATGCATCAGTTTTCTAGATACACATGAAGCACAAAGGGAGAATACCTCTCTTTGAAAGGCAAAGTACTGAAGGCCTTCGATTGATTACCTTGTAGCCAAACTTCATCCATTCACATTCCACCACTGAACTTTTTTGGGAAGTTTTTTGAAACTCCACTTGAGCAAATATTTTAAGAACGAAGAATTAAATTTTGCTCCATTTGTTGATCGTAAATGTAGGCCAACTTAGTTTCAACGTCCAATAGTTTAAAAAAATAATGATGAAGATGCAGAACGTTGAGTGATGAAATATGGTCTTACTTCCTCACCATTCAAGTGATACCAACATGTATACCTCAGTATAAGAAAAACTAATTTCGAGTTACTTTTCATGCTCCCCATTATGTTGCAAGACAAATGGGCTTTTCTTACGCTATTGATGTCCCCTTTCCGAGCAAAACTACTCTTCTCTGCCAAATAAATTTTGACAGGAAAAAGAAATTGAAAAGTGCCTTGAGCAAAATGAAAAGTGTCAAAAATATTACTTTCCTCTTTCCTTCATTTGCAGCAGTTATGTTACCAAATCTTTTATTGAATGGTGGAACTATTATTCACGCTATGATTGACCATTAGAATACATCTTTCAACAGCTCATCAAATCTTCTATAGACACCCTTAACATGCTAACTTCTAAAACTTCAAAAATAAAAGTTGAGCCATCACAACATCGGCAAAGGAAGAAGGTACAAAAAGTTTCACCAAAAGTCGTCCAAAGCAACAAGGTAACTCGATAACTTTCTATTCCATTTTCTTATATAAATTTTCATATTTCTTTCTTTTGATTAATTATATGTTTCTTTTAACAAAAAACACCAATCTAGGAGGATTCTTCCATTCATGAAACCACTGATAAATCCACTAAATTACCCATAGAAGAAACTCCCAACAATTCTAATAACTATTCTACTTCTTCAAGCACTTCGAGCTCTAACAATACTGGCATAAGTTTTACACACTCTTCGAGCTCACTACCTCGAGAGATCGAGGTATTTCAATAATCTTTAACTATTCCATTTCACAAAATCATACTATCATATTTTAACACTATTTTTTGATACTTATAATCTGATCACTATAGGTTGAAAAACCCACTCAAGAGCCACTTTTAGTTTTGAACATAACACCAATCAAAACTAAATCTCCTAACAAGAAGGAGAAGGAGCCTTCATCATCTTCCTTATCAAGCGCCCTTGTTTTGTCGTATCATTTGCATGATGAAAAAGAAGTTAATAAACCTATCAAAGAAATTGACTCCAAAGATCAAAAGGAAACCCTTTGAAAACTTAGACTATCGAGAAGGAACTTTCTCCTAAAAAGATTGATGTCGATCTTACAATTCCTTCTTCTCCTTCCATGGAAAACATCCAACTAAAAAATGAGAAGAAGACACTAAATCTATATCCAATGCTAATTCGCAAATTAATGAGACATAAAATCTTGTCGAGAGAGCTAGTCCTAGTATCAATCTACAATAAGAATGCAAACAATCACTACACTTCTGGTAGTTAGCAGCGGTTCTGAAGCAATATTGCGGCAAATAAGGAATCGCCCAAAAATAATTTACGAGTAAATAGTTAGAGGCGATTTCTGTTAACTACTAGATTAATCGCCGCGAAATAGCAATCAGTTTTGCGGCGGTTATACTCGCTTCCATAGTTGGTAATATAAATGTCTATCATTTTAGCAAACCGCTGCTAAATAGCATGTAGGCAAAAAAATTGCAGTCGCTTTGCAGCGGCTAAGAACTGCCGCCAAATACATTTTTCCAATTTTTTTTATCATTTTATATCAACTTCTACATGTTTGCCTCTTTTATTTTGTTTGTTTTTTGTTAGTTTAATTTATTAGAAATTAATTAAAATAAAGAACTTTTAATCAAATTAAAAAACAAAATACTATAACCAACATAAACATATATATACAGATGTCCCGTAGTGGATCAAGGAGGGAAAGAGGAAGAAGGGGTAGAAGAGAAGGGTGATGTCAGAATAATGAATGCAGATGCAAGAACAATAAAGTAAATATGAAGTTAGATGCGGCGGTAGTCCGCACGCATATGCAGGTTAGTATGATGTTAGATGTGGCGGTAGTCCGCACACATATGCAGATGCAGAAATGTAAATATGAAAACACGAAAATGAAGAACTGATTAAAAGTTTTATTGAATGATTAAAAAAGAAAGAAGAGGGAAGAAGAAGAGCTGGAGAGCTTACAAGGGATCTCTCAGAGCTTCTCTCACTAACTTCTCTCTATGTTTGCAAAACTGAAGGGTCCCTCACAATGAGAACGAGGCCTCCTTTTATAATTGAAGATTCTACTGTTTCTACAGTACATGTGAAAATGACCGGTACTATTTCTATAGTACAAGTTGATATGATTATGAATTTTGTGATTACATAAATTTCAAGATTAAAGACTAATCCTCTCCTAGGTCAATTCCAAAGCAGTCATCTTCATTCTGGTTATAACCGCTTGAAGATTCTGCTGACGAAGTAGGATCTTCTTTGTATTTTTTATCTTCTTCGATCATTTGCATGATTTGCTGAAGATGTTTTGCTAGAGTTTCTTTTGATTGAGGACCTGCAAGGGCTGCAGCAATTTGGGCTTTCTGATTGAGAAACAAAGTCGTTTCTGGATCCGAAATCTTCTGACTATCGGGATTGGATTTGAACCATTCTCTGACCTTTTCTGGGTAGGCCATTGGTGAATCAAATTGAGGCCACCATTTGACTTAACCATGCCTTTGCAGGATTGGAAAGGATTTTGGGTGGTCTGGTTTTGCATATTTGTATTGCCATGAGAATACCCATGCCAATGAAAAAGTTGAAAAGAATTTTAACATTACAGGAATACATATTTCCTGACTGTTAAATTTTGATTGAAAAAGTTTATACCCTTCATCTATAGGTGAGGGTAGAATTTCTGGGATTGGCCCAAAGAAGCCCCACCATTGGTAGAACCAATTTGGAAAAACATAATTGATTTTTCTTTTAAAATATATTAACCATGAATGTCTGTGCTGAGTATTTTGGAACCAAAATACTTTAGTCCAGGCCTCCAGGTAGTCCCAATAATTAAAACCTATTGGGTCATAATTTTGAGAAAATTTTTGAATTTTATTTAGATTGTTCCCAAATTGTTTTGGGGACAAAATTATGAGGATTTGGATGGTTGAATGGGTTATAAGATCAGGATTGGTTTTGTCTTTGTAATGTTTAATAGCTACTGAGTCAGTATCTATTATGATGAATTCGTAAAATTGGCGGGTGTTGTTGGGTGCCAATAGCCTGAAGTGGAATCCAGTAGGAAAAATCTTTGGGATGAGTTTATTTGGTGAGCTATCCCAGAATTCAAGCTCCATATGGATAATGTTTGCGGTTTTTTTTGTGGACTTGTAATTAGTTTGGTCCTTTTTTGTTTTGGTGGTAATTGAGGATGTTTGGGGTGTTTGGATAATAGCTTTTTCTTTTGGTGTTTGTATGACTATTTTTTGGTTGGCCATTTGGGATACATTTGTGTTAAGTCAATTTCTTCATCTGACTCACTGCAAATGTCAGCCCAAATTTTTTTGTTAAGTTTTGCAAGGCCTTGGTCCTGTAGAGCCAGGAGGGTTTCGATTGGGAAGGCGTAGTCTGCCTTAGTTTGTTTGGATTGATTGATTGTTGGTTCAATTGGTTGTTGGGTTGGGCTTTTGGAGGATTGTTGGGTAGGTTGTTGGGTAGATGACCCAGTTGGGGTGCTAGACCTTGATTTTCTGATTGGCCCAGGTAGGGCTAGGCGAACGCCTCTGCCTCTAGCAGAGGCTAAAGTTGCCTTTTTAGGCATTGTCGTATCCTTGCTTGTCTCCCTGCAAATATTCACGTGTGAGAAAGTCAGGGAGAGAGTTTGAGTTGCCCTTGATGTGCTCAATATCAAAATCAAAAACACTTAAAATGGCTTGCCATCTGGCAAAAATTTGTTTTAATGCGAGGTTTTTAACATCATTTTGCAAAATGTCTTTAGCTGATTTAAAATCAACTTGGACTAAAAATTTTTGATTGAGTAAGTCAGATTGAAATTTTGTAATGCATAAAACTATGGCTAAAATTTCTTTTTTGATTGTGGAATAGTTTTGTTGAGTGCTATTCCAATGTTTGGATGTAAATGCAATGATACATTCTTTATCATGCAATTTTTGTTTTAAGATACCCCATATCCTAAATGTGATGCATCTGTTTCCACTATCTTGAATGCATGAGGAACAGGTAGGTAAAGACAAGGAAGATTACGGACTTTGGTTTTAAGAAATCTGATAATATCAAAATGCTTGTCTATCCATGGTGGGGGATTTTTCTTAAGCCTATCATGGAGAGGCTTAATAAGATTGTTAAGATTTGGGATGAAATCCGATACATAATTAAGACATCCTAGGAACCTCTAGAGCTGAGGTTTATGGTGCACGAAATTGTGATCATCAATGGCGCCATCAACATGGTACGCTCAATTGCAATCTCAACTCTTTATCACAACTTCGCACAACTAACCAGCAAGTGCACTGGGTCGTCCAAGTAATAAACCTTACGCGAGTAAGGGTCGATCCCACGGAGATTGTTGGTATGAAGCAAGCTATGGTCCTCTTATAAATCTCAGTCAGGCGGATTCAAATGGTTATGGAGGATTAATGATTAAAAGATAAATAAAACATAAAATAAAGATAGAGATACTTATGTAATTCATTGGTGAGAATTTTAGATAAGTGTATGGAGATGCTTTGTCCCTTCCGTCTCTCTGCTTTCCTACTGTTTTCATCCAATCTTTCTTACTCCTTTCCATGGCAAGCTGTATGTTGGGCATCACCGTTGTCAGTGGCTACAGTCCCGTCCTCTCAGTGAAAATGTTCAACGCACTCTGTCACAGCACAGCTATTCATCTGTTGGTTCTCAATCATGTCGGCATAGAATCCAGTGATTCTTTTGCGTCTGTCACTAATGCCCCACAATCGCGAGTTTGAAGCTCATCACAGTCATTCAATCCCTGAATCCTACTCAGAATACCACAGACAAGGTTTAGACCTTCCGGATTCTCAAGAATGGCCACCAATGGATTCTAGCTTATACCACGAAGATTCTGATTAAGGAATCCAAGAGATATCCACTCAATCTAAGGTAGAACGGAGGTGGTTGTCAGGCACACGTTCATAGGTGAGAATGATGATGAGTGTCATGGATCATCACATTTATCAAGTTGAGGAACAAGTGATATCTTAGAAAAAGAATAAGCTGAATTGAATAGAAGAACGATAGTAATTGCATTAATACTTGAGGTACAGCTGATGAGCGGATAATTTATACGCTTTTTGGCATTGTTTTTATATAGTTTTTAGTAAGTTTAAGCTACTTTTAGGGATGTTTTCATTAGTTTTTATGTTAAATTCACATTTCTGGACTTTACTATGAGTTTGTGTGTTTTTCTGTGATTTCAGGTAAATTCTGACTGAAATTGAGGGATTTGAGCAAAACTCTGAAAGAGGCTGACAAAAGGACTGCTGATGCTGTTGGATTCTGACCTCCCTGCACTCAAAATGGATTTTCTGGAGCTACAGAACTCCAAATGGCGCGCTCTCAACGGCGTTGGAAAGTACACATCCAGGGCTTTCCAGCAATATATAATAGTCCATGCTTTATTCGAAGAATGACGACGTAACTTGGCGTTAAACGCCAAGTTCATGCTGCTGTCTGGAGTAAAACGCCAGAAAAACGTCATGATCCGGAGTTGAACGCCCAAAACACGTCATAACCTGAAGTTTGACGCCAAGAAATGCCTCTACACGTGGATTGATCAAGCTCAGCCCAAACACACACCAAGTGGGCCCCGGAAGTGAATTTATGCATCAATTACTTACTCATGTAAACCCTAGTAGCTAGTCTAGTATATATAGGACCTTTTACTATTGTATTAGACATCCTGGATTGTATTTTCTATCCTGTGATCACGTTTAGGGGGCTGGCCATTTGGCCATGCCTGGACCTCTTGCTTATGTATTTTCAACGGTGGAGTTTCTGCACACCATAGATTAAGGGTGTGGAGCTCTGCTGTACCTCAAAGATTAATGAAGTTCTATTTTCTTTTATTCAATTCTCTATCTTATTCTTATTCCAAGATATTCATTCGTACCCAAGAACATGATGAATGTGATGAGCTAATAACTCTCATCATCATTCTCACTTATGAGCGCGTGATTGACAACCACTTACGTTCTACATGCAACACAAGCTTGAATGTGTATCTCTTAGATTCCCCAACAGAATCTTCGTGGTATAAGCTAGATAGATGGCGGCATTCATCTGGATCCGGAAAGTTCAACCTTGTCTGTGGTGTTCCGAGTAGGATCCTGGGAATCCGGAAAGTCTCACCTTGTCTGTGGTATTCCGAGTAGGATTCCGTTCATGAATGACTGTGACGTGCTTCAAACTTTAACCTGCTGGGCGTTAGTGACAAACGCAAAAGAGGGATTCTATTCCAGTAGGAGCGGGAACCAACCGGTGATTGGCCGTACTGTGACAGAGTGCGTGCATTAGCTTTCACTGCGAGGATGGGATGTAGCTATCAACCATGGGTGATGCCTCCAGACTGGTTAGCTGTGCGAGTGACAGCCGCACAGGTTATTTCCCCGAGAGGAATGAAAGTAGCCACAGCTGATAGTGAACCCCTATACAAAGCTTGCCATGGAAAGGAGTAAGAAGGATTGGGTAGAAGGAATAGGAGAGCAGGCGTCCTAGAGCTCTACAGCATCTCCATTCCGCTTATCTGAAATTCCTACCAATGAATCTACATAAGTATTTCTATCCCTTTTATTATTCCTTTTTATTTATTATTTATTCCAATAACCATCAATCAATTTTATCCTCCTGACTGAGATTTACAAGGTGACCATAGCTTGCTTCATACCAACAATCTCTGTGGATTCGACCCTTACTCACGTAAGGTTATTACTTGGACGACCCAGTACACTTGCTGGTTAGTTGAACGGAGTTGTGACTTCAAATAAGGACAATTATTGAATAAATCCAATTACAATGAATCAGATCAAAGAACAGTGATCACAATTTCGTCCACCAAGTTTTTGGCGCCGTTGCCGGGGATTGTTCGAGTATGGACAACTGACGGTTCATCTTGTTGCTCAGATTAGGTAATTTTCTTTTCAAAATCTTTTTTTCAAAAATTTTTATTTATTTTTCGTTTTTCAAAACTTTATTTTCGAAAATAATTAATAAAAATACAAAAAAATTAGAAAATCATAAAAATAAAAAATATTTTGTGTTTCTTGTTTGAATCTTGAGTCAATTTTTAAGTTTGGTGTCAATTGCATGCTTTTAAAATTTTTCTTGCATTTTTTCGAAAATCTCATGCATTCATAGTGTTCTTCATGATCTTCAAGTTGTTCTTGATAAGTCTTCTTGTTTGATCTTGATGATTTCTTGTTTTGTGTCTTTTGTTGTTTTTCTTGTGCATTTTTGCATTCATATTTTCCATGCATTAAAAATTTCTAAGTTTGGTGTCTTGCATGTTTTCTTTGCATCAAAAATTTTTCAAAAATATGTTCTTGATGTTCATCATGATCTTCAAAGTGTTCTTGGTGTTCATCTTGACATTCATAGCATTCTTGCATGCATCTTGTGTCTTGATCCAAAATTTTCATGTTTTGGGTCATTTTTGTGTTTTTCCTTAAAAATTTAAAAATCAAAAATATCTTTTCCTTATTTCCCTCCAAAATTTTGAAATTTTGGGTTGACTTGGTCAAAAATTTTCAAAATTAGTTGTTTCTTACAAGTCAAGTCAAAATTTCAATTTTACAAATCTTATCTTTTCAAAATCTTTTTCAAAAATCATATCTTTTTCATTTTTTCTTATTATTTTTCGAAAATTTCAAAAATCTTTTTCAATTTATTTTCAAAATCTTTTTCTTATCTTTATATGTAATTTTCGAAAATTCACTAATAATTAATGTGATTGGTTCAAAAATTTGAAGTTTGTTACTTTCTTGTTAAGAAAGGTTCAATCTTTAAGTTCTAGAATCTTATCTTGTAGTTTCTTGCTAGTGAAGTAAATAAATTCAAAATTTTTAAATTAAATCCTTTTATCTTTTATTTTATCTTTTTCAAAAATTTTATATTTTTCAAAATTTGATTTCAAAATATCTTATCTAACTTCTTATCTTCTTATCTTTTTAAATTTTTGATTTCAAATCTTTTTCAATCAACCAACTAACTTTTTGTTTGTTTCTTATCTTTTTCAAAACCACCTAACTACTTTTCCCTCTTCTATTTTCGAAAATATCTCTTTCTTTTTTCAAAAATTATTTTTAATTAATTAATTGTTTCATGTTTCAATTTTCGAAAATCACTAACCCTTTTTCAAAAAAAAAAAATTTTATTTTCGAAATTTCCTTCTTTTCTTCTTCTATTTAATTATTTAATTACTAACACTCATCTTCACCTCTATTCATCTAAATATCCGAATCCCCCTCTTTATTCTTCTACCCCCTTCTTTTTTTCTACTAACATAAAGGAATCTCTATACTGTGACATAGAGGATTCCTCTTTCTTTTCTTGTTTTCTTCTCTTTCATATGAGCAGGAACAAGGATAAAGGCACTCTTGTTGAAATTGATCCAGAACCTGAAAGGACTCTGAAGAGAAAATTAAGAGAAGCTAAATTACAACAATCCAGAAATAACCTTTCAGAAACATTAGCACAAGAGGTGATGGCCGAAAATAATAATAATAATGCAAGGAGAATGCTTGGTGACTTCACAAAGCCAACATCCAAGTTTGATGGAAGAAGCATCTCCATTCCTGCCATTGGAGCCAATAACTTTGAGCTTAAGCCTCAACTAGTTGCTTTAATGCAACAAAATTGCAAGTTTTATGGACTTCCATCTGAAGATCCTTACCAGTTTTTAACTGAGTTCTTGCAGATCTGTGACACTGTTAAGACAAATGGAGTTAATCCTGAAGTCTACAGACTCTTGCTTTTCCCTTTTGCTGTAAGAGACAGAGCTAGAGTATGGTTGGATTCCCAACCCAAGGATAGCCTGGACTCATGGGATAAGCTTGTCACTGTATTCTTGGATAAGTTCTTTCCTCCTCAAAAGCTGAGCAAGCTGAGAGTGGATGTTCAAACCTTCAAACAAAAAGATGGTGAATCCCTCTATGAAGCTTGGGAAAGATACAAGCAGCTGACCAAGAGATGTCCATCTGACATGTTTTCTGAATGGACCATATTAGATATATTCTATTATGGTCTCTCTGAATTTTCGAAAATGTCATTGGACCATTCTGCAGGTGGATCTATTCACCTGAAGAAAACGCCTGAAGAGGCTCAAGAACTCATTGACATGGTTGCAAACAACCAGTTTATGTACACCTCTGAGAGGAATTCCGTGAATAATGGGGTACCTCAGAAGAAAGGAGTTCTTGAAATTGATGCTCTGAATGCCATATTGGCTCAGAACAAAATGTTGACTCAACAGGTCAACATAATCTCTCAAAATTTGAATGGCTTGCAACATGCATCCAACAGTACTAGAGAGGCAGCTTCTGAAGAAGCTTATGATCCTGAAAACCCTGCCATGGCAGAGGTTAATTACTTAGGTGAACCTTATGGAAACACCTATAACTCATCATGGAGAAATCATCCAAATTTCTCATGGAAGGATCAACAAAAACCTCAACAAGGTTTTAACAATGGTGGACGCAACAGGCTGAATAATAGTAAGCCATATCCATCATCTTCTCAGCAACAGACAGAGAACTCTGAACAAAACACTTCTAATTTAGCCAATATAGTCTCTGATCTGTCAAAAGCCACTTTCAGTTTCATGAATGAAACAAGATCCTCCATTAGAAATTTGGAGGCACAAGTGGGCCAGCTGAGTAAGAAAGTCATTGACACTCCTCCCAGTACTCTCCCAAGCAATACAGAAGAGAATCCAAAAGGAGAGTGCAAGGCCATTGATTTAATCAAAGTGGCCGAATGCACCAAGGAGGAAGAGGACGAAAATCCCAGTGAGGAAGACCTCCTGGGATGTCCTTCAAGCAAGAAGGAGTTTCCTATTAAGGATCCTGAGGAATCTGAGGCTCATCTAGAGACCATAGAGATTCCTTTAAATCTCCTTCTGCCATTCATGAGCTCTGAAGAATATTCATCCTCTGAAGAGAATGAAGATGTGACTGAAGAGCAAGTTGCTCAATATTTAGGAGCTATCATGAAACTGAATGCCAAGTTATTTGGTAATGAGACTGGAGAAAGTGAACCTCCCTTGCTCATTAGTGAACTGGATACTTGGATTCAGAGAACTCTACCTCAAAAGAAACAAGATCCTGGCAAGTTCTTAATACCTTGCACCATTGGCACTATGAGCTTTGAAAGAGCTCTATGTAATCTTGGATCAGGAATAAATCTTATGCCACTCTCTGTAATGGAGAAGCTGGGAATCATTGAGGTACAACCTGCCTTGTTCTCATTACAATTGGCAGATAAGTCCATAAGACAAGCTTATGGAATAGTAGAGGACGTGCTAGTAAGGGTTGAAGGCCTTTACATCCCTACTGATTTCATTATCCTAGACACTAGGAAAGAAGATGATGAATGCATCATCCTAGGAAGACCTTTCCTAGCCACAGCAGGAGCTGTGATAGATGTCAACAGAGGTGAGTTAGTCCTTCAATTGAATGGGGACTACCTTGTGTTTCAGGCACATGGCCATCCCTCTGTGACAAAAGAGAGTAAGCATGAAGAGCTTCTCTCAGTTCAGAGTCAAGAAGAACCCACACAGTCAAACTCTAAGTTTGGTGTTGTGAAGCCACAACCAAACTCTAAGTTTGGTGTTCAACCCCATATCCAAACTCTAAGTTTGGTGTTGGGACTACACTAACATTGACTTGATCACCTTGCGGAGCACTGTCAAGCTAATGACATTAAAGAAGCGCTTGTTGGGAGGCAACCCAATTTTATTTATCTAATTTTATTTTATTTTATTTTGGTGTTATTTTGTGTTGAATTAGGTACATGATCATGAGGAGTCACGAAAAAATAAAAAAAATTAAAACAGAGTCAAAAACAGAAGAAAAAATTTTTCACCCTGGAGGACGCACAGGCTGGCGTTCAGCGCCCAGAAGGAGCATCTGGCTGGCGTTCAACGCCAGAACAGAGCATCTTTCTGGCGCTGAATGCCCAAAACAAGCTACATCCTGGCGTTTAACGCCAGAATGCGCAGACAGAGGACAATCTGGCGCTGAACGCCAGAAACAAGCTTGAAACTGGCGTTCAACGCCAGAAACAAGCATCACATGGGCGTTTAACGCCCAGAACGTGCATCAATGGGCGTTTAAACGCCAGAATGATGCATGAAGGCATGTTACATGCCTATATGGTGAAGGAATAGTATTTGTTTTCACCTCAGGATCTGTGGACCCCACAGGATCCCCACTTCAGGATCTGTGGACCCCACGGGATCCCCACCTAACATATTCCCACCTTACCTTCTAATCCTAGTTTCTGTGATGTGATTCCCCATGTCACAATTCCCAACATCTTCTCCATCAATCACCTCAATTCCTCCTCCCAATTTACCCATTCACCATTCACATCAACCTCCTCTTCCCCATACACCCCACCTACCTCCATAAAAATTCAAATTCAATTTCCCACCCAATCCCACCCATATAGCCGAATCCATCTCCCCTCACTCCCCTCCATTTTCTTCTTCTTCTTCTTCTTCTCTTCTTTCTTTTCTTGCTCGAGGGCGAGCAAAATTTTAAGTTTGGTGTGGTAAAAGCATAGCTTTTTTTGCTTTTCCATTACCATTAATGGCACCTAGGCCAGAGAAACCTCAAAGGAAAGACAAAAAGCTTCCACCTCTGAGTCATGGGAGATGGAAAGACTAATATAAGCTGGAATAGCTCAGTTGGTTAGAACATGTGGCTGCAAATCAAGAAATCCCTAAGATACCTCAGGGGATAAGTCATCCTCCACACAAATATTGGAAGCAACTAAGGGTAGAAACACCAAAATTACTATGAATCATTCAACAGAAGCAAGGAAGAGACATAGAGGAGCTCAAAGAGCACCATTGGACCTTCAAGAAGGCGCCACCTTCACTCAGGTGGATTCATTCCTGTTCTTTTTTCTTTCTGTTTTCGGTTTTTAATATAATATTTATCTATGTTTTGTGTCTTTATTTCATGATCATTAGTATGTAACCATGCCTTAAAGCTATGAATAAAATCCATTAATCCTTCACCTCTCTTAAAAGAAAAATGTTTTAATTCAAAAGAACAAGAAGTACATAATTTTCGAAATTATTAGTGAATTTAATTTAATTATATTGATGTGGTGGCAATAATTTTTGTCTTCTGAATGAATGATTGAACAGTGCATATGTCTTTTGATCTTGTTGTTTATGAGTGTTTAAAATTGTTGGTTCTTGAAAGAATGATGAACAAAGAGAAATGTTATTGATGATCTGAAAAACATCATGAATTGATTCTTGAAGCAAGAAAAAGCAGTGAAAAAGGAAGCTTGCGAAAAAAAAAAATGGAGCTAAAAAGAGTATATAGAAAAAGAAGGAGCAGTAGAAAAAGCCAATAGCCCTTAAAACCAAAAGGCAAGGGTAAAAAGGATCCAAGGCTTTGAGCATCAATGGATAGGAGGGCCCAAGGAAATTAAATCCGGGCCTAAGCGGCTAAATCAAAGCTGTCCCTAACCATGTGCTTGTGTCATGAAGGTCCAAGTGAAAAGCTTGAGACTGAGTGGTTAAAGTCGTGATCCAAAGCAAAGAGTGTGCTTAAGAGCTCTGGACACCACTAATTGGAGACTTTAGCAAAGCTAAGTCACAATCTGAAAAGGTTCACCCAGTTATGTGTCTGTGGCATTTGTGTGTCTGGTGGTAATACTGGAAGAAAAAATGCTTAGGGCCACAGCCAAGACTCATGAGTAGCTGTGTTCAAGAATCAACATGCTCAAACTAAGAAAGTCAATAACACTATCCCAAATTCTAAATTCCCCCAGAGACGCCAATACCTCTAAACTACAAAGGAAAAAGTGAGATGCCAAAGCTGTTCAGGAGCAAAAAGCTACAAGTCCCGCTCATATAATTAAATTAATATTCATGATATTTTGGACTTTATAGTATATTCTCTTCTTTTTATCCTATTTGATTTTCAGTTGCTTGGGGACAAGCAACAATTTAAGTTTGGTGTGTGATGAGCGGATAATTTATACGCTTTTTGGCATTATTTTTATAGTTTTTAGTAAGTTTAAGCTACTTTAGGGATGTTTTCATTAGTTTTTATGTTAATTCACATTTCTGGACTTTACTATGAGTTTGTGTGTTTTTCTGTGATTTCAGGTAAATTCTGACTGAAATTGAGGGATTTGAGCAAAACTCTGAAAGAGGCTGACAAAAGGACTGCTGATGCTGTTGGATTCTGACCTCCTGCACTCAAAATGGATTTTCTGGAGCTACAGAACTCCAAATGGCGCGCTCTCAACGGCGTTGGAAAGTACACATCCAGGGCTTTCCAGCAATATATAATAGTCCATGCTTTATTCGAAGAATGACGACGTAACTTGGCGTTAAACGCCAAGTTCATGCTGCTGTCTGGAGTAAAACGCCAGAAAAACGTCATGATCCGGAGTTGAACGCCCAAAACACGTCATAACCTGAAGTTTGACGCCAAGAAATGCCTCTACACGTGGATGATCAAGCTCAGCCCAAACACACACCAAGTGGGCCCCGGAAGTGAATTTATGCATCAATTACTTACTCATGTAAACCCTAGTAGCTAGTCTAGTATATATAGGACCTTTTACTATTGTATTAGACATCCTGGATTGTATTTTCTATCCTGTGATCACGTTTAGGGGGCTGGCCATTTGGCCATGCCTGGACCTCTTGCTTATGTATTTCAACGGTGGAGTTTCTGCACACCATAGATTAAGGGTGTGGAGCTCTGCTGTACCTCAAAGATTAATGAAGTTCTATTTTCTTTTATTCAATTCTCTATCTTATTCTTATTCCAAGATATTCATTCGTACCCAAGAACATGATGAATGTGATGAGCTAATAACTCTCATCATCATTCTCACTTATGAGCGCGCGTGATTGACAACCACTTACGTTCTACATGCAACACAAGCTTGAATGTGTATCTCTTAGATTCCCCAACAGAATCTTCGTGGTATAAGCTAGATAGATGGCGGCATTCATCTGGATCCGGAAAGTTCAACCTTGTCTGTGGTGTTCCGAGTAGGATCCTGGGAATCCGGAAAGTCTCACCTTGTCTGTGGTATCCGAGTAGGATTCCGTTCATGAATGACTGTGATTCCGTTCATGAATGACTGTGACGTGCTTCAAACTTTAACCTGCTGGCGTTAGTGACAAACGCAAAAGAGGGATTCTATTCCAGTAGGAGCGGGAACCAACCGGTGATTGGCCGTACTGTGACAGAGTGCGTGCATTAGCTTTCACTGCGAGGATGGGATGTAGCTATCAACCATGGGTGATGCCTCCAGACTGGTTAGCTGTGCGAGTGACAGCCGCACAGGTTATTTCCCCGAGAGGAATGAAAGTAGCCACAGCTGATAGTGAACCCCTATACAAAGCTTGCCATGGAAAGGAGTAAGAAGGATTGGGTAGAAGGAATAGGAGAGCAGGCGTCCTAGAGCTCTACAGCATCTCCATTCCGCTTATCTGAAATTCCTACCAATGAATCTACATAAGTATTTCTATCCCTTTTATTATTCCTTTTTATTTATTATTTATTCCAATAACCATCAATCAATTTTATCCTCCTGACTGAGATTTACAAGGTGACCATAGCTTGCTTCATACCAACAATCTCTGTGGATTCGACCCTTACTCACGTAAGGTTATTACTTGGACGACCCAGTACACTTGCTGGTTAGTTGAACGGAGTTGTGACTTCAAATAAGGACAATTATTGAATAAATCCAATTACAATGAATCAGATCAAAGAACAGTGATCACAATTTCGTCCACCAACAGCAGAGCTCCACACCTTAATCTATGGTGTGTAGAAACTCTACCGTTAAAAATACATAAGAACAAGGTCTAGGCTGGCCACCAAAGAGGGTTCAATCATAAAAACATGATCAAAAGATGATTCAAAGATTGAAAGATCCTCAAATACAATAGCAAAAGGTCCTATTTATAGAGAACTAGTAGCCTAGGGTTTACAGAAATGAGTAAATGACGTAAAAATCTACTTCCGGGCCACTTGGTGTGTGCTTGGGCTGAGCATTGTAGCTTCCATGTGTAGAGACTTTTCTTGGAGTTAAACGCCAGCTTTTGTGCCAGTTTGGGCGTTTAACTCCCACTTTTGTGCCAGTCCCGGCGTTTAACGCTGGGAATTCTGAAGCTGACTTGTAACGCCTGTTTGGGCCATCAAATCTCGGGCAAAGTATGGACTATTATATATTGATGGAAAGCCCTAGATGTCTACTGGTGCACGAAATTGTGATCACTACTTTTCACAACTCAAATAATCCTTGGTAATGAGTCCAAAAACTTGGTGCTCAATACCATGGCATAAACACAACTTCGCACAACTAACCAGCAAGTGCACTGGGTCGTCCAAGTAATAAACCTTACGCGAGTAAGGGTCGATCCCACGGAGATTGTTGGTATGAAGCAAGCTATGGTCATCTTGTAAATCTCAGTCAGGCAGACTCAAATGGTTATGAATGATTTATGAATAAAACATAAAGATAAGGATAGAGATACTTATGTAATTCATTGGTGAGAATTTCAGATAAGCGAATGGAGATGCTTTGTCCCTTCCGTCTCTCTGCTTTTCTACTGCCTTCATCCAATCCTTCTTACTCCTTTCCATGGCAAGCTGTATGTTGGGCATCACCGTTGTCAATGGCTACAGTCTCGTCCTCTCAGTGGAAATGTTCAACGCACCCTGTCACGGCACGGCGATCCAGCTATCGGTTCTCGATCATGTCGGAAAATAATCCAGTGATTCTTTTGCGTCTGTCACTAACGCCCCACAATCGCGAGTTTGAAGCTCGTCACAGTCATTCAATCATTGAATCCTACTCAGAATACCACAGACAAGGTTTAGACCTTCCGGATTCTCTTGAATGCCGCCATCAATTCTAGCTTATACCACGAAGATTCCGATTAAAGAATCCAAGAGATATCTACCCAATCTAAGGTAGAACGGAGGTGATTGACGGTCACACGTTCATAGGTGAGAATGATGATGAGTGTCACAGATCATCAAATCTCGGGCAAAGTATGAATTATTATACATTGCTGGAAAGCCTAGGATGTCTACTTTCTAACGCCGTTGAGAGCGCGCCAATTGGGATTCTGTAGCTCCAGAAAATCGACTTTGAGTGCAGGGAGGTCAGAATCCAACAGCATCTGCAGTCCTTTTCAGTCTCTGAATCAGATTTTTGTTCAAGTCCCTCAATTTCAGCCAGAAAATACCTGAAATCACAGAAAAACACACAAACTCATAGTAAAGTCTAGAAAAGTGAATTTTAACTAAAAACTAATAAAAATATACTAAAAACTAACTAAATCCTACTAGAAACATACTAAAAACAATGCCAAAAAGCGTACAAATTATCCGCTCATCACAACACCAAACTTAAATTGTTGCTTGTCCCCAAGCAACTGAAAATCAAATAAGATAAAGAGAAGAGAATATGCAATGAATTCCAAAAACATCTATGAAGATCAGTATTAATTAGATGAGCGGGGCTTTTAGCTTTTTGCCTCTGAACAGTTTTGGCATCTCACTCTATTATTTGAAATTCAGAATGATTGGCGTCTATAGGAACTCAGAATCCAGATAGTGTATTGATT